>NC_133535.1:47728093-48409521 GCF_048544455.1 Silene latifolia | reverse complement strand
AATTTCACGGGTCACAAACCTAGTTGAATTATTTTTAACCAATAGAAAAATTACACAAAAATAATAATTAAATATGATTCTAACTCTTAATTAATTCAAAATATAATGAGAATAAAAAATTTAAATAATTCAATTGGTTATATATGCATACTTTACCTATAAACTTTTTGGATAAAAATGAAAAAGAGCATTGTTGTAATATTTATATAAGAAATTTTTTATAATTAATTATCCAATTAATTTCAAGAATTTATTTGAGATAAGAAGAATGTTTTGTGAACTAAGGGGGGATAAAAAAATATGGTTAAATAAATACAAAGTATAATAATTGTGAGGAAAAAAAAAGACCATCTATTAAATAAAAGACATAAAAATTAAATGAATAGGTAGATTGATACAAATTTATGAGAGAAAAATAAAGAATTTGTATTAATTTGTTATTTGTGTTTGCAACTAATATTTTTTATTTTGTTTGTATTTTATAATTATGTAACACATGGTATTTAGAGATTACTTTTAGTTAGATAATCAAGTAATTAATATAATTGAATTATTATTAACCAATAGAAAAATTACACGTGGATTAAAATTAAATGTTTTAAGTAGGCTTTTAACTATATTGTATTGATATTTTCAATACTTTCGTTGTAATTACTATTGTTTTCACCATTCTCGCTGCTATTACAATTGCATAAACTACTCACACTGCTATGATTATAACATTTTTTAAAATTATGATTAACAAAAATTTGTTTCTATTATTAATTTTACTTTTACTATTTTCCTTATTACTATTTTTACTTTCACTAATCTTGCTGCTACTATTATTACTTTTAATACTCTCGTTGCTGCTATTGTTAATTTCACTACTCCCGTTTAGACCCGGCAAAATTGACCCGATCTAAATGACCCGACTCGAATAACCCGATCCGACACCCGAACTCAAGACCCGAGTTTGACCGGAAACCCGAATTAACCCGACCCACTATAACCCGACCCGAATGTTTATTGTTGATTATTATCCATGAATAACTCGGTAATAGACTAATAGTTGACCAGAAAATGACTCAAATCTGAAATATCCCTACCCGACCTGGACCCGAAGCCAGCAAACCTAAAATTAACCCGGCCTGAACTGACCCAATCCGTACCTAACCCGATTGACCCGTTTACCAGGTCTACTCCCGCTACTCCTAATGTTACTTTCACTACTCTCGCACCTATTATTGTTCAAAACGTAAATAAATCATGCTAATATCACGATGATATCATTCACTCTTTTTCTAAAAAACAGTTCAAAATTTCACAAAAAATCTCTCGAAAAATCTACAAAAAAATATGTGAAATTTCAGCAGATTTCAACTGGATTTCGCCTTTCTAGATTAATTCGTTCACTATAATTGAATAACTTATGTACTATTAAATTGATTATACATGTTGATTTTATTCGAAATTATTGTATGTTTGTTGAATTAGATGAATATAGTAAGATTAAATAAAAAAATATCGAACTAATTGTCGAGTGATTTGTGGTACTTTTATATTCTTGCTTTAAATATTTGTAAATATCTTAGTGATAGGTAATTTCGAGTGGTGATTATATCAACATATCGAACTAATTTATTTATTATTAATTGTTTATTTTATAGTTGTTTATTAGATTTTGTTTTATTTAATTGCGAAACTAGAGTTTAATTTTGTTTAATAATTAAAACTTGGGTTCCATTTTAGGAAATTGAATTTGTTTTACAATGTAGATTTGAACTTGATTGTTAGTGTTCATTTAATGAGTAATGAGATATTCATATTGGCTATGATAAAGAAAAAACTTGTGATACTGTTGTTAGTATAATCCCCCTTTTACTAAAAGAATAAGAGCTTACTAAAATCTTTTCGCCTAAATGAATTATGCTATAATTAGATTTCATCATTATACCATATCTACCAAGTGAGCCCTATTATTCCAAAAAATAAATAATTCTATTTCATTAAAAAAGGGTATAATATATTTTCAATTTGTATAAACATACTAATAAGATATTCTGATTTTGTTACAAAAATGAAATTGCACTAATTAAACGTATGATGTAATATAGATATTTTACCGTTATTATTTGTAAAATTAAACATGATGGCCATGAACAATTTTTTAACATATACTTTCTAAATAATTCTATTATTCGTAAAATTAAACATGATGGCCATGAATACTATTAGTTTGTAGTACATAAGTTTTTACTTCTAAACGTAAGAACTTACGAATTATATATATTTTTCTTTCCTTTTAACTTAATCTATCCCTACTCCATATTATGTGAACATTAAATTTTGGTTGATTTTTTTTTAATTTTTTAAAACATATACCGAGTACATACGTATATTTATTACGACACATATCTTATCTGATTGTATTAAAAATATCACTACTTCATGTTTATATTACGCCTTTAGTAGATATAATGATAAAAAGCAAGACGTGTAGGCGGATCGACTCATCAAGTTCCCATTGAAATAAGATCCACACAAGGAAAAGCACTTGCCATTTGTTGGTTATTAGGGGCAGCCTGAAACCTTCCGGGTCGAAATATGACTTTCAAATTAAGTTCCGAATTAGTGGATGCTGCCAAGCGGAGTGACGATGCCATATGCAAAAAGGAAGAGACTAATAGAATGGCAGAGGCAAATAGAGCTTTTGCACATTTTCCTTAATCTATGAGCAGTACCTTAACAACAACATATTTTGTAATAAAGTTCAAGGGTTTTTTGATAACTTATACCTTAAATAATTCAATTTTTCAAATCTTATACCTAAGATATTTTTCTTTCAGACCTTATACCTAAAATAATATTTTTTCTAAACTTGATACCAAATCTTTAAAAAAAGTCCTAAATTAACGATTTTGCCCTTACTAATTTGATGGTTTTAGTGTTGGTAATCGTGGATGTGTGGGTTAATATGTGGGGGAAAGGATGATGATGTTTAAATAGTAAGGGCAAGATCGTCAATTCAAGGCTTTTTTCGAGATTTGGTATCAAGTTTGGAAGAAAATGTTATTTTAGGAATAAGATTTAAAGGAAAGTTATCTTAGGTATAAGATTTGAAAAAGGAAGTTATTCAAGGTATAAGTTATCAAAAAACCCTAAAGTTAATAATATAGTTTCACTAAAACCGACAATCTTATTAGGAGTAAGTATTAGGAGTAAAAGTGTTAAACCTTCTCTTTTCTACCTCTTAATAGCAAACATTACTAATAGTAAATTTTATGATTAAATTTTAAATGGAATTATATACCAGTGGTGTAATTGTTAAATTCTCTAATATCTATATCTAAAATACCGCGCATTCACACGAGATCTATACTAGTGTGATATTAAATGTAAAGATTAGTGGTATTTAATCATCGTGATTTTGGCAAATTAACTACTTTAAAACAAATGAAGCAGCTGCCAGTTAAAGGTCTAATACTCTAATATCATGTAACTGAGAAAATAATATCCATCCATACTCTAACTTAGTGGTCAACCACATACTCAAATCCTAGGGATACTTCCCAGGAATGCCACTAAACCCTATCAGAAAGAATACCTTTGCACCTTTTAAGGAAGAAGACTCCTGAAGGATACCACTAGGCTTGGGGTACAAACCCACGAAGGCCGAAACTCTTGAAATGCTTGCTCAAGTTCAAAATCGCAAAAGTCAGGGAGTCCAAATGCAACCCTATCTCCCCACACTAAATGGTTACTTCGTCTTTTGTTCAGCGGTGCTAAGGACGCGCCGTTGTTGATTCGACACCTTTTTATCTAATTTCTCCCCAGCGGTGCCAATAACGCGCCGTTGTCAATCCCAACGAGAGTTTGCTTGAGGATAGAGACAAGCAGATTCCCCTAGATATTTTTCCCCAATGAGAGTTTGCTTGAGGACAGAGACAGGCAGATTCCCAAATTTCCCAAATACGTTTCCCAGCGAGAGTTTGCTTGAGGATAGAGACAGGTAGATTCCCAAAGTCATCGATATTTTCCCTAGCAGAGTTCGTGAGTTTGCTTGAGGAGAGAGATAGGCAGATTCTCCAGGTATGATCTCTTCTTATGGCTGGTGAGCTTCCTTACGTAGTCTAATGGACTTTAAACGATCCTCCCCGATAGTCGACAGACTCTAAAATGTTCCCAACCACAGGTCATTGGCTCAGACCCCTTGAGCCGATTCGCGTCGCCATAGTCGTCAGGTTGTAATCTTCGATTGATCTGATGGCTATACTTTGACTTTCGCCTTGTCCAAGCCTCAGTCAAAGTGGGGGCTCTGTATATACTTCATTTCTACACCTCCCGCCAACCACCCAGTGATGATTGGGTCGCATGTTTGATACGCAGAATGATTTTATGACAATTCGTAAGTTCATCGACAGGTGATAGCTCAAACACTCGATTCAACCTCATGGTCGTCATCTACGCACCGATACGGTTGTTTTGACAGTAATTAGAGTTTATTTGGAGTCCGGGTCAAAAACCGCTTCATTTTCTATAAACCGTTTTAAATGTCGAGTCGGAATGTTCCAGAAAGTTCTAGAATTCTCTGGATAGTTATTCCTATTTTAATTTATTATCTTTAAGGAATTATCTTCCGTATATTGTGTTTCACGGAATAAGGAAGTGTATAACTACCGAAATTCCATAAAATGTTGGAGTAAGTGTCCTCAACAATAGTGCGATCACATGTTTAAATCTCAAGATAAGAATACGTAAGAGATGATTCATTTATAGTCAACTGATCAACATTAATCAGTAATGATTGGCTAACTAGAGTTTGACATTACTGTCGTTTGAGGTGGTGATAAGTTGATCCCTTAAAGTCACACCTATAGGACAATTCCTTTAATAGATAAGTTGATTAATTGTATATCGATACAAGTTAATCAATTCCTTAAATTTGAACAATTCATTTGTGAGTGAGAATATTTGTATCTTATTGTAATTTGATTAAATAAGATTTATTTTAGTAATTAAAAGATTTTATTACTAAAATTCATTATTGTTTGTGAAACAATTAAATTAACAATGACTGATTAATTATAATTGCAAAATATTGTGAATTATATTTATATGACCCATTTTATACTTGTGATCATAAATTACTAGCTAATTTGTCATATGTAATTAATATATTAAGAAATGATATTTATTTGAATAAATATGCATTAAAATTAGTTATGGGCATGTGTGTGACACATGACCTAACAAATGACATTTAACAAAATCACAAAAATAAAATGGAGTCCATTTTATGTAGGGTACCGATTTTAGAAGAGGAAAATGGGTTTATTGTATTTGTTAATTTTGAATGGCAAGCATGATCATTACCCTAATTCTCTAGCCTTACACACCTAATGTTTAGAAAAGTGAAAAAGAAAAGAGGAAGCCATGCATTGGCTTACACCACCCCAACCGGCTCCCCTCTCTTTTTATGAGAAAATTGTTCTCATTTTTTCTCTTAATCATTTTTATCAATCACATCCTCACAATTCTCATCTCATCTCTCTAAAATAGTTTTAGAAACTTTGCTTTATCGTTCATCTAAATTCTAATATCACATAATAATATTACTAGTGTAGTAATACAATTATTATTTGAATTATTAAGGAAATCTTATATATTAATCTAGTTAATTAGTATATAAGCTTTAAGGATTTTGTTTTGGGTGCAACAAGAGGAGAATCTCTATACTTGGGATTTTGGAGGATCATCCATAATATTTAAGCTCAAGAACAAATAAGGAAGGTGTCCTTATTTCTGCCCAAATTTCGAACCATATATAATGTAAGGAACATTATTTTTCCTTTCATCTCTTATTTTGTTATGAATGCACTAGATCTTAATGAAATTATGTTAAAATATTAATTATTTCACCATAATAAATGTCTTATAAGAGGTATATGAACCTAACAATTGGTATTAGAGCATAGGATGTTGCATGCATAATCGATTTATAGTTTTTTCGAGTTATAAGTAACTTAATTAAAACTAAAAATTTGTGATTTATTAGATAATGTCATGAAATCTTATTGCATGTTGTATATTATGGTCTTAAAATGTATCTGGGTCATTTTGATGATTTATGGTATTTTATTGCTCATTTTAATGATTTTTGGTGATTTTATTACATTTTAATGATTAAAATGGTATTTAAAATGCTAAAAATAGTTAGACATAGTTTCTGACCTTGAAATTTTTATATTACCGCACATGCATATTTTACTTATTGTATGTAAAATTTCGTATAATTTGATTTATTTTGCATGATTTATGATTTTTATGAGATAAAAATGGATTAAATGGAGGTAAAATGGTTAAAAATAGTTAAACTTCGAAACAGACCATGAAATTTTAATATGTTGTCACATGCACATTTTACTCACTGTGTGTAAAATTTAAGATGAACTTGATTCATTTTGCATGATTTATGAATTTTTAGTGTAAAAATGACATAAATAGTGACTAATTTAGCATAAATAGCTCAAACGAATTACATGGCATGATAAAATTATTTTAGGTTTTATATATATCCCACTTATCAGATATAAAGTTTTAAAATTGATTAGATTAATTTCCGCATGCTTTAGATGTTTTATTTGATAAAATCGATAAATCGCAACTACATTTTCTCGAAATAAATTCGAAAGTTTTAAACCATAATTTTTGACATTATGAGTGTCACGGATATATTCCAGAATGTTCAAAAAATTAAAATTAAAATTTTGAAATTATTGTAATTTAATTTGGATTTATTTCATAAAAGTTATGATTTTAGGGTAAAAAATGAGCATAAAATTATATCAAGTTGAATTATGGTAAAAAATTGAGTAATGACTAATTTTTGAGTCCTAAGAGAGTTAGGATAATTAACTTGGACTAAAATTAGATTTTAGTATTATTTTGTGATTTTAATAAGTTGAAAATCGTGAATTTCCATAAAACCGGGTTATATGATCGATATAAGTTAAATAGGGCGATTTGGCACATAATTTGGCATGATAGATACATATTATAATGCTTCATATTTAATTGTTGAATGTCTTATTTTATTTATGTAATTTTGAATTATGTAATTTTATCTTAGTATGACCTTAGTTTTAATCGATATTACCCATAATGTAAGGGGATATTGATTCGGTTGTAATTTAATGTGATCTCGTATCACTTTTATTTTTACTAGTTTTTCATATTACAAATGTATAATAACACTACGTCAAATCTGGCAATCAATAAGGAGCGTATCACAACGGTTTAATGCATTTAATAACGACACTTAGATTATCGTTTTCCAAATATTGGCAGAAACCTAGACCGCGCTAATAGGAATAACCGTTTTCCTCGAAAATCGTTGTTATTATAATTTGATAACGGCTGCTTAACAAACCGTTGTCAAAAATTTTTAACGGTTTCCAAAAACTCGTTATAGAATCACTCTTATCAACGGTTGTTAGAAAACCGTTACCAGTTTAAGATATCGACATTTCGAAAACCGTTACTAAATTAACACCAGCAATGGTTTTTGTTACCCGTTGTTATGTTATAGCTACGGATTTTTTGTAACCGTTATTATTTTCTTTTATGAAATAACGGTTTTTCAATTCAACCGTTGTCAGTATTTGATTAGATTTTTCAATTTGATTACTGCATTCAAAACTGAACTTTAATAAATATTCAATTTGACCAATAATATTCAATTTGACCAAAATAATTCTATAAATATGTCTTCATAATGTTTTAGGTCAAATTCTAAATTATCAAACATTTACTCTCTAATTTCTTTCTAAATTTCTCTCTAAAAAAATATGGCTGGTATTGGAGCTACAATCACATTCTCGTTATGCACAGCCTTTTACTTGCATTCTCCATAATCTCCCAGTTCATTATGGTGTGAATGGAAAGGGTTTAAACCCTAATCTTGGGTGGTTGACGCAAATGCTTCATAACTCCGGTTTCACCGCGGTTAAAAAAGTGTACACTGTGTCTACAAACAAGCAAGGTTTTGTAGGCTTCGCTTTTATCGTGTTTCACGAAGCCAACTGCCATGATAGTTTCGGTCAGGTAAGAAAATTATGGGCTAGATTTGCAGGGGAAGATGCGGGGAAAAAGGACTTCTATTCGGATGATAAACAACAAGGCCCTTATCTATGGGTTGCGACCTATCTTGATCATCATCTGCTGAAACATTGCAGGAAGCATCATATTCTTGCCACCGTGCCTATGTCATGGGAGAGAGAGGCCATTCCACCTGCGCTTCCTGGTGTTAATGAAGGGCCGATCTACGAATTGCTCTTTACCGAAATTCATAATGAGTATCCTAATACTTCATCAGATTCTAATAATTAAGTCTTTAATTATTATCTGCCATTGTAAGTTGTATTTGGATTATGGTGGTGGTTTGAATTAAAGTTTAATTATTTATGTTTTTTGTTACGTTTTTTGTTACCCCATCCTCTGGAATTCAGAGACAATATCACCAGAAAAATATCAAACTTCTATTATAATGACTTAGATTTTTAGGAGTACATTAAAATATCAAGCTAAAGAAAAAAAATCGCGTAAAACAAGTGTTGACAAACGTGAAAAAGCAAATGTGTAGTGTGAAGTTGAATGGAGGGAGTATGTTTTTTGTTACCCCATCCTCTGGAATTCAGAGACAATATCACCATATATGTCTCTTTCACCTTCAGCCCAATCCACACAGTCGTTTTCCCATTGCAACGGCACTGTCCCCTGCTCGGCAATGCGACCTTGGCGGTGCAGAATCAGAAGTAGTAGGAGACGGTCAGATTCATTCGCAACCCATAAATATGGGCCTACCCGCTGTTCATCCTGATCAAACCAGAGTCTCGAAAAGTCATTGTTATAGAATGCCCGCTCAAGTTTGTGAGCCTGACGAAAGCATTCCCGCTCCTCACCCCCGCCAAACTCGATGAGGGCCCACCGCTCGAAGCCACGATGCACATCATTGTCCAGGTAGATAGTTTGAACCAAATTCAATTCGGCTAACCGAATCAAACCTATTAACCAGTCAAGGCTATACGAGAGTATAGCCTTTCCATGCCCATCCTCTGTATACGGGAGATTGCGAATAATGCACGTAAAGAGTTTAACGTACATAAATCTACTTGGGGGTCCTACAAGAGGTTCATATGATGCCTCATCATCATCAGCGAATGAATAATATGAACCACTATAAGTTGATGAACTTGACGACATAATCGATGTGGAAAATTAATGGAGGACTTAACAAGTTAAGAATTGGAAAGTGCAAACGGTACAAGTTAAGATTGTGAAAATTATAATTCTACTTATAATGAGTTTGGGTTGTATTGGAAACGGTACAAGTTAAATAAGAATTGGTCAACTCTACCGTGTTAAACATATTAACTTACAACGGTTATCAAAAAACCGTTGTCCAATGAGTAAAAACACAACGGTTATCAAAAAACCGTTGTCCAATTAGTAGCAACAAAACGATTATCAAAAAACTGTTGTCCAATGACTAAAAAACACAACCGTATTGATTTGACTAATGCATGCCTTGTAATTTTTACTTTTTCTTATTCAAAGTTGCAGTATTGCGTGTTTGACCATATGTATAATACAAAATGATAACGGTTCTTTGTTAAGCTGTTATCATATTACATCTATCAACAACGGTCGGACAGAACCCGTTTAAAAAAAATTGTTTAATTATCTGTGATTTTCTAGTGTTTGTGATTTGACTAATGCATGCCCTGTAATTTTTACCTTTTCTGATTCAAAGTTGCAATATTGATTGTTTGACCGTATGTATAACACAAAATGATAACGGTTCTTTGTTAAGCCGTTATCATATTTCATATATCAACAACGGTTATTGTAGATCCGTTGTCATATTACACCAATAAACAACGGTTTTTCTTATAACCGTTGTAAATACAGATCCACTGTGAAAGCTGAAATGCATGCCCTATTATTATTGTTTGTTTGACCATTATTCACCTCATGCATGCAAGCACAATTAATACAAGTTTGAATGTAACATATGGATGAAATTAATCCAATTAATTATAGCTTTATTATACTATAAATAGCATCACATTTCCAGTAACAATAAGAATCACTTTATTATTACTAACATTTCTACTTCACTTTTTAAAAATCTACATATACATACATATCATAATTAAAAGAATGTCGTCGTCTTCATCATCCGCAGTCGCACCTTCTCAGCAATCGGTAACCCGCTATATCAACCCGATTACGTGCATAATTCACAATCTTCCAGTCATACGCGATGCTGCTGGGAATCCAGCTTCTAAGTCTCTTATCCCATTGAGGGACATCCTCATTGAGAATCGGTTTTCAATTGTTAGGGCAATCTACCCGGCTTGGAATTCTGGTCGTGGGTTTCTTGGATATGCTTGTGGACATGGGCCACGGGGGCGCTTGGGAGGAGAACAAGCGTTTGCATTTGTGGAGTCGCCACCAATTTATTGTGGAAAATTGGAAACCGTTCGAATACCTCGTGCCATGTCAAGACACAAAGTAGTGACATGAACACCAAGAACTCGTTACCCTTAGCATTCTATGTCTAGAATGACTCTCGTGGATGCCAATGAACACGGATGTTAACAGAGATCTGGAGTAAGGGGTGAGGGTACGTATTAGGAAGCTCTTTTGATCGAACACCTAATCCCGCCCGCCTCGATAGCGGCCTCTACTAATGATTAGGGAAGTTATCTATACTCGATATATTGTCGATTATATGCATGCAATGCAACATCTAAGTTTTGATCCTAACATGTGAGAATTAGGCTATGTCGGTGAACAAGTAATTTAGCATACAATTGGGTCGAAGTAGGGATTTAGATTCAATTACATGTGAAGACATACAAGCAATAATAAAAGGAATACAATAATAAATACAATAATGAAAATTACAATGATTACAACGGGTTCATTGATTTATGTCGAAAATACCTTTAAAACGGATAATTTGAGAAAAAAAAGAAAGAATAAAGGAATAAACGAACATGAATTAGGCGATAATATGAACAATACCAGATTAAATACGTAAACTAATTAAACTAGGTCAAGGCAGAAAGGGAGTTCAGGGACAGAAATCAACCTGGAAGAGGCGCAGCAGTTGCTGCGTCTATTCCAAGGCTGAGTTCTGGCTGTGAAGCCGGAACTGCAAATCGTTAATGTTCGCGGGTGAATTTAATGATTGATTATGATATATGACTCGGATGAAAGTGATTTAATACATTAATTACATGTGAATGAGTCATAAAAGCGATAAAATATGGATAAAACCGATTAATATGAATTAATTACATGAATGAAAGATTGATTAGTGACATGGGTGAACTAATTAAGGTGAACATGACGAATTAATAATGAACTAATGACGGATATGACAATAGACAGATGGAAATATATCAAAGGTCGAATTCCAGAAACTCGATATGAAAGAATCGAATCTCTACAACCCGGATTGATTTTAATGACGAAAACCCGCAAATACTGGTTATAAGGGATTTAAGTCGGGATTTAACGATGAATTATATACTAACAGTGATGAACAATATGTTAAATTATTATACTTAAAATTATCGTGTTAAAGAAACAATTAACATATGAAAACGAAACAAAACGATCGAATTATCAAAAGACGAAGGAAGAAGAAAGGAAGCAGGAACTGCGGCAGCCTCACGAAGAGGCGTAGCAGGTGCTGCGTCCCTTCGAAGAGGCGCAACAGTTGCTGCATCCTTTCTCGACGGTCATCTTCTGGTAATCCGTAAAAAGGGGTTTTAAACACGGTTTTATAAATCGGTTTTAAGAGTATTTTCGACATAAACCTTACAATATGATTACAAAAAGAAAATAACAATAAATAAAGAAGGATTTACACCCTTAGACTTACATGTTTGACGAAATGAGATGAACTAAGTTTACGTTTAGTGATGCTCGACTCGAATGTAACGAAAGTGCCCTCGTAAGAGGAAAACGATTAAGATTTATTAAGTTGATTATGGTGGAGTTGGTCAAATTGGTCGGTCATGCAAACGAGGCTGGTACTCAGAAGGATCCGAGCTTACGTGGTCGAAAGTTCAAGCACGTAGACGCCAAAAATTAAGAACGTGGCCTAGAATGTAAAGGGAGAAAAGAAGGGCGGACACTCGCGTGAGAAATATGAGGAGCGAAGGCTCCTATTTATACTAATCACGTGGAGGAATTAGAGTTTTCGGAGAAACTTTGGAAGTGAATCTCGAAAAGATATGAAAAGATACGAAAAATACGCAGAAAAGGACCTGGGAAGAGGCGCAGCAGGCACTGCGTCTTTTGGAAGAGGCGCAGCAGCTGCTGCGTTTGTTCCCAGGTGGTTTCCTCCTGCGGAAGAAAGATTTCCGTGTTTAGTTTATGGAATAACGGATTAATCTTATTTTCCTTAATATTTTGTGTGAATATTACGGGAAATTCTTTACCAAATATTAAAAGATTGTGAAATATGGGATAGAAATATCCGGAACATTCCAGAACATTCTGACTCGGGTTTTAGCGGTTATCAGAAAATGAAGACGGTTTTGGGCCCGGACTCCAAATGTACTCTAATTACTGTCAAAACGACCGTATCGGCGCGTAGATGATAATTAAGAGGTAGACATAAGTATTTGAGCAATCACTTAATGATAAACTTACGAACTGTCACAAATCGTTCCGCGTACCAAACATGCGGCCCAATCATAACCGGGTGGTTTGCGGGAGGTGCAGAAATGAGGTATCTAAAGAGCCCCCACTTTGACTGAGGCTTGGACAAGGTGAAAGTCAAAGTATAGCCATCAGGTCAATCGAAGATTACAACCTGACGACTATGGCGACGCGAGGCGGCTCAAGGGGTCTGAGCCAAGGACCTGTCGTCGGGAACATTTTAGAGTCTGTCGACTATCGGGGAGGTTCGTTTAAAGTCCATTAGACTACGTAAGGAAGCTCGCCAGCCATAAGAAGAGATCATACCTAAAACTTCTTTCTTGAGACGCTTCCGGGGGTGCATAGGAGCTAAGGGGTAAGCGTAAGAGCTAAAGGATAAGCGTAAGAGCTAAAGGTAAGCGTAGGAGCTAAGGGTAAGACCTAAAAGATATATAAGGATTGTGCTAGGGCGTGGGACCCTAAAGGAAGGCATCAATGGGAAGGAGGCCAAATATAAGTTCGACCTAAGGGGTAACTAAGGCTCGAGTGTAAGAACTCTGCCGGTCTGGGAACTTCTGGAGAACGACACCTTTATCGCACTCCGTGGGGAAACAAGAAATATCGTGAGTAGCAGGACACATGCGGGAACTGCTGGGAGAAATCTGCTTGGGTCGTCTTCAAACAAACTTCAGAAGAATTTGAGAAGGACGATTGTATGTCGTGAACTCTCGTTGGGGAAACCTTATCGGGAATTCATCTCAATGTCTCGAGAGGGAATGTCTATCCGCTTACTCTCGCTGGGGGAATATAATGAAGGCGTGTCGAAACACCTGTCAGAGAATACTTGCTCGTTGTGACAAACAAGGTCTTGGAATAAATAAATAATGCACGATAGTCTGTAGTTGGCTTAAAAATGGGGGTCTGAGCGAAAGATAATCGTCAAACGGACCAGAAGGGAAATAAATGGCATCGGGGAAGAGGCGCACCAAAAATGGGCCCACAAATAACGAACTCATAACGAATTTTTGAAAATTCGTATGAAGGGAAGTTTAGGAAGAGGCGCAGCACCTGATGCGTCTATTCCTGAAGGTGTCTTTTCTGCGTAAAAGCGCGATGAAACAGGGGTTCATTTCATTTGTTTCGAAACACAATTCCTCAATTACTCTCTCAAATCTCAACCATTTCCGTCAAAAATTGATCCAAAAGCTTGCATTTTCCATGACTAATCGAGGTATGTATATCATTCTTGCATTAATCTTCTATAATGGACGAATTGGATCGACAAAATTTAGGGTTTTTAACCCTAAAATGTCGAAAATTTAAAGCTTTTCCCCAAAATGATCTTGCCTTGTAAAATTGACCTTGTAAATGGCTAATTGGTAGTATAAGGATCATAACCATGTATTTGTTTCGAATTTTCGTTGAGTTTTGGGCATTTGAGTGAAATTGAGACGGTTTCACAGCTAAACTGTAAATTGCTTCGAAAATGGCCTTAGGATTGCCCATTTGCAATGAAACTTGATATTTGGAATCCTTGGATGATGGGTAAACTTCCTACCATCTCGGAATTTTGGTTTGTGACGGCTTTTTCAGGACACTTTTCTAGGGCATAATCGCCGTTATAACGAAATGCTGCCGAAATTTCGACTCGAACCCATGACTAGGCTTCAAATTAGGCTTGAATTAACCCAAATTACCACATGAGTGATTGGGTTTGTGGGAAAACGGCCAAAGATGGCGAGAAAAGAGCGACTTCGGGGCTTCTAAAACTCGAAAATCCCCTAATCAAGGCTTGTCGTCATTTGACGCGGCCTACAATTACTTTAACGTTGCAGGTGACGAGGCTTCTACTTCTGGGAGAGCTCCCATGGACATAGAAACAGCCGTTGACGCTTCTCATGCTCTCGAGGAGGCTTTCACTGCGGTTAGGGCAGCTGGTGAGGTTGCTGAGGACGAGGTGGAGGAGGAGGAGGCCCCGAGGCGGGCCAACGTTGGGCGAGGCGGTCGTCAGCTGAGGGGAGCACCCGCGTGGGCTGAGACCTGGGACAGCAGGCACTTGCTTTGGGCTGCGGAGGGTCACCTGTCTTATAGGACGGTGAAGAGCTTGGTAATCTTGGATTCATTACTCATCACTCACCTCTTTCATTTCATTTGCTCATATCTTTTCCAATTTTATTCAAACTAAAGATAGCTTTTGTTTCAAATCACAATAGGAGGTCGGGAACATCAGATCGTTCTCGGGCTACACGACGGCGATGGAGTGCTACGAGAGGCTATCGGCGGAGGAGCGAGCCATGATCGAGCGGGGAGCATTCGGCGCCCTGTTGCAGGCTTGGAGGGATATCGCGAAGAGGAAGCTGCGGGCTAACCTTAGCCTGGTCCGCGCTTTCTTGGACCGATTCTGTGATACGACTTCCACTTTTCACGTGTCTTTTGGTGAGGCGGGAGTGTAACACCCCTGATTTTCGGCTAAATTAAAACTAACTTTTACATATAAAACGCGCCGAAATACAGAGATATTATAATTAATATACAAAGTTTTTCTTACAAAATGTCTCATAAAATAAAATATACAAAAATAACTTAAACTTTTACGAAACTTTAAATAAAATCTTCACTTGAAATCAAATCCTTTTTGAACAGCAGCGGAAGTAACCTGAAATAAAACCTGAAGACAGAAAGGAACTATCCCCATGACGAGTAGCCCAAAAGGGAGAAAACACGTCAGCCGGAAAGCTGAGTAACAGATAATACATCAATAGAAGCAGAATAATTTTTGGTCATGGCGTGGAAACACAGACATGTAAAAATAAAAATAAACAGATAGAATAATAAAAACACTCCCCATAAACTAATCTCAAGCTCAAAGCTACTCCACAATATAATAGTCACTCTCGTCCCAATAATTAATTCAATCTCAACTCTCTACTCCATCTCTCTCATTACTCCGTCCTACTCATTACTCCGTCTCATAATATAATACTCCATAGTAACCAGATATCGTATTCTCATCGTCGAACCTAAGACCAGGACAAGGGGTGAGTGAACTGGCGGATAAGACCGCGAAACAATATTTCCATCTCAATATCGATTTCAAACAATATAACTAACTCAAAACCATGGCCACACTGGACCGTAAACATAACTCGGCTCAAAGGCCCCATAACTCATAACTCAATACTAGTAACCAGATTTCCATCTCAATTTCAATATCGATATTGTCAAAGGTTCGAAGAACCGTGCTCATCACTTAGAGTATAAACTCCAAGCTACTCACCCACGAGTCAAGATCAAAGAAAAGACAATTCGAACAGAATACAATCGCAAATCCAAATTTCCTGTAAAACCCAATCTCGGCTAAAACTGTGTGCCACCATTGCAATATTCTAATAAAGATTCCCAGAACAATTATTCCACTAACATAATTCACCAAAGCCCACTTTCATATTTATCATTGCACTTGTGTTCCCAACTAAGAGCACTTTTGTCCATATACAAATCCGTACTACCACAACCAGGAGGATTAATATCCAAATCGTATTAGTTTCTAATGGACACAAACTGAAGATATGACAGACGCTATCCTTCGTCAGTATTCCCACTCTCATGCTATTCAATACACCAATTTTAACCCATCTCACAAGGTAATTAAATTAAGAGTAGAAAACATAGAATTACTAGTATGCATAATATTATACCACATCAATTAATCATTATTATCATCTATTGACAAATAATTGCACATATACATACAACCCCGATTAATATTAATAATAATAGGATCGGTAGAATCGTGTTACCTTATAAAGCAAGATCGTCCCAATATTAATAGAAAATCGCATAGAAGAAGAAAATAATCACATCCCGCTACATGAACACGAGGGGAAACAATGGGAAAGCACTTTTTGGAATTAACAATGAACATGGTGGAGGTCTCGTTGCCAGAATATCATGCATGACAAAGTGCAATCATGATGAATGATAATAATTAATATGGATGGCGGCATTGACTTAGATGAAGCACACAGGAGAAATTGCAGGAAGTGGTATCCGACAATAGGGTTTAAGAATTAGCAAAAAGAGTGGAGCAATATATATAGAGAAATCGACCCAAATACAAGTTATGGGCTTCGTCCCGCTAAAACAATTTCGGATCAATTAGTAAAAGTAAATTTCACAATTACCTAAGTAGCAAATAATAATAATAATAATAATAATAATAATATTTTTATTTTCGCAAAAATAGAAATTATTCATATAAATTAAGAAGCCTATATTTTTGGGTATTATAGGGAGTCACGCTGGAGGACTACGGCATGATCTCTGGTTTGCCGTGTGGGACCGAGGAGGTGGAATGGCCGGAGACTGCCATGAGGGTGGACTCAGCCGAGGCTAGAAGGTTGATCGGCTGGAACTTGGCGCCGAAGGCTGTTATAGTGCCTGGTTTGGTGCCTAGTTCTTATGTCTGAGACTACTTTGCGAGGAAGACCCCGACGCGGGTGGTGATTGACGGGAGAGAGACGGCTCCTCCTCCCTGTACAGCTGAGCAGAGGGCCCGTTTGTGGCTTTGGTGGTTTCTGTCTTCGATCTACCTCGGAGACAAGGGAGAGAGGCTGTCAACGAAGCTTCTTCCCTTTATTTCTGACCTGAGCTCCCTAGGACGTTGGGACTGGGTCACTGCTGGTTTTGCGGTCCTCATCCACTTCATGAGGGCCAAGGTTCGTCCGGAGTTGATAGAGAAGGGGACTTCTCCTGGTGCTGTCGGCCCTGGACTACTGTTGGAGGTATGAACCTTCATTCAGACTAAAATCACTTCTTTTCTTCATCGAATTACGAAAGATCGTTATTGACTATCTTGCTTCACATGCGTGGGTGTACTCCTACTTTCCGAGCCTCTCGCCCAAGAGGACGGAGCCGCTGGAGAAGGTTTATCCCGTTGTGAGGGATTGGGTGATGTGTCGCACGAGGAGCAAGCGTTCCTCTCACGGTGTCTACCGGCGGGACATGAACGCTCTTCAGCTGGACAGCATGAGCATCTCACTTATATTCGTTTGCTTCTTTATTACTTTTTTTACCGATCATGAGAATGATTTCTTGCTTGTCTTTTCCCAGTGGGTGCCCAGGCCTTGGGCGGAGTACGCTGGCGCTCCTCCTTTCGTGGCTGAGGTCCTTCGACCCAGGAGCTCGAGCCGGTTGCTACTGAGGACGTCGATGGGTCCTGTGTGGTATTGTGCGAGCGCTTGGCTCGTCAGTGCTCTCGGGATGTCTTGACGGTTCCCATCGATCCTCCTAGGACGATGTTCAGGGAGCCTTCTGAGGCTGAGAGGGAGGCTGACTTGGCTGGCGTTGGTGGTGACGCCCTTCCGCTTCCTGGTGAGGACTACTCGACGTTCCTCTACGGGAGGTTGGCGTACTGGCCGGTTGTGGTGAGCATTTACTCTCCTTATGACCATTTCGAAAGCATGATGAATGATTATCGATTAATGGCAATCCTTTGTCTTTGCAGGAGGTTGAGGCGGCGGGCATCAAGCCCCCAGAGTACCCCGAGGCTCTCGAGTACACTGACGCGACTGGGAGGACGACGATATCCGAGTTTCGTGACTTTGACGTGGTTGTGACGGATGCTGGCTTGGACGAGTGGCAGCATCTGATTCGGAGGGTGAGCCTCTAATTTGTATGATTTTTGTGTAAGAACACATTTGATTGAACTTATCCAATTATTGAGAACCTCTTTTTGAAAATGCAGGTTGTGCCGTCTCGGTTTGTGGCGTTATGGAGGGTAGTCAACCGGCTGCGAGCTACTGCCATCGAGGCACTTGTCGGCGGTCGAGGTCGCCAGGTATGAACCTTTCGCCTATTTCATTTTTGAATTTTCTAGCTTTCTTATAATTTCTTGAAGTGATTGACATGAGCCAATTTGTTATTTGCAGAGGGAGCGCGAGCTGGAGCGAGAGCTGGCCCAGTCTCGGGAGGAGACAACTCGTTTGCTGAGGGAGCTCGAGGTTCGCGACGCCGAGATTGCTGCTCTCGAGGCGAGAGTTGCGGAGTTAGGCGGCGACCGGCAGTAGTTTTGTTTTGTTGTTGTCTGTATCTTGCACATTTGTACATTTTAGGACCTACATTTTGGACATTTTGGATTTTGCTTGGGGCTCGAGCCCCCAGTTTGTTGTACATATCCCTGAGTGCCTTTGCTGTTGGGTTGCGTTGTTTGTTCCTGCAGGTTAGCTTTGAACAGGTTTGGTAGATGACGGTTTACGCCGTCATGCTGCCGAAATTTATATAGAAATCACATAGAACATGTATGCATACATATGGCCTAAATTAGCGCAAAACAATGACTCGAAAATGCAAAAATGCAAAAAATTTGCCGGAAATGACCGGACAGTAGGGAGGGTTACCCCCCAAAAAATGAAAAAATAGAAATCTATAAGTTGGAAATGGAGAGTGAAATGATTCCTTGAAAAGAAAATGTAAACAAGAAGTGTACAAGTGTGCTAAAATGATGAAAATGTCGATATCGTCTCGAAATCCGCATCCGCGAAATTAGGAAACACGAAATATGGTAACTTTGACGCATTTACCAAAACAATAACCCGTATGAATAGGAAATTATTCGTTAAGGAATTTAGGAAAGATCCAACGCGGAAAATCACAGAAACGT
The DNA here is from genome assembly GCF_048544455.1 of Silene latifolia. Classification (NCBI taxonomy): domain Eukaryota; kingdom Viridiplantae; phylum Streptophyta; class Magnoliopsida; order Caryophyllales; family Caryophyllaceae; genus Silene; species Silene latifolia. The sequence goes on along the minus strand of NC_133535.1, from coordinate 48,390,158 downwards.
TGCTGAGGAAGAGGAGCAGCAGGAGCTGCGTCTCTTTGAAGAGGCACAGCAGGTGCTGCGCCTGTTCCCCGGTGTATCCGTCCTCGCGGATTTTAGGAAACAGATTTTAGTATAAATAGAGATGTCGATAGAGGTTTTATTCACACAATTCTTCCGTCTCTTCCTTCGTCTTATTACATAAAATTCTCAAAACAATCCTTCATCATGAATACTTTAGAGATTCGTCTAAAAGAATGGACCAATGAGTTTTCCAACGTGGAGAAACACGACATGGGTGCCTATAATCTTGGATCGTTGTTGAGTTTGAAGCTTATCAAGGTAGTCAAACCATTCCTAGATGATTGTCTTGATTATTGGGACCCGAATTATCACGTTTTTGCTTTCCCCGAAGGTGACATTTGCCCGTTTCCTAAAGAAATTGCTGCGATTGGTGGGTGGGACCCAGAACACTTGCGTGCTATTCCTTCTACTTCACAAGGGTATAAGAACAAATTTAGAGACTTGCTTGGGTTGACCCGAATTGAGGTGGACCGTTTAGTGACCTCGAAAGGAGTGCGAATGTTGGACTTTATTGACCGATTCATTAACAAGGCCGACCCCACCATCTCTTATGTTGCTAGGCGAAGGGCATTCGGACTTTGCTTGTTACATGTGTATGTCCTTCAAGGGCATGTTGATGAGGATTTGAGAGGTGATCCCCGTCTCCTGGGCCTAGTTGAGCAAATGGAACTGCGCAGGAGCCCAGCCTGTTTATGTTTAGGAGAGATCCTATTGGGTTTGGATAACAGGAAAGCCAATCGTGACCTACCTTATTTGGGAAGTCCCGTTATTTTGCAGGTAAAAGAACACTTTTTTTTGTTTTTTTCGTTTTTTGTTTTTTTTTTGTTTTTTTTTTGTTTTTTGTTTTTTGTTTTTCGTTTTTTTTCTCTAATACCTGCTTTTGGTAGGTCTGGCTTATGGAGCGCCTTCGATTGATCGAGCCCCCAGTTCATGTTCCTTCCTATCATGCTCACTCAATTGCTATGAGGACCAAGCTTTACATGGTGGACTTCACTCGAGTGTGCAATTACTAGGAAAACAAATTGAAGAGTGATGATGGCCCCTTGATTAGATGGGTTGTACCATGGTGGCATCTCAAATCTGTCACTGGAGTATCTTCCTTGAATTCTACCCGATCTGTGCGCATTCCTGGCTTGGAATTCATGGTATGCATCTTCCCGGAGAGGCTGATGAGACAGGTTGGACTGAAGCAGACCATCCCGAAGCTTGACACTGTCCCGCAGACTGCCGTGGCGCTTACTACTGAGAGTTGAAGGGAGTGGGCCATTAAATGGGCTCAAAGAAATGTATGGTTCTTGAACTCTTCTGTTAGTGCCTTATGGGTGTCGGACTCCTATCTGCGGTGGAGGAAAGCTACTACTCCGGAGGAGCGTGATAGATTGAGGAAGCGCGAGCCCGTTGACTACAAGGTGCGCGAGGTGGAAAAGGAGAAAGAGAAGCATCTGACTGAGGGAGAGGAGGAAGCCGGGTTTCGAGTTGTTCATCCTTCGAAGAAACCGAAGACCTCTCCTGTCGTAGACAAAGTGATTGACAAGAATGGGAAGGTTAGACCACGAGAAAGACCGTTGGTGATTAGGTCCGAAGTGGCGCAAAAGCGTCCGGCTCGAGGTCGTGACAAGAAATATGACAAAAATGACAAGGGCAAAGGGAAAATGGAGGAATAGCCCAAATCTTTATTATTATTATTGTAATAAGAAGATGGGGTTTTTAGAATCCTAGCCTATTTTATTTTATTTTTTTGAATTGTTATTTTTTTTATCATTATTATTATTATTATTATGTAACGTATTATTATTATTGAATGAAATAAAGGAGGTTAAATGGTTATGAAACCGTTGTGATTTTCTATTTATTATTCTCGTCGAATTCCAAATGCAACTGCAAATGTCCTTCTATTTACATTTTGAAGTTAATAGGTTGTATCCTGCGAAGGATTGCCTACGTATTCATTAAAAAATGAAATCAAACCCTTGCGCGTAGTTCAAGTAAATGTAAAAGAATAATTGTTCTAAGCAAGAGCTTGTAATGAACTTAGAAGATAAGCATGAGCTTTTTACTTACTCTTAAGGTGCAATTTAGTTTATTTGATGATATGAGGATGACATATTGTCAAAATGCAAGAGCATGGTGACATTAGCTTATTTCAGCTTGGCTAGGAGCCGTTCATTTAGTGCCACAAGAGCGACACGTGAGGTTACGTGAGGCGCGTTTTTGTTCCTATTCTAGGCATAATACCGCTTTATTTGGTTAAGGTTTGTCGGGTTGGCAAATTCATTCCCATCTAGGTCTGTGATTCTAACCGCACCCCCTGGAAGTATGGACTTGACTAGAAATGGCCCGGCCCAATTAGGTTTGAATTTTCCTCGTGGATCGACAGGTAAAAGAGCTCTAATCGACTTGAGTACTAAGTCTCCTTCCTTGATGTTCCTTGGCTTGACCCTTTTGTTGAAGGCTCGTTTGATACGTGCTTGATATGTTTGGACATTATGTAATGCGCGTAGCCTACGCTCATCCAGGAGGATGAGTTCTTCATATGTATCCCTCTTCCTATCGGCTTCCGGGATTTGACTTTCGAGTAAGATACGCAAGGATGGTATTTCTAACTCGACTGGCTGTACAGCTTCCATGCCGTAGGTCAAATAGAAAGGGGTGGCCCCAGTGGGCGTCCTAACAGATGTACGATATCCCCACAAAGCAAAGGGTATTTTGCTTGGCCAATCTCGATAGTTGTCAATCATTTTCTTGAGAATTGTGACAACGTTCTTGTTTGCTGTCTCTACCGCGCCATTAGTCTGTGGTCTATAGGGCGAAGAGTGGTGATGCCTAATTTTGTACTTGGCTAGCAATTGCTCAGTCTCAGCTTGGAAATGTGATTCATTATCACTAATGATCTCATGTGGGCAACCGTATCGACAGATGATATTGTTTTGTATGAACTTTGCTACATTTTTAGCCGTGAGACTAGTGTAGGAAGCCGCTTCTACCCATTTGGTGAAATAGTCAATTGCCACTAGGATGAAACAATGACCTCCTGTTCCGGCTGGAGTTATCTTCTCGATTATATCGATTCCCCAGGCAGAAAATGGCCAAGGAGATGTCATCGTATAGAGCAATGAAGGAGTGACATGCTGTACATTCCCGAAGATTTGGCAGTTGTGGCAATGTCTTATGTATTTGATGCAATAAGATTCCATTGTGGTCCTATAGTACCCCAGACGTGTGATTTTCTTTTCCATCATAGGCCCACTCATGTGAGGACCGCATTCTCCATCATGGACTTCTTCCATCACTTTCCGCGCCTGTGAATGATCAAGGCAACGTAGGATTACACCAAGAGGTGTTCTTTTGTATAACTCTCCTTGCATGAGAACGTATTGGGAAGCTAGTAGGCGTATAGCGCGTTGTCCCCTTTTGTCCATATCCGGTGGATAGGTACCGTTGATCTTGAAATTTAGGATTGCTTGGAACCAAGGTTCCTCTGTGATTTCCTCTTCATCGGTGATTTGGTGTACATAAGCTGGCTCTGATCGTCGTTCGATGCATAAAGGCATTTTCACCATGTCATCTGGCATATTAATCAAAGATGCAAGTTTTGCAAGAGCATCTGCAAATTGATTTTCTTCCCGAGGTAGGTGTAGGTAGGTCACGTGATCAAAGAATTGGGCAACCTGGTCTATTCTGGCTTGGTAAGGTGCTAGGCTTTCGCTTCAGATTTTCCAAGATCCCGTAACTTGATTGATGATGAGGGACGAATCCCCACGCACTCGAAGGTTTTTAATGCCTAAGCTTACTGCCGCTTGTAGTCCAATGAGACAAGCCTCGTATTCTGCGGCGTTATTTGTCACCTCGAAGTCGAGTTTGACAGAGATCGGTGTATGCTCGCCTTCAGGAGAAATGAGCAACACTCCTATTCCAAATCCTCTTAAGTTTGATGCTCCGTCAAAGTAAAGGTCCCAGGAGTCTACATCGTTTTGGAGTATATCCTCGTCTGGAAATGACCAAGTATCTATTGTTTGTGCATCATTGATGGGATTTTCTGCAAAGAATTCGGCAACGGCGCGCCCTTTTATAACTTTCAAAGGTACATATTTGAGATCGAACTCTGAGAGCATCAAAGTCCATCTTGCTAGTCGTCCGTTGAGGACGCTCGAAGAGGTATTTGACAGGATCCATTTTGGAGTATATTTGACGGAGTAGCTAAGCATGTAATGACGTAGCTTCTTCGTTGCCCACACAAGAGCGAGGCATGTCTTTTCGAGTTGTGAGTATTTGCACTCGTACTCCAAGAACTTCTTACTAAGGTAGTAGATAGCCCTTTCTTCCTTTCCTACGGTTTGAGCTAGCATGGCGCCCATGGCTGTTTCGGTTACTGTGAGATATAAACCAAGAGGTTTATCTCGTTGAGGTGGCATGAGCACTGGTGGTTTAGCTAATATCTCCTTGATTCGTTCGAATGCCTTCTGACAGTCATCAACCCACATGGTGTGGTCTGTTTTCTTGAGCTTTTTGAAGATAGGTTCACAGATCATGGTGAGTTTCGATATGAATCGACTTATATATTGCACTTTTGCCAGGAATCCTCTGACTTCTTTTTCCGTTTGAGGTTGTGGCATTTCGATCAAAGCTTTGATCTTAGAAGGGTCTATTTCTATACCTCGTTGGCTAACGACGTATCCTAGGAGTTTGCCAGATGTTACTCCGAATGCGCATTTCTGAGGATTGAGCCTCATGTTGTACTTTCGTAGCCTTGAGAAGAATTTGTGAAGGTTCGCAATATGCCCCTCTCTATCCTTGGACTTGACAATCATGTCGTCTACGTATACCTCAACTTCTTTATGCATCATGTCATGTAGGAGTGTAGTTGCGGTGCGTTGATATGTAGCTCCGGCGTTGATTAATCCAAACGGCATGACCGTATAGCAATAGGTTCCCCATTGAGTGACAAAGGCGGTCTTATGCATGTCTTCTATGGCCATCTTGATTTGGTTGTAACCCGCGTACCCATCCATGAAGGATAGTAACGCGTGATCATGTATTGTCCACCAATATGTCGATATGTGGTAGAGGAAAGTCATCTTTAGGACTTGCTTTGTTTAAGTCTCTAAAATCAACACAAACACGGATTCTCCCATCCTTTTTGGGTACGGGTACTATGTTGGCTACCCAGTCAGAGTACTCGGAAACTTTGATGAACCCGGCTTTGAATTGCTTATCGACTTCTTCCTTAATCTTGAGAGCCCATTCTGTCCTCATTCGACGAAGCTTCTGTTTTACGGGCTTGAAACCTGGCTTAATAAGGATTCTATGTTCGGTGATATCCCTGTCGATCCCTGGCATGTCTTTGTAGGACCAAGCGAAAACGTCTTTGAACTCGTTTAGGAGGTCTATGAAACTGACCCTTTTGGCGGAGCTCAAGGTAGTTCCTATCCTAAGTTCTTGGGGTTCTAGTTCGGTTCCTACATTGATGGGTTCGATGTTCTCTATTACTGGTCCCCCTTCCCCCTCTTGTAGTATTTCCTTGGCTATGTAGGGAGGTATATCAATTGAGTCCGGATCTGGGTCATCCTCAGTATCATCGTAAACAGAATTGCATTCAAGATAACACAAAGAGTAAGCAGAACCTGATTTATTCATATTAAAGTTTGAGAAAAGTTGAAACAAAGAAGCCATCTGATCTGTGGTCGGCGGCGGTAAAGAGACAGATTGTTGGGACATTTCCGAACTATCACATACTACTTGAGGCTAAGCTAGGAGAAACAAAGGGAGTGGGGATGACGACAGGAGGAGACTTCCTAGTAACTTCTCTAGACTCCGACTCTGACTCCGACTCTGACTCTGACTCGAATTCATCGTCTTCTGGTCCTCCTTTGAACATCTCTCCTTCTCAAGTGGTGAGCTTGAAGAGTCTTCCTTGATTGTTGGTCCACTTGATTGATTTTCTCCATCCTTTCTGCTGGTTCGCGTTTGTTTCTGTGATTAACGCGGTAGGGTTGAAGTGATCGTCCTGAAGTATCATGGTAATGATCTCATCCTGCGCGGCTCTAACAAATCGATCTTCTCCAAATAGTAGACTAACAGCTTGTTCGTCTAAGCAAGGTGCTTGACGAGCTTTGACAGTAGGAACCGTTTCTGGAGGAATAAAGTAGCAATCGTGAAAGATCTCGATTCCGGCTAGCTTCCTTTCGAGATAATGCCAAGGTTCGGGAAATCCGTGAAAGAGTTCTTGACTTCCTTCCCTAACGAAGTATCCATTTAAGGTAGGGAGATATGGTCGCATTTGGACTCCTACGTGCTTACGACTTTGAACTTGAGCAAGCATCTCGAGAACTTCCTCTTTAGTGGGTTTATATCCTAGTCCAAGTGGTATTCTTTTTGAGTTGCCTTCCTTGTAGGGTGCGAAGGTGTTTCTTCGGGTAGGGTTCAAAGGCATTCCCGGGAAGTATCCCTGGGATTTGAGTATGTGGTTGACCACCAAGTTGGATTAGGGATCGTAGTATAGGAGTGCCAACTCATTTTCTATGACACTTATGCTTTGAAAGCCCCCAAGTTCATATACTGGATCCGCAAGGACTTGATTATTTGACTTCTTTTCGATTATTGCCTTAATGGGCGACGAAGTGATCGTCACCACTTTCCCATTTAGTGGGATTTTGATCTTTTGGTGAAGGGTGGATGTTACCGCTTTGGAAGCGTGAATCCAAGGTCTTCCCAGAAGTATGTTGAAGGAAGCTTCAATGTCCACTATTTGGAAGTTAACCTTTCGCTCAATTGGCCCTGTGGCTATGGTTAGGTTAACGAGTCCTACTACCTTTCGTCGTGTACCATCATATGCGCGAACACCTTGATTGGTAGGGGTCCAACCCAACTCTTTCATGCCTAGTTTGTATGCCGTTTTCAAGGGTATGACGTTGACCGCGGAGCCATCATCTACTAAGGTCATTGGCACATTTTTCTTTAAGCAAATGACAGTGATGTAAAGAGCCAAGTTGTGTGACTAGCGCGAAAGGGTGGCAAATCTTCATCTGAGAAAGTAATAGGATTACTTAGCTTCGGTGATTCTTGGAAGACCAAGTTGACTACATCGTCGGGTGTGGAGTCATGTGCTACATTTAACTTGGCCAAAGCTTGCAGTAAAGCTTGGCGATGTGGGAATGAGCTTGCTACTAGTTGCCAGACTGAAAGATCAGTCTTTGTCTTCTGTAATTGCTTGAGCAAATGATCAGTAGAGTCATCTTCGTTATCATTTGGTGTGATAACGTTGGTTGGACCATTTTGAGTAGTACTTTGATATGGACTTCCTGAACGAGTCAGATGGTCTACATCTTGGTCTTCACCATTTTGGACTATTTCCTTGATTAGGGAGTGTTCAATGAGATACTCGTCCTCATCATCATCGGCCCATACTCCATTGACTGTAGCTAATTCCCTCATTCTCATGATCTCGTCCTCTAATTGTGTAATTTGGTCGACTAGTTTATCAACCACGGCGACTATTTCTTGCATAGTAGCATTTTGGGAAAAGATTAGTGGCACATGTTCTTTAGGTGTTGCATTGGGGTCATGTAAATTTGTCACCACATTTTCCAATTCCGAAACTTGCCTATCCGCACTCCTTGCCCATGCGATAAAGTCGGCCATGGTAGGGGAAATGGTAGAGTAGAACCCTTCATTCTCGATCGCATGGATCTCATCTTCGACTGGAGAAATGAGATGTGAACAATCTAAGGTAGATTCTTCACTTTTGATCACTAGAATTCCAAGAGGATTCTGAGTGTTGTTGGGCTTACCTCCCGGCGGTATTGGTAGTCGACCATCCTCAATCATGTCTTGAAGCACATTTTTCAATTTGTAGCATTTTTCTGTGTGATGTCCCTTACCCCTATGATATTCGCAGTATGAGTTCTCGTCCCAGAACTTGGATTTCTTTTCTGGTTCGGGTGTAGGGCCTATGGGTTGGAGTTTGCCTTGTTTCATTAACCTTTTTAGAGCATTGGAGTAAGTGTCCCCAAGATTTGTAAATTTCCTTGGTGGGGTACTCTTCTTGGATGGCTCGAGGAGGTTAATTTCATCGGTCTTGCTAGTGGAGCCGTAAGAACGACTTGTTGAGCCTTGATATCCTCGACCTACTTGGACAAGAGCCCTTTACGGATGTCATCTTCGATCCTCATTCCTAGTACGGTTAAGTCTGAAAGTTTTAATGTTTTGGTACCTCAAATGATTTGCATAGATGGGCTTTAGGTTGTCCACGAACTTCTCCACAAGGGTAGCTTCGTCTGGGCGTTCAACTAGTTGGGTACTAGTCTTCCTCCACCTACTTAGGAAGTCGGTGAAACCTTCTTTCTCATTTTGGGTAAGAACCTCTAAAGTGCGCATGTTAACTTGGATCTCAACATTATCCACATATTGCTTAGCAAATTCGATCGCGGCATCTTCCCAAGTAGCGATCTTCTTGTGTTCTAGAGAGTAGAACCATTGCTTTGGGATGGTGTCAAGAGATGAAGGAAAGATCCTTAAGAACATCTCGGGTTTGATGCCTTTGATAGACATGTAGTCCTTGAAAGTACGAATATGGTTCAAAGGGTTTTCATGCCCCTTGAATTTAGGAATATCCGTCATGTTGAAGTTGGTTGGCAACTTGGAACTTACGGCCTCATACTTACGATTATTCTCCCTATAAATGTCATCCCCTTTAAGATACATCAATTGCTCCTCTAAGTACTGGAGTCGTTTCTCAGCTGCAGTCATACCCATGGGAGGGTTTTCGTCCCTGAAATCATTCACGAAGTCATCAACGATTTCACTTTCCCGAGGAGGCAACCTCGTTTCTACGGTATAGACACGGCCCTCGATGGTGTCAAGGCGATCATACACTTGGTCTTGAGTAACTTGGAGCTGAGCTAGCGCGGTTAGGATTTGATCATTACCATCCTGGAGTCGATTGAAGTTCACGTCGCTTGTTTCAGGCATCTTGGAAACTGGATAAGAGACCGACGATGAATCAAAACACGATCGACCATACTAACACACTTACTAAGAAATAAATGTTTTGACTTGGGAAGTGGGTGTGTGCCACTTGTGTCGAGTGAGTTTTTGAAGAAATGACAAGATTTGGAAAATGTTGGTCCTAGTCAACTTTAGTGTAGTTGTAGGAGTGGACTCGAAGTGAGGTTTTGAAATGGGCTTGGGCCCGAAATTTGACTCGACAAATGGACAGAGTTTTGACTCGATTTTGCGCTAATCATTGGCCTTTTTTTGAAATTTATACTTTAAAAGGATTTTGATTTTACAAAAATCGTCATGGTTTCGTTTAGAAATGGTGATCACGTAAGGTACAAACATTTATACAAGCATTATAACAGGATGCTGAGTGCATTTAAAAGGGTTTTGGTTTAAAGGGTGGGTTGCCATACCGAACAATCAAACCCGAAGTCTGTGGAGAGGCTCGTACCAAACAAGAGTAAGGCCGATTCTTAGTCCATTTCCTCAAGTAGTGAAAGTCCTTGATACAAACAAGAGTAAGCACCATGGTATGGATGGCGCCAATCGCTATCCATCCTTAGGCCCAAATAAGAATTAGGACCGTCTAGACGGGACGATTGGTCGAATGGGTTGGGTTGGGCCTAGGAAGGCCGAAAAAAACGATCTAGGAAGACCGAGTTATGAAAACCGACAATTGTCTTGTACAAACTATTCCCTAACCTTGTTCAAGTTTCACTCTTTTGGCTACACGTAAGTGTATTATCCCCAGCGGAGTCGCCAAACTGTGGACATGGGCCACATGGGCGCTTGGGAGGAGAACAAGCGTTTGCATTTGTGGAGTCGCCACCAATTTATTGTGGAAAATTGGAAACCGTTCGAATACCTCATGCCATGTCAAGACACAAAGTAGTAACATGAACACCAAGAACTCGTTACCCTTAGCATTCTATGTCTAGAATGACTCTCGTGGATGCCAATGAATACGGATGTTCACAGAGATCTGGAGTAAGGGGTGATGGTACGTATTAGGAAGCTCTTTTGATCGAACACCTATTCCCGCCCGCCTCGATAGCGGCCTCTACTAATGATTAGGGAAGTTATCTATACTCGATATATTGTCGATTATATGCATGCAATGGAACATTCAAGTTTTGATCCTAACATGTGAGAATTAGGCTATGTCGGTGAACAAGTAATTTAGCATACAATTGGGTCGAAGTAGGGATTTAGATTCAATTACATGTGAAGACATACAAGCAATAATAAAAGGAATACAATAATAAATACAATAATGAAAATTACAATGATTACAACGGGTTCATTGATTTATGTCGAAAATACCTTTAAAACGGATAATTTGAGAAAAAAAAGAAAGAATAAAAGAATAAACGAACATGAATTAGGCGATAATACGAACAATACCAGATTAAATACGTAAACTAATTAAACTAGGTCAAGGCGTAAAAGGAGTTCGTGCACAGAAATCAACTGAACAGCGCAGCAGAGCCGCCCTCGGAAAGAGCGCAACGATTCTTTGCGTCTGTTCCAAGGCTGAGTTCTGGCTGTGAAGCCGGAACTGCAAATCGTTAATGTTCGCGGGTGAATTTAATGATTGATTATGATATATGACTCGGATGGAAGTGATTTAATACATTAATTACATGTGAATGAGTCATAAAAGATATAAAACATGGATAAAACCGATTAATATGAATTAATTACATGAATGCAAGATTGATTAGTGACATGGGTGAACTAATTAAGGTGAACATGAAGAATTAATGATGAACTAATGACGGATATGACAATAGACAGATGGAAATATATCAAAGGTCGAATTCCAGAAACTCGATATGAAAGAATCGAATCTCTACACCCGGATTGATTTTAATGACGAAAACCCGCAAATATTGGTTATAAGGGATTTAAATCGGGATTTAACGATGAATTATATACTAACAGTGATGAACGATAAAATTATTATACTTAAAATTATCGTGTTAAAGAAACAATGAACAATTGAAAACGAAACAAAACGATCGAATTATCAAAAGACGAAGGAAGAAGAAAGGAAGCAGGAACTGTGGCAGCCTCACGAAGAGGCGTAGCAGGTGCTGCGTCCTTTCTCGACGGTCATCTTCTGGTAATCCGCAAAAAGGGGTTTTAAACACGGTTTTATAAATCGGTTTTAAGAGTATTTTCGACATAAACCTTACAATATGATTACAAAAAGTAAATAACAATAAATAAAGAAGGATTTACACCCTCAGACTTACATGTTTGACGAAACGATATGAACTAAGTTTACGTTTAGTGATGCTCGACTCGAATATAACGAAAGTGCCCTCGTAAGAGGAAAACGATTAAGATTTATTAAGTTGATTATGGTGGAGTTGGTCAAATTGGTCGGTCTTGCAAACGAGGCTGGTACTCAGAAGGATCCGAGCTTACGTGGTCGAAAGTTCAAGCACGTAGACGCCAAAAAGTAAGAACGTGGCCTAGAATGCAAAGGGAGAAGAGAAGGGCGGACACTCGCGTGAGAAATATGAGGAGCGAAGGCTCCTATTTATACTAATCACGTGGAGGAATTAGGGTTTTCGGAGAAACTTTGGAAGTGAATCTCGAAAAGATATGAAAAGATACTAAAAATACGCAGAAAAGGACCTGGGAAGAGGCGCAGCAGGCACTCCGTCTCTTGGAAGAGGCGCAGCAGCTGTCGCGTCTGTTCCCAGGTGGTTTCCTCCTGCGGAAGAAAGATTTCCGTGTTTAGTTTATGGAATAACGGATTAATCTTATTTTCCTTAATATTTTGTGTGAATATTACGGGAAATTCTTTACCAAAGATTAAAAGATTGTGAAATATGGGATAGAAATATCCGGAACATTCCAGAACATTCTGACTCGGGTTTTAGCGGTTATCAGAAAATGAAGACGGTTTTGGGCCCGGACTCCAAATGTACTCTAATTACTGTCAAAACGACCGTATCGGCGCATAGATGATAATTAAGAGGTAGACATAAGTATTTGAGCAATCACTTGACGATAAACTTACTAACTGTCACAAATCGTTCCGCGTACCAAACATGCGGCCCAATCATCACCGGATGGTTTGCGGGAGGTGTAGAAATGAGGTATCTACAATGCTCTGATCGTGTTTCGAGGGGATGGTCTTGACGATTTTCGCCAAGCAAAACAACTCGCTGCAAGGTATGCATCACGTGACCATCAAAGGGGCAAAAGTGACTATTATAGCGACCACCCTAGGGATCGTTATGTTCACGCTGGGTCTCACTTATGGGTTGCCACCGCTGAGGACGCTCATCTGATGAGAAGAATCATTCCGTACAATTTTATTAATGTACCGAAATCATGGGAAGACGAAGAAGTGCCTCATTTTGATCCCCGTCTTGATGCCGATGTAGTACGCATGATTTATAATCATGTTTATCCTCAGTACCCACCTCCTAGTCAAACTCTTGGTAGGGTGTTTGATTAATGTACTAATTAGTTAGCTGTTTGTTTTTGTGGTTTTTTTTATTTTTTATTGTGTTTCCTTTTTTTTCCCCTTGTTGAACTGTTTTTTTTTACGCCATTGTATAATATGCTCGTTTTAATATATTGTTCTACTCTTTATTACATACAAATGTTTATTAACATAGATTTTAAATAACTTGCGAACAGACAAATGAATACAACAATAACTTATAATATAATGACTATGGTAGTGCATAAAAACCGTGTTAGTTCACAAACACCTCTAAAAATAAATGGAAATTGGAAGATATTAATAAGATAATTATAACGGTTCTTATAAGAACCGTGTTAAATTATGCAATTGCTGAATAACATTATTTTAAATAACCTTCTTTCTTTCTTTCTTTCTTTCTTTCTTTCTCTCTCTCTCTCTCTCTCTCTCTCTCTCTCTCTCTCTCTCTCTCTCTCTCTCTCTCTCTCTCTCTCTCATTACTCAAATTATGTCAAGTGGTAGCTCTTCTTCTTTCTCTATTTCAACAGGGACATGTAATTGCTCAGTTCCGGCAGCATTGCGGACTTCTTGGACTTTACAAAATCCGGAAAGAAAGTTTCTTACATGCAAATTCTATAATCCCGAGACTAAAATGCGTGGATGCAATTACTTCAAGTGGGTTGATGAACCAATGACTGACTGGCAGAGGAAGGTTATAAATAGGTTAGTGAATGAGAAAAAGAGCATGGATATCGAGATTACTCAAGTGAGAAGTATACTATATCAATTTGAAGAATCGAAGCGGGGAAATGACAGTGAAATATTGAAGGCAAAAGAAGAATGCAAGAAGTTAACCATGGATATCGTAGAACTCAAAAATAATGAGGCATGGCTTAAGTTAATTGTCAAATTTTTTCTTCTAATTGTTATTTACCTAATTTATTATGTATGGTGGTAGTTTGTACTCTTTATGTGTAAACTTGTAATCCTTTAAATTAATGGAAATAAGCAAGATTTTCTAAGAAACATATTATAATTAGCTGGCATATACCAAATGATGTTTTATTTCTTGGCGGTAAAATCAAACACAATGAAATATAAAATAAAACCGTTATACCCAAACCGTTGTTAAGGACGTATACATTTATAACGGTTCAGGCCGTTGTTATGTATATAAAAATGATGCTTTATTTCTTGGCGGGAAAATCAAACTACATGAAAATATTACAGACAACGGTTATTTCCAACCCGTTGTAGATAGTACGAATCAATTATGGTTTCAAACAAAACCGTAGTCTGTTTGGAAACAAAATATAACGGTTTTTTTTATACCGTGTTTATTACTTTCCAATAAACAAGGTCTTGCAAGTGTTGTATTATTCACACATATATACTCTGAGCTTACCCTCCCCCACATAATATTCTCAAACATTGAGTTTCCCCTCAACCACCAGCCTACCCCATCGCCATCGCAGTCATCATCATCATCGCCATTGTCGCCGCCAGATCAATCCGGATTCTCCTATTTAAAGAAGTAATAAACCCCTCTCTCGGTAGATTTGTTTGTTATTATAAGTATGCATTGTTATTATTTGTTTATTAATTTCTGCTTTAGATATGGTCCAAAAGCGAAAAAGAAATGATGGAAATGCGTCAGGCGACGACTCAGGTGATGAGAATAATTTGCAACACACTGCGGGTCGAATGCGCCACAGGGTTTCCCTAGAAGCAATAAATTCAAAGATACCTAATCCTTTACAATGGGATAAAGATACGGGGCTGCCATATGCTGAGTATGCCGGGTATTTTGTGAGCTGGATTGGTTGTTGTGTAAGACAGTATGTGCCTCTCGGTACGCTGCGTATCAGTGAACTGAGTAAAATATGGAACACCATGCTAATAAATAGAATAAAGATATGTATATACAATAATAAATGTTTTTTGCTGAAATTAAGTTACTACTTGATATATGTATTTGCCGAAACACTTGTACCAACTATGCTCATCATATATGCAGTTAACTTACGTTGTCCCCGAAAAGTATGATAAGTACCTAAAAACAAAGACAGGGGAAGCCCTCAGTTCTTGGAAGTTAAAGATTGCTGAGAAGCACTTGTTCAACAAGGAAACCGGGGAGATGATCAGACACCCACCAACAAAGAAGTATCCGTATGTCAGTCAAGACCATTGGGATAGCTATATCGCTTATAGGCAGTCTGGCAAGTTTAAGGTAACTTAATAATAATAAGTAAAGAAGTATACTTAGTTTAGTGTTTGGTCATGCTTACGTTTCTTGATACAATTTATTTGATGAAGGCTATGAGTGAGAGGAACAAGGCGAACATTTCAAAGAAAAAGACCGTCTTTTACGGCTCCCGAGGTGGTTATAGATTGATTAAGAAGAAACTTATAAGTACATAATTCTTATAGTATTAGACTATTAGGTTTTTTAGTCGGATATTATATATGTTCATAATAATCATACATATTTTGAGAGGATATCAATTTGATGAATGAATTGTAGGCAAAGCTTGCAAAATTCAGTCGTCACGACGTTTGGGTGGAAGGTCACACTCCTAAGAATGGAAAGACAAAAACTGAATATGATAAGGACATCAAAGAGAAAATTGTAAGTTTGAATAAATATGTCACTTCTACCACTGGTAGTCGGAATTATATAATTATGTGTTGCTTAATGGTTTTATGTGTATGTAGAGGATATGTGAGAAAGAGGTACAGGAAGGAAAATGGAAGCCTGAAGGACGTGATGACCTTCTTGCTAGGGCAATCGGCAAAGCAGAGCATCCAAATCGTGTGAGAGAGGTATCGACGCATGTTGGTATCACTAAGTATTTTGGGAAAACTACTCGAAGTGTTGACGATTCCAAGAAGGTAATCTATAAATACTGTATTTGAACCAACGTAATTTATAACTATATATGCTGACATTAATTTCTACTACACGGCTACATAAAATAGCCAGGTTGATGATGGGAATGTTGAAAACTGGGGAAAAGTCATCAGAAAAAGAGTTGGATATGTTTCAAGAAGTCATAAAGGAAGCAGAGGAGGAGGAGAAGGAGGAGGAGGAGGAGGAGGAGGAGGAGAACGAGGAGGAGGAGGATGAGGAGGAGGAAAAAGAGGTAATAATATTTATGTCTTATATATATATATATATATATATATATATATATATATATATATATATATATATATATATATATATATATATATATATATAATGTGTTATATGATTTGGAAAATTAATATGTGTGATCTGGACAAGTGTTAATGTACAGAAGGAAGCCGAGGAGGACATGGCAAGGGAGAAGGAAATGCCAAAGGAGGCTCAGGTGGGAGCCGAGGATCGATATCAGGCAGTTGAAGAGGAAGAGGAAGCCAGGAAGGTCGTGACACATAAAGAGATTGAGGTAGTTGATGATCAGACGTTCTTCTCTACACCGAAAAAGGTAATAGCTGCTAGTTTATAATTATTCATCTCAGTACACGTTTTTTACTTATGAAATTTATTAAAGGTAGTGAATGTATGTGTACTAATTGATTAAAGCTGTCGTGAAGGGCGGTTGAAAGGTGGCTTGTCGTCTGTTCTATTTACAGGGGAAACAGAAAGTTGATGTTGCCAGGGGATACGTGTTCGCTTACGCCCGGCTTCAACAAGTTAAGGTTCATGGTATACCCCTTCGTCACAATTGCAGTAAAGTGGAAGTGTCCCAATTATTTAAAGACGGGTATGGGGAAGTAAAAGTACCATTTCCCGTTTGTGTATTAGTTTCTTTTGTTTTCTCAATAGCAGTTGCGTTTTGGCTTCTTTTGTTTTCTCAATAGTAGTTATGTTTTGGCTGTTGATCATCCTATTTGTACTGTTTTTAAACTGGGTTTAATTGATTGCGGGGTGTAATATTTTGTTACAGGATTGAATTTTTGCACTGCACAGCTGCTGGAATGCTATTTTTCAACAGCAGTTGAAAAAATAGCATTTCAGCAGCTGCTACAAACGCTGCTGAAAAAATAGCATTTCAGCAGCTGCTAGAACAGGCTAAAATCATTTAAAAAAAATTAAAAACGATAACGGTTAAAAACAACCCGTTGCAAACAATTATTTGACAACGGTTTTATTTAGATAAATAACCGTTGACATATTTTCCCTCCCATTCAAACTGCCAAAAATATAAGATAACGAACAATAACCGTTGTCGAGTTCAAAACTTTTACAACGGTTTATTTAAGCAGAACCGTTGACAAAATTTCATCAATATAAATAGATAACGGTTACATACCGTTGTCAACAGATGAATATAACAACGGTTTTGCAAGCAATAAAGCCGTTGTTAAATTTTGACATTCAATTAAATAAGATAACGAAATGAAACGTTATCATATATAATATTTAACAACGGTTTTAGAACGATAAGACGTTGTCAATACTAAACTACAACAACGGATTTGAAACCATTCTTAAGATTTAACAACGGTTTCTTAAAAGATTTTATAACGGTTCTTGATGTTATATAACGGTCACGTGTTATTTGTACAACCGTGGTATATATTTAACAACCATCGTTGCAATAACGGTCCCGTGTTTCTATTTAAATTTGCATTATTTGACCGTTATTGGATGTCTTATTTGGCGTAGTCTAGGAATAGCTATGTATTTTATTATTATTTGTAATTCCGGAGTTCATTCAAGACGGTGCCATTCGGAAAGGCGTTCCAACAAAGACGGTGTTCTTGGGAGGCGTCCAATTGAAGATTCAAGGGACCAATGGAGTTGGTTTCCGAATTTGTAATAGATTATTTGATTTTATATTTTTAGGAAGGCCATACTAGGAATTTTATTTTGCTTTGCATTTCTTTTAATATGTTGCATGCATTACCAAATCGCCATAACAACACATGCATATCATATCGAGTCTTCGACCGTGTCAATTATAATTATCGATAATTCGACTTTTAGCTCACTTAAAATTGATAGATAATAAATTGACAAGACCTTTACTTTTAAAAACATTGAGACTTAGCCTTACCAAATAGTAGGAGCCCATGAATCTTAATTTCATAAGGGGTACAATACGATTTTTCGGGGTGCTTAAATTGACGTTGGGTAGGTGGGGGTAATAAACAGGTTATTACACTTCGAAAGTTTGGTTGATCTCAACGAAGGTATTTTGCGACCGTAGCCGCAATAGATTCGGGCTAAAGATGAACTTAACGTATATTCATCGACCGAGAGTTCTAATTGTAGAATCGGTTAAGAGGGTTAACCCACCAAGTTATATTAGTAAAGGTGTAGAGGGCCCGTTGGCTCACATCCAAGTTAATATGAATTTTGGGTCTCGGAATCATTAACATAGTTGGGTAAAGGTCACTATGTAAATGCTAAGACTTGTTTAAAATATTTACAAGTTTTATTAAAACGATAAATGTTTATAATTCCTTCATTTTTCTATTTTGTAGCCAAATTGATTAGTTTGCAATGACAACTCCAATTTCATCCGTATCAACTAGCGTAAACGCTCCACCACTCCCCAATACTTCTTGGCTATGATCCTTTATGGATCGATGTAAACTTGAAAAGAATGGATCTAACTTCGCCGATTAGGACGCGCAACTCCGTTTGGCCACAGAAGGTGACGACAAGCTTCGTTACCTTACCGAAGCCGCTCCCGCCACACCTATTAACTAGGTCAACCTCCGCCGTAAGGGAAGCCTATGAGGCCTACCTAAAGGAATTGGCCGCAATCAAGAACGTCTTTATTTTCTCTATGGAACCCGATCTCCAAAGGAGTGCTATTAAGATGAGTACGGCCTATGAGATCTACACCAAGCTTGTGACCATGTTTTCGCAAGCTCCAAGAATCATCCGATATGAGGCGGCCTCCGCATTTTTCGAGATCAACATCAAAGAAGGCCAAAAGGTTAGCCCTTATGTGCTCAAGTTGATTGAGCTTGTTGAGACTCTTATGATCCAAGGGGTTGATATTCCCTAACAACTCGTTATAGACCGAGTTCTAAATTTCTTGAACAAAGTCAAAGCATATGTACAGTTTAGGGTAAACTACAATATGCAAAATATGAAGACTTTTCTCCATGAATTGCATAAATTGCTTGTACAAGCCGAGAGAGATATGGGTCTAAATGTTAGCTCAACCAAGGATGTGCTCGCAATTAACATTAAGAGCAAAGGGAAGTTTAAGAGGAGTGATAGCAAGAGCAAGAAACCCACTCCCTTCAAGGGAAAAGGAAAAGCAATTGAGAAAAGCTCTTCTAAAAAGGGTGCTATTTCCGAAGACAAATGCCATTATTGTAATGGCGTAGGACATTGGAAGAGGAATTGCCCGAAGTATCTTGGTGATATCAAACCTGGAAAGATTGTTCCAGTAGGTAATAAATATATTTCTCCCTATCATTTATGTTTTGATTTCAATCTCAACTTTGGTATTTGGATACAAGTTGTGATTCTTACCCTTTTTAATTTGTTTTTAAGGGCATCCGAGCAAAGACAAAGGCAAAGACAAGCAAGCCTAAGGAGAGTCTTCAAGGGAAGCTAGAGTAGCCGCCCATAGTAGAAGACCTATGGAAGCTTGGCCTTTATTTTGATACTCTTCCTTTTATTGTTGTATTTTGAATTTGTTGTTTTATAACTCTTTTACTTTCCTAGTTGGACATGGAAATTAGTTTATTTCCTTTTATTTTCAAGGACAAGTAGTTGTATTTGAATTTTGGTGACTTGGTTTTTAATCCAAGTCACTCGGTTTATGGAAATTTTTCGTTCTAAAACTTGTCATTATACACTTTTCACATCAAAACATAAATTATGTTGACTTAAATTAATCATAAAATAATTACAACGATTGGATCATTGTAATTAGTTCATAAGCCATGAATTTGATTCTCACTTATGCTTTTGTGACTTAATATCACATCTTATTTGATATAAGAAAGAATGATTGTAAAGTCAAAAAGAGTTATTTGAACTCAAAATAGGGAATTTTGTAAACCAATTGGCTACACCACTTATGACTTGTAACCACTTATAAGACTCCATACGAGCTATGGGAGGCTTAAGACCTTAAAATTATAAGACATGGATATGAGTCCAATCCTTTACCTTATAAGGATTAGTCTACTTTGAAGCTAGATTATAATGCCTTTACAAAAGAGTCATCAATTAAGGTTCTCATATGCGATATTTTCTCCTTCACAATCATAAGTCTGAAATTGTTTGTTTCTCATAAGGCTATCTTTCGAGAAAAATAGATGTATTTTTCAAAAGATAGAGTGGGATAAAGTAAGAAACAAACATACGTCTGGTTAGGAACTAGTGAGGAGGCCAAAAGAAAGCGTTCTTAAGTAAAACTCATGGCATGTGAGGAGATCAAAAGAAAGCTTTCTTAGGTAAATATTCAAGACTAGTGAGGAGACCAAAAGAAAATGTTCTTTAGACAATAAGATTATAAAGTGGTTGTATCAAGTAAATTCAATTCTACTTTACATAAGAGCCGTATGAACCAAAGTGAAATCTGTGCAAAAGGATAAATTTGTTTAGGGCTGCATAGATAGACATAAAAGATGTCTACAAAGCTAAGTAAACACGTAACTATGCTAAGATCCATGATATCATTGCTACACCTCATAATGTGTATGATCAAGTTAGATGTTAAAACTAATTTCTAAATAGGTATTTAGAAAGTGCACTAGGCCAAATAATCGGTGCAACAACGGTTAGATAAGGTGATATACCGTTGTAATACAAAATACAGAACCGTTATTACATCGACCGTTGTTATTTTGTGACCACGGTTGTTAAAAAGGCGGAACCGTTATGAAATGTAAATAACGGGTTCAAATAACCATAATACAATATTAAGAACAGTTCAAAAACCGTTGTCTATAATATTGAAACCGTTGTAGTATTAGTCTGAATGCTCTACGGAAACCTATGACAACGGTTTTACTGAAACACAACCGTTGTAAAATAGTAAATATGGCAACGGTTTATGCTTATTAAACCGTTTTAAATGTCATGAATTCGACAACGGTTTGTGATTATTAAACCGTTATATTATGGATGAATATGTCAACGGGTTTCTATTTAAATGCGACCGTTTTCAATAGATTTATTGACCACAGTTTTATTTTTAACCGTAATCAAATTTATAAATATTTTTTTAAAAAAAATTGTTTTAGCAGGTTCCAGCAACTGCTGAAATGCTAATTTTTGCAGTAGCAGGTTCCGCTGAAATGCTACTGCAAAATAGCATTATTTCAGCAGCTGCGTATTGCAAAATTTCAATCCTGCAATATCAGAATATTACACAGATTGATCTATTCAACCCAGCATCAAAATATTATAAACAGGGTAACCAAAATTAATTACACATGGCTCTATATACACAAATACATAATGAGCAGACTATTGACCATCCGCTAATGAAAGAAAATAAGTGGCCCACTTATTTCTCATGTTGGCGATGTCTTCCTTCGAATAGGTTGGGTCTTTGTTGTTGATTAAAGGTGGGAACTACAAATCAAAATATACTTAATCAAAATAGACAGAATAAGTGAAATATTACACAGAATTAAACCCAAGTTACGTTTGAAATAGTTATTAAAACACACTAACCGGTGACTCTATGTTGATATACTTTCGGGTGATAATCTCCCACATGGACCGACAACAGAAAAAGGCGCATTGTTTGTCGTCTGGTTCTAGAGGAGACTATCTTATAAATCACATATAAATAGGCTAAATTAGATCAATCTCTCGCATAAACATAAATTAAATGGTAGGAGTAATTATTAAGAATACACTTACTTTTATCGTGACAAAAGTTGGACTTGATGCTCCAATTGTTTGAAACACACTAATTCATAAATATATACAGGAAATTATAATTAGCATTTGGCTCAATAATACTGATGGGACATTAAAAGGAGCCTAGTCTTCAAAGGTCATACAATAACAATTGACATTATAATGTAAGGTTGTAAACTTACTCAGTCATCATCTTTACAAATTTCTCAATGGGAGTATGTCCGCAAGAGTCAATCCAGTACACTATGCCTTTTTTCACACTGATTGCCGTTAGCAGCCAATGCTTGCTATGAAATATTGAAAATTGAACTGTTAGTTCATATACATGCATGTAAGCGTGTTAATAAATGAATAGAATCGTGATTCATTATAATAAAGTACTATACATACCGATTCTCATTGTATGGGGCAAACCATAGGCTTTTGGGCGTCATCAACCGTTCAATAATTCTATCGATGTACTCTATGTATTTGTATCCAAAGGACTTTTGAGAGAACAATTCAGGTGACACGAATCCGTAGTCATGAGAAACATAGTTCCCCTCAGCCATGTGTGTACACAGGTACCTATTACGTCAAATGGAACGAAGAATGTTATTTTTATTGATGCTTTAAATAAATATTACTATTCGTAAAACTAAATGCCAAGTTTTAATTAAAAAACTTACTTCATCCAAATTACAATGTGCATAGCATCTAACTCGTCAAGGTCGAGAAACTGACACAGTGATTCCCCATCCATATAAATAGTTCTACCTTCGCCCATAACATCCTCTCCGATGTCAATCATGAGTACTTCCCCAACAGCTAGCTTCCTTTCAGCCAGCTGGTGCAAAGCTACCAACGTTGGAGTATTCAATTTTTGCTTATAATCATCGGTGTGATATCTAGGTTTAAGAGGAACACCAACTTTGTGTGCAGCAAGAGTAGATTTAACCTCGGTCTACAATTTAGAAAAAAAAAAATATATACATTACACGAGACGCCATATATAATTTAAATAACCAAAAAAAAAGGAAAAACTCACAATCTATTTTTCAAATTATTACTACCTCTTGAATTTTGGGTGGAGAGGCAGTCGGATCAGTGACTTTGGGTGTTGACGTAGTAGTCCTGATTTCAGCCATAATGGCTTCGTGTAACTCCTGAAAATGTAAAAATTCAAATACTTACTATATGTTAGATAAGGTTACCCTAATAAATTTAAAGGCGTTCATTATATAAAATGCGTTCGATTTAGCATAACTACCTCGGAGATGTCAACAGTAATGAATGCTTCAGGCCATTGCACAATAGAACCCACGACATCTTGTAAAAGCCAATTTTCACTATGTGGTACTATTAGAGTACCATACTTCTCCAGATATAACTCGGTCACTTCCACTTCCCTCCATCCCTCACGCAGGGCAATGCCTTGATTGCCGTCAACCTCAACGTCTTGAATCTGGTCGTAATAGAACGCTACTCCCCTAGCAACAACAATTCTGCCTGATGCTACTGTAGGGGTTTTGTAGTAAAGAACACAAGGCTTCTTGCAAATGACATTCACATTTTTAATTAATTAGTATATATACATGCACTACTTTAAATAATAAATTTAATTAATTAGTATATATACAGCAATTATAAACTAGTCGTAGTAGCTAATACCTCGTTAAAAGCCGGAATTGGAGATGATAAGAACGTGTCTTCGGCTCCCACCTCCACCTCCTTCTCCCCTGCCTTCATGGCTTCCTCTTCATCTACCCCATCTTGATCCTTTGCCATGTCTTTCTCACTTCGCATGCCCACTTTTTTATTCTTCTCCCCTGCTTCCTTTATGACTTGCCGAACCATAACCAACTCTTCTTCAGATGGCTTATCCCCCGTTTCCACCATTCTGAGTATCAACTTGGCCATTGTTTGTAGCTGTGTAGTAGAAATGAATATGATTAAAATTAGTATAATTTCAGCATACATACATATATATATATATATATATATATAAATTATGTTGAATAAAATACAGTATTTATATACCCTATCATCACCACTCATTGTCCTTCGAGTATTTTTCCCAAAATACTTAGTGATACCAACATGCGTCGATACCCCTCTCACACGACCTGGATGCTCTGCTTTGCCGATTGCCCTAGCAAGAATGTCATCGCGTCCTTCAGGCTTCCATTTTTCTTCATGTACCTTCTTCTCACAGATATTCTACATACACATAAAACCATTATGCAACTAAATTTTATTTAAACTCACAATTATATAACCGACCACTAGTGGTAGAAGTGACATATTTATTCAAACTTACAATTTTCTCTTTGATGGCCTTATCATATGGAGTTTTTAACTTTCCATTCTTAGGAGTGTGACCGGCCACCCAAGCATCGTGACGATTGACAGTTCCAAGCTTCTTCTTAATCAATCTATAACCACCTTTGGAGCCATGAAAGACGCTCTCTTTCTTTGAAATGTTCTCTTGGTTCTGCCTACTCATAGTCTTCATAAAATGAATTGTATCGAGTAACGTAAGCATATTTCATTACTTATTAAGTGATTACTAATAAAGTGATCTCAATGAGTCGCAGATAAATTACGTTAAACTTGTCAGACTGCCTATAAGCAATAAAGTTATACCAATCTTGTTGGATGACATACCGATACTTCTTCGTTGGTGGTTTCTTGTTTATCTCCCCGGTCTTCTTGTCGAACAAGTGGTTCTGAGCAACCTTTAACTTCCATGCTCTGAAGGAATCCCCTATCTTTTTTTTAGGTAACCATCATGTTCTTGGGGGACAGTGTAAGCTGCTTGCATATATGGTGAGCATATTTGGTTAGTTTCGGCTAATAGCACAATCGAATACTAAGATAGTTTCATCTCACTGAATTTATTATTGTATATACATACCTTTATTCTCCCCCATAGCTTTTCCTCCTGGTCTTTACTCAACTGATCGATACGCGGTAAACCGAGAGGCATATACTCTCTTACACAACAACCAATCCAAGTCGCGAATTTTGAAGCAAAGATAGCATTTGGTAGCCCCGTTGATTTATCCCATTCAAGTTTATTAGGTATCCCTTTATCTATTGCTTCTAAGGAAACCCTATGGGTCCTTCGCCCAGTATCCGATTCCAAATTATTCTCATCACCTGAATCTTATTCGTTTGACCTTTTCCCATCATTTCTTTTCCGCTTTCAACCCATATCTAAACCAGAAATTAACAAACTACTAACTTTAAGCATTAAGTCGACATAGCAGGAGCACCGTCTCAAATAAATGATCACACACTATACCTAAAAATATAGATTTGTTTAACACATAATATACTTAAAATAATAGGTGTTGTTTAATACACAATAAACCTAAGATAATTAGGGGATAATATCACAACTAAGAAAATAAAGACATTAAGTTAATGAGACGAAGGAGTAGGGTTTATTATTACTTCTTCAAAGAGAAGAAGTCGGCCCCGGTATGACGATGACGGAGGGGACGGCAGAGGCAATGGGGATGGCAACGACAGAGGCGACGACGACGACTGTAAAGACGACGGCGACGGAGAATAGTAGTGGTTATAGGGAAGCTCAGTGTTCGAGGGTTTTAAGTGAGCGAGGAGAAGGTTTGCACGTGTGTTGTTTGAATATTTGATTGAAACTAATAAACACGGGTTAAGTGAAACCGTATTCTGTATTTGCAATATGACCACGGCTGACTATAAACCTGCAATTGTTTTCATTATATTACATCGGTTGGTGCCTAACCGTTGTCATTTATCTTTCATTGTGTCAAGTTTTTCCCGCAAAAAAAAAATAGCATCTTCCATATTTGGTAATCCGTATTAAGTTAGTACAAACTTCTTTCCTCAATTAGGCAACTGGGATAGCAAGTGGGGGAAAATAGAAATTCAAGACTAAATTATACAGAACCCAATGTAACTTCTTTCCTCAATTAGTTTCATAAATACAACCCAATGAGAAATTAATAAAACTACATTAATCAAATGACCCAAAATACACTACATCATAGACAATATCTCTTCCCATTAATGATGGTGTAGGAGTCTAATTCAACTCTGGTTTTTCCTCCAAATCCGACATCACTTTTGATGACCTAAACCATCATTGACGCCAAGTTTTTGTTGCTTCACTCACGGTAGATGCATACCAAACGCATTTGGGTAATATATACCCCACCATCAAATCCTCAGAAGAACCAACTTCGAAAGCCGATGAATTCTCAACTGTACCTTCAAGAATTATATGTTTAGGGGGGAACTTAATGAAATGGAAAGGACATTGTTCCTTTAACCTTTCTCGTAACGCATCCATTTTCTTCTCGCTTTCAATATAGCTCCATTGACGCCGCAATTCCCTTAATCTTTTATTTTCTGCTTCTTCTGACAACTTACGATCCCTCTGCACCCATGAACTCACAATATTTATACCTTGGTTAACGACAATAATTTTGGAACAAAATTAAAATTATAGAATCACCCACCAATAATGCAGTGTTGATTCAAACCCAGCAATAATGAAACGTTGATTCAATAAAAAATAACTGAACCGTCTATGCATTTGTCAAATCAAGAATAATGAGAAATATTAGCCACTGTCACACGGCTTAAAAAATACCGTATGGTCAAACAATTAATTATTTTTTAATATAATGAGTCGTATGGTCATATCTTACATTTATTTATTTTTTTAATATATTGAGTCGTATGGTCAAACAATTAATAAACGGTGCACGTTGAAGTTAGAATGTCACGATTGACAACGGTTGTAGGTGAACCGTTATTAATGAACAAATTTGCAACGGTTGTAGTTGTAGATTAACCGTTGTTAATGAACCAATTTACAACGGTTGTAGGTGAATCATTGTTGATGAACCAATTGACAACGGTTACAGGTGAACCATTGTTGATGAGTATTACGAGCGAAACGGATCTTGATTCTTCGACTGATCTATGGAGTTCAAAAAATGGAAGCAAATCAAACAAGCATAACTCAACACTTTCAAAATGATCATTTCATTTAATTTTAAACCAAATACATTACAGCATTTATCAAAAATCAAAAGATGTATAATAAGCCGGAACAACCCCGGTTAAGCGTAAAAAGCGCTTCTCAACCTGCCACCAATCACGCCACTCTGGTATACCGCTAACTTCCGGGTCATTGGCTTCATATTTGGCAATAACATATTGAATATATGCAAGGACACGACTTACATGTGGAGATAAGGTTGGAAGAGTACAACTCAACATATCTCGGGTCGCATGACCAAGTTCAGTAGTAACAGCCGACGAGGGTATAAAGATGATGATGATGATGAGGCTTTGTTGACAAGCCGGACTGCTTCACGCCTCTTAATCCAATAATTCCGTTGATGTTCAAAGGATGCTTTGATTAATGGGTGTTGATCGGCGGGAAGCCCGGCGAGAACCTTCCCATCATCTTCAATCCTTTGTGTAAGCCATTCTTCATTGTTGATAAAATTAGGGTTCATTGCCATGTTGTTTCAAGTTTGTGTAATGGGGATGAAATATTGTGATTTGATTAATGAATATTAGTAAAGGATGCTTTAACATTTATAAGTTTTTTCAAAATCGTTGGTAATTAATTTAATGTAAAAGTTGACTTATTAACAAATATTTTAAACCTACGTAACTTGCAATAAATAATTAGAAAATAAAATACACTACCACGCATTTATTATTCAAGAAAAACACATACATAACAAGAAATTAAAAGGCGCGTGGTTTTAAAACCATTAATTAGAATAATAATAGTAATAATAATAATTAATTAACATAATCATCTTGTAATTCCCCTGCGATTGCGATAGATATTGGGAATTCAATATGTGGATTATTAAGAGGCACTTGTTCTGCCTCCCATGAACGAGGCACAGTGTCAATATAGTGCCGATATGTTCTTAATAGATTAATGTCACAATCGGTTGCAATCCATAAATATTGTGCTTGTAACACATCATCGGTATAATATTTTTTCTTCCCAGCATCATGATCCTCGTATCTTGCCTGGATTTTTCTTGCTTGACGAAAAGATTCCAGCTTCTTCCCAAAACCTTCAAACTCGATCATTGCGTAACCAAGAAAACCATGAACTTTAGTCCAAGCTGGGTGGACCTTTTTAACGTTCGTATAACAACCTTGACGAAGCATATCTCTCATCCAAGTAAAACTTCTCGAAAAAGCCTTACCATTGTCATCATATTTGATTGGAAGGTTGTGTATAATACACGTAATAGGATGGACATAGCGCATATTTGATTGTGATTTGGCGGGTGTAGAAGACGACGACGACATGGTGATCGAAGTGTAATATTTTTAATTAAATTATAGGCTATGATTAATTGAACTTTGAATTAGTGAATATGGTTAATTGATCACATTATAAGTGATATTAATACGAAAATATGTATGCATGTGTGGATATAATAATGGACGGATAGTAAATAATGGTCAAACAAAACAATGCATGCAACGGTTCATTATTTATCATACATGCATCGGTTGAATATTTTACATTGAAAAAAATATATAACGGTTATTTTTCACCCGTAAATGATAAATGACAAAGGGTACAGAGGAACCGTTATATCATAATAGAAAATGATAACAGTTACAAGAAACCCGTAGCTATAACATAACAACGGGTACCAAAAACCGTTGCTAGTGTTAATTTAGTAACGGTTTTCGAAACGCCGTTTTCTTAAACTGGTAACGGTTGTCTAACAACCGTTGATAAGGGTGATTATATAACGAGTTTATGGAAACCGTTAAACGTTTTTGATAACGGTTTGTTAAACAACCGTTGTTACAATATAATAAGAACGGTTTTCGACGGAAACCGTTATTCTTATTAGCGCGGTCTAGGTTTCCGCCAATATTTTGAAAACGGTAATCTAAGTGTTGTTATTAAATGCATTAAACCATTGTGATACGCTCCTTATTGATGGTCCGATTTGGCGTCGTGGTCGTGTGTGTGCGACATAAGCACAAGGTTTTGATTAACACTTAAGATTGCAATGAACATTTCAATTATGTGATGAATGGTTTTCACTCGAGTTGTTGAGAAGCCATGTATTTACATGGATTTGAGTGGGAGTCAAAATTGCCAAGTTTAGACGTGAAGTTCATGTTGGAGCTAGTGTCCTCCACAGTTAGTGTGATAACGTGTATAAATCTCTTATAGGTTCACCGGGTATACTTAGTATTTTATCAGTTGATTAACGTTTACTAATAACGGTTAGCTAGCTAGAAATTTGACGTTATTATCATACTGATGGCGGTGATCAACTGGTCCCTAAAAGTCACACCTAAATGATGTGTTTGAGAGATGTGATTATATGAAAATATAATCACATTGATGCCTTATATGACTAAAAGGTTAGTCCATGTATTTGACTAAAAGGTTAGTCAATGTGATGATGAGTCGATTATTTAATACAATTAAATAATATCAGCTGAGACGAATTAATTGTTAATTCGTAAATTGAATATAAACTGTTATATTTAATTAATGTATATAATGTTAGCTTAAAAGAATTAAGATGTTAATTCGTAATTAAACATAAACGGTTATATTTAATTAGCAAATTATAAATATGCGATATTTATAGTTAATGTATATATTATACGAAATTGTCAAAATAAATGATGACAGACCGGTATTAATATATCGACTACATACTGTTGTGTGTGGACTTATTAATACGTGACGACATAAATGACAATTGATAATGATACACATTTTATACAATATGATAACAACCTAAAATAAGAAGATTTTCTCCTTATTCTGTTTGGTTGTTACACGAAATAAAGGAAAAAAAAATAAGAAAAAAATCTTCCCCTTTTTCCTCCTTTTGCACGGTTATAATAGGAGAGAGGGAGGATCATTTTTCTCTCTAGTTTTTACTCCATACTCTCATCACAAAACCCTAAAAATTATTAGGAATTAGGGTTCTCTTTCTAGCAAGAAAAAGGCATTTCTCGGAGCATCTTGGGTGCAACGATTAGGAGAATATCGATCTCGATATTTGTTCTTAGGCCAAATTGCTAGGACCGGAGGTTAATTCTAATCTCTATTCTTTTGTTCATGCATTTCGTTTATGACTCGTAATTTCATATTTCATAATTTCGTTATAATCCGAATTTTTCTTGATGAAATATACCCATATTTCCTACAAGTGGTATCAGAGCATAGGCCACGAAATTATTTTATATGATTTTCATAAATGGATTAAAACAAAATTTAAAAAAAAAAAAAAATTTCGGCCGTACCAATTTTTTTTTGCCGAGATGGTTTTGTTTTGTTTTTGATGCCTTGTTTCCATTTTGATTTATTGATATTGTTGTTTTAATATGTTAAGATGATAATATGATAAATTTGCATATGTTTTGATTTAATAAGAATTAAATTGAAATGTAAATGGAAATTGTTTTGATTGATGATGTTCATTTGTTTTTGCTATATAGTTTTGGCATACATGGTGTTAAATTGTTGTTTAAGAATCATGATTCATTAATTTAATAATGTTCAAATCAATTGTGATGAATCAAATATTCAGATAATCGATTTAATCATAATTTAGATATTCATTTTAAGAGGTTAAATTGAATCATCTAGTTTGGATCTATATTTAAATTAAATGTTGATGATTATGCCAATCTTGTTATAGTAGCAACATTAAACAACTTTGTTCACATAAAAGGGGTTGTTTTCGGGAAAAAAAAAAAAAAAAAAAAAAAAACTGTTTTTCGAAATTTTAGGGCAGAATGCCGAGAGCTTTAAAAAAAAATTTTCGCTTTTTTTTTGTTTTGGCCAATAATTATTATACATTAAATCTATAATGTATGATTGTTTGTTGTGAAAAAGTTCACAAATTTTAGATACCTAATTATTTTAAAGTGGTTTAAAATGATGTTAGATTAATTCATATTACAAGATAATGTGTATTAAGATTGGAATTATTGTGAGTAATTGAGGAATTGTCACATAATATTGATCATTTTAAAATAGGTGGTTTGGATAAATTACTCTAAATAATTAAGGAATTATGTCTTGAATGATTAATTTATTGTTGATGCATTTTATTTAGTTGTATGAATTGTTGAATGGTTTATTTACGTATTTTTGCAATTGGTTGTAATTTGGAATTACCTAGTGTGGCCTTAGTTGATTATGTTTTCGTAATGATGGAAACATAATCTTGATGTAATTTTGAGATCTCGAATCTCCTTTGGTTTTCTTTAGTATTATGTTTTTGAAATTAGAATGTAAATAGGTTTATTTTGTAATTTATTAATTGTAATTTTGAGAAGACTAAAGATGGAGATTGGATTGCTCACTCCCGCTACATGGACCAAGATGGAACATCAAGACAAGCTTCTCGGGTCCTAGGAAGGATTCCAAAGTTGTATTTATGTTCATTTTGGTAGATAGGCCACACTAGGACTTTGTTTTTGTTTTACGTTTTTCCATTCTTGTTGCTTTTCTTCGCATGATTTTTAGTGCATCATATTCCGCCTAAACCAAACCACCTACTTATATGCATGAAAATTGACTCATATAGTTTGGATGTTAGTTATCATGGACATAAAGATGTCACACTATTTTAAGCCATCATCTTAGTTTATTCATTCTCACATGCTAGATATTAGTTCACTTAAAATGTATTAAAATAAAGTTGATGGGATCTTCCTCTAAAACTAAAATTGAGACTAGTCTTTATAGGCCAAACAACTATGAATCCCTTCTTCGTCGGTAGGCATATAGGACCTTACTCTCCATATGACCCCTTCTACGTTGGGTAAGTAGTTTGTGTTGACTTATTTTACCTCAACATTATAATCCGAAGAGTTTCTCGAGATTATGATGGACTATAGATAGAATTTACAGAAATTTATCAACCAAGAATTCTAAAAGTAGAATTAGCCAAGAGGTTGGCTTATCAATTTACAGATAATTGAGTCTTGGGATCAATTATATAATTCTTGAGGGAGGTCAATTTTATAAATGCTTGAGTCTTCACATTATAACAGTTTTGCATTAGACTTAAATCATAACGATGAGTATGCTTATTATGTTTTTCTTCTTCTTTTCGAAGTGTAGATTTCGTTTTATATTGATAATACTGCTTACAACAAATGGCTGGAAATAATGATATCCCTATGCCAAGTGCCACACTTGCACGCGAGTCCTGGCTCAAAACTTTCATGGACCACATGAATCAGTCCACACGACTGAAGAATGACGGGTCCAACTTTGCGGCCTAGGAGGCATCATTACGGAATGCTGTCATTGTTGACGGTAAGCTCAAGTACTTGACTGGGCCAATACCGCCAAACCCAGGCCCCAATGCAAGAGCTAACAAGTCACTTGCTTATAGTGACTTCGTCATGGAAACGGGTGCGATAAAGAACGTACTCATTTTTGCAATGGAAATCAATTTGCAAAGACGCTTCATTGCCCAAGGTGCAAACAAGATTTTCACCACGCTCACTAATGAGTTCTCAAAAGCATCGAGAATCGTTACTTATGAGCATACCTGTCGCTTCTTTGAGGCGAAACTCCAGAAGGGCCAACCGGTTAGCCCACACATTCTTGAAATGATTGAGAATGTCGAGAAACTGGAGGCACTTGATTGCAAAATCAGTGAGAGTATAGTCATTGACCGTATGCTTCATTCACTTCATGATGGTTTTGCCCTTTTCAGGGCAAATTACTACATGAATGACATGAAGAAAAGTCCTCATGAGCTACACTCACTTTTCGTACAGACCGAGAAGGATATGAAATTGAGTGGGAGCATGAAGCAAGATGTTCTCATGATTTCCAACAAGAATAAGGGTAAGGGAAAAGCTCACGGTGACCTAACTGTAGGAAAGCCAAAGTTTAAGAAGTCAGGAAACTGTAAGAGTGGGCCTGGTGAGACTAGTGGCTCACAAGGCAAGGAAAAGAGCAAGGGCGGTAACGTTGAGTGCCACCATTGTCACAATACTGGGCATTGGAGGAGGAACTGTCCCGTGTACCGTGAGGACATAAAAGCAGGCCGCGTCACTCCTGTTGGTATGTCATCTTATATTCATATGATTGAGATTAACCACGCAAGTTTTGGAACTTGGGTACTTGATACTAGTTGTGGTTCTCATCTGTGTAATCATTTGCAGGGCCTAAAAAACATCACACCCCTCGCAAAGGGTGATGTGGACCTACGAGTCGGGAATGGAGCAAGAGTTGCTGCAGTCTCAATGGGAACATACGTAATCCAGCTCCCGAGTGGTTTTGAGTTATATTTATATAACTGTTACTATGTACCCAGTTTATCTAAGAATATTATTTCTGTTTCCGTACTTGATAACGACGGTTTTTCATTTTCAATAAAGGACAATAATTTGTATTTTCTCTTTTAATGAAATGGTTTATGGCAAAGTTAGATTTCCATGAATGTAATTTATATCTTAGATCAAACCACAGATATATTACATGTGAATAATAAGAAATTAAAGGTTGGTGACAAAGATCAAACTTATCTATGGCATTGTCGAATGGGACACATAAATGAAAAACGTGTAAAGAAACTCATTGAGAATGAGACTATCTCCACATTTGATTTCTCATCATTTGGCACGTGTGAATCATGTCTTATCGGCAAAATGACTCGAATTTCCTTCAAAGGTGTTGGAATGCGCGCTAATGACCTATTAGGACTCATACATACTGATGTATGTGGACCTATGTCAATCACCGCAAGAGACGGCTATAGATATTTTATCACTTTCACGGATGATTTGAGTAGATACGGATATGTCTACTTAATGAAGCATAAAAGTGTGTCTTTTGAAAAATTCAAGGAATACCAGAATAAGGTTGAGAACCAACTGGGAAGAAAGGTTAAAGCACTCCGTTCAGATCGTGGTTGCGAATATCTTTCAAATGAGTTTGATCAACACCTTAAAGACTGTGGAATAGTTTTACAGTTAACTCCACCTGGAACACCTCAATTAAATGGTGTGTCCGAACGGAGAAATCGAACACTACTTGATATGGTTCGATCCATGATGAGTCACACGGTAGTACCTGATTCATTATGGGGTTTTGCTCTTTTGTCAGCTGCTCTTATACTTAACCGAAGTCCGTCTAAAGCTGTCGACAACACTCCGTATGAGATATGGATGGGAACGGTCCCTGACTTGTCCTTTATTCAGGTTTGGGGCTGCGAGGCTTATGTCAAGTGGAGACACGAGGATAAGCTCGGTCCACGATCGGTCAAGACATAATTTATTGGTTATCCAAAAGGAATGTTTGGTCACTACTTCTATTCGCCTACCGAACATCGAGTTTTTGTTTCGGCTAGTGCAAAGTTCTTAGAGAAAGAGTTTCTCAAGAACAAGTCAAGTAATAGAACCTTCGAGCTGTCGGAGATTCAAGAACCAACAACCGAGGAACAGATGGAGGAAGATGTTCCTTCAACTTATGATACGGGTAATATTCCTCAGGAACCTAGGAGGTCGGGTAGAGTCTCTAATCCTCCAGACAGATACATTGGTATGGTCGAGGAAAATGACGTTTTGCTCCTAGAGAGTAATGAACCCGCTACCTATAAAGGTGCCATGACCTGTTCCGACTCTAAGCTATGGCTTGAAGCCATGCGATCCGAGATGGACTCCATGTATGAGAATGACGTATGGGATCTTGTTGATTTACCTAACAAGGTACTACCTCTTCAATGCAAATGGCTTTACAAAATAAAGCATTATGTAGAAGGGCAACCAGATACCTATAAGGCACGACTAGTGGCAAAAGGTTTCACTCAAGTGCACGGATTGCATTATGAAGAAAATTTTTGCACCCGTAGTTATGCTGCGTTCCATTCGGATAGCGATTGCCGCTTTTCATGACTATGAAATTTGGCAGATGGATGTGAAAACCGCCTTCTTAAACGGTTATTTGGAGGAGGAATTGTACATGGTATAACCCGAAGGTTTCATAGATCCTGAAAATCCTAAGAAAGTGTGCAAGCTTAAACGTTCCATTTATGGACTTAAGCAAGCTTCTCGGAGTTGGAATCATCGTTTCGACCAAGTGATAAAAGAGTATGGATTCACTCGATCGGTCGAGGAACCATGCTTATATGTCAAGTCGAGTGGGAGCAAGATTGTTTTCTTGATATTGTATGTCGATTGTTAGAAATCTATATCTCATAACTTAACATATTCATATATGTTTCAAATTAATTTAGTCATAAAATTAAATTTTGATCTTATGCATGCAAACAATAATAAGAATAAGGAAGAAATCATCAACCCTTACATTGATATTTCGGATTATTGGGCACAAGTGAGTTCTCCTAGTCACTAGTTCTTGAGCTCTCCAAATATTGGATGAACAAGGATTCAATTGTAGAATCCCTCCCAAGGATTAATACCCAAGGTAACCTCTAAATAAAATTAATATTATTGATACTAGAATAATATTAACTTGAATAAAATTGACAAAAATATTATTTTGTTCTCTTAATTTTAGGCTAAGAGAAGGGAGAAAGAGGAAGGATTTTATCTCTCTAAAACTCTTATTTTAGGTGGATGATTGAAAATGAATAATACACTAATCCTTGTAGTAGTATATTAGGTAAAAATTAGAGGAAAAACCCATGGTTTTCTCTTTCACAAAACCGGGTAGAGGGAGGGGTTCTTAGGGCCAATGCATGAGCAAGGTGCTCTTCACAAGAGGCACTAGGTTTGCATGGCTAGGTTTAGGTAAAAATGATTATGTTTACCACTTAGTTAATTAACATAATATTTTCCTAATACTCCCACTAATTTCGGTCCATATTAAGATAAAATGGATTCCATTTTATCTTTATCAATTTGTCAATTTGTCACATGTCACATGTCATGTAAAATTGTTATGTATTTTTAACATATTAAAAATCAACGCATTAATAAAGATACGTCATATACAAAATTGACTTAGTAATTCATAATTACTTGTACCAAAATATTTTACCAATTATAAATCACAACATCTTGCATTTATAATAAATTATTCATTCAAATGCAATTGTTTCCTTAAACAATAATTTCATCTAAGTAATAAAACAATTTGATCACTTAGACCGTATCTTATTTAATCAAATTATAATGAGATACGTAAATATTATTTCCAAAATCGTCCGTCAATTTTAAGTAATTTAATTAACCCGTATCGTCATACGATCAATTAAATAATCAATTAAGAGTGTTACCCTTTAGGTATGACCTAAGGGGATCAACTGATCACCACCGTCGCATCTACAAAGTAATGTCAAACTCTAGTCAGCCAATCATTACCGATATGTGTGGACCAGTTGACAGTAAAATATTACTTTCCAATTGTATTCTTAAAATGAGACTTAAACATGTGATCATCATGATCGACAGTTGTGATCGCATTATTGTCGGAGGACACATATTCCAACAATCTCCCACTTGTCCTCGACAAGTGTGCGTCACCAATTCTCTTGTCCTATTACTATCTCCCACTCAATGCAAGGTGTCTTTCAGGTCGTACTTGCAAGTGATCATATCGAGAGTGGTTTCCTCGATCTGGAGAATAACTGATTGACCGGATTTATCTACCACAGATATCTTCCGAGCGTGGCCACACATTTCCCATTCATTGCTCCTCGAGTGGCCCTGAGATATTGTTATAACCCTGACTAGGGGTGGACAATTCCTATCGCACTCATTCCCTTCGACTAGCCACATCTATCATAACCCAAAATATGCCCATTTGACCCCATTTACGAAGGCCGTAGTAACACAAATCAAAGTTAATCTGAAACTGTGTCATCTTAGGCGAATAGTCTTTTGTCAAAAGAATCGACTCATTAGAATACTATAGTAGCTCTCGCCACGACTAGGCTATATAAATTTGCCAGAACTCTATAAGCGGTCATAAGGCCCGACAGAGTGTTCCTAACAGTCTGCCTATGTGATCGACTAGTCATTCTTATATGACTCTATGGCACTTGAACTTGCCATCAATCTCATCACACGCTAATCACTTCGAGACGTCACCGCATGTAAGTAACTATGGGCGAATACAATGCTAATCCGTGTTCACTTTAACGGGGTCAAATTGTCTCTACAACCCGTTTGGATGTAACAAAGTATAAGGTGAGTTAATAATAACTCAAACAACAAATGTCGACATCACATTGGGTAGTCAATACCGTATTACAACCTTGTGATGCATATCGTAAGTGTGTAAACATTATTCGATTGCAATAGAAGTTTAACATACCATGTGTCCATGTGTTCAAACTTCTTTTATCGTATTTTCCTTTACATTCATGTTATCTCTCATAGCATGAACCTCACCAAGTACACATATAGGTTCCCAACCTCGGTTTGGGTTCTTTATCTTGAAAGAACATTCTGTTTGTTTATCACATAGCCAACGAATTTGTGGTGGATGATATAACTTGCACTGGTCAAGTGTTCTATCATCTCACAATGCACTAGGTATACGTTTTGTAGGGTCTTGCAACAATTGTCAAGATTATTAGCCTAGCACTTCTCATAAGTCCTAGCATATTAGAAAATATTAGTTCTGAGTAATTTCTTACTTCAACTAAGTATCTTTCCAAACTTCTTATTTCACCTTTTAGCTTGAAAAGCTTAGGATTTTCATAAATCCTTACGCGTGTTCGAACTTTAATATGTGCAACCTCTTGACACATAATAGAGTGTTCTGTCCAACACTGAAATCGCTCATCGGATTCTCCTCGAGAATTCATGACGATTCTTCTATGGCTTGCTAATGATTCATCATGCTCTTATGCATATGATTCATTATTGGACATGTGCATGACTATTCTAATGGCGGAAACATTAGAAACTTAACAATCATGTGATCAACCATTCTTAGGTTCAATGAATGACCATGACTGCTAATGGCAATTCCATTTTCATTGACATGAATAACCTATGTTTCTCGTTGATTCGATGTGTATATCTCAATACCTATCCAACATCTCATGATGTGATTGGATTCATCATAGTCCATTTTCATCCAGAATTGAAAACTCAAATACTTCTTTTGTGAAAGAAAGTATTAGCTCGTCATTCTCAATGAGTAATGAGTTATAAACTTTTTACAAGATGATTGCTCCCACTAAATTCCATGTCTTCACATGATAATTTCCAACTCCCACTTAATTCCACATGTTTCGTAGTTGACCACTCAATCGAAACAATACAATTTGCTTTGCCAAGTTATTAAGATTCAAACCATATATGTTCCCAACATATCATTTCAAAATACTTATTTAGAAAAGGTTTCAATCTTAAACTTATGGAAAGAGATTTTTAATCTCTAACTCATTCATTTTATAATGATGCGTAGCAATGTCATTATTTAAATGTGAATTTCATTTATTATACGTCCTTCTCAAAATACCCTTTTCGGAAGGAAGTTTAACCATTTCATTTTCATAATGAGGTTAAGTAATGACACTAGCGTGGTTAACAATTAATTTAGCTTTTGTAGATATCGGCATATCATTCTTTGCAACTTTTAGTCTTAAATCTCATTTATTTTCTAGGATGCAACTTTGATTCATTTAGGCTCTTAAGTAAATATCAAATATTGAAACTATTGGTCAAATGTTGTTCATAAACTAGTCAAAACTCTTGTTAAGACTTTACATTAGTCATTCTTATTCCAAAACTTTCTTTTGGTCTCCTCGTGTAGTTATCTTGAGAACATATTCTTTTGATTACTTCACTTGGTCTCTTTTGTCATGTAGATATCATCTATTTGAGACCATAGATCTCATCTATTCGAGTATACTATATAAATAGGTATACAAATCATTCTTTAATCATTCTTTCTTGCGTAGATCTCATTTACACAAGTACACAAATTTTGCTTGGTGTTCTTTGTGTCTTCATTTTTCTCCCACTCTATCTTTAAAAGAAATACACTAGGGATTCAAAGATAGCTTATGAGACACAAATAATGATTTTGAAGTATAAGGAGGACTATCTCATAGGTTGACTAATTGTTTTAAATTTGATAAGTGTACTTGGTGATTGACATTCCTTTAAGAGAGTTCATCAACTCAATATCACTTTATAATTGATCATACACAAGCCTTAAGCTTGTGGACATATAATGAATCCCATCGTTATAGTTGTCTATTAGATCACTTTAAGTGAATGATCATATGTTTCTATGAGCAAGCATATAAAGACGAATTTTAGAACAAGGATAAAATACAATAAAACGAGTGACTTGGGTTGCAAACCAAGTCACCATAATCCAAAATACAACAATTGTTTAGAAAGGATTAAACATTTCCATGTCGAACACGGAAATCAAAAGGTTCTAAAAATCCGAAACATAAATTAAAATAAGACAATAAAAAGCCAAGCTTCATGGAAGCTACTCCTAGCTTCTTGATGGTTTCTCAAGCTTGATTTTCTTTTCCCTTGTCCTTGCTTGGTGGAGGCCCTATTTACAATAAAAAGGGGATACATTATCACAACTTTGTATCACAATACCATAGTTGAATTAGAAACATAAAAGAAAGGATAGTCATTTACCTACTGGAGTGATCTTTCCAGCTTTAATGTCACCAAGATATTTGGAACAATTTCTTTTCCAATGTCCAACACCATTACAATAATGGCATTTATCAAGAGGACCCTTCTTGATCTTGGAAGTGCTAGCTTCATAAGTCTTAGCTTTGGTGAAAGTGGGAGCTTGCTTCTTACCCTTCTTCCCATTCTTCTTGAACTTCCCCTTGCTTTTGGTGCTTATGTTAAGCACATCCTTAGGTGGGTTAACATTTAACCCCATGTCTCTTTCGGCTTGCACAAGTAACTTGTGCAACTCTTCAAGAGACACTTCCTTGTCTTGCATGTTAAAATTCACCCGGAATTGAACATACGCTTTGACTTTGGATAAGGAGTGTAGAATCCTATCTACAATGAGTTCTTTGGGGATTTCAACCTTTTGAATCTTCAAGGTCTCGACGAGCTCCATTAACTTGAGCACGTGAGGGCTAACCTTTTGGCCCTCTTTGAAGTCGAGATCAAAGAATGCCGCGGCCGCCTCATATTGGACGATCCGCGGAGTTTGTGAAAACATTGTCACAAGCTTGGAATAGATTTCATTAGCGGTGCCCATCTTAAAGGCTCTCCTTTGGAGATCCGCCTCCATCGCAAAGATCAACACATTTTTCATTGCGGCGGACTCCTTGTGGTAAGCCTCATATGCTTCCCTAGTAGCGGCACTCGACCTAGCAATAGGTTCGGGTGGAGAGACCTCGGTGAGGTAATGAAGCTTGTCGTCACCTTGGGCGGCTAGTTTGAGTTGGGCATCCCAATCGGAGAAATTTGACTCATTCTTTTCAAGTTTACATCGATCCATGAAGGATCGGAGCCATGAAGTATTAGTGAGAGGTGTGGTGTTGGTGTTTGGAGTGGCCATTTGTTATGAGAAATAAAAGCGGTCTACAAAACAAAATATAGAAGGAATAAAACATATGTCGTATTCAAAATAATAATACTCGTAAAATTTTAATTTAAACAAGTTTTATTGCATTTATCTAGTGACCTCTACCCAACTTAGATAAATGATTCCAAGACCCAAATTCATATTAACTTGGGCACGGTGTGGCCGATGAAACCCTTATCAATATAACTCGGTGGATTAACTCTTTAATCGATTCTACTTTTAGAAATCTTGGTCGATAAAATTACATTAACATTTATCTTTAGCCCAAAACACATCCGACAAGGGCACGGTGTGGCCGATAAAACCCTTATCAAAAAATTTTGTTGAGTTCAATCCAAATTTCGAATAAATGTGTCCATGATCCAAACCCACATTAACTTGGACACGGTGTGGCCGATAAACCCTCATCAACATTTATTTGGTGGATAGACATTTATCACCCACTTCCCCTACGTAACAAGGTTTGTACCCCGGTGTGGCCGAGTGCACTCCCTCACGAAATAGGTTTTCATGGTTTCTACTTTTTGGTAAGGCTATGTCTCAATTGATTATTTTTAGCGAGAGGTCATGTCAATTTATTATCTATCACGTTTTAAGTGAACTAAAGCGGTGAACTATGATAATTTTATTGACACGGTCGATAAACTCGATTAAAATGACAATGCATGTTTTAGTTATGGCGATTTAGCGATGCATGCAACATATAAATAAAATGCAAAGCATAAATTAAATCCTAGTATGGCCTTCCTAAAATAGAAAATCTAATTAACAATTACATATTCGGAAACCAACTCCATTGGTCCCTAGAACTTCGGTTTTGGCATGCATCTCGAGGTAACACCGTCTTTATGTATCGCCTTCTTGAGTGACACCGTCTTCAAGGAACTCCGAAATAAATAAATTACATAACAAATTACATAATTTCCTATTATACATTTGTAATTAAAATAAAATAAATATATTAAATTACAAAACGGTGATACGATATCACAATAAATTACAACCGAATCGATATTCCCATACATTTCGGGTAATACCAATTAAAAACTAAGGCCATACTAAGTAAAATTACATAATTCAAAAATTACATAAAATAAAATTATGACAATCATAAATAAAATGCAGCATTATAATATGTATGAACATGCCCAAATTTTATGCTAAATCGCCTTTAAGGAGCCAATATCGTATATTAATCGGTTTTTACGGATTTGCGTGATTCAACCTTTTAAAATCACAATAAATTACATAAAATCATATTTATGCACAAGTTAATTACCCTAACCAACTTAGGACTCAAAATTAGTCTCCACTAACTATTTGACGATAATTAACTTATATTTCTTAAATTCTTCATTAATGGACTCAAAATTACAATAAAATGCTATAAACTTCAAATAAATCACAAAAATTTCAAATAAATTTGAAATTTGAAATTTAAACTCATGAACATTCTGGAAAAATATCATGACACTCATAATATCCAAAAAAAATAGGTTAAAAAATTTCAAAATTTATCGGGAAAAACAATGTTGCGGTTTATAGGATTTATCAAATATTATCATAAAAATATGAGAAAAATTATATTTATCAACTTCTCAATTTTAGATCTGAAATGGGTAATAAAATGCAACATGTGAAGTTTTTCCTTAGTCATGAAGTATGTTTTAGCAATTATTCACTAATTAAAGTCACTATTTATGTTATTTTTCATCAAAAATTCATAAATCATGCATAAAGACTTCATTATAGCCTATTATTTTGCACACATCTTGTAAAATTGCATGTGACAACATACTAAATTTATATGACCAGATTCGGAATATTTCTCATATTAACCTATTTTTTCATTTAAATTCGATTTTTATCATGAAAAATCCATATTTCGAGCATAAAAACTCCGAAAATTCTGAAAATTTACAGGTCATCTAAAAATAATACATGTGATAACATATCCAAAAACCACTGGAAAATTCTAAGTTTAGCTAATTTTAGTCCGAAAATGACATTTTTATCAAAAAATCACATTTTTAATGCCATTATTTTATAAGATGAACAATAAAAATCCATAAATTAACCAAAATATCCTAAATATATTTTAGGACCAGAAACTTTAACATGCATAATTTATTTCGTGATATCATAATAACACAAATTTATAAGTTTTATATGTTAATCGTATAAATCGGAAAAAC
Organism: Silene latifolia; assembly: GCF_048544455.1. NCBI lineage: Eukaryota > Viridiplantae > Streptophyta > Magnoliopsida > Caryophyllales > Caryophyllaceae > Silene > Silene latifolia. The sequence goes on along the minus strand of NC_133535.1, from coordinate 48,348,090 downwards.
TATAACCGATTTGCATGCAAACAACCTAAGGCTCATGATACCGCTTGTTAGAAATCTATATCTCATAACTTAACATATTCATATATGTTTCAAATTAATTTAGTCATAAAATTAAATGTTGATCTTATGCATGCAAACAATAATAAGAATAAGGAAGAAATCATCAACCCTTACATTGATATTTCAGATTATTGGGCACAAGTGAGTTCTCCTACTCACTAGTTCTTGAGCTCTCCAAATATTGGATGAACAAGGATTCAAGTGTAGAATCCCTCCCAAGGATTAATACCCAAGGTAACCTCTAAATAAAATTAATATTATTGATACTAGAATAATATTAACTTGAATAAAATTGACAAAAATATTATTTTGTTCTCTTAATTTTAGGCTAAGAGAAGGGAGAAAGAGGAAGAATTTTATCTCTCTAAAACTCTTATTTTAGGTGGATGATTGAAAATGAATAATACACTAATCCTTTTAGTAGTGTATTAGGTAAAAATTAGAGGAAAAACCCATGGTTTTCTCTTTCACAAAACCGGGTAGAGGGAGGGGTTCTTAGGGCCAATGCATGAGCAAGGTGCTCTTCACAAGAGGCACTAGGTTTGCATGGCTAGTTTTAGGTAAAAATGATTATGTTTACCACTTAGTTAATTAAAATAATATTTTTCTAATACTCCCACTAATTTCGGTCCATATTAAGATAAAATGGATTCCATTTTATCTTTGTCAATTTGTCAATTTGTCACATCGATGACATACTCTTGATTGGGAATGGCATTCCTCTCTTATCTTCGGTAAAAGGATGGTTGAAGAACCATTTCCAGATGAAAGATCTGGGTGAGGCACAACGCTTAGGGACACCACCCCAACCATTGCAAGTTCTACAAACAGAATCTGAGTACATTGTGGTAAGATGGTTAACATAGGGACTAAGAATAGATCCCTCTACCAAAGACTTTATCACAAGTTATATGATAACAGTAGGAGCATCTTCCAAGTGTAAGAGCCCAAGTCTAGTAAGAAGGCTAGACACCTACTTAGATAAATTCATGTCATTAGAAATAACATTGAATAGAAGGAAATAGCAATCCATAAAGTTGGACCGTATGGATACATGGTATATCCGCTTACCGAGCTTTTATTGCAATTTATCTAGTGTAATATGAACACTATAGATTATAAGATATGAAGTAGTAATTAGGTATTGACTATTCATATATGATAATAGCATTTATCATTCGAGTTTCTTTAAACTCATCCATTACTTTGTTATATCCAAATGGGTTGTTGAGACAAGATTAAACCCCATTGAAGTGAACTGGATTGACATAGTATGCGCCCTTGGTTACTTATAGGAGATGACGTCTTGAAGTAACTAGAGTGTGATGCGATTGATGGCAAGTTCAAGTGCCATAGGGTCATATGGGATGACTAGTCGATCACATAGACAGACTGTATGAGACACTCTGTCGGGCAGTGACCGCTTATAGAGTTCTGGAAATTCATAAAACCCGGTCGTGGCAAGAGCTACTATAGTATTCTTACGAGTCAATTCTTTTGAATAGAGATTATTCTCCCAAGTTGGCACAAGTTTCTGATTGGCTTTGATTTATACTCTACGACTGTCGTAACTGAAGTTAAATGAGTGTAATTTGGGTCATGATGAACTGTGGCTACACGAAGGGAATAGTTCGATTGGAATTGTCCACCCCCTTGTCAGGGTTGTTTGAAATCTTAGGGCCACTCGAGGAGTAGTGAACTGAAAATGCGTGGCCACGTTCGGAAGGTATATACGATAGATAATTCCGGTCAGACAATTACTCTCCAAATTGAGGAAACCACTCAAGATATGATCAAATGCAAGTACGGCCTACAAGACACCTTCCATTGAGTGGGAGATTGTAATAGGACAAGAGAATTGGTGACGCACACTTGTCTCGGACAAGTGGGAGATTGTTGGAGTAAGTGTCCTCAACAATAGTGCGATCACATGTTTAAATCTCAAGATAAGAATACGTAAGGAATGATTCACTTATAGTCAACTGATCAACATTAATCAGTAATGATTGGCTAACTAGAGTTTGACGTTACTGTCGTTTGACGGTGGTGATCAGTTGATCCCTTAAGGTCACAACTATAGGACAATTCCCTTAATAGATAAGTTGATTAATTGTATATCGATACAAGTTAATCAATTCCTTAAATTTGAACAATTCATTTGTGAGTGAGAATATTTGTATCTTATTGTAATTTGATTAAATAAGATATATTTTAGTAATTAAAAGATTTTATTACTAAAATTAATTATTGTTTGTGAAACAACTAAATTAAGAATGATTGATTAATTATAATTGCAAAATGTTGTGAATTATATTTATATGACCCATTTTATACTTGTGATCATAAATTACTAGCTAATTTGTCATATGTAATTAATTTATTAAGAAATGATATTTATTTGAATAAATATACTTTAAAATTAGTTATGGGCATGGTGTGTGACACATGACCTGACAAATGACATTTGACAAAATCACAAAAATAAAATGGAGTCCATTTTATATAGGGTACCGGTTTTAGAAGAGGAAAATGGGTTTATTGTGTTTGTTAATTTTGAATGGCAAGCATGATCATTACTCTAATTCTCTAGCCATACACACCTAATGTTTAGAAAAGAGAAAAAGAAAAGAGGAAGTCATGCATTGGCTTAGGGACACCACCCCAACCGGCTCCCCTCTCTTTTTATGAGAAAATTGTTCTCATCTGGGTGAGGCACAACGCATATTGGGAATCCGTATCTATCGAGATAGATCACGACGGATGTTATCACTGAGTCAGGAGTCTTATTTAGATAAGATTCTTGAAAGGTTCAGCATGACCAACTCCAAGAAGGGGAACCTTCCAATGACTTCTGGGATGCATTTGAGCAAGTCTCAGTCACCCAAGACACCGGAAGGGGTTGAACGCATGAGTAGCGTTCCTTATGCATCAGCCATAGGATCAATCATGTATGCCATGATATGCACACGTCCAGACGTGGCATATGCATTGAGTATGACGAGTCGGTACCAAAACAATCCAGGTGAAACACTCTGGATGGCTGTTAAAAACATCCTTAAGTACCTACGGAGAACTAAGGATTGGGCATTGACTTATGAAGGAGATACTAAGCTATGTGCAATCGGTTACGCAGATGCTAGCTTCCAAACGGATTGAGATGATTCGAAATCTCAGTCTGGATTCGTCTTTACTCTTAATGGTGCTGCGGTCAGCTGGAAAAGTTCCAAACAGGAAGTTGTAGCGGATTCTACTACTGAATCCGAGTACTATGCCGCTCGTATGAAAAGAAAGGAAGCTATATGGATGCGTCAATTCTTACAAGGACTAACCATAGTTCCTAGTTCGAATGACCCAATCACCATCTATTGTGACAATAGAGGTGCCATCTTCCAGGCCAAGGAGCCTAAGTCTAGCAACAAGTCTAGACATGTACATCGGAAGGCTCACCTGATCCGTGATTACGTGGAACAAGAGGAGATAGTGATTGACAAGATTGCTTTGGATGACAACATCGCGGATCCTCTCACTAAACCATTGAAATATGATAAGCATGAAGGACACGTAATTTCCATGGGAATTAAACGTGTTCCTGAGTTGTAGTAGTTGCTTATGGATTCGATACATTTTCCTTTTCATATGCTATTTATAACTTCATCGTATTATTTCATATTTTGTTTTTCATGTGGATTGTACGACAACATTGAACGCCACAAAGTGAACTGAATTACATTATATTTGTTTTGGTCCGTAATCGCCTACATAAGCTGATAACTCTGGCTATTATATTGTGAAGTTGATTGATGGTGGGTTCAACGAGCCATAAGTCAAACGGTTGGCTGATCGATCACAGATGCGAGTTATTATGATACCTCGTAGGACATTGTGACAACGTAATAGAGTCCTAAATGTTTAAAAACATTCGGTGCCAGGTCGTGGGTTGGACGTCCATTGTGTTCCTAGAGTCGATTCTTTTGACTATCGACTATCTCTTGAGATTAAGGCAGTTTTTGGGTGACTTTGGTTTCTTTCTCATGGTCGACCGTAACAGGAGGCTAAGCAGATTTTTACTGGGTCATTTCATACTGTGCTGGTATCTGCAGGATTCGAGTTGAAGAAAATATCCATCCTTTATCAGGTTTAGTCATTTCTCAGGGCCACTCGAGGAGTTGTAACTGAAATGCATGGCCATGCTCGAATGATGATTCGTTTATCAGTTAAGTTAGTCTCTAGTCGGGAAAACCACTCTTGATATTGATCACTTGTAAAATACGACCTTTGTGGATACGGATTTTGCAAATTGTTTTACATTGAGTGGGAGAAATTAAGGATATGAGAATCGGTTATCGCACATACACTTGTGAGGACAAGTGGGAGATTGTTGGAGCTAGTGTCCTCCACAGTTAGTGTGATAACGTGTATAAATCTCTTATAGGTTCACCGGGTATACTTAGTATTTTATCAGTTGATTAACGTTTACTAATAACGGTTGGCTTGCTAGAAGTTTGACGTTATTATCATACTGATGGCGGTGATCAACTGGTCCCTAAAAGTCACACCTAAAGGATGTGTTTGAGAGATGTGATTATATGAAAATATAATCACATTGATGCCTTATATGACTAAAAGGTTAGTCCATGTATTTGACTAAAAGGTTAGTCAATGTGATGATGAGTCGATTATTTAATACAATTAAATAAATATCAGCTGAGACGAATTAATTGTTAATTCGTAAATTGAATATAAACTGTTATATTTAATTAATGTATATAATGTTAGCTTAAACGAATTAAGATGTTAATTCGTAATTAAACATAAACGGTTATATTTAATTAGCAAATTATAAATATGCGATATTTATAGTTAATGTATATATTATACGAAATTGTCATAATAAATGATGACAGACCGGTATTAATAAATCGACTACAAACTGTTGTGTATGGACTTATTAATACGTGACGACATAAATGACAATTGATAATGATACTTATTTTATACAATATGATAACAACCTAAAATAAGAAGATTTTCTCCTTATTTTGTTTGGTTGTTACACGAAATAAAGGAAAAAAAATAAGAAAAAAATCTTCCCTTTTTTCCTCCTTTTGCACGGTTATAATAGGAGAGAGGGAGGATCATTTTTCACTCTAATTTTTACTCCATACTCTCATCACAAAACCCTAAAAATTATTAGGAATTAGGGTTCTCTTTCTAGCAAGAAAAAGGCATTTCTCGGAGCATCTTGGGTGCAACGATTAGGAGAATATCGATCTCGATATTTGTTCTTAGGCCAAATTGCTAGGACCGGAGGTTAATTCTAATCTCTATTCTTTTGTTCATGCATTTCGTTTATGACTCGTAATTTCATATTTCATAATTTCGTTATAATCCGATTTTTTCTTGATGAAATATACCGATATTTCCTACAGTTCAGTGGGAGAAATTGTCTTCCATGTTAACGTCATATTATTCATTGAGGGTGACATGCTAACACTTCCATCTACAAAGGAGTGTTTTGATTTCAATTCTCAATGAAAGAAGACATATTGCATTCTAAAATTCCAAATCTATTATGACATAGGGAATTTTAGATTGGCACTTAGATAAGTATCCTATATTGATAAGATTATTTATCTGTTTAATATCAACAAGGTTGAGTAGGTTATTCATACTGGTGAAAGTGGAATTACTATGAAAGAGTCATAGTCATTCACTAAACCTAATGAGTTGTTGATCACATGAAATCAATTTCTAATGTTTCCGCCATTAGAACGATCATTTATGTCATTATATGCACATGCCCTGATAAATCACATGCTTGGAGCATGATAAGTCAATAAAAAGTTAATTCGAATGAAGGTCATTTGAAAGCCTTAAAGAACATCCATTAAAATTCTTGGGGATATTTGAGGATTCGTTCTTATGTTTGGGTGACATACTATTTTATGTGTTGAAAGGTTACACAAACTCTACTTTCCAAACCTATAAGGATTTATCAAAATCCTAGGTTGATTTTATTGACTTAGGAGTAAGTGACTAGAAAAATATTTTAGTTTCAACCATTGCAAGTTCTACAAACAGAATCTGAGTACATTGTGGTAAGATGGTTAACATAGGGACTAAGAATAGATCCCTCTACCAAAGACTTTATCACAAGTTATATGATAACAGTAGGAGCATCTTCCAAGTGTAAGAGCCCAAGTCTAGTAAGAAGGCTAGACACCTACTTAGATAAATTCATGTCATTAGAAATAACATTGAATAGAAGGAAATAGCAATCCATAAAGTTGGACCGTATGGATACATGGTATATCCGCTTACCGAGCTTTTATTGCAATTTATCTAGTGTAATATGAACACTATAGATTATAAGATATGAAGTAGTAATTAGGTATTGACTATTCATATATGATAATAGCATTTATCATTCGAGTTTCTTTAAACTCATCCATTACTTTGTTATATCCAAATGGGTTGTTGAGACAAGATTAAACCCCATTGAAGTGAACTGGATTGACATAGTATGCGCCCTTGGTTACTTATAGGAGATGACGTCTTGAAGTAAGTAGAGTGTGATGCGATTGATGGCAAGTTCAAGTGCCATAGGGTCATATGGGATGACTAGTCGATCACATAGACAGACTGTATGAGACACTCTGTCGGGCAGTGACCGCTTATAGAGTTCTGGAAATTCATAAAGCCCGGTCGTGGCAAGAGCTACTATAGTATTCTTATGAGTCAATTCTTTTGAATAGAGATTATTCTCCCAAGTTGGCACAAGTTTCTGATTGGCTTTGATTTATACTCTACGACTGTCGTAACTGAAGTTAAATGAGTGTAATTTGGGTCATGATGAACTGTGGCTACACGAAGGGAATAGTGCGATTGGAATTGTCCACCCCCTTGTCAGGGTTGTTTGAAATCTCAGGGCCACTCGAGGAGTAGTGAACTGAAAATGCGTGACCACGTTCGGAAGGTATATACGATAGATAATTCCGGTCAGACAATTACTCTCCAAATTGAGGAAACCACTCAAGATATGATCAAATGCAAGTACGGCCTACAAGACACCTTCCATTGAGTGGGAGATTGTAATAGGACAAGAGAATTGGTGACGCACACTTGTCTCGGACAAGTGGGAGATTGTTGGAGTAAGTGTCCTCAACAATAGTGTGATCACATGTTTAAATCTCAAGATAAGAATACGTAAGGAATGATTCACTTATAGTCAACTGATCAACATTAATCAGTAATGATTGGCTAACTAGAGTTTGACGTTACTGTCGTTTGACGGTGGTGATCAGTTGATCCCTTAAGGTCACAACTATAGGACAATTCCCTTAATAGATAAGTTGATTAATTGTATATCGATACAAGTTAATCAATTCCTTAAATTTGAACAATTCATTTGTGAGTGAGAATATTTGTATCTTATTGTAATTTGATTAAATAAGATATATTTTAGTAATTAAAAGATTTTATTACTAAAATTAATTATTGTTTGTGAAACAACTAAATTAAGAATGATTGATTAATTATAATTGCAAAATGTTGTGAATTATATTTATATGACCCATTTTATACTTGTGATCATAAATTACTAGCTAATTTGTCATATGTAATTAATTTATTAAGAAATGATATTTATTTGAATAAATATACTTTAAAATTAGTTATGGGCATGGTGTGTGACACATGACCTGACAAATGACATTTGACAAAATCACAAAAATAAAATGGAGTCCATTTTATATAGGGTACCGGTTTTAGAAGAGGAAAATGGGTTTATTGTGTTTGTTAATTTTGAATGGCAAGCATGATCATTACTCTAATTCTCTAGCCATACACACCTAATGTTTAGAAAAGAGAAAAAGAAAAGAGGAAGTCATGCATTGGCTTAGGGACACCACCCCAACCGGCTCCCCTCTCTTTTTATGAGAAAATTGTTCTCATTTTTTCTCTTAATCATTTTTATCATTCACATCCTCACAATTCTCATCTCATCTCTCTAAGATAGTTTTAGAAACTTTGCTTTATTGTTCATCTAAATTCTAATATCACATAATAATATTACTAGTGTAGTAATACAATTATTATTTGAATTATTAAGGAAATCTTATTTATTAATCTAGTTAATTAGTATATAAGCTTTAAGGGTTTTGTTTTGTGTGCAACAAGAGGAGAATCTCTTACTTGGGATTTTGGAGGATCGTCCATAATATTTAAGCTCAAGAACAAATAAGGAAGGTGTCCTTATTTGTGCCCAAATTTCGAACCATATATAATGTAAGGAACATTATTTTTCCTTTCATCTCTTATTTTGTTATGCATGCACTAGATCTTAATGAACTTATGTTAAAATGTTAATTAGTTCACCATAAGAAATGTCTTATAAGAGGTATATGAACCTAACATAAAAAACACGGAAATCTTCCTTGCTGAGGAGAATACCTCCGGGGAAATGACGCAGCAGGTGATGCGCCTCTTCCAAGAGTCGCAGTGGCTGCTGCGTCTCTTCCCCATCCCTCTTTTCACGTTTTACAGAATATTTGCGAGATTTGTTTCTGTATCTGTGTCATACCTAAACTCCTTCGTGTGTTTAGTATAAATAGAGACCTTCGGCCTCCATATTTGGTACGCGAGTGTCCGCCCTTCTCTTCTCTCTTTGCATTCTAGACCACGCTTTTGCTTTCGACCCCTACGTGCTTGATCAATCGACCACGTAAGTTCAGATCATTCTGAGTCCCACTCACGTTGCATAGACCGACCAATTTGACCAACTCCACTTAATCAATCTAATAAATCCTTTAACAAGGGCACTTTCATATTCGCATATTCGAGTCGAGCAATCACTAAACGATAACTTAGTCAATCTCGTTTCCTCAAACATGTAAGTATGAGGGTGTAAAATCCTATTTTATTTATTGTACCTTTTATTTTGTATAATTAATGTAAGATTTATATCAGAAGCATGTTCAAAACCGTCTTTTAAAATCGTATTAACAAAACAGCGCAGATCTGACGTCGAGAAGAAACGCAGCAGCAGATGCGCCTCTTCGAAGAGTCGCAGTATATGCTGCGCCTCTTCCTGAGGCTGTCACTGCTCCTGCTCTTCTTCTTCTTCTTCTTCCTCGATCTTCTGCAACTTTCTTATTTTTCTTATTTTCTTTTATTTCTTTCGTTCATATTAATACATAATCATGCCTTAATAATTCTTTTCAAATTATAACGTTTAAATCGACTTAAATCCCTTATAATCAATTTTGCGGGTTTTCGTCACCTTATTCAAAACCAGATTTCAGAGGTTCGATTCGTTCATATCGATTCTCTGGAATTCATCTTTTGCACATGGTTTTCTTTATTTGATCTTCTTTATTTAATTTATTTCGTTTCCGAGTTCAAAATTCGTTCTTTTATATTTTCCGATACGAGTTCATCATAATCATGTAAATCGCTACAAATTCTCACCTTTGATCCGTCTTATGACAATATTAGTACGCATGTAATCCGTTAGATTACTTCTACTTGAGACTAATTGTAACACCCCCATACACCAAGGTGCCTTACCAAGACCACCTAATGCATGAAAGTGCTACCATCTCGGTTACCCGAGGCAATGAAATATCAAATAGACCATAAAAGAAAGTACTTTAATAGATAAGTTAAAGTCATTACATAACAAAACCAACTGTAAAGTAAAATACAACTGTTCTCGAAACTGTAAACCAACTAGAAGAAACTGCCTTATTAGAGACAACGGAAGACTAAAGACTCTGATATGTGATGACTTCATTCCCAGCTAGATCCCGTGTGTATCCAAGATATACCTGCTAAACAACTAACTGCTCACCACCACCGAATGGATCACCATAGTTTTTAAAACATTTAAACGGGGTCAGTACCGATTACACAAAACAACACAGCTGCAATAAAAGCAATACAACAATCCAATCCAACCAAAACAATCTCCATCATATCACCACACACCTGACTACACACTAAAGTGTGTAGTCCTGCCAGAATACTCATCGCAACAAGTATTCCACACCGCTAGTGGGGGACCCCAGCCGTTCCCACCTAAGCCCCGCTCATCTCATCCGAGCGATAAACCCAAGTTCCTAAATGTGCACATCCCTTCTGTGGCAGGTTCCACAGAAGGCGAATCAAGGGCGTGAAGCCACTCCCGCAAGTGACTCCACTCAGCCAGGGATGCACCTCGCAAACTGTGGACATGGGCCACGGGGACGCTTGGGAACAAGCGTTTGCATTTTTGGAGTCGCCACCAATTTATTATGGAAAATTGGAAACCGTTCGAATACCTCGTGTCATGTCACAAAGTAGTGACATGAACACTAAGAACTCGTTACCCTTAGCATTCTATGTCTAGAATGACTCTCGTGGATGCCAATGAACACGGATGTTCACAGAGATCTGGAGTAAGGGGTGAGGGTACGTATTAGGAAGTCCTTTTACTGAACACCTAATCCCGCCCGCCTCGACAGCGGCCTCTACTAATGATTAGGGAAATTATTCATATTTGATATGTTGTCGATTATATGCATGCAATGCAACATCCAACGTTTTGATCTTAGCATGTGAAATTAGACTATGTCGGTGGACAAATAATTAGGCAATCAATTGAGTTAAATTAGGAAGTTAGATTAATTACATGTGAATGGCAGATAAATAAATCATACAAAATAAATATGAAATATTACAAATTGCAAAAAAATAATTTACAAGTGACAAACGATTTATGTCATAAACATGCCAAAAGATTTTAGGAAAGAAATAAAAGAGATAAAAGAAAATAGGTAATTAAAATAAAATTGGAAATCGGAAAAAATAAAGAAATTGGAAAAAATAAGGAAATTGGAAAAAATAAGGAAATAAAAAGAAAATAGGAAATAAAATAAATTAGGAAGATAAAAATAAGGAAATAAAAATAAGGAAATGGAAATAAAAAAATAAAATAGAAAATATGGAAAATATGAATTATATGGAAAATATGTCGAATTATGGTCATAATAAGAATAATAGTTGATTAAAATCCTAATTAGAAACCCTACGTCAAAACGAGAAGAGTTTAGAGGAAGAAGCCAACTTAGAACAGGCGCAGCATCTGCTGCGTCCTCTGGAAGAGGCGCAGCACTTCTGCATCTGTTCTCCAGTTGGATTCTGACTGTGAAAGTCATACTCGTGGGTTGTTAATGTTCGTTAGTAATTTTAAGGCCAATTATTGATATTAGAAATCGAGTTGAAGTGATTAACAGATTACATGCATACTAATATTGTTATAAAACGAATTAAAAGTGAGAATACAACGGTTTAATATGGTTAGTATTGATACGATGTCGGGAACGGGTTTATATACAAACTCGAAGTTAAAGGTGGAAACAAAAGATTATGAATTGGTGAAGAAAATAGATTTAAAACATGTATCAAAGACGAATTCAAGAGACTTGATATGAATGAACCAAGCCTCTTAAATCCGGGTTTGAATAAGATGACGAAAACCAGCAAATATTGATTACAAGGGATTTAAGTCGGGATTAAATGTTATGATTTGAAAAGGATTAATAAAATATGATTATATACTAAAACGAACAAAAGAAACGAAAGAAATAAGAAAAATAGAAAAGTTACAGAAAGATTGAGGAAGAAGAAGAAGAGCAGGAGCAGCGGCAGCCTCAGGAAGAGGCGCAACATATGCTGCGATTCTTCGAAGAGGCGCAACTGCTGCTGCGTTTCTTCTCGACGTCAATCCTTCGTTGTTTTGTAAATACGGTTTAAAATATGGTTTTTAAAGATTGTTTTGAGCATGCTTATGACATAAACTCGTACACTAATTATAATACAGAAAATAAAAACAGAATTAAGATGAGATTTTACACCCTCAGACTTACATGTTAGCGTCGCGAGATTTAACTAAATCGGTTTTTTAGTGGTAACTCGACTCGAACTTTAATGCAAATATGAAAGTGCCCTTGGAAAAGGATTTAAAATAGATTGAATTATTGATTATGGTGTAGTGGTCAAATTGGTCGGTCATGCAAACTTGACTGGTACTCAGAACGATCTGATCTTACGTGGTCGATTGATCAAGCATGTAGACGTCGAAAGCTTAGAGCAAGGACTTAGAATGCAAAGGGAGAAAAGAAGGGCGTACACTCGCGTGAAAAATATGTGAGGCAAAGGCCTCTATTTATACTAATCACACGGAGGAATTATGGTAAGAATAGGATACGGAAAGAAAGATCCGGAAACAACCGACTTAGTTGAAACACGGAACCTTGGACAAAAAGAAAGTCTGGAGAAAAGGCGCAGCAGGTGCTGCGATCCTTCAAAGAGGCGCAACATTTGCTGCGTCCTTTCCTGGGTAGTTTCCTTCTGCGCGAGAAAACGCGTTTGACCGCCTGTCGTATTTTAGACATAATTTTCTCTACAAGACTCGGAATAAGGTGATTTAGGTGGCGTTGGAAAGATAAAAGAAAGATCTAGAACTTTCTTTGAAATAGGCCTGACCCAAAAAAGTTGTTATCACCTCGTAAAATGGGCCTAAAGGCCGGGTTATTATTTTAGCTAAATGAAATGCACATTTTGTAATGTAAACTTTAAGTTTAACCCAAAGAAGTGACATGAGACTCAAAATGAGATATACTCATAACATTTATGACATCTTAACCTTAGGTAGACAAGCACATTGCTTTGACTCGGGATTTGACGGTTTTAAGAAATGAAGACGGTTTTTGACCCGGACTCCAAATGTACTCTAATTACTGCCAAAACAACCGTAATGACACCTAGATGACAACCAAGGGGTAGACACAAGTGTATGAGTTACCGTTTATTAACCGATTTATGAAACGTCATAAAATCGCGACATACGCTAAACATGCGGCCCAATCATCACTGGGTGTTTGGCGGGAGGTGCAGAAACGAGGTATCTACAGAGCCCCCACTTTGACTTAGGTTTGGACAAGGCAAAAGTCAAAGTATAGCCATCGGGTCAATCGAAGATTACAACCTGACGACTATGGCGACGCGAGGCGGCTCAAGGGGTCTGAGCCAAGGACCTGTCGTCGGGAACATTTTAGAGTCTGTCGACTTCCGGGGAGGGTCGTTTAAAGTCCATTAGACTACGTAAGGAAGCTCGCCGGCCATAAGAAGAAAACATACCTGAGACTTCTTTCCCGAGATGTTTCCGGAGGTGCGTAGGAGCTGAGGGTAAGACCTAAAAAATATGTAAGGATTATGCTAGGGTGTGGGGCCCTAAAGGAAAACATCGACAGGAAGGAGGCCAAATATAAGTTCAACCTAAGGGGTAACCAAGGTTTGGGTTTAGGAACTCGAAGAGAATGTGATCCTAAAGGATTATGATCCTAAGGGCAGAAGTGTATGAACTCTAGGGAGTTTGGGAACCTAAAGAGTTAGGTGTATGAACCTGGGTATATGAACCTAAAAGGGCAGGCTGCTATAGGAACTTAAAAGCTTGTGAACCTAAGAGGAATTGGGATTCTAAGGTTAAGTTTAGGAACTTACTGGGTTACTAATTCCTGTTTTAAATATGTGCGTTTAAGCTTTCTGAGGTATGAGAACTCCAAAAGGATTTATGGGTTTATAAACATAAGGACGTTGGTGTGGGAGCCTAAAGGCTTATGAACCTAAAAGAAGCGATTTTAGGATCTAAGAATCTAGGGGTAAGAATCCTAACTTTGGATTTACTAACCTAATGAAGGAGGCTCTGGTTTGGGAACTTCTGGAGAACGATGCCTTTGCTGAACTCTGTGAGGAAACAATAATATTGAGGGTAGCAGGAGGTCGGTAGAAACTGCTGGGGAATCTGCTTGCGTCAGTGTCAAGCGAACTCTCGTTGGGGAATATATTGACGATTAGGAACATCTTGATCGTCATGGAAGAAACCTTGAGTGAGCAATACTGCAAAATACTGCTGCGCTGGATATAACGATTTGAGCAATAGTGCAAAATACTGCTGCGCTGGGGAGAATGAAGACTTGAGTGAAGCCCCCAGTTGGAGCGAGCACTGCTTCTGATACTTACTTGCATGGTTAGTAGCCACACAAGAATGTGATCTAGTAGAAAAAAAGTAGCACATAAACACATATGCACGTAAGCAATGGGCCTCGAATGAGGAAACACATAGGTTTTGCAAAAGTTGTTTCTTTATAAAAGTTTTTTAAAACTTGCTCAAAAAAATTTGTCGTTTGTAATGCATTATGCATATTCAAATGGGCTTTAAACACGGGACTTGACACGACATCGACTCATTGGGACGCAAGACGATAGACTGACGCAACTCTAACTTAGTTTTGACGCGACACAGGGATTAATTTGACATACTTTGCTTAAGTATGCGCAACCCCTAGCCAAGTGTGGGTGACAACGCGTATCAGTTACAAAGGGTAGAAGAATTGCAAGAATGGTGTCGGCATATAAAGGCAAGGCATGAGCCATGGATCAGCTGTCTACTTGGATATCTTCATCGTTTGTTGTAGAAGAGACTCCTCTTGAGGCACGATAACTTGGAGAATCGATCTAAGATCCTAGTTATTGTTCGGACCGAGTACTAGCTCGACTCAAAATAAGAGAAGAATAAAGGAAGGGTGGCATCTCGGAAGAGAAGCCCCCAGGATGAGAAGATGACTCTAGACTTTGGTAAAAAGAAGTTTGGGCGACAAGAAGGAGCCCCCCAGCAAAGAGGTAGAAATGGAAAATTTGGAAGGTTGAAATGGAAAGGGATGGTTGTGAAATGGATGTCGATAATTGAGGTTTGAAAGTTGAAAGTGGGGATGGTAATTGAGGTTGGAAGTTGATGGTTGGGATGGTTGTGTCCTTGAGGACTGCCTACCTATTCACGTGAAATGAAATCAAACCAGATCGTAGTTATGAGGTTTGGTTAATTTTGTTTGGGTGTTGTGGTTGTATCCTTCTTGTGTAAGAAAAGACTGCCTACGTATCCACCTGAAAAGGTGAAATCAAACCATGCTCGTAGTTCTGGTGTGTGTCTAAGCTATGCTGTCAGGGCCTTAAAGTGCATGGGTAAGGAGAGTATATTCCTTTGGTGACTCGAAGAATCGATTTGAGATAACTCCCTCTGATTATAGACCAAAGAGGTGTAATCAAGTTTGTAAAAATTTCCTTGTCATGTGAGCACACTTAGTGGACCCTAAGGATAATATGGGTATGTCCCGTTCTAGGTAGCAAAGTATCTGAACACTCCGTATCTGGGTCAAGGTGAAACTAGATTAGATATTTGGAATGTGGAGCTCGGTAATAAGAGGCTTTGATGAAACAAATATTTGGAGCTTGATTTTGTGGAGCTAAGGCTTGATGGGATTATGGCTTGTAATATGGCTTAGAAATGGAGTCTCTTGGCTTGATGTAGCCTGAGCACATAAAGGTAGGTTAAAATGACATGGGATCAAGTTTCTATGTCTTGGCCCTAAAGGATGAGTATACTTTGACAAGCTTGAGAGGATTCTCAAAATTCCTAACTATCTCCATGTAACGGTCTCGAGAAGGACTTAGGGTGTGTGATGTGTGAAAGGCTAAGTGAGGGTGCTAGTTAACCATCTTCATTGATGTCTTGATTCTACATAAACTTCAGCTGTATTCCGTTTAGCATTTGTTTTCATACTCGGCCTGGAACATATCTCGGCTTTTTGCTCAGATTCTTGACTTAGGTTTTTGAAGATAACTTTGACTTTGAATATTGACATTGACTTGCTTGAGCCTTCTTATTTTGACTCTTTTGTCTTGGATTATGGGCATAACTGCGGCCTTGGATATTGATATTGGTTATTTCTCTTGATTGAGCCTTTGTCTTTGATCATGGCTCGTATCGACTGGATTTGCTTGCTACCATAGATTTGGGTTAGACTAGCACCTTTTGATGTGAAATGGGTTGGTTTTTAGTAAACAGAGGTTGTTTATTGTGGAGAATGGGTTTGCCTTCCGTCATAGATCGTTAACAAGGGAGATGGTCTGGATTCGTCCTAGAATCTCTTGAGATAGGCTCGTCCTAAACTGGGTTATAGTGAGGTTTCTATTGCCAGACGTGGAATAGGTAAGAAAATGGACACGGAGTTTCGGGTCCTCTACAACTCGGAATGGAACATCATCTAAGTGTACTCACATCGACCTGGCATGTGTTGTCATTCGTTTTAAAAATGTCTCAAATCAATTCTTGGTGTCACAGGAAAAGGGTAAAGGAAGAGATAGGATAGAATATATGGATTGAAAAGTGTACTTTTATTGAAATGAATAATGAATGTATATAACATAGACTCGAAAAGACATGTGACTCGTGGGACAGCCCCTAGGTTGTCACTAGAAATGGACACGAAGAAAGATACTAGAACAATTGGGGAAAAAAAGCCTAAGACTCGGACTCGGACCCGGACTTTGACTCGATCTTAGATCTAGACTCATAATCATCAGCCCACGCTTGAACATCTACTCTTCCAGCAACTGGCTTCGGCATCTGCTTTGAGCATTCACCCATTTGAGTACCTCGTCCTCATCATAGGGAACACTGGAAGGATAATAATCAAGAAAAGTTTCTTGATAAGTGGCATATCCATGAGGATTGCCTAATGATACGTGCATTTTATATAGCCTTTTTAGTCTTATTTTGCACGTATTTCTATGCACCTTTTTATTGTTTTGTATTGCAATATGCCCCGAATTGGCTACTTTAGTTTGTTTCGTCTGTTTTGCAGAAATGAACCTGAAAGTGGTGGAACCATACTCTTTTCATCCTATTTTGCATGCATTTTGAGGAGACGGGAATGTTGGAGCGAGAGTTATGCATGAAAGGTGGTCAACGAAGCAGTCAATGACGAGTTAGAAGCTGACTTGGAGGAAGAACACTCGATCGAAGGGTCTTTTGATTCGATCGAGTGATTTGTTGTGCTCGATCGAAATGCTGTTTATATGGTTTCCTCGATCGAGAGACATTTTGGTTCGATCGAGAGGATTATCTCCTGAAGAACTCGATCGAGTGGTTTTATATTACTCGATCGAGAGGTTTTGGATTTTAGACGGGCTTAATTAACCCGTGTTATGTTATTTCGTGATGGACTTTGTTTTGTCTATTTAAGCTTTCATAATTAGGTTATTAATTACGTTTTGACTCATCTTTAGAACGCCACTTTACTCTCTTAATCTCTCTTAATACTCTTCACTGTACACTTGCTCTTGGATCTCTTTGCTCGGATTTTGGTTGTTCTTTACGCCGGAACTCTTATGATTGTAATCTTTTTTCTCCTTTTAATCTTAATCTCATTATTTCCTTACTTTAATCCTTGTTTTATTGTCTTAATTATTCTGCCCTAATTTAGTTTATGCAATATTATTGTTTTCTTATCATGCCTTCAATTAGTTTATTCAATCCTTTCATGTTGGGATTAGGGAATCCATGGTAGGATTGTGACGATGTAGCGAATAGACTAGATTGTTTACTTGTGAGAATCTGTACCCATGGCAATATAACTATAATACCGACTTAGTTGAGTGCACGCTTCTAAGTTACTTTTAATCTGGTTAAATTTACTCCTGGATCGGAAGATTGGACTAAATAGACCTGCTATGAACAGTAGACTACCCTGACGAGGACGGAAGTTAAGTTAGTGGAAATCTAGGATAGAAAATGGACCGGAAGGACCTTTCATGTATCCGTCTCACAGTAGATTATCTAGGCTATTTGCAATTGAGTCGATAGACTACCATGGTGAACCGAAATCCTGACCTGTTCTCTCTCACTTGATCATCTTTATTATAATTTCTGTCTTTTATTGCTCTCTCTTTATCGCTCTTTCCTTTAAGCTTTTATTAGTTTAGATAACCAAAATTCAACCCCCCATTTAGTGACCTAAATAGGCGGACCTTAACAGATATCTTGCCTCCCTGTGGAGATCGACCCGTCTTCTCTAGCTATATTAGTTAGTGACCAGTTTGTTATTTTTGGTAGGTACACGACTAGCCTATCAAATTTTGGCGCCGTTGCCGGGGAGGCAATAGCTCTATCTGTTTTTGTTTTCGTTTATTTTATCCGTCTCAGGGAATTTTTATTCCTTGAGACAGTTCTCATTTATCTCTTTCAGTGCTGTGTATGCCCAGGTCAAACATGTTGGTATTAGTTCCAGCTGACTCTGAGCCAGAAAGACTGTTTTGGCATAGACTCCGTCTGCAAAGAGAACTTCGAAAGGAAGACTTGAGTACTTTTGACCCTGAGCTACAACACTTTTTATTTGTAGAAGACCAGTCTTTTGAAGAAGACAATCTCATTTATGTCAACAAGCCAGTAAAGATGCCTAACAATGCAAGTCACTCGGAGCCCAAAGCATCTTCTATTCCTAAAGGTTTCAATCTCCAGACTGAGGACGGTAACACCTTTGATATCCGTCCCTCTTACATAAATTTGGTGGAAAGAAATCTGTACCGAGGTGTGGCGGGTGAAGATCCGCGAAAGCATATGGAAGTCTTTACCGACTATTGCTCTACTATTCCCGCTACTAAGGGAGTAACACAAGACAAGATAAAGGAAGTGCTTTTTACTTTTTCTCTGACTGACTCAGCCCATGAGTGGCTGACTGATCTTGACCGGACTGCTGCTAGTATCACCAACTGAGAGACTCTCGAACTTGCCTTCTACAAAAGATACTTCCCTCCACAACGCACTAATCAGCTGAGGGGTAAGATTACTAGTTTTAAGCAGGCACCTGATGAGACTTTCTATGAAGCTTGGTGTCGGTTCAAGAAGTTGGTGAGGTCTCTTCCTCACCATGGTTTTGATCAGTGGTTCTTGTGCAACCAGTTCTACAATAGGTTGTACGATGACCACAGAGCTATACTCGACGCCTCATCCAACGGAAGATTTCAAAAGAATATTGATGATGATAAGGGATGGGGCATTATTGAGGAGATGGCGACCTACTGTGCTGAATATGGGAACCCGCGGGATGGTATTCGAACGGTCCATTCGTTGATAAGGCAGTCGTGGCTCAGCTGGAAGCCATGAATGCTCGGTTTGATAGATTGGAGCTGCAATCTATTGGAGACCAACAGACGGTTCTTCTGTTGACTAGACAGGAAACTGTCGCTTGTGAGAGGTGTGGAAGCGATGACGGTCATACTGATATAGACTGTCTTACTGAGAAAGAACAAGTCCTTGCCTTTCAGCAATGCAGGCAATGAGGAGGTTCTTATTACAACAATTAAGGGGCAGTCCATCCCAATTTGAGGTGGACAAGTTAAAATGTTCTTAATCCCACTCCTCCACCGCAGCAGTAGCAGCAGCCATATGTCCCACCTCACAAGGCTCAACAAGGCTTCCAAAAGCCTCCTTCTTTTCCTCCACCGAATCAAGGAGCATCATCTTCAAGTGGGGTAAGTGAGCTAGCTGAGTTAAAGACAATGCTTCAGTCGTTGACAAAGCAATGGCAACTAAGTGACCAACAGAAAGAAGCATCCATCAAGTCACTTGAAACTCAAGTTGCTCAACTCGCCACCAATCAGTCCACAAGGAAACCGGGTCATTTGCCGTCCCAATCTGAGAAGAATCCACATGAGACGGTAAACTTGATTAATTTGAGAAGTGGTCGTTCATATGAAGGACCAAAATTGTCAACTTTAGATGACATATCAGACCCGAGGAAGGCCATAAATACTGATGAACAAACAGTTTTCGCTGAAAATATGCTTACCACAAAGAATATACTCGATCAACTAGTTTCAGGGGGTCGATCGAGTAGAAAAGAAGCTGAAATCACTCGAAAGAAGGGAAATTCTACTCGATTGAGTGAACTGGATAGTCATGGGATCGATCGAGAGGTACAAATCACTCGATTGAGTGAAAAATTTGAAGAATCTGTTCGATCGAGTGGAAATTTGCCTTAATCGAACACTGTTGCTATTGAGGAACTCGATCGAGAGCTTGCTATTGCTCGATCGAGTGAAATTTCACCTGGAAGGACTCGATCGAGAGGTAAAAAGTCTCGATCGAGTGAAAAATAACTTGAACCTGCTGAGACGTTGGAAGAGAGAAAAAAAGGGCTCGAGATTCCTATTACCGTGCCCTTCCCAAGGCGATTAAAGAGCACGAAAGCCAATCAACAGTTCGGTAAATTTGTCGAGCTCCTGAAAAGCTTACAGTTCACTGTTCCATTCGTCGAGTTGCTGACACAGGTACCCTCTTATTTAAAGTTTATGAAAGAAATTTTGTCACGTAAGAGGCATATCAATGATCATGAGACGGTAGCTTTAACTGAGGTAGGGACTGCCCTAGTTCAAAATAAGTTGCCACCTAAACAGTCAGACCCGGGTAGTTTCTCGATTCCATGTCACATAGGTACCCATTTGATTGATAACGCGCTATGCGATCTTGGTGCTAGCGTGAGCGTCTTACCTTTGTCTCTCGCAAAGAGACTTGGTTTGACCAAATTTAATTGCACAAACATGACCGTACAGATGGCCGATCGTAGTATATCACGGCCGTTAGGAGTAATAGAGGACATACCTGTCAAAATCGGGAGATTCTTTATTCCCGTTGACTTCGTAGTGCTTGACATACCCAAGGACACTCACACCCCTATTATTTTAGGGAGACCATTTTTATTCACTGCTAGTGCAGTGATAGATGTCGCGGGTAAGACACTTACGTTTCAGGTAGGAGATGAAGAATTGATTTTTCATCAATCTAAGTCTCGTAGGGCTCCCATGCAAGCTCAACCTTGCAATGCCCTTTCCTCTACTGACTCCCATATTGACACTCCAGATGAAAATTTCGAATTTTGTGCTGCAATTGTGACCCCACCGCCTCAGATTGAGAGCGAAAAGGAGGAACATTCATCTGTTTTCCTTGCTGCAGGTACAGATGGAATAGATGTAGGAGCTGTCAAAGGTCAAAATGCAATTAAAGACAATCAAAAAGGGGATCCTAACTTCAAAGCTGATGGGAAAGATAAAGGGACGAGAAACGTTCGTGCATACGTAGATGTTAGCTATTCTCCCCCTACTGGTTCAAATTCAAGCTCATGGAGAACGAAGAGGCCGGTCAAGGACGCTGAAGGGACCTCCTCCCGTCAGAAGCCCTCTTTTGGGCTACTGAATTGTTTTGGGAATTAAGCGGGGACTGCCCCGTGTAACAATTTGTAAAAATTAATTTTAAATTTCCGTTCAATTTCATTATTGCATTTTTAAGACTGTTAGAATTTAGACTATTTTTAGCGTAGTTAGAAAGACCATAGACTGTTACTTTGTGATTTGGTATGTTCGGGATATGTTTGCGAGTGTTTTTATGCAGGTTTGGGGAAATAATGACGCACTTGGAGGAATTACACGAAGAAAAGAACTCGATCGAGTACTTTTTGTACTCGATCGAGAAGAATGCGCAAGAAAAAGGTTCGATCGAGCAGTTTCAGGTTACTCGATCGAAATAGCAAAAAGAGGGAGTTCTCGATCAAGTAGACGTTTACTCGATCGAGTGAAATGCAGCCAAGACTCCTCGATCGAGTGATTTAAAACCACTCGGTCGAGTGAAATTTCAAATTACACGCAGGAAGTGACTCCTTAACTTCTTATTTTCATTCTTTTATTTTCACTCTTTCATTTGTTCATCCCTTTCGGCGAAAATCACCCCAAATCCCCTCTAATTCTTGCCCAATACCAAATCCACCACCCAGAATTTGTTCCTTGCTATTAAATCGACATTTGCCCTTTAATTTGCCCTTCGAATTTTCTCTCTTTCACGGTCAATTTGGGTATTTAGGGTTTGCGGTTTTCGGTCGAAAAATCGCCATTTGCATCGTTTTTTTTTTTGTCGATTTTCTTGTTTATCTTGTGGGTTTATTGATCAAGTAAGTTTTCCCTTTACTTTATTGTTGTTTAATTGATTTATTTCGAGTTTATGAAGTAATAGGGTTTATGGTTTATGCTTGAAGTCGAAAATTTCGACTGTTTTGGGGGTTTTATGTTTAATTGGTTAATTGATTATCGTTTCCCCTTGCTTACTTGATTAGGATGGATAGTAGTTCTATGCCTTCGTCTAGTTCGACTGTAGTTCCGTCCTCTACTGAGACGGTGGTCCCTGCTGCCACCACCGTCACCACACATGTTAGTACCGCTGCTACTACCCCCGTGTTACTTGTTACGACTGTTGGTACTGTTGTTACTGCTGCTAGCCCCGCTTCCACCTCCGTGTCATTTTTGGCTTCTGTTCTTGCTAGCTCTACTGCTAGCTCGACTTCTATTTCTGTTTCTTTTGCTTCTACTATTGCAGCCACAGCAGCACGTCGGGTACTGTGACCACCCCTGCTGTGTGGTCACCAACTATCACAGCTGCCTACAGGGCCGCTCTAGTACTTCGTCCCGCTACTGGACGGGATTCTTCTTTGGGTACTAGAGGGCGGGGTCGTGGATGAGCTACACCCTCTACTGGCTGCTCTGCTGGCCGTGTCACCATCCGCGTGGATGATTCACTTGACTCGCACCCCGACTATCCTGAGGTAATCTTTGTTAATGCTATGCATCGCACTCGATTCTTTAATTTCGCTAGCTGTGATTTTCTGTCTACCAAGTTTTTATACCGTCAATCACTTGATAGGCTTGGTATTTACGAGCCAGTTTGTGAGATTTTGAGGGGTACGGGGATGTCTGGCCTAGTTACCATGAGTGCCTTGACCTTCAAGGAGCTAACCCTCGAGTTTTTCAGCTCCTTTACCTTCTCTTCGGGCGCTCACGACACTGACCCCACTTGTGCTTCCGTGTCTATCCGGTTATTTAACCGGACTTTTTCCTGGACTTTAGAGGAGTTTAGTACTAGGCTAGGACTTTCTTTTACGGGTCCTACTGCTGCCCCTAGGAACGTCATCCGCATGTTGTGGAGGACCTTGGCACAGATTACTTACGAGGAGCGAAAGCTCGCTCAGGTCCACCTTCCCTCTTCCCGATACTTCCTGCGTTTGATAGGTAGTACTATTTTTGGCGGTAAAGAACCAAACAATGTGAACAACATTGAGCTTTCTATTTTGGGTGGGTACCTGAACATTGACAGTGAGGGACACTTTATGCTTAACATTGCTTGCCTGACTGCCCAGTACTTTCACAGTGTGGGGGAGAAGACCATGGGCACCATTATCTGCGGTGGCATAGCCACTTTTCTTGCCTGTTCTCTCTTCCCCGTCTTCCCTCGTGACTTACCGTACCTAGACACTGATAGGTACCTCGGCATTCCTACTATGTTGTCCATGTTTTGGCTTGCTTCCGACAACCAGACTTGGAAGATTTCTGGTTCCTTGTCTGAAACCCTTCCTTGCACCACTCTACCCCGTCTCGTTCCCTTGCCCACTGTTCGGAGCAGGTTACCTCCTCCTCTACCCATGTACCACCTCCCACTTCAACCACCTCCTACCATGTCCGCTTCTAGGAAGCGGAGGAGACCTGAGACCGGAGAGGGATCCACACCGTCTACGGGTGGCCAGTCTTCCACGGCTATTTCTACCCCGATCCCTACTCCTACTCCTACTCCTACTCCTGCGCCCGGCCAGACATAGTTGGTTTACCCGGATAATTTTGTACCTCCTCCACCCTTTGAGGCGTCCGCGGTCCTTGACCAAAGACGCCGTGACGGTTTGTTGCTTGAGCTTCTTAGCAGGCAGGCTCGTATGGAGCGGGACATAGCTCTTACTTTGTTACCTCTATACGAGTATCACATGAGGCGACGACGTCCAGTTCCCGAGGGTTGGCCACGCCCGTCTTTTTACCATTACCCAGCTGAGGGGTACCCAGAGCCAGCCAGTGACGAGGAGGAGGGCACAGTTGAGGAGGAGGCGCATACTCAGGCTGAGAAGGCGAGGAGGAGGAAGCAGGAGAGAGACCCGGACTACACGGTGGAGGACGTGACGGACGAGGCTGACGAGTAGCTACTGTTCTACTCACTTCTCCCGTTTTCAGGCTGGTTTGGGAAAGTTCGTGTTTTGTATGTACATTCTTGTTCTTTTATTTCTTTTGTCTCCTTTTTTATTTATTGTTTTTCATTCATTTTTTTGGTTGTATTTTCCCGTTCCCCTATATATATCTGCTGGTGTATGCTGGAGGACAACGAGGCGTTGTCCAATTTGGTTTGGGGAGGGTAATACATCCTTTGAGTCTGCATTTGCATTTGTTTTGCATTCACGTTTGTATTTTCAGCTTGCATTGTTTTCATTTATTTCAACAAAATCATAAAATCCAAAAAACTAGAAAATTTCAAAAATAAATAAAATATTCACGTTTATTTTGCATATAGGTTGAGTCGGAACGGTTGATTTCCGTGATGATATTGCACTGTAACTTGTCATTTTTACTTGAGCCTTGCACTTTATTGACAGTTATTAGCTGTGTCTTATGCATATCTACGAGTTTTTTTTCAAATTTAGCTGACCGTGTAGACTTGACCTGATAAATTGGCAACCTACTCTATAATTTCTAAGTTTTAGAGCCATATAACTGGTGGCATTCATGACCGGTTTACATAGGAATTGAGAGTAGTACTCCTTGCATAGCATGTTCATCCTTTTGCACATTTATGACATTCGATTTCTTGTCAATTGCATACATTCGGGTCTGTGGTCGGTGTCACATGCAGGGAGGTGCTTGCAAATTCCCCTTTCTTACATTTTTCACCCATTTAGCTTCACTTAAGCAAAATTTAGCCTTTTTAACCCATTAGCTACATCCAAACTAAGCATGCCCAGTCAAGCTAGTTTAGTGTGTCTTTTGTGGTACGTTGATCCATTGCTAGTTTGGCTCGTGTGTACTGTTGGAGCTGGTAGAGGAATGAGGAAGGAAGAAAAAAAAAACGTGAATGAAAGAAAAAAAAAACGTGAATGAAAGAAAAAAAAATGAGAAAAAAGATGAAATCATACATAAGGCAGAGAAGAAGAAAAGTTAGAAAAAAATTGATTTGTGTTGTTTGATTAATTGAGACCGTTTTAAAAATGAGAATTTTGTGACCGTCTCGCTCCTCTGTTCTTATTCATATATTTTTGAGGAGATAGTGTATTTGGTTAGTGAGTTGTGTGCCAAATAAAGGGCACTTGTGCTTTATTTTCAGTCAATTGAGATTTGGATGGTTTCATATGGTCCTGTTTAGGAACTAGCTTGGTGCTTTTACCTCTACATTTCCATAATTTATTTTGCCTTTTCTTACCTGAACCTCACTATTCCTATACTATTTGTAAGCCCTCGACTGTGACGGACATTGTTGGTTGGAATGTGTGCATAGTACTCGAATCGTCTATCATTTTTGTTGCATGCATGTTATGTAGGTCGCAATTTAGGTGAGTGATTGTTTCTCCTTCTCTCTTATACATATATAATTCACCCTTTGCTTCATGAGAGAAGAGTGACCACGTGAGAGTCTGATTTTGTTGGTCTAGCAAGGTCGATAGGTCAGCTTTATTTATGGACATCTTATAATTCGTTTGCGTATTGACTGCTGTAGCATTGACTGTTGATTTCTATTGCATTAAATTGGTTCAAGTAGATAAGTTATAGCTAGCTCTGAGTTTTCATTTCCGTTCCATAGGTTTGCATTTAGTTTGCTCGAGGACGAGTAAAGGTTCGGTTTGGGGAGATTTGATACATGCATTTTATATAGCCTTTTTAGTCTTATTTTGCACGTATTTCTATGAACTTATGTATTGTTTTGTATTGCAATATGCCCCGAATTGTCTACTTTGGTTTGTTTCGTCTGTTTTGCGGAAATGAACCTGAAAGTGGTGGAACCGTACTCTTTTCGTCCTATTTTGCATGAATTTTGAGGAGACAGGAATGTTGGAGCGAGAGTTATGCATCGGGATGCGTGAAGGGTGGTCAACGAAGCAGTCAATGACGAGTTAGAAGCTGACTTGGAGGAAGAACACTCGATCGAAGGGTCTTTTGATTCGATCGAGTGGTTTGGAGTGTTGAAGAGGTCGATCGAGTGATTTGCTGTGCTCGATCGAAATGTTGTTTATGGGGTTTCCTCGATCGAGAGACATTTTGGTTCGATCGAGAGGATTATCTCCTGAAGACCTCGATCGAGTGGTTTTATATCACTCGATCGAGAGGCTTTGGATTTTAGACGGGCTTAATTAACCCGTGTTATGTTATTTCGTGATGGACTTTGTTTTGTCTATTTAAGCTTTCATAATTAGGTTATTAATTACGTTTTGACTCATCTTTAGAACGCCACTTTACTCTCTTAATCTCTCTTAATACTCTTCACTGTAAACTTGCTCTTGGATCTCTTTGCTCGGATTTTGGTTGTTCTTTACGCCGGAACTCTTGTGATTGTAATCTTTCTTCTCCTTTTAATCTTAATCTAATTATTTCCTTACTTTAATCCTTGTTTTATTGTCTTAACTATTCTGCCCTAATTTAGTTTATGCAATATTATTGTTTTCTTATCATGCCTTCAATTAGTTTATTCATCATTATTATTATTGACAACATTAGTAATATGAGTAGCTAAATCCTTTCATGTTGGGATTAGGTAATCCATGGTAGGATTGTGACGATGTAGCGAATAGACTAGATTTTTTACTTGTGAGAATCTGTACCCATGGCAATATAACTATAATACCGACTTAGTTGAGTGCACGCTTCTAAGTTACTTTTAATCTGGTTAAATTTACTCCTGGATCGGAAGATTGGACTAAATAGACCTGCTATGAACAGTAGACTACCCTGACGAGGACGGAAGTTAAGTTAGTGGAAATCTAGGATAGAAAATGGACCGGAAGGACCTTTCCTGTATCCGTCTCACAGTAGATTATCTAGGCTATTTGCAATTGAGTCGATAGACTACCATGGTGAACCGAAATCCTGACATGTTCTCTCTCACTTGATCATCTTTATTATAATTTCTGTCTTTTATTGCTCTCTCGTTATCGCTCTTTCCTTTATGATTATATTAGTTTAGATAACCAAAATTTAACCCCCCATTTAATGACCTAAATAGACTGACCTTAACAGATATCTTGCCTCCCTATGGAGATCGACCCGACTTCCCTAGCTATATTAGTTAGGGACCAGTTGGTTATTTTTGGTAGGTACACGACTAGCCTGTCAGCTAACTTGTCGTGTGAGTTAAAGGTTGAGAGGGACAATTTCCCGCTTTCGATCATATCTTGGATCACGTGTTTGAACTTATGGCACACCTCAGTATCATGTCCCCTGCCCCTGTGATATTGGCAATAGGCATTCTCATCCCAGAACCTAGACTTCTTTTCTGGATCTGGTGTAGGTCCTATAGGTTGAAGAAAACCTAAAGAGGATAATTTGTTCAAGGCTAAGGCATAAGGTATGCCTAGATTTGTGAATGACCTGCGAGGGTTGTTAGATTTCTTTGACGAAGGCTTCATGAGGTTGCCTTTGTTTATTTTGATTCCTGGACGAGAATAACTAGGGATACGTTGCTCATTTGTTGCTTTCTCCTTAGGACTGTCATGTTGAGGATTTTTCTGGACACTTTTCATCTTGAGAGGTTGGGCATCAAGCTTCTTACCCATTTCAGCAAACTGGTTCTCCATGTTGGAAAGCCGAGAGTTTAGGCTATCAATAGCTCCCTCTATTTTGGAAAATTTATTGTAAAAGGCAATGGAAAGCATGAGCATTCCACTTTGGATATCGTCGTCTTCGAGTACATTGATTTCTTCATCGTCACGAGGATCGAGGAGATGAGAATAGTCTAGAGATGATTCTTCGTCATGTTTAATGATATTAGACCCAAGAGGGTCGATTCTCTTAGATTGCGTGATAGAAGGTGGCTTAGGAAGCTTGCCCTCTTCGATCATATCCTGGATGGTGTGTTTCAAGAGAAAACACTCTTCAATATCACGGCCTCTACCTTGGTGATATAAGCAGTATTTGTTGCCCTTCCAGAGGTTCACCTGTTTCTGTAAAGGCGGATCCGGAGTCGGCCCTATTGGATGTAGCTTACCTTGGGCAGAGAGTCTCTTCAAAGCATCGGCATAAGACATACCTAAATCAGAAATCACCCTTTGATGCCTCCCAGGTTTCCTTTCGATTGTTTTAGGCTTTCTAGGACGGTGGTTATTGCAAGAGGTAAGCTTTGGACGACCTAGACTAGAGATTTCTCTAGGTGGCATGTTCTTTTCCACCATCCCATTTTCAAGGGTGAGGACGCGAATGCTCAAATTTTCCACTGTAGTTTAAACTCGCAGGAACATGGCATAAACATCTTGGAGAGACACGGTGATTATGGCTTGAGTTGCTTCGTGACTTTGCTGACTGACGGAACTTGCTGGATTCCTACTCGACAGAAAAGACGCGCATTACAACTCGATTCGACACTGGATCACGCACACTAAGGCAATAAGCAACGAACACAGGAAGGGACAAGTAATCACGAGGATAAGACGACAAATCTAGACGTCGACTTGTGAATTCGTGAAATGTCGTGAGCGACTTCTCGTGTTTGAATTCGTCGTGCTTGACTTTAATTTTAGACTCGAGTGTTAACTTTGACAGATTGACCCTTACTAACGGGATTGATGACAAATGTTGATTCTAGACTCGAGGTCTGCTTATAGGTGTTAAGAAGACGGCTGCCGTTTAGACTCAAATGTGAGGCCCATTGAGACTCGTGTGTTGAGCCTCGGAACGTGTGACTCGAGGTGTCGAAAATGTTTAAATCCTAACTGAATTGGGTCCAAAATGACGGCGTGACGCCTTAGGACTTGACTCGAATTTGAAAAGACCCAAAATGTAGGAAAAGACGGGTTTATAACTTGACAGAGTTCCGACTAGGACATAGTCGGTTTGAACTTTGACTCTAATTTAGCCCAATTGAACTTACATGTTTACATTTACATGGTTTGAAAGTATTTTTTATTTAAAACGTTTTTTTTTGTTTTTGATTTTGATTTTTTTTTTTTTTTTTTTGAGAATTTGCAAAGGATTTTATTTATGGAAAATTTAAAATTGGATGGAATTTTGAAAATTGAATTTTACAGAAAGTGGAAAGGTAATGGATTTTATTTTACAAAATTTCGTCATGGTTTTGTTAACAAATGGGGATCATGTATATGACACAAACATACATATGGGCATTATAACGGTATGCTGAGTGCAATTAAAGGGATTTGGCTTAAAAAGGTGGGTTGCCATACCAAGCAATCAAACCATGGTCTGTGGAGAGGTCCGTGCCAAACAAGAGTAAGGTCGGTTCCTAGTCCATTTCCTCGAGTAGTGAAAGCTCTTGATACAAACATGATATGTACCACGGTATAGTTGACGTCAATCACTATCTATCCTTAGGCCCAGATAAGAATTTGGGCCATCCAGACGGGACGATTGGTCAAACGGGTTGGGTTGGGCCTAGGAAGGCCGAATGAAACGACCTAAGAAGGTCGAGTAATGAAAACCGACAACTGTCTCATATAAACTATTTCCTAACCTTGTTCAAGTTTTACCCTTGGCAACACGTAAGTGTATTACTCCCCAGCGGAGTCGCCAAACTATGGACATGGGCCACGGGGGCGCTTGGGAACAAACGTTTGCATTTGTGGAGTCGCCACCAATTTATTATGGAAAATTGTAAACCGTTCGAATACCTCGTGTCATGTCAAGACACAAAGTAGTGACATGAACACTAAGAACTCGTTACCCTTAGCATTCTATGTCTAGAATGACTCTCGTGGATGCCAATGAACACGGATGTTCACAGAGATCTGGAGTAAGGGGTGAGGGTACGTATTAGGAAGTCCTTTTACTGAACAGCGAATCCCGCCCGCCTCGACAGCGGCCTCTATTAATGATTAGGGAAATTATTCATATTTGATACGTTGTCGATTATATGCATGCAATGCAACATCCAACGTTTTGATCTTAGCAAGTGAAATTAGACTATGTCGTTGGACAAATAATTAGGCAATCAGTTGAGTCGAATTAGGAAGTTAGATTAATTACATGTGAATGGCAGATAAATAAATCATACAAAATAAATATAAAATGTTACAAATTACAAAGAAATAATTTACAAGTGACAAACGATTTATGTCATAAACATGCCAAAAGATTTTAGGAAAGAAATAAAAGAGATAAAAGAAAATAGGAAATTAAAAGAAAATTGGGAATCGGAAAAAATAAGGAAATTGGAAAAAATAAGGAAATTGGAAAAAATAAGGAAATAAAAAGAAAATAGGAAATAAAATAAATTAGGAAGATAAAAATAAGGAAATAAAAATAAGGAAATGGAAATAAAAAAATAAAATAGAAAATATGAATTATATGGAAAATATGTCGGATTATGGTGATAATAAGAATAATAGTTGATTAAAATCCTAATTAGAAACCCTACGTCAAAACGATAAGAGTTCAGAGGCATAAGCCAACTTAGAACAGGCGCAGCATCTGCTGCATCCTCTGGAAGAGGCGCAGCACTTCTGCGTCTGTTCTCCAGTTGGATTCTGACTGTGAAAATCATACTCGTGGAGTCGTGGGTTGTTAATGTTCGTTAGTAATTTTAAGGCCGATTATTGATATTAGAACTCGAGTTGAAGTGATTAACAGTTTACATGCATACTAATATTGTTATAAAACGAATTAAAAGTGAAAATACAGTGGTTTAATATGGTTAGTATTGATACGATGTCGGGAACGGGTTTATATACAAACTCGAAGTTAAAGGTAGAAACAAAAGATTATGAATTGGTGAAGAAAACAGATTTAAAACATGTATCAAAAACGAATTCAAGAGACTTGATATGAATGAACCAAGCCTCTTAAATCCGGGTTTGAATAAGATGACGAAAACCCGAAAATATTGATTATAAGGGATTTAAGTCGGGATTAAATGTTATGATTTGAAAAGGATTAATAAAATATGATTATATACTAAAACGAACAAAAGAAACAAAAGAAATAAGAAAAATAGAAAAGTTGTAGAAAGATTGAGGAAGAAGAAGAAGAGCAGGAGCAGCGGCAACCTCAGGAAGAGGCGCAGCATATGCTGCGATTCTTCGAAGAGGCGCAACTGCTGCTGCGTTTCTTCTCGACGTCAATCCTCCGCTGTTTTGTAAATACGGTTTAAAAGATGGTTTTTAAAGATTGTTTTGAGCGTGCTTATGACATAAACTCGTACATTAATTATAATACAGAAAATAAAAACAGAATTAAGATGGGATTTTACACCCTCAGACTTACATGTTAGCGTCGCGAGATTTAACTAAATCGGTTTTTTAGTGGTAACTCGACTCGAACTTTAATGCAAATATGAAAGTGCCCTTGAAAAAGGATTTAAAATAGATTGAATTATTGATTATGGTGTAGTGGTCAAATTGGTTGGTCATGCAAACGTGACTGGTACTCAGAATGATCTGAGCTTACGTGGTCGATTGATCAAGCACGTAGACGTCGAAAGCTTAGAGCAAGGACTTAGAATGCAAAGGGAGAAGAGAAGGGCGGACACTCGCGTGAAAAATATGTGAGGCAAAGGCCTCTATTTATAATAATCACACGGAGGAATTATGGTAAGAATAGGATACGGAAGGAAAGATCCGGAAACAACCGACTTAGTTGAAACACGGAACCTTGGACAAAAAGAAAGCCTGGAGAAAAGGCGCAGCAGGTGCTGCGATCCTTCAAAGAGGCGCAGCATTTGCTGCGTCCTTTCATGGGTAGTTTCCTTCGGCGCGAGAAAACGTGTTTGACAGCCTGTCGTATTTTAGGCATAATTTTCTCTACAAGACTCGGAATAAGGTGATTTAGGTGGAGTTGGAAAGCTAAGAGAAAGATATAGAACTTTCTTTGAAATAGGCCTGACCCAAAAAAGTTGTTATCACCTCGTAAAACGGGCCTAAAGGTCAGGTTATTATTTTAGCTAAATGAAATGCACATTTTGTAATGTAAACTTTAAGTTTAGCCCAAATAAGTGACATGGGACTCAAAATGAGATATACTCATAACATTTATGACATATTAACCTTAGGTAGATAAGCACATTGCATTGACTCGGGATTTGACGGTTTTAAGAAATGAAGACGGTTTTTGACCCGGACTCCAAATGTACTCTAATTACTGCCAAAACGACCGTAATGACACCTAGATGACAACCAAGGGGTATACACAAGTGTATGAGTTACCGTTTATTAACCGATTTACGAAACGTCATAAAATCGCGACATATGCTAAACATGCGGCCCAATCATCACTGGGTGTTTAGCGGGAGGTGCAGAAACGAGGTATCTACTCAAACCACAGACAATTATACCACAACCGCATTATACAACTAACAATCACCAATTCCAAATCTGATAAGATATAAACCAACAACAACAATTAATCATCAACAAAGCCATGTAATCAATACTGAGTAGAGAAATCCTACCTAGAATAGCAATCACAGACTGTCACAGCAGCTAATCAATAACGCTCCTCAACGAATCCTCCTCCTATAACACATATGCATACAATTATCACCTAATCAATACAATCCTCCCAAAACCCCCAAATTTACCCAATTAGAGTTTTAAACAAACTTATCAAATCATTGTAAAAATAATACAAGAAGCTTACCCTCGACACGACGATCACAACGGCGTAAAGAACAAGACAATCCGACGACCCTAGCCTTGGGATTTGTTAACAGTGCGATGAATGCGAACTACTTAACTCTTTTTATTTTCTTTGAAAGATTTTAGAAGGTTAAACAGTGATTAAGAATAGTGACATAAACCCTTTTATATTAATCACACGTTATTAACAAATCCCGGCTAAAATAACCCGTAAGACGCACTTACTCGATCGAGTGGCCCTTACTCGATCGAGTGTCACACGTACTCGATCGTGTACCCATCAGGTCAGCTACTGTTTTACGTAAAAATACACTTACTCGACAGAGTCAGCCCCACTCGATAGAGTACCCATAGACATAGAAAAGCGTAGTATTACAGTTTTCCCTCCTTAAAAAGAACTTCGTCCCCGAAGTTCAACCCATACTCAAAACAAACATACTAACTCGATCAAGACACAACAACGCAACTAAGGACTCAAAACAAAACCCCAACCTATAAAACATGAACTCTTAACACCAACTACACCAACTATGCCTACCTCTATAACATGGCTCACGATATCGTATCAACTACAGTATAGCCTCTCGACCGTAACTCCATACACTATCGAATACCATTCATAAACGCCGCTAGCTCCGTTTCATTAACATATTATCCACTAGAAAAACCACTATCAAGACACTCATAACATCAAATGGAATGTTACATTCTACCACCTTTAAAAGGAACTTCGTCCTCGAAGTTTACTCACACTCATAAACATCATCATCCAACTGGCAACACTATCGAAGTCATAAACATCATCATCCAACTGTCAACACTATCGAAATATTCTCACACTCCTAACCATCACACTACTACAAGCACGGCCATGACCTTTTAACAATATCAATCACGATACAAATCCATTCTTTATGCCACACCAACACTCTACTTCCAATTATACTACAACATGTACAATCATCAAACACTCTTTGCCGCATCCTACTCCCGTTAAGATAAATGTTACGTCCTCGTAACTCACTAATACTAGATCCTTAGCTATATCTTTTCATTATCATCATCACCACCATATGTCAAAGATAACCGCCTATAACCTCAACATCTATAACCATTCCTATTTCCAAGGCTATCTTACTTAAACAGTTCTCATACCTCAATTCATTCGGCCCACCACCTAACCTATACCACAAAATTCTTAGCATAACCACTACTTTAATTGTTCCATATTACCGCCGAAACGACATAATCCCTTATACATGTACCTATCTCCATACTCATAACTCATGATCCACAATTATTACACACACTCACACTAGATCCTCAAGTTCTTTTCTTTCATTACCGCAAAGCTCATCCATAACTTAACATGATACCAATTCCCAACACGCTATACTCACTCTCCCAATAAAAGATTATGAACCACCTGCAACTTCCAGATCAGTACAACACATGTTCTACAAATCACTTGCCATTACTATGTTAACCAATGCCTCCTCTAAAAGAACATCACAAGCACTCCAACGACCTCTCGCAACTGTGTCCCATCAACAGGATATCACTATACCATGACAACAACGGAAACATACACAACTCTCTTCCATATCATACTCTACCCTCACTCCCAAGCTGAAACTAGCAAGAAACATCAATAAAAAAAACAACAGTCTATATATCCAAACGAAACTCACAAGAAACATCGCAACACCGTCACCAACAGCCGCACTGCAACGCGAAAATACCCGCATCACAACACGAGTATCGTGCCCGGATCACCACCCGAGGCACAACAGCCACATCGATAGATATCACAACTTACACAATTCCCATAAACACTGACTCGGGATAACTTCCCGGACAAGAAACTTACTCAAAACCGCTTTACTAGATCACCACGCAACATATTACACGGAATAAACAGATAAGAACCTCATGAACATCATCCCTACCATTTCACGGAATAAACATGTATCATCAATACACATATATGTATAACTAGCCGTGCCAGATCACCCAAACTATCACTTGTGAATATCATTCTGTCGAAAGGTGGCGCGCGACCATGGGAAAAGGAGTAGCGACGCGTTTTTCTGTGCGTGAGGATGACAGCTTGGAATCTGATGGGAGGTGGTGTGTACCTGATGACGAAGAGTTGAAAAGAAAGATTCTGACTGAATCGCATTCTACACCATATTTTGTGCATCCTGAAGGAGATAAATTATATAAAGATTTGAAGAAGACATTATGGTGGCCTCAGATGAAGAAAGAGGTTGCTAAATTTGTTTCAAGATGCCTAGCTTGACAGAGGGTGAAAGGTGGGCATAAAAGACCACAGGGTAAGGTTCAGTCTTTAGATGTGCCTGAATGGAAGTGGGAAAGCATTTATATAGAATTTATAGTTTGTTTGCCTCGGACTCAGAAGGGCAATAATATGATTTGGGTGATAGTATATCGTCTGACTAAGACTGCACACTTTATTCCTATGAAAGATACTTGGAGTAAGGCTGAGTTGGCTAAAGCTTATGTGAGAAATATTGTGAAGTTCCATGGAATTCCAAAAGATATAGTTTCTGATCGTGACTCAAGATTTATTTCCAAGTTCTGGTAAGAGCTGCAAGAGTGTATGGGGACAACACTGAAGATGAGTATTGCATTCCATCCAGCGATAGACGGGCAAACCGAGATGTTTATTCAGACTGATAGGATGTCACAACCTAATCAAAGATAAATATCCTAGACAAAAATGAATGTAGTAATAGGGGTCGAACACAAGGAGACGGGAGTTGCCGAACAAGTTGTCATTGAGTGAATTATATCAAGGTCGGTTATCGTATGAATGTTTGATTGGGTTTGTAAAACAATGATAAAGAAAGAGTCTAGAGAGGTCGGGTCACATATGCAAATATGTAAATGGTTATGTCAAACTAGAAATTCTTAATAAAGATAACTGTTTAGGTCTTATGATAGCCACCTCTCGGCCTTATTGTCGACTATAGAACGGGTCCTAACGAGCTCTCATTATGGCTAGGTCGGTCTACTAAAACATGCTTAGTCTAATTCATTTTCGTGCCTCTCGACTTATAAAAGGGAATTAACAAATTTAATCAAGGGTTATGGCCAATAATCAAAGAGTAACAAAACAATGCAAGCATGTTAAAGAAACAATGAATTGATATTAAAACATCCTATTTCAACAATTGCAAATAATACTCATGCATAATAAAAACTAAACTAATGACAAATGATATAATAAAGATGAACATACTAACTAGTAAAGTAAATGACAAATGGATAACAAAACAGTACTAGAAATAAGATTACCTTAACAATTGGAAATGAAGAACAAGATAGAGCAAATGGAAATAACTTGAAATGTAATATAACTTGAATGAAATTGTTTATAATATAAAAGAAATGCTAAAGAGAAAGCTAATCTAAACTATACTAAGAACTTGAAATAGTGTATGAAAAACATGTAAAAGTGGTGTAGGAGTTGTGTCAAATGACGGATTCAACACCCCTTATATAGGAATAAGGGGATGAAATGTAAGTGACATAAAGAGAGCTAACCCCGAAAGGGGTCACCCCACCCCTATCGGAGTCGTGGGAATTTCAGTTTTTTCTCTTGATTCCGTATTAATTGGCATAGGGAATCCAAAGTTATGTCTTAATGCCTCTTAATTCCTCCGTCTAAAAGTATAATTAGGAATCCTAAGCTTTATCTTCCACTTGATCAATTGGACTTTACTTGGGCTTCTATTTCATTTCTTTACTTGTGCATCAACCCAAGTTAGTTTTGTGCTCGAGATTTTCCAATTCTTACCAAAGTGCCCCTATACTTCCCGGAACGCCCTTGTATGGTCAAGACTTGCTCTCATTAGCTTCGTGAACTTGGGTAGTTGCTAATTTGACGGGAAAAAGCTATCAACGGCTTCATTTCCTACAAAATGCAATGAATACGAGCAAAAACACCTAGAACAAGGAATTAGCTCACAAACACACTAATAGAAGTGCAATAATCAAATAAATCGAGCTAAAATAGGGGGTTAAACTATATATAAAATGGACCTATCACAGACATTAGAGGATATGTTAAGGGCGTGTGTCATGGAGTTTGGAGGATCTTGGGAGGAGAGGTTAGACTTGATAGAGTTTTCTTATAATAACAGTTATCATGCTAGCATTGGTATGACACCTTTCGGAGCTTTGTATGGAATGAAGTGTAGGAGTCCAGTCTGTTGGGATGACGTCACTGATGCCGTGACATTGGGGTCGGAGTTGATTCAGACAGTGATTGAGCAGGTACATGTAGAATTATTAAGCAAAATGCGTACTTATATTCGGATATTCATGCTCTCAGGAAAGTTAAATACGAATTATTTACGAATAATTGTAATTTTGTTTGCAATCGATTAAACAATTAAAACAATATAACAAGAGGTTCATTGTAACCGGCACTAAACATGTACAGACAGCCGAACCAAATAAAGATACACTAACATGCACATGAAACATCAACGATTAAAATATCTTACGGGACCGTGCGCAAAGCGCGCGGAGCAACCACCAACTAGTTGATTTTAAAGATATCGTCCAAGATGAAATTGATTTTTGGAAGATCACAATTTCTACAGATGAAGAAAACCGAAGGAATATGAAAGAAGATGAAAAAGGGAGGTAATAGGGTAAAAGTAAAATGAAGTGGGTGAAATGTGTGTTCAGGAAGTCAAAACGCGTTTAAAATGAAGGGGCGACCTGTTAAACAAGTTGCCCTTCCAATGTATCGAAATAAGTTAAATGATAGTAAAGATAAGATTAATATGGGATAATCAATACGGTGAATTAAATGGGAAAGGAGAGGCTTGGGTTGGATTATTGTTATTAAATGACCCTAAATTATATTTATTTATTTACGGGAATTGAGGGTGTTACATCAATAATGGCGCGATAGTGGAGGCTATAGGGGTAGAGAGGTCAACGGCCGGTGATGTAGATTGTTCGGCATCGGCCACTAGTGGGTTGGGGTTCTGTGGTGTCGGTTGCTTTCGTCGCCGGACTGGTGGTGCTGGTGAGTGATCGGGGACTAGTGGGTTGGTTTTTTCTTTTCTTTTTCTTTTTTTTTTTAAAGAATTGTCGTGGTTGTTTGTGTGAAAGTAAGAAAGTCGAAATTGAAAATGGCATTTATAAAATGATAAAGTATATGATTGAAATAATACCTTCCTTAATTTATCACCACTTTTAAGAGGGAGTGAACCGCGTGCTTTAAGTGTACGATAATAGTGTGCATTTCTTTTTTTAAAAGGGTTTGTCGTGCAAATTACAAAGTAGTACGTTTTGTTAAAAATACGGAATACTAAACAATATCCCGCCTTTTATTTTTAAGAGGCAGTGAAATCGCGTGCTTTAAGTGTACGATAATGTTGTGCATTTCTTTTTTTAAAAGGATTTGTCGTACAAATTACAAAATAGTACGTTTTGTTAAACATGCGCAGTACTAAACAATATTCTGCCTTTTAATTTATTTGAATAAAAAACAAAATATCTTGTGACAAAGTAAAGTAAAATATCAGCCAAAAACAACAAAAAAATCTGGAGAATTATACCCTTTTTTGTTTGTACTTATTTATCACCTCTTAAGTTTTAACACTATTACATTCACAATTGCAAGACTCAGGATTCAGACTCTAACTAATTTATTCTAACCTATTCAGTTATCTATTTCAGTAGATCTCATGAGAGACCGTCTCCGACTAATTTAGTGGGAGACATAATAGGGAAAAATAAAATTCAGTGGACCCCTCACCCCATCATGTGAGAGGTCTCTCAATAACGCTATTGAGAGACCGTCTCTCCGGAGTTTTTGTGTATCTATTTTTGATTCAATTTCACATCCCTAAGATGAGAAAATTAACCCATGTTAATATGACCGTTCAATGTATATTTAGTTGGTTTATCTTATGTCATACATATCCGTTTTAAGATTAAAATAGGTCAAGTAACACCTCAATTAAATAGATAATACAATTTTTTTGTTAGTCCCTAACTCCCTACGCAAATTCTTGTTTCAGACAGCCTCTTTGTCTGATGTTTCAAACGGGCATATCTGACTATTTTATGGTTAAAATGTAACCACAATGGTATAGCTAGTGTTACAGTTTATGGTAACTTGTTTTTCAGTAGTAGTCACATTTGACTGTAAAATGGTTACAAAATCTCGTCTTATTGCTCCAGACCAAAACGCCATGTCTGAAATAAGACCAACTGAACTCCCTAAGGGGGTGTAAGGTATGGGTTTGGAATGAGCTAAACTCATACCTTGTGTTTGGTTCGCTGTTTTTGTAATTTGATACCCATATCTCAAACCCATGAGGTATGAATTTCTCATACTCAAGGGAGGAGGTGGGTATGACTTATGAGAATGATACCTTGGATATCATAAGAAGAGTATTGGAGAAAATTAGCATTAAAAAAAATTATTTTTTCCTCCCAAAAACTAAATATATCAATACAATTATTATTTTCCGGATTTCTTTCTTTTTCGTGAAAAATACAAACGATGATTTTTCTTGAACATTTTATTAATATTTAAGAACAGAAGTATTAAGATATAAAAAAAAATTATGTATAAAAAACTATATTCAAATTTTTAACTATTAATAAATGAAAATTTGAAGGAGAAAATTAATACATAAGTTGAACCAAACACAAGGTATCATGAATGGAGTTCCAAACACATACCACCCTGGTTTGATTCCTGATTCAATACCGATACCTTTATGCGAACCAAACGCCCCCTAAACATTCTATTTTTATTATCTATCATATTTAATAAATTTAAAATTTAAGACAAATATAAGCGTATTAAGAAAAACAAAAATTTGTAAATATATATTTCCTTAAATTTATGATCTAATTTGGAAATTAACCCCACCAAATACATTTCCTAGCTGGGTATTTGATGCAATGAATCCACATCAGTATTCTCCTAAACAAGTATCATTCCCCTAACCCATATATAAAAAGTAAAAAACCCCATTTCAAATGGCAAGGTAACCTCTCCCGCCCCCTCCTTTTCCTAAAGCCCTAACATCAAAAAGAAAGCACCAAGAAAAACAAAGTTGTGTGTGCATAAGCAAACAACAAACGAAACAAAGGTGTAAACTTCCCTTCATTCTTTTTCTTGGATTATTATTCAACAAATTTAATACCCATCAACATTTTTGCTTGTCAATTTTATAATTTCTTTTCTTGTACAAGGTATGAAATTCTCAGTTGTTAACAAAACTGAAGATGAATTTATATGTGGGTTTTGTGAATTTGATAGAGAGAGTTATTGGGTTTTTGTTGGAATGTAATTAATTTTAATGGGTAGTTGTCATTTTGCTTTATCAATTAAGAGACAAGTTTTGATTTTTCTGTTTATGATGATGTTATGAAAGACAGAATTGGGCAGGAAATGGACAATTTTTCGGTCTCTACTTCAATGAATTCGTGATGTTAATAGAACCCCTTTCAGTAAAGATTTGATCTTTTTCAAGTTTGAGGATTTCTATCAGAATTTTTCGGTCTCTTGTTGCTCATGTGTTTGATACTGTTTGTTCCATTTTCTTGATTCATGGGGGGCACCATAATTGGTTCTTGATTGTTTATGGAAATTTGGGCTAGTTTGGACACGAAACCGTCAAAACTTACAGCAAATTATACTTATGTTAGAGTTAGGGCATTGTGTTGCGTTGCCTTGTGGCTTATTTCATTTTGTTGTTGCAGGATTATATGGGTGACAATGCTAATCAAAATAGAGCTGAAAATGTGCAACGCTTGCAGCAAAGTAGACCAAGAATCTCTATTAACCCACAGATAAGACAAAGGGTCATTTTTAAGCTGTAAATATCTTGTCTATTTCTTTACACTTGCAGCAAAGTAGTAGTTATATTCACTGGTTTACTGTAAATTTTGAGTTGATTTTTGAACTGTTGATTTTTTTGGCACACTTTGGTTTAGTCTGGATTTGAGTCGGGTATAACCTCAAGGGGATCAAAGCTATCCGTCTTGAGTTTTAACAACCCTGCATCCCCATAAGAATAAACTGTTCAATCAAGTGAAACTGCAGCTTCTTAGAGATTGCCTTTTAATTTGCATATCGTCACTACTTCCTAGTGCTTTTGTTTCATCACAATCGACTAAACTTAATTTCATACTTGTCAATTTAATTCTTTGATGCTAGAATGCATGCTGAATTAATATACAAAACCTGGTTTCCTTGGCCAGAGTCAGTATGCTGAGAAATCGTTGCAAAGAACCAGGATTATCCGGTGTTGAGGCCATTGCTCGAAAATATGAGGGAAAAGTTCTTGCAATTGCTTCAGATGAGGTCAGTTTGATCTATAAAAGTATTATTGTCATTTTAAAAGAAATTTATAATTGTTTTAAAATGATATGTGTGAGTTTTAGAAGGCGGGAGCCATACCCAGGGACACCAGTCTCCCTTTCGAATTTTAACTAGGGTCAACGTGTAAGACAGGGATAATCTGTGTAGCAGTGCACATCATTGTGCCTTTTGCACTGGATACATCTAAACCGTCTCGAGGCAATTGGCTAGTGCATATTAAACTGACTAGTCACTGAGAGGTTTGTAACAGTTCACTAGTACTCCATAGGTTTTATGTACAACCAATCATTGATCTGACGCTCTGTTATAATCTGAAGTCCCTACACAACTTGCTTCGCTTGCTTGTACATTTCCATGCTGAGAACATCCATTTTTCCGGATGTGCTTCTATGCCAATTGGATGAACTAGCGGGTAAATAGACTTGTAATGTTAATTGCTGAAATACATCATGTTTTGCTGTCTTTCCCAGAAAGACTATTTGAGGAAAATAACATCTAAGATGGCGACATTGGTGGACAACTTTGAAGGATCTGATTCTTCGCCTGTCTTTTCTGCTACTAGTGCTACCAATCAGCTTCATTCAGGTACTATTATGTCCTACAATGTTATCAGTGCCTTTTTCACTCTAATACAATGCTACTTGGACTCGGGGACGGGTGCCAAACTTAGTACATATCTAAGTCTCAGGCTTCGGATGACTCAACTTTAAGACATGTAGATGCTGTCTCAAAATGAAGGTACGGGTGGGGGAACACGTCTTCGAAAAACAAAATTGTAATTATAAATGTGAGATGCTTGGAGTTTTAAAATTGAATTATACTAAATGCTTCCTACACCATCTCTTCCTCGACTTTTGTCATGCGTACCTCCTGTTCTGATTCTTTTAAAGTGTCGGAATAGAAAGGGTTGATACGAACTCCGTACACATCAAAGTGAAGATTCAAGGTAACATAGCTCTCATATACCTATGTATCTTGTTTTCAGCATCATCAGAAAATGCTCCTGTAAGCATCAAACATGATCAGCAGCAAGTCCAAACTCAGGGTTCTTCTCAACTTCGCCCCCATCAAATCATCAACAGTTGCTCTACTGCTATGAATTCTACAGTTCAAACTTCTGGGCCACATTTTCCAAATCAAAGTTCAAACCTACTGGGTATCCCAAGCATGCCACCGAATTTTGAGAAGAAAGCTCCAGGACAACTCGCGCCTTCCAGTCTTCTGCCTCTCTCTTCAAGGCCAGGTCAAATTGGAGAACCGCAACTACTTCAAAGAAATCATTTTAGGCCATCCGTTCAAGTAAACGTTGGGCATCAAAATACACATAAACAATTACCATGCTCTCCGCAAGTTGTTAGCAGGCCAGTGGCTTCTGGCCCCACAACGCCATCTGAACAACCTGAAGTATCATCTGCTTATCGCCATGAATCAGTCACTAAACAACGATATGAGTCGTGGCAACGTGATATCGCCCATCAACGGAAATCTGTACCTTCCCAACAAAAGTCAATGCTAGGAAAGCATGAAACAAGTCGAGAGCAGTCAAGTACATTTAACAACCAACAAAATGTTAGCCAACCAAGTATAGCTCACAAAGTTGCGGAGCAACAGCCAAGTGTCTTTCCAAACATACCCCAGAGATCCCTAGCAGAAAGTACTGCACACGAGGAACTAAAACGACAGAATGTGAAACCTCATGATGTGCCTATGATACAATCACATGCGCCACAGATATCTCAACAGAAAGTAGAGGTGGTCAGAGAGGAGAAGAATCATAGTTCAAGTGTTGGGTTACAGACAATTCAATCTAGAAGTCTACCTCCAGAGGCATCCAAAAGTAAGTGTCAACTTTCAAGGCGGATTGGCTAGGTTATTTTTAAAGCTTTTTTTAACTTACTATTGAACCACACTGAGCCTCTGACTTAGCACCTATATTTTTCTCCTGTATTTTTTCTTAGGAATTGATACTTCGGTAGCAATGGAGAGGCATGGAGATACGGAAAACTGGCGTGAAGGAATTCACCAGAAGGTAATTCCTTAAAGCTTATAAACACTCTTATCTCATCGTGTGTTTGCTCCATTGTTACTCTGTTATTGGTTTGATGATGATTCAAATGCCAGGGATGTTTTTTTTTCTGCGTAAAATGAATTGTTGGAAGTGTCCTCCATGGTTGTTGCTTTTTTTTTTTTTTTTTTTTCAGAATGCTCAGCAATTTTATTTTATTTTTCTTTTTTCTTTCTTACAGATAATAGCTATGAAGAATGAGTATCTGGCTGACATTGTGGAATGGAACGCCAGGATAAATGAAAAACTTAAGCTGGTAACTTGCTCTACTTTTGTACACTAATATTTCAGTCTCATACATATCTTCTTTGAATCTTTTGAATTTCCGACTCCAATGGTTAACTAGATTTCTGCCTTATGTTGTATTTCAGCTTGATACGCATCCCAATGACCCAAATAGAGACATTTATCTGAAGAAGTACCAGGCAATTAAGATTGTGTTGGGGCGTATATTTAAAATTGTGACTTTTCCTAAAGAAAATATCATGCCTGTACATGCAGAAAAAATAGAAGAATGGGAGAACTACATAGCCAACTTCTTCAACAGTACTTCCAAACCTAAACCTGCAATTCCCCAGTCATTGCCATCTTTACCTCCACAAATTCACAAACCTCGAGTACGACCAATGGAGGACTTGAGGAATGTGAAGTCACAGCCAGCTCAGAATCCAACCTCAATCTCTCCCTCTCCTGTTCTTGTTGAATGTAATGATGTTGATACTAATCTTCGGAATAACACTTCTGAGCAAACGAGTACTAACCAGAGTCCAATAGAGCGGTTATTAAAAGCAGTGAGCTCAATCTCGCCCCAAGCTTTAAAGTCTGGTATAGATGATATTTTCTCGGTTACTTCCATGGGTGATGTTATGGACTCCGCTGCACCTAGGCCCACATCGGAGACTACCCTATTACCCCTAGGGCAGGATTTAGGGGCCATGACTGGATGTAGGCTTCAAGCAAGGAATGTGAGTCTACATAATGGCGGTAGTAGTGGTGTTCGGACATGGACTCCAAGGCCACAGCTGTTAAGCTCAACTCTCTTGGACACTTGTGATACAGAGTCAACATCAGAGAGCCATTGGAAGAGGCGTAGGGTTGACCATCCTCATTTAGTTCTATCAGAAGAGATTAGAAAGGTTAATCAGAGGCTAATTGATG
The DNA here is from genome assembly GCF_048544455.1 of Silene latifolia. NCBI lineage: Eukaryota > Viridiplantae > Streptophyta > Magnoliopsida > Caryophyllales > Caryophyllaceae > Silene > Silene latifolia. The sequence goes on along the minus strand of NC_133535.1, from coordinate 48,303,836 downwards.
TAGTTGTGGAGATATGCAAGGAAGACGCAAGTGATGTTCTTGAGTTGGTAGGAACAAGTTGTTCAGGGACAGTAGTCAAGTGTTGTTACGTTGGTGTATCTTCTAATTTAGGGTTCATGAAGACAGTACTACCTTTAGGAATCTCGTCTCTCATTCAGTCTTTATATTTGCTCATACCTACAAATTATCCCGACTGCTCTCCTATAATTTTAGACAAGCCGCCTAGTGAAAATATTGATGGTAGTGAAGATCTCTCAGACAAGGCAAGAGCAAGGCTTGACTTCTTTCTTCGTGGCTTCGATAGTGGTTTCTCAGTCAGTGATGTAGCGAAGAAATGGGAGCTTTGTGTCCGGGATGTTATCATAGAGCATGCAGAGAAGTTTGGTGGAGGCACATTTCGGTCAAAATATGGGACATGGGAGAATGGCTTGGACTTTGCTTGAATTCAGCAGATTATAATTGGGTAATAGTACATGTGAATAACCATTGTTTCTTTGAAGGCTAATATCTTAGTGCTTTGCTATACTATAGTTATCTCAGTGCTACTAGTTTTATAATATTCTCGTTCTTTGATCTTTGATCTTTGATCTTCGATCATTTACTGTAACATCGTCGGGGAAAATGTATGAAATTGACATGGCGTTGTACAGCTCTCTGGACACTATTTTTTTTGTAGGTCTCCAGCATGGACGCCGCAATTACCTGCTGTGTTCACTTTTCATCCGTATGAAATTTCATAAATTTGACCATCCCTTGCTTTGCCATAGTTAGAAACCTATAAGTGTCAATGCACTGTTGTATTTACATTATGGCCATCGGAACACAGGGGTAAGGTTTCAGCTACACATGTACCATCCACTATAATCGGAAACTAGGCACCAAGGTTGAATTTAAGTCGGGTTGATTCAGATTTCAGACCATTTTCGGAGATGACGTTATCACACTACATCATGTTCACCTCAGGACAATTTCACGTTTACTGTTTACTGGTTTAGCCTAAGTCACTTTTAGCACGAGACATGATTTTTCACATACGGATTTTACTCTTTTTTACGTACGCCTTCTAGACTGTATATAATTCATTATTCAAGTTTGTAGAACATTTTATACCCTAAGTCACTTGATTTGTTTAGGTTTAGAAAAAAACGGTATGAAATGGAAAGTTAATGAAATACTGAACGTGAAAAAAGGATTGTACATCGGATGTAGTACATCATACTTAATAACTTTTTGAGTTTTTGTGTATTTTTTTCGAGTACTGTAGAGTTTATAAATTACATTTTAGTTTTATGATGTTAAAAATCAATTTTTTTTGAGCTTATATGTAATTTTTTTGAGTTATAATGCAATTTTTTGAGATTAAAGTTTAAGTACATAAACTCAAAAACTTTAAATTAAAACTCAAAAACTTTATCTTAATGCTAAAAAACTATACCATTTGATATACTACATCAGATGTATAATCCACTTACTGGTAAAAAAGTAATTCTTCATATGGGTCATTCATTTTTTAGACTAATAGGTTATACTCAAATGTCTGTTCGCCGGTTAATGTTGATCAGTTGTTAAACTCCAGCCAGTCTTTTATAAGGTATAATAGTTTAGATCCACCAAACTCCGCCTGTGAGTGTTTTCGGGCATTCACTGCCGGTCCCAAGCCCAGATAAAGGAGGAAGGTTGCGGTAGGTCTGAGGCAGCCAGCATAAAAACTTAGTCACATTTTATGAACATGAATCGGAATTTGAACATCGTTGGGGCGTCTCCTCATAAGCGACGCGCTGCACTTTTTAGACCCGGGTGTAGTGAAAAGTATGTGAGGGTTGCTAAGTCGTCGCCCGGAAGCGACGCGCCATCTTTACATCTGGGGGTGGTGTCAAATAGGCAAGGGTGCGCTACATCTTCTAGACCCGGGTGTAGTGAAAAATATGTTTAGGTTGTTAGGTCGTCGCCCAAAAGCGGCGCGCCACCTTGGGTGTGGTGTCAAATAGGTTTGGATCTAGGAAGCATGGTCAAGAGCGGGTAAAGAAATCAGGACATGACTTTAGGAAGGGTAGTAGGTTATGTTTTGGTACTTGGAATGTTGGCTCTTTGACAGGGAGATTAGCTAAGGTAGGGGAGGTTATGAAAAGGAGGAGAGTGCATATAATGTGCCTACAAGAGACAAAGTGGGTCGGAGATAAAGCAAGGGTGATAGCGCCTTGGGGTTATAAGCTTTGGTACACGGGTAAAGACAAAAGTCGTAATGGAATGGGTATTGTCATTGATAAAGATTACATCGATGATGTGGTATAAGTATCAAGAAAGAGTGATAGGATTATGAGCATTAAGCTTGTAGTCGGGGGATGAGGTGGTGACTGTTATAAGTGCTTACGCACCTCAAGTAAGTTTGGATGCTTCTTTTCGACGAGCCTTTTGGGAAGATCTGGAAGAGGTTGTAGAACGAGTCCCTATTGGAGAGAAATTGATCATTGGTGGTGACCTCAATGGGCATGTGGGTACTAGTCGAGTTGGCTTCGAGAACATTCATGGGGGTTTTGGGTTCGGGGAGAGAAATGAAGCGGGAAGTGACATATTAGATTTTGCTTTGGCATATGACTTGGGTGTAATGAACACTTGGTTCGAGAAAAGACATTCTCATTTGGTGACTTATAGGAGTGGAGGAAATGTTAGTCAAATTGACTTCCTTTTGGTAAGGAATGTGTGGAGGAAAGAGTACACCGATTGCAAGGTCATACCCGGGGAAAGTGCCGCAACATAACATAGATTAGTGGTGATTGATTTTCGGGGTAAGAGAGACTTGAGGAAGAAAAAGATAATCGGTGTTTTTGGATAAGGTTGGAAGTAGCGATATTTGGTCGGATTGCAAGGAGAAAGATATTGATGCAACGTGGGATAAATTGGAGCATGTTGTAAAGGATTTGGCGAGGGAGGTGTTAGGGGAATCTAAAGGGAGTAGACCATCAAGTAAGGACACATCTTGGTGGAACGATGAGGTGAGACAAGCGATAAAGACAAAACGTGAATGCTATAAGGTTTTGGGGAAATGCATGAGTGGTGAGAACTTTGAAAAGTACAAGGAGGCTAGACGAGCCGCTAAAAAGGCAGTAGGAGATGCGAGGGTAAAAGTTAACCAAGAAGTGTATGCCAGGTTGGACACGAGAGAAGGATATCTATAAACTGGCTCGCATAAGAGACCGAAAGACGAGAGATATTGGGAGAGTTAGGTGTGTGAAAGATATGGACGACAAGCTTCTGGTTTAGGATAACGAAATAAAGGCTAGATGGAGTTCTTACTTTGATACTTTATTCAATGGACATCAGGAACAAGGTTTTGGGGATATAGAAGTAACACCAAGCATGGTTAATCGGGAATTTGTGCGTAGAATACAAAAGAGTGAAGTTCGAAAGGTGTTAAGGAAGATGGGTGAAAGAAAGCACAGGGACCGGATGGTATACCCATAGAAGTTTGGAGGTGCTTCGGGGAGAAAGGGATCGAATGGGTAACCATGCTCTTCAACAAGATTTGGAGGAGCAACAAGATGCCATTAGCTTAGAGGAGAAGCACTCTTGTCCCTTTTGTACAAGAAAAAAGGTGATGTTCAAGAGTGTTCCAATTATCGGGAAATTAAACTTATGAGTCATACGATGAAGTTATGGGAGCGGATAATCGAGCAAAGGCTTAGGAAATGTGTAGACATCTCGGATAACCAATTTGGATTTATGCCCGGGAGATCGACTATGGATGCGATTTTTATCATGAGACAGGTGATGGAATACCATCGGGACAAGAAGAAGGACTTGCATATGGTTTTTATTGACTTGGAAAAGGGTGTGTCTCGAAAATATATTGACCTCATAAAGGACATGTATGAGGGGGCTAGTGCAAGTGTTCGCACTAATGTTGGGAGAACGGAAGAATTCCCCATTACAATCGGAGTGCATCAAGGTTCCGCACTTAGTCCTTTTCTCTTTGCTATGGTTATGGATGAATTGACAAGGGATATTCAGACTGACATCCCTTGGTGTATGATGTTTGCTGATGATATTGTGTTGATTGATGAGACGAAAGAGGGGGTGGAGAGAAAGTTGAAATTGTGGAGGCAGACTTTAGAGACTCGTGGGTTTAGGCTGAGTAGGAGTAAGACTGGGTATTTGAGGTGTCAGTTCACTAAAGTGGCGGGGTTGAGATCGACAGAGGCGGGGAGTATTATTTTCGATGGGAATGTTGTTGAGGGGTCAGATTTCTTCAGATATCTAGGATCTATTATTCAAAAAGATGGGGAGTTAGACGGAGATGTGGCTCACAGAATTAAAGCGGGATGGTTGAAATGGAAGAGTGCTTCAGGGTTTTTATGCGATAAAGATATGCCCCAAAGATTAAAGGAAAAATTTTATCGCACGGCAATTAGAAATGCGTTACTTTACGGTTCAGAGTGTTGAGCCGTAAAACATTGTCACATTCAAAAGATGAGTGTGGCGGAGATGCATATGTTGAGATGGATGTGCGGACATACAAGGAAAGATCGATTAAGGAATGAGGTGATTAGGAAAAAGGTAAAAGTGGCGTCAATAGAGGACAAGATGATGGAAAACCGACTAAGATAGTTTGGCCATGTGAGAAGGAGACCTATGGACGCACCAGTTAGGAGGCTGGAGACTTGGAGAACAGAAAAGGTCCCTAGAGGTAGAAGAAGACCGAAACAGACATGGTTGAGAGTGATAGAGCAAGATCTGAGATTTCTGGGGCTTGAGGAGAGTATGGTGACGGAGAGGGCACAATGGAGGGAAAGGATACATGTGGATTTTTAGGTTTTTTTTTTTTTGACATATTTAGTGTTTTTATTTAATTTAAAAATTAAATTATTTGTTCTTCTCTCCTTTATTTGTGACACCCTCATTTATTGCGGAAAAGTAAACACGTAATTCTAGAATAAAGCTGCATGGATATGTTTGTAATAGGTTCATTTGGGTAAAAACCTGTAATTTTTAAAACCTGAACCTGTTATAAAGATATCCAAATTGGAAGGTGTCAAACATACAAGGTCTAACTAGAAGTTTCATAACATAACCATCGCTAAAGTCGCGAATAGCAAATTATACAACCAAATGTAAAGAGGGAGACATATGTCCCTAAAATGTATGTGACATAAAAAGTGTATAAGGGTCACAATAAAATAAAACCAATCTAGGTTCCAAGGTTACTTTGCTCGCTAGCTCGTCCATATACCCCATATATGCATCACCTACCTGTCATTCGCATTTTATACAAATACGAAAGCCACAGTCAGTGGGGAGTAACTCCGAGTTCTCCCAGCCACGAAATGTCATAATTAATATAACATGTAAACATAAGAATATGAATATGAATAACACATAGCCTTAGCATATAGATGCTAGACAATCGTGCTTATCATGTGAACAACAATATAACAACACATAGTCCTAGCCTGTGAATACTAGACCGACTCATACTACACTATCATGTGAATCACATAACATCCAGAAATCCAAACTCTATCAACCATAGCCGGCTTGCATCTCACCTTCTATGATTCATAGAATCATCAAACAAGAAAGGACAATATATCTAGAGACAGGCATAAGTTACTAGTACAGTCAATAGTCACTTTGTAACTCGAGTATATACCACGAGGTAGGGAAGCTAGTATTTTGGCTCAGAGGTTAATATGAATAAAACATGGCCAAGATACGACTCAACCCTAATCCTAGACTGCGCAGACCTAGAGAAATGCGGATAAAACCACCGCACCCAAGACTCATGATAAAACCACATGAGTACCCTAAGGAGTCCACCAAAGGGTTGGCTAGTACTTAAGCCGACCATCTACTCACAAAATAGGCAGAAAGGTCATGCCCTGACCTTGATATAAACCCACCAAGCCAGGAACACAAAGGCTATTAAGCCGCAAACATATACTCGTCAAAGACTATAATGGCCTATCTATGATGAAGGCCGAAATACTCACCTAGGACCTAGTCCCAGCTTGAATACTTTAGCCCACACCATACAAGACAAGTAGGATACCCAATTAACCATAAAAGGGACAAAGAGTCCAAACTTGTACACACAAAAGATCATACACACCCTAGTATATGAAAGGTTACGCAAGAGCATATTCAGCTGACAATCCAACAATATCTCCAATATCAATAATAATCCAAATTCCAGCTAACCGTTAATCTCATAATTCATGAGAACAAGCTAAAATGGCAAAGAGGCAACAAGACTCAAGCATAAGGCATCCAAAGCATCCAACAACCAACATGTGAAATGATAATTACAAATATCAAGGCATAACATAAAACCTCCAATAACAACCAATCTCACCTCAAAGACAAACCCTCGACCCGAGTCCCGCGACGGGTCATCGGTCAAATCGAGGTCGATTTGGTTTAAACCTAGTTTGACCAAACTCGTTCGGTCAATCTGGCCCAGCTCAAAGTCTTGGCCTACTTTGGCCCAAATCACAAATTTTATCGCAATATTATTCTCATGCTATTTCCAATTTCTATCATGTGAAAAACGAAAGTAACACATTATCAATCACCTAAACACTTAACAAACAACAAGCACAACATTAACTACTAATGTGACATTAATTCGTCGAGTAACTCGGAATAGTTACCTTAAGCTAGAAAAAGGCAAATAACCCTTGAGAAAGCTTCTAAAACCCAAAATTACTCTTCATCTTCAACCACATATGAGCCACCTAAAATAATTATGTGAAAGGACGATATTAACGAATTATCGTTATATAAAATAAGAGACGGTTATTTAATTATATTTTAAATGACCCAAGCCTACACTACGAGCACCCATAGCCACGGCTCTTGGACCGTTTGAGCGATCCCTAAACGCGACTTCACGAGCAAACCATACCCGGCCTCACAACCCGCCACCACACTGACCCCATAATACTGGGCCAGACGGAAATAAGAAAGTTGGCTCAAACCACCAACCAAACAATGACCAAAACCAAGTATAAGATCATCTCACAGCCCCCTTTTTACAATTAGACACAAAACAATCGCAGTTAAAATCCCAAATAGCATCCCAAAACAATCCCTACATGTCAGCATACACCGTCTTAAATATACCACTTACTAGCTAGCATCCCAAATGATCCTTAGAGGTCAGTATACACCGTCTCAATCATCTCCACATATCAGTATACACCGTCTCAACTATACAACAAACTAATTAACATCCATAAGGATCCCTATATATAATTATACACCGTCTCAATTATAAAACAGACTAACCAGCATTCGAAATAAACATATTTTACAAGTAATATTGAGTAACCTATCATTGTTACCTTTTTCCGATTGAACTAATCATTTATGACTAACAAATCTTATACAAGACCGTCTATCTTAGCATCTACAACCGTCTTATAATAAATAAAGCTGAAAGTATAAATTGGGTTTGTAGAAATACATAACGAAAATGAATGTTACTTACATCGGAATGACGAGAACGACGAGAGGAGCGCTATGGAACAAAAATCATTGAAAACGGATGAGAAACGGAGCATCAGGACGACTTATAGACAAAAATTTAAACGAAAGAAAAAGAAGAACAGAGAAGAAGGAAATAGAAGAAAGGAAGAAGACGTGAGGAATGATAATAATGAGCACCACTAGCTTGCTAGCTACTAATTATACGACGTTTCTTCATCGTTAAGTAATTTCGCTCGTTTTTAAAACCGTCTCGAGTTAATAAAATCGGTTTTAGTAAAAGTTTCAGTAATAAAACGAAATCAATAATAAATAAATTTAATGAGTGAAAATAAAATAAACTCAGCTACTTAACGTAAATAATACAATATCAGCTTGAATCGGAATTATTAGCGATTTTTACAAAACTAACGGATATTAATAAAAATTGCTAATTTAGTGAAATAAGCTCAAAATAGCTAATTGGACGGTTTTGTTCCCAAAATCCATCTCGGGTTCACTTAAAACAACTTTCATAAGGACTCGTAAAGAAACGGAAATTATTAAATAAATAAACTCGAACTAACTTCAATAAACTCGAACTAACTTTAAATAAACTTATTAATGATTATTAAAATTAACGTATCGAATTATGATGAAATTAATTAATTAGCTAAGCATATATATATATAAATCGTTAAATGATGTAATTAAATTCAAAATAGCAATTAAAAGAATTTTATCCAACTTAATAAAATACGGGGTGTTACATTATTACACTTTTTTACCAACCACTTTCTTATACTCCCTCCGTACCACACCAAAGGTAACACTTACTATAAACGGACGTACCACACCAAAGGTAACATTCCTTATTTGGCCCACAACATTACCAAGTTATCCTTATACCTATTTGATATTTACACAAAATGTCATTACATACCCCACCTACCAACCCACAATTAAACCCACCATTACATACCCCACCATTTTTTTTTCCCTTTTTACCCTTACTTTTTCCACTTTTTCTTAAATATTCCATTTTTCCCTACGTTACCTTTGGTGTGGTACGGAGGGAGTATATTTTACTTGGTTTACTTTTAAGGCATTCCGGATTCTTAATTCTATTTCGGTTTTTAAAATCGTTTTAATCTTTTCTCTAGATTTAAATTTTAAGTTTTTATAAAAAAAAATCCGGAATTCGGTTTTAAAACCTGTAAGTTTACCTCAACTTTCCATTACATTTTCGAAAGGTTTTTCATTTTCCCTTTTCTATTCGCTTTTTGAGGTGTGTTCACTCATAGACGGTTCTAAAGGATGATTCATGTCAGCTGACCCCAAATCATTTTGGGATTAAGGCTCTAATGTTGTTGTAATAGTTTAGATCCACCCCAACCACAACAGCGAGATTCAGAGTTTTAGAGGCATTGTCGCAATGTTTTCCATCATAAAGATGAAAAATGGAATTAGCATAGACTACATATTAAGGTAGTTTACATGAATAATAAATCAATTTGTAAAAACTGATTACAACAAAGTTAGTGCTTTAACCTAGGTGATATTCCCTGCTCGCTCTACATATTGCATATACATTCTGAATCAACTTTAGAAATGTGATTATTCCAGAAGAATGCAATGGAATAAGAACATTAGACAGCTGATCCTTGATACATACTCGATAAACTGCACAAGCTAAAAACTGAGCAAATCAAGGAGTCAAACACACAATGAAGGAAGACCACACACAACTATGACGATTCCCTGACACTCGCAGACCAGTGGTCTCAGCTTTTGTTGCCACGGAAAGCTGACAGAGAGAAGAAAGATTTTGTTCCTGAAAACATCGTGAAATGAACATAAGGAATCAAACCCAGTAGTGACATCATCTACAAGACTACAACTACAAGGCAAAGAATGAATTTTTGTCATATGTGACTAACCTTTTGAAGTGTGCCCATCATGAAACTTGCTTGAACTTCGAGCTGAGCTATTGCTTGCATTTGAACGTGCTGGAAACAAAATTGATAGGTTAATCAATAACCGAATAAGGTATTATCTATGTTAATTCGACTCTTCAGTCATGGACCCATACTTGTGTCCGACACGGGAACACTTAAGGATATGAGTATGGCATCTATACCCAACCTAAACAACTACATCGTTTATTTTTTGAAATTCTAATAAGGGAGGCCCGATTGGAACGTAGAAAATAGGGTGTGTATGAAATATTTAGTAGGATATTTTTGTGAACGTATTTTACTTCTAAAAAAAAACTTGAGATATTTCAAATTTATTTAGTAGTAACATAGGTACTGTGCTTTTGCAAAGAAAACAATGAATTATGTAATGTACAAGGAAAATTTGTGTCTACTTCTAACTGCTGTCAGTGAACATACCAGAAAGTGGTTCTGAATCTGACAGAAATCCTTCTCCATGGTTCTTTGAATGGAGAGCAACCTTCAGCAGATTGTCTGAGTTTCTTTTACCAAGGCTTTTATACTCATCTCCATCATCTTCACCCTCGGAAGTATATGGGCTTGCCCAAGTAGATCCATTTGTTTCTCCCTTATTTTTTCGGGTAAACTTAAGGAGTCTCTTTAACCCTTTTGGAGCATCTTTCTGATAGATCATAGCAGGAGGATTTTCAGCATTTCCCCATTCAATAATATCGGGTTCACTACTTTCTTCAAGAAGCATTTGAGAAAGGGAATGACGAACTCGGGTCCCAGATGAAGCCACTATATCATGATTTACTGGATTTGTTAAAGACCCATTTCCAATTAGAATTGTTGGATCTTGTTGGTTGCTTTCCTCCCATGCAGCTGGTGAGATGACTGGTTCATGGATCTCTCCAGGTGAATCTAGCAGCCTTTCAGTAGGGTCATCATCTTTAACACGCGCTTCAATGGAATTTTTTTGAACATTCTCGTTCTCGGAACTTTCTCTTTCCAGTACTGATTTTAGTTCAAGATCATCATTTTGAGCCTCAGATGCTTGCATGGACTCCAATGGACGAACATTGTCAGAAATTAAAGTCCCATCATTCTTCGAAGGAGAGCTAACAGAATTTTCACACTCGGTCACAGTTTGCTCAGCCTGAACTGAAATCTCGGTCTTTTTAAGAGGGCTGCTAACTGGGGTGCTCCCAGAGACCTTACGACTAGGTGGCTTTGGCTCAATTGGGACCACACTGCTCTTCTTCGTTCCCTTCTTTCGTGTAACTGCTTTGACTGGACTAACAGCTCCTTCCTCTTCAACGGCCAAGGCAGTTTTTGTTTTCGTCAATTTTCCATTTTTTGATAGTACACGGGTTTTACTATCTTCCACTTTTCGCAAGTTCTTTTTTGTATCAACCTGCAATTTCTTGACATCTTTCTGCTGGAGCTGACTTTTTTCTAGTTTGGGACTTGACCGTACTACAGGTGATGATGCTAATGATGGTGGTTTCTGACGAGATGCTAATGATGGCAGTCTCTGACCAGATCCTGGTGGTTGGGACTTTTGACGTGATGCTATAATCCCAGACGGCGGTCCTGTTGAGATTTTAGCAGAGACTGTCGCTGAGGTTCTTGGAGATGGTGTAGATGGCCACGACTTCCTAGTGGCAGGTAGAGAAGGCTTAGAAGGAGCCCTCTTCAACACATCGGATTTTGGTGATTCCTTTTTGGAGTTCAATGACATCGGTGTATTTTTCATGACATTTGGAATTCTGCTTGAAGAATTAACAATTGAAGCTCTGCTTGAAGCAGACTTCACAGAAGGTTTTTCAACTTTCGGCTTTTCTACAACTTTCCTCTTTGTCTTTAACAAATCTGCCTGTTTCTCAACTTTCTTTCCAGTTATCTCCCCTTTAAGTGTTTCATCCTTTTCCATCTTTCCCTGATTTAGATGATTATTAACTCTGCCCTTCTTGGGCAAGCGAGAATCAGGGTTCTTGATACTATCGGATTCTATATTTTTTGGGTTGCTCAGATTATATTGAGCAAATTTCATCAGCATTTGGTTCAATTCAGCTTCCTTTTGCCTACTCCATTCAACTGAATCTACTTTTTCACCAGTCTCATCTGTTTGACATTCCTTCCCATTATCTAAGTCGAGATTCAATTCAACATCAACATTTCCATTTGATTCCATATCACCTTTCATGGTATCAGGTTTTGCTTCTGCATGCCTAAGTGTGTCTTCCTCAAATGAGCTGGCATTGTTCTCTGATGTCGCATCCTCTTGTGTGTTCTGATTTGACTTTTGAGCCTCCTTCATCCCGGAACTCCATCTCCTTAAAACCGCCTTATTCAAATTTAAAGAATTGTCATTAACCAACTTTTTTTGTCCGTCAACTATGTCATCCTTTTGCTTCCTTTCAAAAAGGCTGATAGCATCTTGAACACTAATCCTAGTTACATTAACTTCTGTCTTTTTGTTTGGCTCCTCAACCACTTCGGAATCACTGTCATTTTCAGAGTCCTTATGGGATGAGATCCTCTCCCGGGGAGGAAAGTACGGAAGGCTCCTAATAGCTAGAGCTGGTGTCCGGCGGGACCCGGACTTCCCAATTTGGACTTTTCTCATTGGAGAAGCTGATCTTCTGGGTGAAGCAGAACGTGCCATAGTTCGACTTCTTTCAGCAGGTGGCTGATCATCCTCACTTGAGAAAGATGATGATGCATCACTCTCTGAGGAGTTATGCCTCTCCATTTCAGCAGCCTTGGCTGGAGATGCGTTATACTTAACAGCTATTACAGGATTTGACACCTGGGGATTTCCGTCTGACTTAGTTGCATAGTCACTCTTTGATACAAATGGGACAGAAGGTTTTGGTTTATCCAAGGAGCCTTCTATTTGAATTTTTGGGTTCTTCTCTGACAACTTTGTGATCAAAGTTCTGGAAATATATAGTCAAACATCATGCAAAACATAACATAAGAACTTGATATGTATGCTATTTGATGTATCAAATGGATCTAAAGACTCAATATTCTGCGGTTCAATATTATGATGGAATAAAGCTAAATAACTCACTCAACTAATTGAGCTACGTTTTATTGCGCAGATGACCCGTGAATTGCATAGTCTATACAATTCACTGGTCATCTGTAAACAGACTTCGTGTGCTAATAGCGCATGCGTCAGGTTGTCACATGCATCAGACCCCCTTGTAACACCATTTACAAGATCCCTTGAGGTATTGGAGAAATGTTGTTGTTTATGTCACCTCATGAAGCTAAATTGCAATTAAGATAACTGAAACTTCATAAAACCTCCAATAGAGTTGAACAGAAAAAGTGCGCTCTATTTCTGTAAGGATTAAGGAGTTGAATGAGATACCTGGTTTTCACGTCCCCAAAATGTTGACAACAGTTTTGCAAATCCGTCATTTCTTTAAAAGAGATGGTAGTTCCAGCAGATAGATTAACAGCTGAAGCTAATTCTTCTGTAAGTGCTGCAAGTCTGGAGTTCATAGCTCGAAGTAGCTCATTCCTACAAATTTTCACACTAACTTTAGTAAATGTATGGCAAAAAAAATCTACAACCGAACTAAATTAGTGAACAATGATACGAAAAAGTCCAGTGTCATTACTTTGATGTGTCTGATGATGTGATCCCCTTTTCAACCTGCAGCCATCCAAATATTGCATGTGATGTGTTATTTTGCCAAATACACAATAATCAAAATCAAGTACATGGGAAATACAAAGGGTATACAATATTCACCTGTGAGTATAATGAAAGGTGAAACTTTCTCGCCTCCTCTAGTTGAGACATCTCATTACCGATAGCTATGGCTTTGTTTAGGTCAGATGAACTAATTATATTGAGATACCTGCCGTTCCACCATTTATTGTTTTAAGAAAAAAAATCCAGATTAATTTTCGTGTAAAATACTAAAATGTCAAAGAAAAAGAAAAAAAATGATTCAAACCTCATCAAGGTGGCTTTTGCGAAACATAAGTGACCAGTAGTGTTTGGTAATTCTAATTTGAAGTTATCCAATGATCCATTGGCAATTTGATCCTTAATGCTGGGTACATGTTCGAGAAGTTGATCAAGAGGGCCATATCCCACCCTTTCCTCTTTCTCACTACTAGAGATACATGCTTCATACCTGATCGAAAAGAGCACTTTCAGTTTGACTATAGTTCTCATGGCTGACACCTCAAAAGAAAAAAAAATACTTCGTAGTTCTCAAGGCTCAAAGCACTTATCAACTATGTTACTATGACTCAGCTGCAGACACAATGCAATATGAGAATTTTGAACACGGCTATTAGTGAAAAAAATTCATATTTTTTGCCTAAAACGAAGGTGTGTCACGTTGTGTCAGAATGTCAGAGTGTTGGACACGTAACGTGCAAACAAAGTGAATTGTTAAAGAAAATCGGTAGTCAATACCCAAAACATGTAAACCACGGTGCAAGTCAACTGGTGTACATTTAAGAAATTGTTTTTCTAATGATTTAAACTCCGGAGGAAAACAGCTTCTGGGTGGTGAACATGGTGGCAGTTTTGCAAACCTTTAAACCGTTTACATTGCAATAATAAGCAACAATTGTAGCAAGAGACGACTAGTTATATTTTAAAAATGAGTTTTTCAGTGAAAGCAACCGTTGGGAGGAAGCAGACCTTAAAAATAGAAGAGTAAACAGAGACATTAAATTGAGGGTTAGAGTGCCTCCAATCCTCCATAACATAAAGCTAGTAAGTAGGTGGGAAGATTTGTTAATGAATTTCCGGTGTGACCCCACAGACCACAACAACATAAATCTTACTCTTAATTGCAACATTCTAATAATAAAGAAAGAAATCCATTAAGATTATGTAGCAACTTTTCACCCCCAATTTCACAGATCATAAATATAATCATCAAATAATGATTGAAACAACAAATTAATAAACAATTGAGCATTGGGGGCAAATAGTCTTAGTCTCCCTTCCTACTTAACCTAGTTATGAGTGGCTGGTGATGAATTGATTTTGATGGTTGAGAAATTCTAACCTGTTTTCGGGCAAAATCCGAAAAATGACATATTCAAATGTTGCATCAGCTGCTATTTCAGTCTCCATTTTGATGACGATGATGATTGATATTCAACACAAAACCTGAAATTATTAACAACATGAATTAAGATTTGAACTAGTTCAAAGGGTGTTAAATTAATTGTTTTTATTTAACTAAATCCATGATAGTTGAGATCTTGCAAAACCCATCTCCTAATCAAAATCATCATTAACAAAGAAACAAAAGAAATAGGAAGACAGAAAATGGGTAAACAAGAATAGAAAAGCTTTAAGACGGATAGTGTCGGTCTTAAATGAGAATTTGTGATATACTCATTTTGGATTTGACACATAAATGTGAATTGAAAAGGGTCAACCCTGAATGAAAAAAAAAAAAAAAAAAAAAAGGTAAAGAGAGAAAAGAAACCTGTAAGAAGAAGGGAAATGGGGTAGAATGTCAGAAGAAGTGGGTTATGGTTTATGATTTAATGAGAGAGAGGAATGAGGATGGAGAAAGAGTTGTCAGATCTCTTGTGTGAAAGAATCAAGCTCAAGCTCCACTGCTCAAGCTCTCAGTACATGTGGTTTTTGTGTTCTTCAGCTTACTTACTCCGTCCTACTCACCACATTACTTCACTCCTCCTGCTTTGTCTCTTTTATTTATTTTTCTGAGATTTGTTGTCTTCTTTTCATTCTCAGTTTTTTTTTTTTTTTTTGACAACGATAAACTTTATAAATTAAAACTAGTAGAGAGTACATAGGTTACTTCAAAGTACAAACGAAGGGGCATAAGCAGCCCCAAAGCTACTTGACCTCCAAATAACCGAAGAAAAAGTACAAGTAGTTCTAATCGAAGAGACTAGGCGAATTTTCTTGAACGGTGGATGGTAATGATCGTCAAACTCGATAAGGTGGACATAACTCCGCTTCCTCCTCGTAACAGCAACAGAAGTGCGGGTGTACCTGCAAAAAGAAGCTGAAAACATAGTTCTTTTCTTAGACGTGGCCGAAGCACAGCCCTTGGAGTCTTTAGTGCGGTATTGGTGCACAATATGTCCCGCTCTGGCAAGTGAAAGATCCCTAACTGCAGCAAAACCAAACTGGTCCGATGAGATCTTAGTAGGATAGGGGTAGCCTGAAATAAGCCGAGTCTTCTTATCAACCTGTATGTCAGCCTCCTCCTTAACTGACACAACACTGTCAGATGCAATATTATCAATGTGTAAAGAGTTCTCCGGTGTAGGAGAAGAGGTGGGAACTTCTGCTGTCCCATGAAGATCGTCATGGGGAGTTCCCGTCTGGATGGTTTTAGAGATGAGGGTACGAACCCTCAGAAAAGACATGGACCTTGGGTGGTAAAAACCCAAACTTGTGCCATGTAACAAACTATCATAATCTTGAGATGATAAATGTAGGGTATTATGAGGTCGCTTCTTGTTTGTGAAGCGGAACTGACGAGATTTTAAGGTAGTTGATGAAGAAGAATTACGGACTGTGGAACATCGGAGGCCACATCGGCACGGATTCATTATCGAGAGACCATCGGTACATCTGATGAACTATTATGCGACAAGAGCTTATTTTCTTTCACAGCAGGTTCAGAACATGACGACGATGTGCAAGTTACCGTCTCAACCATCTTCCCCACCATTTCAGCAACTTGATTTTGGGGAGAAGAAACAAACACTTTCCCTGCACGAACAACTTCTGCATCTACGGACTCAACGACAACACGCTTACCATTTTTGTTATTTACCAGAGACTGCTTTACGGCTTCCAGCTCGTGGATAATATCTTTATTATGAGGCTCAATCAAATTGGCCTCCTCCAAAGTAGTACATGCCTCTGATAACCTGTTCAATCTTCTAAGGGCAACCGCCTTACGAAAAAGAGCTTTAGCATTGCGAGGAAAGAAATTCAAAACCATAGAACAGTATGTCAAAGCCACCTCAGAAGCTTGAAGCTTATTCGCACACGCTGCTAAATTTAAACATAAAGAAACAGCGAGCGATAAAGATGAATTTAAATCAAGCACGGTTTTGTCTTTGACAGCCGAACTCAGTAAACGACTTGCCCGATCATAACAATCACCGGCTTCAGCAAACTGATTTTGTCGAAAGAGATTATTACCAAAATCTTTAAGGGCTTGAATTTGAGTAAAAGGCAAATAATCCAACAGTGTAAGGACCTTCAGAAATTCAACTTCCTCATCCGACAACTTCTCATTACCATAAAAAAGAACAAAGTATTCAAGAAACTCAGAGGACTTCATAGCTTAACAACTAAGGGATACTCTTAAAAAAAACGAAAACAGAGAAACTTACAGAAAACAGAGTGAAGGAAGGCAAGAGAGCTTTGAATAACAAGAAAGGAAAACTACTACAACCAACCAACCACACAACACCAACCCTACAACACCACCTTCATCAAACGCTCGACCACAGTGTAAACAGACACCACCACAAAATCCCCAACAAAGAAGGTCAGGTTGCTGCTTTCAAAAGAAAAAACTACAGTCAACCCCCGAAGACCAACAGCCGCATAGACTAGGCAACCCAAGTATAAGATAGAAAACCAAGAACACATCAGAACAACAAAGCAAAGATGAGAGAACCGATTCCTCTGCATATTCGAATCTAGTTCCAAACATATCCAACAACTTTGCCAACACACAGCTGTGTTAACCGAAAATTGAGATTTTGAAATCAAGCCTTCAAATCAATAGCCCAGAAAGCCTATCAAATTACGCAAAGATCTGAGCTTTCACAGGAAAAAGTGAAATTCAATCGCAGAAATTTGGGGAAAAGGTGCATAATTTGAGGTTTAAAATGATCATAAACAACATAAAAGCCAGAAAGGCCGAAATTTTTGGGGATTACGATGATTTGGAGAAATCGTAACAGTTGGAGCAAGGTGGGTCAAAATCAAACTGTGGTTGAACGTTTAAAGCCGCCGGAGATTATTAGTCGAAGAAAGACCACATTCTCAGTTTTCACTACACTAGTATTCACATTTACTCAAACTCTCCTACCATTTTAGAGAAAGTAGTGAGAGAGAGAGAGAGAGAGATAGAGAGGGGGCTTTAAATTTAAATTGATTGATTCGGGTAGCACTCACGCAACTAACATATACCCCGTAGTTAGGGCTCTATTTAGCAGGATACTTCAGATAGTTTATTTGATCAAAGATTTTTTTATGAGTGTTTGGCAAGTAGCTTATTTGGTCAAATAATGTACTTGAAATAAAATGTTACTTCCGGTAGCATTTGAGAAATCAGGTACCTAAAATGACTTATTTTCCATTTTATACCCCTTTATTCTATAATATTAAATAATTTTCATATCCTTTTACGTCATTTTACCAAAATCGGCTACCTTTTCAGCTAGTTTGTCAAACACATTTTTATATAATCAGTTACCTTATCAGCTCCTAATTTTCAGCTACCTTATCAGTTACCTTTTCAGGTTTCAGCTACCTTTTCAGGCAGTTTTGCCAAATAGAGCCTTAGTCTTTCTTAAAACGGTCATATCAGTTATAAGAGTAAAATCGGTTACAATGTTACATGCTACTCATATAGATAAATGGGACAAAAGTTAGTCATTCTCTAATCCTTAGGCTGTAATATCCCGTATTTTGGTAGCATTTATAATTGCATTTTAATGAATTAATTTTGACGTTTATAATTTATAATAATAAATAAGACGGAATGATGGAATAAAATAATAAATAAAGATTGAGTCGAGGATTAGCAGTGGCCGTGTATGGGTCGTGTATTACTCACCTAGTATGAGTAAATAATAATAGTAATATTTATATATTAATAATAATAATAAGGATCAATTAATGAAAACACCCTTTAATGTTGCACTTTTTAAACTAAACACCTTATGCAAAGTTTTTTAAAACTTAATACCTTAATGTGCATTTCATTCACATTTTGGTACCTTAAGTGGATTTAGGCAAAAAAAAATGGAATATTCCGGCCATTTTTTAAAGACATGACGACGTATTTATGATACACTCCGTTCAAATTTTCAACTTCTTCTCTTCCCTCTTATAACTAGAAGTCACAGTTGATTTAATCTCGGTAGTATTTCATATTTTTTTTGGCCTAAATCCACTTTGTAATACTACGGTTTTATGAGTCTATGGGTACTCTATCGAGTGGGGCTTACTCTGTCGAGTAAGTATGTTTTTATACGAAACAGTAGTCTGTCTGATGGGTACTCGATCGAGTATGTGTGGCACTCGATCGAGTAAGTGAGTCTTACGGGTTGTTTTTGACGGGATTTGTTAATAACGCGTGATTCATATTTAAGTGTTTCCGTCACTTTATTCATCACTTTTACTTTTTCTAAAAACCCTTCAAAGAGAAAAGAAGTTACATTGTCTCCATCATTGCGTTACTATCAAATCTCAAGGGCTAAGGTTGTCGGATCGTCACATTCTTTACACCATTGAGTTCGTCGTGTCGAGGGTAAGATCCTTGTATAGTTTTTATGTTGTTTCTTTGAGTTTGGTTAAATCCCTAATTGGGTAAATTGGGGGGTTTTGCGGGTATTGTGCTTATTAGATGGTGATTGTATGATTGTATGTTTGATAGGACGTAATTTTATTGAAGAACGACTTTGATTAGCTGCTAGACCGTCTGTGGTGATTGCTTTTCCAGGTAGGGTTTCCCTACTCGGTATTAATTACATGATTGTGGTGATTGTGCTGTAGTTAGTGATTGTTGATTGTTTCAGACGGTTGTGATTTCATATTGTTGATTGTTTCAGACGGTTGTTGAGGTTGTATTGTGATTACTGTTTATCTATCTCTGTGTTCTTTGGGTGCGTCCCCTGGTGAGTGGAGTCACTTGCGGGAGTGGCTTCACGCCCTTGATTCGCCTTCTGTGGAACCCGCCACAGAAGGGATGTGCACATTAATGAACTTGGGTTTATCGCTCGATGGAGATGAGCGGGGATTTGGTGGGTACGGCTGCGGTTGTAATACCCGCCCTTTTAGGGACCCTTTGACCAGCGTTGACTGACCTTGGGAGCGGGAATAGTTCTTAGAAGTATGTGCCAAACTATCTTGGGTTACGTGTCATGTGTGGTACTCGATAGAGTAGAGGCTACTCGATCGAGTAGCGTAGTTACTCGATCGAGTAGGGGGTCACTCGATCGAGTATGTGAGGTACTCGATCGAGTATCGAGTTTTCAGCGAGGGTTTTTAATCGCGTTTTGTTAAATCCGCAAATCATTTCCGCCTCATTCCTCCTACCCTTTGGTCGCCTCTTTCCCTTCCCTTCACCATAAAACCTCCATGGAAGCCTCTTGAAGGTCCTCGCGCCTTAGAAAAAGCATAACTTGAGTCGGGTAGCGGTCTTTTGCTGGGTTTCTCCTCATAGGTATGTCGTCATCATCATCCGTGTCCTTGTCTTTACGATTAGGGTTTGCTTGGTAGTAATAGATGATTGTGTTGTGGTTATAGGCTTTGCTTGGTTGCTGGATATGTCATATGTTGGCGTGGATTGGTTGCAGTTGCTTAAAGGTAGGTTCGCCTACTCAGTTTCTGTAGATAGTCGATTGTTGTGTCATTGTTGATTGATTAAGACGGATGTTGCTGTTGTATTGTAATTGTGATTGTTGTCTCTGGTTCTCGAGATGCGTTCTCGGCTGAGTGGAGTCACTTGCGGGAGTGGCTTCACGCCCTAGTTTCGCCCTTCGTGGAACCCGCCACGGAAGGGGATGTGCACATTAATGGGACAGGGTTATCGCTCGGTATGATGAGCGGGGATTTGGTGGGTACGGCTGCGGTCCCCCACTGGCAGGGCTGGTCCAGTGGACAGTCGGTGACGGAGATTGATCGGTGTGGGTGTGCTTGTGTGTGGCTGATTGTGTTACATTGTGTTGTTAGTTGTTGTTGGCTTCGTTGTGTTTTATCTCAGTACTGACCTGTTGTGGTGGTCTTGTTGTTTGTGTGTCTGCCGTGATCCCTTATGGTGAGCAGTCTGTCTTAGCAGGTGTTGATATCGTTGATAGCTGGAGTCCGGGCAGGGATGAGTCTTCACGAGATTTGATAGTTGTAGCGAGTAGTCTTTGAGTCGTATCTTTCATGTTATCAGTTGGTTTTAAATCACTTGTAAAATAACATAATAGTTCTTTTATCGACATTTGGTTATTGTTTCCTCGGGTAACCGAGATGGTAATGCCTTATATGCTAAGGAAGGCCTAGTTAAGGCTCCTCTGGATATGGGGGTGTTACAGCGGCCCCCCACTGGCGGCGTGGAGTACTTGTTGCGATGGGTACTCTGGCAGGGCTACACACTTTAGTGTGTAATCAGTTGTGTGGAGATTGTTGATGGAGACTGGGGATTGTTGTGTTGACTGAGTTGTTTGGCTGTTGTTTCATGTTTGTTTTATATCGTGTAATTAGTACTGACCCCGTTTAATTGTTTTAAAAACTGTGGTGATCCATTCGGGGATGGTAAGCAGTTGTTGAGCAGGTTTGATATGACGCTTTTGGGCTAGCTGGGATGAGTTATCACTTGGCAATAGAAGAGTCTTCCGCTGTGTCAGACGATGTCCTTAGCTATTCAGTTTTGCTAGTAGACAGTTTTGGATTTGGTTGTATTTTAGTTAATAGTTTTGAGTTTGGACATGTAATCACTTAAACAGTATTTTACCTTTTTAAAGTACGTTTCTTCATTGTCTTATGAATATCATTGCCTCGGGTAACCGAGATGGTGACGTTCCTATACCTAAGTAGTCCTGGTAAGGCACTTAGAGTATGGGGGTGTCACGCACTTAAGGTACCAGAATGTGAATAAAGTGCACATCTCCTATCTACTAAAAGAATAGGTCAACTCACAATTTTTCTCTCCAAAAAACATATTTTTAAATAAGGAAACTATTAATATTATAATTGTATTCACTAAATAAGGAAATTAATAATTATGATGTATTTCATTATATAATTCTTTTCATTAAAATTAATATTTTCTTCAAATTATATAATTTTTACTAAATACTAAATTATACTCCCTCCAATTCACTATTTTCTTCCCTATTTCCTTAAATAGATTATTCAGGTTTTCTTCCCCTTTCTTATTTTGGAAACTTTTATTCTTATTTTATTCATCTCTCTCCTATCACCAAACCCCACCCAACTTTTACTCTTATTTTATTCATCCCTCTCTCTTATCACCAAACCCCACCTAACTCACAATTCCTTATTTAATTCTTAATTATTCATTCATCTATCCAATCCACAAACCCCACCATCTTCCTTTATTCATTCTTTAACCATCTCCTAAAATCTTGTGCCTACATCAAAGGGGAAGAAAACCCCGAATAGGAGGGAGTAATATTTTAATTAAAGTATAAATAATATAAAACTATAAACTATTAAATCTTTTATTGATTGATATTATTATTTGAGAATAACTTGACTTATACTATTCATACTATGTATGAACAAGACTATAAAACGTTTTGATTACTTTCATAACAAACAAATTTGAAAGAACTTATAAATCGGAATCATTAGCTTTGTGGTATAAAAAAATACTTTATAAAAAAAAAATATTTCAGCACATTATTCAATTCTCTTGGATTAATTTTCGGTTTTTTTCCTCAAAACAAAATACAATAACGAGAAAAATGAACAAGACTATAAATCATTTTGATTACTTTTATAACAAACAAAATTGAGAGAATTTATAAATTGGAATCATTAGCTTTGTGGTATAAAAAATACTTTATAAAAAAATACATTTCAGCACATTATTCAATTCTCTTGGATTAATTTTCAGTTTTTTTTTTGCTCGAAACAAAATATAATAACGAGAAAATGAACAATTAATGAGATATACCACTATTATTTTAGAGTTCAATTTTACTCAATTTTCTTGAATAATTTTACAGTTCAATTTTTTTCCTCATATCAAAATATCATGACCTGAATAATGAAAAACTAACGAGGTGTTAATTTAGCATGATTAAGTAATATAAAAATAAAAACTCCATAAATAACGCGCATTCGTTGCACGGGATCTAAACTAGTTAAGGTATTAAGTTTTAAAAAACTTTTCATAAGATGTTAAGTTTTAAAAAGTGCAACATTAAAGGATGTTTTCATCAATTGATCCTAATAACAATAATAATAGAGTTTCCTAATTGCCTTTCTACCAATTATAAATAGAGAAGAGGGGACCCTACCCTAACTTATTCAATCATAAAAACTTAAATTAATTCATAAGAAGGGAAAATAAGAGATCTAGAGAAAGAGAGAGGGATTTAAGATAGTATAATCGACAAAAGGTAAGACCGTCTCATAATTTATTTAATTAATGTTTATATCGCTTGTATACCGTGTTTAAGACCACTGTGCACCACCATACACGCAACCCAAGGGACCGTGACTTCGA
Organism: Silene latifolia; assembly: GCF_048544455.1. Taxonomy (NCBI): domain Eukaryota; kingdom Viridiplantae; phylum Streptophyta; class Magnoliopsida; order Caryophyllales; family Caryophyllaceae; genus Silene; species Silene latifolia. The sequence continues at coordinate 48,280,966 of NC_133535.1, read as the reverse complement.
CAATAGGCTAGCTTGGACCACCGTGACCTCGCATGACCCTTATGTGACCGTCGATAGCTGATGACCTAGGGTGGTTAATTGGGTGGTTTTCGTGGCTAGGGTATGGTGTTGCCGGGGGATTTAAAACGGGAAATTGAACCATTTCGTTGACCGTCGTGACCTGGGTTAGGGTTGGTTGGTCGTGGGTGGTGGCGTCGACACTTGTGGTGGTGGTTGGAGGGTTAAAGGTTAGACCTTGGTGGTTGTGGTGGCCGGAAAACGGGAAAACAAGGGAGTTTGGGTTGTTTTGTTTGAAACTGTCTTAAGACGGCTGTTGTGGCCGTGTGGTTGCTTTGAGGGAGGTTGGACACCACCACTGGAACCGTCGTGTGTCAGTGGTGGCTATGGTGGTGGCCAGTGGAGGTGTGGGTCCTTATTATGGTGGTCGTGGTTGTGGGATTTATACACGGTGGTTGTGGTTTGTTTCTAGGTGGGTCCGTACAAGTGGATCCTAGGGCATGGGTGTTTGGTATGATGGCTGGGCTCGACGGGAATCGTGGTGGTTGGCTGGGCTCACCGTGGTAGTGGGTGGTTGACCACGGTAAGGCATGAGTGTATGGACCTTGTGTCGGGGTGTTTGGCCGTGGTTTTGGGTGTTGGTGGAGTACATGGGTTTAAACCGTGTATTTAGGAAACCTTGGGCTAATTCTTTAAATACGGGTTTTTATTTCGTAAATTTTATAATTAATAATAATGAATCGTAATTAATTAATAAATAAGTTACGGTAACATTAATATAAAAAAATTATAATATTATCTTAGGTGACAGATTTGAAGTGGAGTATTTCTGATTTATTCTTGGACTGCGTAATTGGATTTTATCTGCAAAGGTAGGTTATCTACTAAACTGGAATATGATTTGTGTTATTTGTCTTATGGATGTTATTTGGAGAATGGACATTAATTGCTGGATGGTTACCGTTGTGAACTATTATTATTAATCAATTGTTGAATATTCATGTTTCATATATTTATATTGTTAAATTGGTTGGATGAGTATTGGAAGGTCCCAGGCTTAGTCGTTGGTGGATAACGTGTGAATTGGAAGACCCCGGGCTTAATCGCTGGTAGATAACATGTGAATACCCCGGTCCAGGGATTGGCGGGATGAATGGGTGTTTCAGAGATGTGAATTGGTTATTGAGCATTTGCATATATTGGTTGCTATTATTATTTGTATTGTATTCATGTTGTTTAGATATTCCTACTCAACTGTTTGGTTGACAGTGTATTTGTTAAACACTTGTGATGAACCATTTATTGGGGAGCAGATTAGTTGACAGGTAATAAAGAATACCTGATTGGGAGCTTGGGACATGGGGTGAATGATGATGGACCATATAGAAGTCTAGCTCACTTAGACAGTTTATTGGATACTTCACTTATTTTATTTCCGCTGCGAGAATTGTACTTAATTATTTCTATTAAGTCTTTTGGTTAAGTAAACTGTAATAAGGCCGTTAAACATTTATTTATTTAAAGTACCGTGGTTTGTTTTACTTTGTTTATTCACTACCTCGGGCAATCCGAGATGGTAACAACTTCTTTTATCTAGGAATGCCTAGTTAAGGTTCTTGGATAAATGGGGGTCTTACAAAGTGGTATCAGAGACAGATTCCTCAGGCCTAAAACCAATGAACAATAATGAATATAGAATGTGTCTAATAATATGAACCCGGGTAGAAACTGTTATGAGCCCCCTTAGGCTTGAGATGAGTAAAGGGCCTCCTTACACCAAACTTCTGGCCCTTTCAGTTTTGAACTGTTTACCTTGAGAGAAAATTTAAAGAGTGGGGTAATTAAAATAAAACTGGTCTCCCTCCTATTCTCAATAACTCTCCATATTTCCTTTTTCTTCTATTCACAATACTCTCCCTATTTCCTTATTTGGCAAACTTTTATACTTATTTTAATCACTCACCCCAAAACAATACCCCACAATACCCATATTTTATTTTATTTTAATCACCTTACCCCACAACAATACTTATTTTAATCACCTCACCCCCACAATAATATCACACAATACCTTCCCTCTCTCCAATCTCCTACCCCCACTACAATACTTTACCATATAATACTCCCTCCCTTAATTCTCGTGCCCTCCATGAATATGGAGAGTTATTGAGAATATGAGGGAGTATTAATTCTTAAGGGTCAATAGTTGTCTTAAGATGAATATTGCTAACTTTGTTGTAGGTTGCGGAGCGAGGTAAGTATTATGTGGTGGTATGAATGGCCCAAGGCCGTGTGACATGAGAATATATTAGAGGTTGTTTGTAATTAAGTGGTCTTATGAATTATATGGTGAATTGGATTATTAATCGATTTATATATTTGATAATGCAAATGCTAGTAATTTTAATTAAAAGATTCATATGCTTGGATTTTTGTGTGATATGTGTAGTAGAATTAATATGTCTAGTGATATGCTGGATCTTTTGTGACCCTAAGCCAAGATAGATAGCGATAATTGGTAAAGTATGTTGCGACTTATAAATTGTGAATAGTGCTAGTATTTATGGGGGTGTGGCTCACGTTGGCCGTGAGGTATTGAGGGTCGTGGAGGCCACGATGGTGGATCATCGTGTGGGCCGGCAAGTGGTCAGTCAGCCCATCACATGTTGTTTTGTTTGCAGGGACACCTTGTAACACCCCCATACATCAAGGTGCCTTACCAAGACCACCTTAACATATGGAGATGCTACCATCTCGGTTGTCCGAGGTACAGTATATCAAAAGTGACCACAAAGAATTTTACTTTAAAGTTCAACAGTTTAAAGTGCGTACAACTTAAAAACCAAAACCAAACTTACAATACAAATTATCTCAAACCAAACCAACTAGAAAAGAAACTGTCATAAGACTACAGCGGAAAACTAAACTCAAGACTAATGATGACTTCGTCCCAGCCAGATCCCGCGAGCTATCCATATGGTTACCTGCTAAACAACTGCTCACCATCCCCGAATGGACCACCGCAATTTTCAAAATATTTAACCGGGGTCAGTTACTGAATAATTAAAATAAGATACAATAAACATCCAAATACACAAACACATTCCCTAATCTCCATTTAATCACCACTCACTTGACTACACACTAAATGTGTAGTCCTGCCAGAGTACCCATCACAACAAGTAATCCACTCTGCCAGTGGGGACCGCAGCTGATGTGACTCATATTTGAGCACATTTAGTCCCCGAATTAACCTCGTTCCTATGCTTTTTAGCACATATTTGGGTTATTTATTATCTTTAGTTTCCCATTTTTCATAATCTTTGAGGTTTTGTGTCCTTGGTAGGAGAGGATGGCTAACCTTGCATTTATGAGGCGAAATGGAGCTAAATGGATCGCATCCAATGACCAAGAATCAAAGAGAAGACCGACACTAGAGGCCTAAGTAGATAAATAAAGTGAAATGGGCAATGACGAAAAGATCCTTGCATCCCCAACACGATCCTTGCGGATGGTTGAGGAGCCAAACATGGGAACTACACTGCCCAAGGATCCGAGCGGCCCAAGCACGATCCGAGCGTACCTAACTGCCAGGATCCGAGCGGCTTGATCCCAGGACGAGCGGGTTGAAGCGCCAGGATCCAAGCGTCCCCTCCCTGATCCGAGCAGATCCCTTCACAGAACAGCCCGTGCCTCAGCACAGGATGAGCGGATGGTGGCAGGACTAGCAAGGGTGATCCGCGCATTTCCCTCGAGAGTAGAATTTCCCCAAGTGTTTTTTAGGGTCTTAATAGTCATTTAATCCCTTAGTAACCCTAATCCTTGTACCTAATCTTTAGTATAAATACCCCTTTGTACTACCTAGATTAGTATCCCATCTTATGTTCTCTTAATCCCTTCTTAGTACTCTCTTAATTTAGTCTTAATTTAGTTGTAGTACAATTCTCAATATTAATCACATCTTAATCTTTCCTTAATTTCTCTATTGTTCTTCCTTTTATTTGGGTAATTAGAAGATTATTTGGGTTTATTTGGAAGATTGACAACCTTCCATCAATCATCAAGTACTTCTATTATTATTTGCTTTATTTTTTGGATCATCTCTATAGGTATAATTCCTCTTTACCCTTGCTTAATTATTGTTAATCACTTTACTTTATTCATCATGTTTTTCTTTGTTAGTATGATTGACAACCTTATTAGCATGCTAAACTTGATCATGAGTGAGTAGTTTCTCTAGCTAGGGTTAATGGGGAATTAGGGGAAACAAACATGGGGATTGATCTATGCTTAATTTAATATGTTATCATAATTAAATTGTTTGCTTGTTGTGATTTCAATTTATGCATATGTTAGGTTTGATGAAATGCGAGCCTATGAATCCTTGCATTTTTTGACCATCCCTTATCTTTTCAATGAGGCTTGTAAGACATAAACCAACTCGAGCCTCATTAGACCATGCATAGAGTTGAATAGGAAGGATTAAGTCGACTTGTAGGTGTTGTACAGTCTAGACGACTCGGTTCCGGGACCCAAACCTTCTTAGGGACTGTAAGATATACACTAACTCGATCCCATCACAACAATAAGTTCTTGCATCTAACTGAGAACATGTTTGTATGATCTACTCCCATGAATCCCCTATGAACCCATGACACCCTAGTGACTTTAATCATTTGTTTACAAACCCCTTTAATTACTTTGCTTTGTTTTCATTAATTTACTTTTATTTTGTTGATTAGTTTAGATTACCTATCACCTCAACCCAAATTGTGACACCCTAAGACATAGCTATTTGCAGTTGAGAATCCTACATCAATACCCGTCCCTTGGGATCCGACCTTTACTTACCTTTTTACTAAGAGTAGTTTGTGAAGTTATAAATATTGTTTTGGTTGGTAGCTTTTGACGACGAGTTTGAACCAGACCAAAAATGGCGCCGTTGCCGGGGACGGTGTTAAATTGATTTGATTTTCATTAATTGTTTTTAGTTGTGTCTTTCTTTACCTAGGGGAAGACAATCTCCTCAAGGTTGTTCTAATTGTTTTCGAGTTGTTTGATATTTTGCACGACTAGGAGATCACAAGGTAATCCATTACCTATTGATCTTGAAATCGAAAGGACCTTAACGAACAATAGAAGAGTTGCTAGAGAAACTTCAAGAGTTATAGGTATTGGAGAGATTGTGGACATTCAACCAAATAACATTGAGTTTACCAACCCTTTCGTAAGAGAAGGAGAGGATAACCTAATTCCAAACCACCCAAAAAATCAACCCACAATGCCTAAATTTTCATCACATTCCGTACCAACCGAGGAGAACCTACCAAATGGTACTCCTACACCACCACATTTAACCGGTAATTTCATTGCCAAATCCGCATTCATACAATTAGTTGAGAGAAGTCAATTTGGAGGGATGCCTAGTGAAGACCCTCATTCACATATGGAGACTTTTTGTGACTATTGTGATGCGATTTCTCAAACCGGAGTTACTCAAGACCAAATCTGATTGGTGTTTCGTTTTTATTTGATCGGTACCGGAAAGCAATGGTTGAAGAGCCTAGACAAGGCTACCCTTGGTATTGATTCATGGAAAAAGTTAGCACTTGCCTTCTATAAGAAATTTTATCCTACGGAGAAGACTAACATGTTGAGAGCCCAAATCACCGGGTTCAAGCAAAAGGATGAAGAATCATTGTATGAAGCATGGGAGAGATTTAAGGACACTTGTCTTTCTTGTCCACACCATGGACTTAGCGAGTGGTTCCTTGTACACCAATTTTGGAACGGTTTATATGAAGACTCCCGCAACATTCTCAATATGGGATCCAATGGAATGTTTACCGAAGTTGATGACAATCAAACATGGGCCAAAATCGAGGAGATGACGGTTCATAATTCACAATATAGTAGGCCTCGAAAGGCAACTAGAGGAGGAAAGCATGAGGTAGATTCCAACACACAATTGGGTGCTCAACTAAGTGCTCATCTTGACACTATCAATTTGAAGTTTGAGAAGGCCATGGCTAAACTTGATGAAGCTTCCAAATCACCCAAACAACATATCAATGCTATGATAGCATCATCCTCAATTCCAAGTGGAGTATGTGAGAGTTGTGGAACTTTGGGGCATGACCAAAGTGAATGTAGGGGAACAAATGAACAAGTGAATGTTTTCTAAACATACAAGAGTGGCACCCCTTATTCCAACTATTACAATGAGAATACATAATTCCATCCAAATCTTTCATACAAAAGCCAAAATGTCCAAAACCCCCAACTAACATACACTCCACCTCCAATGAGAAACCAAGCTCAAAGACCCTTTTACAATCAAAGCCAATGTTATCAAAATTAACCTTCCTACAACCAATCCAATGACCAAAGCTTTGATGTTAAAAAAGCGGTCCTCCAAATGCAAAAGAACCAACAAGAATTTTTCACCCAAATGCAAAAAAGATAGCAAAGCCAAAGATATCACCATCAACAACATACTAGCCCACACCAAGTTGTTGGAAACTCAAATGACTCAATTAGCATCTTCTAGCTCTCAAATACAAAAGGGGCAATTACCACCTCAAAGTAATCCCCCAAGACATGAGTCGGTGAGTGCCATCCATTTGAGTAGTGGTACAAGATATGAAGGGCCGAAGAGGCCAATTGATGAAGATATTGTGGATGCTAGTGACAAGCAAAGAGTTGTGGAAAACTCTAAGGAAGAAGAAGAACCCACCACCAATGAAGTTTCAAAGAAGAAGAATGAAGAGAAGGCTAAGGAAAAAGAGCCTATTGTGATTAGACTTCCATTCACAAGTCGTCAAGCTAAACCTAAGTTTGATGAACAACTTGGAAAGTTCATGGAGATTGTGAAGAACCTAGAAGTCTCAATCCCATTCACGGAATTGATCAATCATGTTCCGGCCTATGCAAAATACATGAAAGACATTCTTACCAAGAAGAAATCCATCCGGAAGCTAGAGACTATTGCCTTTACCAAAGTGAGTAGTGCTATTTTACAAGGAAGTTCCCCTCCAAAACTCAAAGATTCGAGAAGTTTCTCTATTCCATGTACCATTGGCGACACTACAATCAACAAAGCATTATGTGACCTTGGAGCAAGTGTAAGTGTCATGCCATACTCGGTATACAAGAGGCTAGGAATGAGAGAGCTCAAATGCACTAACATTACTCTACAAATGGCGGATCGATCAACAAAGATACCTTTAGGGGTATGGGAGGATGTGCCTGTAAGAATTGGCAAGTTCTTCATCCCGGTAGACTTTGTCATTGTAGACATGGAGGAGGATTCCAATATTTCTATCATTTTAGGAAGACCTTTCTTGCACACCGCGTGAGCGGTAATTGATATGAAATATGGAGAGCTCACACTTGAAGTGGGGGATGAGACAATCACTTTCAACCTTGACAAAACAATGAGAGCTCCCCGATTACATGAGCCATGTTTCATGATCGATCATTATAGCCGAGAAAGTGATAGGAAGAAGTTAGCATCTCAATGCAAAGATCACACCATGGGTAAATAATCACCACCCATATGGAAGAAGAAAGTGGATAACCCTCAAGTAGCTCTATCCGGAGAGCAAGGAAATTTCAACAACAATGAGAACTTGAATAGCTCACCACCAATCATGACAAGTAAGGAAGAAGGCCTCATTGGCCATCACAACAAGAAAGAGGAGTTGCTCTTGTCAACTCATGACGTCATTGGGGAACAAGCTAATGAAGTTTGTGGTCTATGGGATGACGAATTTGAAGGATTAGTCAATCCCTACATTGGCAATGCTATGACCTTAGACCAAGGCTTTAGTGATCCTTGTCATCATCTTGACTCGAGTCACCACCATGAAGAACGCAATATGCAAAGATCTATGTAAGATCTTTATAATGAAAATGAACGAGCCTTTGACCACAAGGTGTTGAACAACATCAACAATACCTTGGCTATGCCCCCTTGACATCTCATTCAAGAATGAGAGTTTGGTGGAGTCCTCCCTAAACCACCATTTGTAAATATTCTAACCCCTTAACTAGCATTTTATTTCCTTTATTGCATCTTTGTCATTTTTGGATTTACATTTTCATGATTTGATCAAGATTTTCGACATGAGAGAAAGCGAGGGAGGTATTTTAACGTGTTTTGATGTGTATTGTTTGATCTAGTATGGGGATAGCAATTGCCTAGGCTACCCAAGCCTTCGTAGTTCACCCGCAACGATGAAAAAGGAAATGAAGAAAGAATGATACGGGAAAAGAAGATCCCCACAGGCAGAACTGAGCTCGTGGGAGTAGAGAAGAATCCGAGCATCCTCAGAGGGAATCCGCTCGAGCTGATGATGATCCGGGCGTCCCAGAGGTGGATCCGAGCGTCCTGTCCTTAGGACGCGGGTCCTGGGAAAGCCTAATTGAAGAATCTGTCCTGTGTCAAAAACTGAGCAGATCATATTCAAGACGCCCGTACCAGACTTTGAGCCGCTAGTCTTGGCAAGGATCTGCGCATCCTGGCATGCTTCAAATTTATAAGTCCACGCTGTTTGTAAATCCGAGCATCCCTAGGAGGATCCGAGCGTTCCCAGAAAGAAATCCGCTCGTCTTGAGCAGGATCCGCGCGTCCCAGCACGGGTTGGAAAATCAGAGTGCACTGACTGAGGATCCGAGCGTCCCGTCTTGAATCCGCTCGTCCTCTGCTGCTATTTAACAATAATACGGGATTCACCCCTCATTTCCAAAATCATTTCTATCTTTTATAAACACACACACACACACACACACACACACACACACACACACACACACACACACACACACACACACACACACACACACACACACACACACACACACACACACACACACACACACACACACACACACACACACACACACACACACACACACACACACACACACATCCTTTCTCCCTCAAAACCCTCAATCCCCTCATTCAAAAACACAAATTTCTCAACCAAAATCACCACCATCAAAACAAAACTTCCTCAAATCAAGATTAAACTACTCCTTTATCAACAAAAGACCATCTACACATCAAAATCCTCACAAACTTAATCAATTTTATAGGGTTTGGGTACAAATTCGAAAATCCTAAAATTGATTGGGAATTGATTGAAGCTTGAGGAAACAAGGAGCATTCAAGCACAATATTGATTTGTTGATACAAATTTGACAAGGAGAACACCATGGCAAGAACAAAAGGCGGAAACAAGGCACCCAAAACCTCAAATTTATCAAAGAGGCAACAAGCTCTTCTTGCCTCCAATGCTTTGGTAGTGGTACAACCAAGGGTGGAGATCCAAGAAATTGCAACTCCTATTGAGGAAGCTACACCTACTCCGGTTATAGAACAATTACAAAATTTTCCGGAGGTAACTTTCTTAACCAATTCTCATAGGAAAGCATTTTTATCCCTTACTAGGAAGACTATTGTACCTACCAAGTTCATATGTCAAGTTGCCTTAGAAAAGTTGGGTGTGCTTCAGAGAACTATAAAATTTTTCTAGTCCATGAGGTTACTAACCCTGTTTGAAATGGAAGAATTGACCTACCCTTCGTTGACCAAGGAGTTTGTAAGCTCCTTGAAGGTGACTAAGGTAGAGACTCAAAAATTTGTTGAATTCCGCCTTGAGAACAAGAGTAGAAGAATGACCTTGAGTGAGTTTGGTGAAGTGTTTGGTCTTTTACAACATTATCATTATGAGAAGAAGCCTTTAAAATATGATGCTGCACCCCTTTGGAAAGCGATTACCGGGCAAAAATTTGACTCTTTCCGGGAGTGCCATGTTCTTTATGTTCACCATCCGGGCATAAGGTTATGGTACAGGTTTTTGGGCAACACTTTGATTGCAAGAAAAGGAACCAACCACTTTACCGAGCTTGATTTTGTCTACCTTGAGTCTACCATGAATATCAATTGAAAGTTCACCAAAGAATACAACATCCTTCAACTTTTACTTGATCGGTGGCTTGAAATTGATAATGGGAAAGATGGAGTGGCTTTTATTGTGAATGGAGGCTTAGTAACGAGGTTAACCAAGCACTTTAACCTGAATTTCAACAAAGATAAAACTTACAAACCGGTTAAAGGGAGCAACCTCCTTGATTTGAGCACTATGATCAACAAGTTCCATTGGGTCAAGAATGACAATCTTGACAATAAATTTGAGTGGCTCATCAAAGAAGCTAAGTCCTTCATCTTGCCTAACAAAATATGCCGCATCGCCGTCCGTAGCCAAACTACCTACTACCCGTCTCCGAGGAAGCCGAAGTGATTATGAAGCAACATAGGGAATCAAATGCAAAGCCCTCCTCCTCCTCCATTGTGACTCCACCATATCCATTTGCTTACCAAGAATTCAAACCAATTGGCTCTAATGTCATGGTAGGCGACGACTACTTGACCCAACTAATGCAACATATGCATAAGGAAGCTCATGAAGATAGGGTCAATGCTTACTGTGCTCAATATCCACCCCTCCTACATTTAGCTAGGCAAGGACTACCTGATCCTTCATGTCCTTTGCCTAGTTGGGCGGATAGGGAGGTATTATTCCCAAGTGCTTCTAGAGATGCCAACATGGATAGTCGAGTGGCTAGGGGGAAAGAGATTGTTGTTGATGACGGGGAAGGTAGTGACTCTTGCCAAGAAGAAGAGGAAGGGGAGCAAAGTTCAAATGGTAATGATGAGAGTGGTGAAGCCTCCGGGTCAATGGAGGTAGATGATGAAGAAGATGATGAGGAAGTTGATCATGAAAGCAATGATAGTGTTGAGGATGTCGCAATGAGCGATAATTGAGGATTGACAAGCTACTTGGAGGATGCCACATATGCGGGGTTGATTACTTGACTTTAACCTATTCCATTGTGAGTTTCCTACACCTCCTCTAGCTTTGTTTATATCTCTTGTTTTCAAATTTTTTAATCTTGATCATTTGTTTTCGAGTCCTAGCAACACTTAAAGGACTCCCACCTCGGTTCCATTGAGGTGTCTCATTTTGTTCCCATTTTGAAAATCCAAATTGACTTTTAGTTTCATGCATTGCATACTTGTGCATGAACTTCCCTACTTTTACACTAGAAATAGTGTCTTACTTGGTTTGGGAAAGTTCAAACACAAGGAATGGGAGTTATTCCAAATTAGCTCTCCAACCAATAAAATCATGCATCATATAAAGTAGAATAGATTGCATCATTTTTATATATGTCATATAGTTTGCATATTAGTGTAGAAATCTGCATTCTCATTTAACTTGCATAATTTTTTATCGTATTGGCCATTGTGGACAATGCCCATACTAGTGTGGGGATGGAAAATTCTAACTTGACTTTTAAAATAAAAAATGATAAAAATTTGAAATTTTTTGAAAAACACAAAAATATGTCCTTTTATTTCACAAAAATAAAAACCAAAAAAATTTGAAAATTTGAAAAAACCAAAAACATGTTCATTTCCTTTGTGGTGTAGAATTGTATATTTTGTATATACTAGTTTATTTGTTTGTTTGTTTATCCTTCTATTAAATTGGATCGACTACGCCACATCCGAGGCATGAGGAATATGAAGACCGCATGGTATGATCTTTCTAATCTCCCTTTTCATCTCTATGTTAATGACTACGTGTCTTTATTTTGAACGATGCGGTACAAACCAATATGATCTTAGGAGTTGCATTTAGTTTATATGGCATACTAGTTGATAGAAGTATTTATATTAGGTTGTATAAATGTTAGTTGCATCATGGCATATAGTTGTATTTTAGGAATTTTTTTGTGAAAACATCTATTTGGGAAGCTTGACAAGTGTATATAAGGCCCTTGTAGATACTTTTTATTCTTAAGACTTTGCTCATTAGAATAATTTTAAAACACCCTAAGATGTGTCATGCTAGTATCCTTTGACCCATGGATTAAGGCCCAGTCAAGAGTATCTTGTGGTGTGATAATTCCTTGGCTACCGTTTATTCCAAGGTGACCCTTGAAACCATGCAACCATCTTCCAGTTCTATCACATTTTGTCAACAAAAAGGGAATGGGCACAAAAATTATCAAATTGAGTTCAAGCAATCAAAAATGAAAAATAAGAAGTTTGCAATTTTCATCAAAGAAAAGAGGAGCAAAAATAGACTCCTATGCTTTAAATAAAAGCACCCTTCTTACAAATTAGGGTGATTTGAAAATGTTCAAAAATGCAAAAGTTGAAATTGTCAAGTATCAAAATGCCAAACATCAAAGAAATGGCAAAAAGAAATGGTTCTCAAAAATGTCAAATGCCACAAGAAATTGGGGGGAATAACAACATCAAAAGCAAACTCCCATATGAAACTCAAAACACAATGATCCCTTTATCCATTGAACCCACTTTTGTGCATGGTGGAGAGGGGACGACCCTTCTTCTTGTCTAGGCAAAAAGGGGAATTCCGCGATCCTACAGTGTTTCTAACACCATAAGGAGTCTACTCTTGACGAAAGCATTTAACGATTGAGGACAAAGGTACCTTAGCTTGACACAACTTGGAGGTGATTTATTGGTATCCTTCTAGGCTTAGTAGTTTAAAGAAACTGTATCTATGATGGAGTGTGTACCCTTAGATTGCTTCCCTTTTAGATAATTTCCGCCACTTATATGAGGAAAGTGGCTATTCTTTTGTAGATGCATTCATTACTTGTTTTGTGTGCTTAATGCTTGGATGTATCGCCATTTTGGCAAGCCCCCACCTCGCCTTGCAAGAAGACATCCTACCTCATGGTTGTCTTGTTGTGAGTTGAAGGGGCGGAGTGAGATCCGCTAATTGTCTTATATCGGTTATATTAGTAGGTTAGTTTAAATAAAGGTTCTAGTTTTAGTCACCTCTTTACTCGGGACGAGCAAAGGTTCGATTTGGGGATGTTTGATGTGACTCATATTTGAGCACATTTAGTCCCCGAATTAACCTCATTCCTATGCTTTTTAGCACATATTTGGGTCATTTATTATCTTTAGTTTCCCATTTTGCATATTTTTTGAGGTTTTGTGTCCTTGGTAGGAGAGGATGGCTAACCTTGCATTTATGAGGCGAAATGGAGCTAAATGGATCGCATCCAATGACAAGCATCAAAGAGAAGACCGACACTAGAGGCCTAAGTAGATAAATAAAGTGAAATAAGCAATGACGAAAAGATCCTTGCATCCCCAACACGATCCTTGCGGATTGTTGAGGAGCCAAACATGGGAACTACTCCGCCCAAGGATCCGAGCGGCCCGAGCACGATCCGAGCGTACCTAACTGCCAGGATCTGAGCGGCTTGATCCCAGGATGAGCGGGTTGAAGCGCTAGGATCCGAGCGTCACGTCCCTGATCCGAGCGGATCCCTTCACAGAACAGCCCGTGCCTCAGCACAAGACGAGCGGATCGTGGCAGGACTAGCAAGGGCGATCCGCGCATTTCCCTTGGGAGTAGCATTTCCTCAAGTATTTCTTAGGGTCTTAATAGTCATTTAAGCCCTTAGTAACTCTAATCCTTGTACCTAATCTTTAGTATAAATACCACTTTGTACTACCTAGATTAGTATCCCATATTATGTTCTTTTAATCCCTTCTTAATACTCTCTTAATTTAGTCTTAATTTAGTTGTAATACAATTCTCAATATTAATCACATCTTAATCTCTCCTTCATTTCTCTATTGTTCTTCCTTTTATTTGGGTACTTAGAAGATTATTTGGCTTTATTTGGAAGATTGACAACCTTCCATCAATCATCAAGTACTTCTATTATTCTTTGCTTTATTATTTGGATCATCTCTATAGGTATAATTCCTCTTTACCCTTGCTTAATTATTGTTAATCACTATACTTTATTCATCATGTTTTGCTTTGTTAGTATGATTGACAACCTTATTAGCATGCTAAACTTGATCATGAGTGACTAGTTTCTCTAGCTAGGGTTAATGGGGAATTAGGGGAAACAAACATGGGGATTGATCTATGCTTAATCTAATATGTTCTCATAATTAAATTGCTTGCTTGTTGTGATTTCAACTTATGCACATGTTATGTTTGATGAAATACGAGCCTATGAATCCTTGCATTTTTTTACCATCATTTATCTTTTCAATGAGGCTTGTAAGACATAAACCAACTCGAGCCTCATTAGACCATGCATAGAGTTGAATAGGAAGGATTAAGTCGACTTGTAGGTGTTGTACAGTCTAGACGACTCGGCTTCGGGACCCAAACCTTCTTAGGGATTGTAAGATATACACTAATTCAATCCCATCACAACAATAAGTGTTTGCATATAATTGAGAACATGTTTGTATGATCTACTCCCATATGAACCCATGACACCCTAGTGCCTTTAATCATTTTTTTTTTTTTTTTTTTTTTCCGGTGACGAGGGGTTGTATCCCCCCGGGCACATGCAATACCCTGCAAACCACGTGTGCCATGTAAGACATCCTTTAGGATGACAGGTAACCGTAGCACTCCCGTGTAGGGAGTCAAACCTGGGACCTCTCAATTCGTTGCCATTGCAACGCTTTGAGGCACTCACAAACTCCACTACACCCAAGCCACTTTGGTTATTTAATCATTTGTTTACAAACCCCTTTAATTACTTTGCTTTGTTTTCATTAATTTACTTTTATTTTGTTGATTAGTTTAGATTACCCATCACCTCAACCCAACTTGTGACACCCTAAGACATAGCTATTTACAATTGAGAATCCTACATCAATACCCGTCCCTTGGGATCCGACCTTTACTTATCTCTTTACTAAGAGTAATTTGTGAAGTTATAAATATTGTTTTGGTTTGTAGCTTTTGACAACGAGTTTGAACCGGACCAGCAGCCTTACCACCTAAGCCCTGCTCAAAACCATAGAGCGAAAACCCAATGACCATTAATGTGCACATTCCCCTTGTCAGGGGAACCACAAGGGGCGAATCAAGGGCGTGAAGCCATTACCGATGATGACTCCACTCAGCCGAGGGTGCACCTCGCAAACTACATATACATCAACAACCAAAAATAGCAATACTAATATAACAAGTCAATTCCAAATTAAACGATCTCAACAATCCAATAATCATGTAAGTACATCAAACTACACCGCCTTAAACTTAATTACACAGTCAACTGAGTAGGGAAACCCTACCTTTTCGCAATCCGCTATAACTGCAGCCAAACATATAATTGTACAAGAGTCCCACATTGTCACCTACAACAATTATCAACAACTATACATCATAATCCGATTTCTAACCAAAACCCCCAAATCATTCAATTAGGGTTAGACCAACTTAACGAATCAACATCAAAACACATAAGGAACTTATCCAAATACCGACGATTGCAAAGGTGTAAAAATCCCCAAAACTTATGAACCCTACCTAAAGATTTGATTGTAAAAGGTGGAGAGGTTGAACGTCGTTGAAGTTTTGTGGAACCCTTTGAGAATAAAATGTAGAATGAAAATAGACTGACGAAATAACCTTTAAATACCTCTTCCACTTTTACTATCAAACCGAGACAAAACCCGGTAAATAAACCGATACTCGATCGAGTAACTCACGTACTCGATCGAGTACACCTACTCGATCGAGTTGCCTTCACTCGATCGAGTACACTCAGGTCAAAATGTACTCCAGAACCCACATAAAACTTGCTCGATAGAGTACCCCCCCCCCCCGATAGAGTATCCTAAGACCAGAATACCCGAGGTATTACAGTCTTCCCTCCTTAAAAATGAACTTCGTCCCCGAAGTTCAAACCCAACCTATAAAACATGTACACCTAACACTAACTCCACAAACTATGCCTACCTCCACAAAGTGGCTCACGATATCGTATCAACTATAGTATAGCCTCTCGACACTAACTTCATAATACTACCTCCACAAATGCCGCTAACTCCGTCTCACTAACATATTATCCACTAGCAAATCCAACATCAAGACAATCCACCAAGCGAGATCAACAACCAAATGGAAATGTTACATTCTACCACCCTTAAAATGAACTTCGTCCTCGAAATTTACTCATACTCGTAAACATCATCACCCTAACTGTCAAGACTATCAAAGTTTACTCACACTCATAATCGACATGCTACTACAAGCACTGCCATTACCTTAATAAAATCAACCACAACACAAATCCATCCTTTATTCTACACCAAGACTCAAACTTCCAAATATAATACAACATTCACAACCATCAAACTCTCTTTGCCGCATCCTACTCCTCTTAAGATAAATGTTACGTCCTCGTCACCCACTAATACTAGATCCTTAGCTATTTTTTTATTACCGCAAAACTCATCCATAACTTAACATGATATTAAGTCCCAACACTCCGTACCTACTGTCCCAATAAAAGGTTATAAACCACCTGTAGTTTCCACTTCAGTATAACACATATTCCACAAATCACTTGCCACTACTATGTCAACCAATGCCTCCTCTAAAACAAAATCAAAAGTACTCCAACAATCTCTCACAACTGTGTCCCATTAACAGAATATCACTATACCATGACAAAAACAAAAACATATGCAACTCTCTTCCATATCATACTCTACCCTCACTCCCAAGCCAAAACTGGTAAGAAACATCACTAAACAAAACAAGAGTCCATATGTCCAAACCGAAACTCACAGGAAAAAGAAGTAAACAAAACAACAATCTATATAACTGATATACACTTTCGAAAATTCGTCTCATAAGTATCCCGCCTACTCAACCACAACCGATGACGGCATCGCAACACCGCCACCAACAGTCGCACCGCAACGCGAAAGTACCTGCATCGCAACACGGAGTACCGTGCCCGGATCGCACCTGGAACACAACAACCACATTACCACAAAACCAGACTCTCGACACAACAATCATGACATCACTCTTCCAACCACCATTACCCTTTCTGAATACCGTCCTATTAGGTTATCATACACAACATATAACACGGAACACTCAGATAACAACTTTATGACTATCACACTATACCACTACTCGTGAGATCAGAACCTCACACAAACACTTACACACATCATAGATCCATAATAGAATTTAACTAGCCAATCCTGATCACGTAAGTTATCACCTGATAAAGGTTACCTCTCGCCCGAGCTTAACTCGTATGCCCCTCATAAAACATTCTCCCATTCGCGTAAACATCACCTCTTGACAAATGTAACCATACCATTAATACCCAACTACTAGCAGACGCCTCCTATATCCACATCTTATACTCCCTCGCAACCATATATACCAGTCCGACCTCCACAAAATCAACCTCTCTAGGACGGCTATCTTCTCTATTTAACGTCATCCTTAACTACTGGTGGTAACATCACGACACCACCATCTTTCGTATAACAAATCTCTTACACTCGCCTCTAAACATAACAGTTCATTTCTATTTCGGTTAACATCCCAATTAACAAACAACAAATTCGTCAACAAAATTTACCTCAGCATTCATTCCAATTTTGTCCTTAATTGTATTGTCGCCTAACTCATCACCAAAATCTCATATCGTGCAAATACTCTACCAACTTTTTACTCCCCTTAATTCTTCGAAACTCAAGACTAACATATCGTCCTGAAATTCCAATATAACCATTAACTCACACCCTCATGATAATATCATACATCTCGACGATTCCTTACTTCCAATTCGCATAACTCCGGTCAACATTCTCTTAGTTAACTCCCCTAATTCTTTTCCCTTTACACTCGACAAAATAAATTAACATTTCAACTCCTTATTCCTACTACCTAACTCTTTAGTGCTCCGTTTACCTTCTTATTACTCCAAAACTCAAATTCCGTTTATTCATATCAGTACCTTCTCACTCTTTCTTACCATGGATCCTCTCTGATCATGTTACTCACTCACACTTGCCACCAATCAGTCCACACAATCAATGTTTACTCTTCAATTAATTTCATATCCCTTTTACATCTCTAGAAACCAAAATTCATTTCATATCGTTAATTGCCCAAGGAAATTACACACTAGGCTCACCTCTTGATAATCCAAATTCCCAAACTCGGCCACTATTTACACATCGCGGCATAACTCGATCTAAGCTCACTATACACCATTCGTTTTCATCCCTCTATAACGACCTTCCATCACATATATTCTTAACCAACACAATCCTAACCATCTCTCTTTATAAATCCTTACACATCCCAAATTGCCAGTATTCACATCCTTCCTTTCATTCTCACATTCCTCAGACTTACCTACCCCTCTGACCATGTACGATCATCACTACCCTACTTAAACCCACGACCATATCAGTCACCATACCTCACCAAATGTGCACATTGCCTTAATAAACTCATCAGTCTTCCCTTCCTCTTTCCACTATCCATCACAATCACGTATAATCCATGTCCTTCCCACCAAACTCATACCCATCATAAAGTGTTACTCCTTACATCATAAGATATGGTAACTTACATATCAGGACCAACACATATGAAAAACAATGTATAAAGAATCAAAAGAACATCTTTGACATAAATATGATATGCAACGAGGTCAAAAGATAAGCATATGACCAAAATAGGGGTTACTAGATCGAGTACAGCCTACTCGAACGAGTAGGTGAAGATCAGAAGCACGCATAATAAATTACCAGGGATACTCGATCGAGAACGGGGTACTAGGTCAGGTACCAAAAGGGCTACTCGATCGAGTAACAAGAGGTGTACTCGATCGAGTAAGGGGTACTCGATCGAGTACCCTACACAGTTCTCAGCACTGTCCAATTTTCGTAATACTGTCGTATCTCTCTCGTTTCTTGGTCTTTTTGGGCGTGTGACCTATCGTTGAAATCGTAAGAGAACACTATATCACCTCGAAGTGAAATCACATCAATATCATATAAGCATCTCAAGTTATAACAGTTTAAAGACAACTTCTCTATAATCGGACAACATACCTACTTGATTTTTTCTACCAAACAACTTAAACAACAACAAAGCAAACAAAAGCAACTCGATACTCGTAAAACCAGTATCCCTAACCACATGTTACTATCTACAAAAGCTAAAAAATAACATCCATCATGCTCATATAATATTCAACTTATCAATCATGTATTACCCGCATGCTCACTTAGTATGACTTCAACACATATCAACATATATATACATATCATCATATCCTCTTAATATCACATGCTACTAATATAAACCAAACAATAAACATCAATCATCACTTAAACATATTCTACACCATACTTCACATTCTTCTATCATTCCATCCAATTCAACTACATACTTCATCCAACACATATACTTTATAGACAATAAACAATTAGAGATCCTATGACACACACATAGTGACCAGTTCAAAGTTGCAAGGGAAAGTTCGCGGCTTTAGGACGTCTCCCAAGCCTTTGCATTAGCTCCTAACAACTCATACTCGGGTTCATTGGAGCTTGACTCTCTACATTCAATGGGTTCATTGGTTACAGGTTCCAAAATCGTCGCTCTGATACCAGTTTGTAACACCCCGATATACCAAGGTGCCTTACCAAGACCACCTTAAGATATGGAGATGCTACCATCTCGGTTGCCCGAGATACAGTATATCAAAAGTGATCATAAAGAAACATACTTTAAAGTTCAACTGTTTAAAGTGCGTACAACTTAAAAACCAAACCCAAACGTACGACACAAACTGTCTCAAATCAAACCAACTAGAAAAGAAACAGTCCTAAGACTACTGCGAAAGCGGAAGACTGAACTCAAGACTAGTGATGACTCCATCCCAGCCAGATCCCGCGAGCTATCCATATGGTTTACCTGCTAAACAACTGCTCACCATCCCCGAATGGATCACCACAGTTTTCAAAACATTTAACCGGGGTCAGTTACTGAATAATTAAAATAAGAAACAACAAACATCCAAATACACAAACAAATTCCCCAATCTCCATTTAATCACCACTCTCCTGACTACACACTAAATGTGTAGCCCTACCAGAATATCCATTGCAACAGGTAATACACTGCGCCAGTGGGGATCGCAGCCTTACCACCTAAGCTTCGCTCAAAACCATAAAGCGACAACCCAATGACCATTAATGTGCACATTCCCCATGTGACGGAAACCATAAGGGGCGAATCAAGGGCAAGAAGCCATTCCCTATGATGACTCCACTCAGTCGAGGGTGCACCTCGCAAACCACATATACATCAACAACCAAAAATAGCAATACTAATATAACAAGATAATTCCAAATTAAACAATCTCAACAATCCAATAATCATGTCAGTATATCAAACAACACCGTCTTAAACTTAGTTACACAGTCAACTGAGTAGGGAAACCCTACCTTTTCGCAATCTGCTATAACTGCAGCCATACATACAATTGTACAACAGTACCACATCATTACCTACAACAATAATCAACAACTATACATCATAATCCCATTTCTACCCAAAACCCCCAAATCAGTCAATTAGGGTTAGACCAAACTTAACGAATCAACATAAAAAACACATAAGGAACTTACCCAAATACCGACGATTGCAAAGGTGTAAAAATCCCCAAAAATTATGACCCTAAGTTTAGATTTTATTGTAAAAGGTGGAGAGGTTGAACGTCGTTGAAGTTTTGTGAAACCCTTTAAAAATAAAATGTAGAATGAAAAGAAATTGACGAAATAACCTTTATATACCTCTTCCACTTTTACTCTCAAACCGCGACAAAAACCCGTAAATAAACTGATACTCGATTGAGTAACTCACGTACTCGATCGAGTACACTCTTGATGTAAAAATAACCACGAGTTTTACCAAATTGATGTAAAACTACTCGGATTTTGATGTTTTATTTTTGAATAATAAAAATACGCAGCGGAAATAAAATGTTTTTGGTGTTTTTTTTATGTATAAGTAACGAAAACAATAAGGATATGAATTAGTTGTGAAAATCTCGTAAGACCCCTGCACTAAAACTAGGATATGACTTGAACAACTCTCCTCCTTCTCAAGGAACTCAAAACTGAACACGAATGGCGGCTCTCACCTCGCAAGGATCAAATCACACTAAAATCTCAACCTCGCAAGGAAGAAATAAAGAACTTATAACTCATAAGCAATAAGCACACACAAGTATAAAACTTGAACTAACTCTCCAATTCAATTAATAAAACTGAATACAAGCCCTTTATTTATAGTAGAGTAAGCTGACTAAAAGGACTCCTAAAACTACTTAAAAACAACTTTCCTAAACTCGACCCTTAGAGAATTGGCAAAATTGCCTTATTACAACTTGCTAAAATTAGGAAAGAAACAACAACGAAATAAACAACACTATCTTAAACTTATGAAGCAAAATAAAATAAGGAAACTAATAATAAGAGTCGATTTAGGGAAGTAAACTTGAGTCAGTTCGTCACCCGCGTAAAAGTTGGACAACTCAACTTAAAATGATCATATCTCCTTCGTTACTTAACCAAATAAGGCGTATGACCACTCGTTGGAAATCTAACATCATGTACTTTCCTCTCCAACAAACATCACACCAAAAATAGCCATATTTTCATAGATATTGAGCTTTTAAATCAAGTGAACGAATCTGAATGACAAGAGTGACTTGAACTTTTGTTTTGAACTTATACTCCTGTCCCTCATGTATCATTCTCCCCTTCTTCAAAAATATTCGTCCTCGAATCTTCAAAATCTTTAAGTTGAAATTTTCATCATCAGGCCCTCCAGGATCAAACACAAATCTTGAAAGCTTGTTTGATTTGTAGTTGCAGCAAGCATCATAAGCAAAAATCCTCTTGTGTTCGTGTCTTCCTTTCTTATGCTTTCCACCCCACCACCCTCCTTGCATAAGTTTAGGAAAATCAACATAAAATTTGCTTGATATAACAACATCATCTTGAGCATCCATAAGAATCAAATCTAAGAAGAAATAATAATTCCCACCATATAGCTTCTTATCAATGTAACTTTCCAGTGGAGATTGATAATGCTCTTTTTCTTGAAAACCAATCACATAAAAGTTCATAGGATTTTTGACTTTGAAGGTGACAACCTCCAATGCATCATCATCACCATAATCATCAAATATTGGTGGCAAATTAAAATTTATAGAAAAATCACCTTCCACCTGTATTTCTTCAGAAAATATTGAACTCTTAAAGAGCTTTGTATAACCCGAAATGTGTAGATAAATTTCATCTTGGTGGCGTTCCATCTTTTTGCCCATAATAATATAACTTCACAAGATAGATTTGTTGAGCAACAAATCAAAACCTTGCTCTGAAGCCAATTTGATGTAAAATAAATACAATTTTTGTGTTAGTTTTTAGATTACAGAAAACACACAGTGGAAGTAAAGTGTTTTTGGTGTTTTTTTATGTATAAGTAACGAAAACAATAAGGATATGAATTAGTAGTGAAAATACCGCAAGACCCCTCAACTAAAACTAGGATATGACGTGAACAACTCTCCTCCCTCTCAAGGAACTCGAAACTGAACACGAATGGTGGCTCTCACCTCGCAAGGATCAAATCACACTAAAATCTCAACCTCGCAAGGAAGAAATAAAGAACTTATAACTCGCAAGCAATAAGCACACACAAGTATAAAACTTGAATTAAATCTCCAATTCAATTAATAAAACTTAATACAAGCCCTCTATTTATAGTAGAGTAAGCCGACTAAGAGGACTCCTAAAACTGCCTAAAAACAACTTTCCTAAACTTGGCCCTTAGAGAATTGGCAAAATTGCCTTATTACAACTTGCTAAAATAAGGAAAGAAATAACAAGGAAATAAACAACTCTACCTTAAACTTATTAAGCAAAATAATATAAGGAAACTAATAATAAGACTTGATTTAGGGAAGTAAACTTGAGTCAGTTCATCACCCGCGTAAAAGTTGGACAGCTCAATTTAAAACGATCATATCTCCTTTGTTACTTAGCCAAATAAGGCGTATGGTCACTCGTTGGAAAGCTAACATCATGTACTTTCCTCTCCAACAAACATCACACCAAAAATAGCCATAATTTTAAAGATATTGAGCTTTTAAATTAAGTTAACGAATCTGAATGACAAGAGTGACTTGAACTTTTGTTTTGAACTTATACTCGTGTCCCTCATGTATCAACACTACTCGATCGAGTTGCCTCAACTCGATCAAGTACACTCAGGTCAGAACGTACTCCAGAACCCACATACAACTTACTCGATAGAGTACCCTAAGACTAGAATATCCGAGGTATTACATACCTATTTTAAACCTTATGCCATATTTCCTAAGCAGAAGCTTATGTGTTTTATTTTATTTCTTATATCATAATCATGCCTCCAAAGAAATATACACCTACACCTACCACCATGTCTCAAGAGGAGATTGATCGTCTGATTGCTATGAATGAAGCTTTGACAGCTGCATTAAAATCAAAGAGGTCGGCTCAGGATCCAGCTAAAGCGAGTGCTTCTATTGCGAGACACAACCCAACGAAGTATGATGGATTTGGTGAACCATCTTTATTGGGAGATTGGAAAAGTGAGTTTAACAACCTTTTTGAACTACTGAAGTGTCATGCGGAGCTGCAAGTAGATAAACTTGCTTATTATCTGAGAGAGAAAGTTGGTTTATGGTGGACCCGAAGCAAGGAGGCTATAAGAGAAGCTGCTGCAAATAATGGGAGTGATTATGTGAAGTGGTCAGCAAGAAGGTTATGAGGGCTGTATTTGTCCCCAAGCATATTAAGAGCAAAATAAGATCAGAATTTGATTACTTTAAGATGACCGATGAGATAACAGTGGAGACCTATTACAACAGGTTTATGGAGTTGTCTGAGTATGTGGCTGACTTAAGTTTCAGTGACGAGATGTTGGCACTCATATTTGAGAAGGGTTTAACCACAACTATCAAGAAGAGGCTGGCAGCTGGTTAACCAAGTAATATGGATGATGTATATCAGAGAGGTGGGCACGCCGAGAGAATTGCAGATATGCTTAAAGAGGAAAAGAAAGAAAAGGGTGAGAAAATAAAGACTGAGTCTACAAGTAAGAGTGTTGGGAACAAGAAACAGAAGGAAAATTAATTCCATTCGTATTTCTCGAATAGTGCACCGAATAGAGAAGTGGGTCGTGGGAATTTCGGCTGAATTGGACTGGTGGGTGGTAGCGGAGTTAGTAGTTTCAGGTGCGGGAAATTGGGTCATAACGTTGCCGATTGTTGAGTTGTTCTGGGTGGCCAAGGAAGGGGATATACGAATGGGAGCCAGAGTGGAGGATTTCACACTCCTATGCAGAGCTATGGGAACTGTAATCAGAGGTCTGGAGGTGGAAGCTATCAGAGGAGCAACAACAAATATTCTAATCAGAATCGTTATAACAATAATAAAAGCACAGAAAGTGGAACCTTTCAGAAGATAATGAATGGAGGTCAATAGAATGGGTCAGCATCAGCTAGTTAGGGAGGAGCTAAAAGTAGTGGGAAGTTGTTTATGATGGGGGAAGGAAGCAGCTGAGGATGATGCTCACGTTGTCACGGGTACATTTCTTGTTAATTCTAAACCAACCTTTATTTTGTTTGACTCGGGGGCAACCCATTCCTTTATATCAAGTGAACATGCTAGAGCCCTAGAAGTAGACTTGTTTGATGTTGTTAAAGATGTTGTAACTATACCTTCGGGGGAGTTTATACCTTGCAGTCGATTCTACAAAGAGGTACCAATTAAAATTGGGGATGTTGTTTTTGTTTCTAGTTTAATTGAGTTTCCTTTTGGAGGTTTTGAGGTGATCTAGGGATGGATTGGTTGGGAAAATATAAAGCCTTTATAGATTGTCACCAAAAGAAAGTCACCTTGAGGGGACCGAAGGGCATAAGGGTGTCTTATAAGGGATTTGTTGTTAAGCACTTAAACCTAAAGTAAAATTTATTTCTACAACTACCTTAAAGTCTTGTTTGAGAAAGGGAGGACAGTTAATTTTGTGTCATGTAAGAGACCTGCGGGAGGAGGCGGCTAGGGCGTGTGAAATTGAAGTAGTGAAGGACTTTCAGGATGTGTTTCCAGATGATATTCCTGGGTTCCCACCTCAGAGAGACATAGAATTTGGGATTAATTTAAAACCTGGGACGGGACCAATTTCTAAAGCACCTTACCGGATGGGACCTAAAGAGTTGAAGGAACTTAAGAAGCAGCTGGAGGAACTCTTAGATAAGGGCTATGTGACGCCAAGTGTGTCATCTTGGGGAGAACCGTGTTATTTGTCAAGAAGAAGGATGGGAGTATGCAGTTGTGTATTGATTACAAGGAGCTGAATAATGTGACCATTAAGAATTGGTGCCCTTTACCTCGAATTGATGATTTGTTTGACCAGTTGAGTAGGGCTGGAATATTTTCTAAGATTGATTTGAGGTTGGGATACCACTAATTGAGAATTAAGGATGAAAATATTCCTAAGACTGCATTTTTGGACTAGAAACGGACACTATGAATTTGTTGTTATGCCATTTGGGTTAACTAATGCACCGGTCGTCTTCATGGACTTAATGAACCCTGTGTTTAGTCTCTATTTGGATCAGTTCATAGTTGTCTTTATCGATGATATCCTGGTGTATTCTAAGGATAAGGAGGAGCATGTGAAGCATTTAAGGATTGTATTGGAGACTTTGAGAGAGAACAACCTTTATGCCAAGTTGAATAAATGTGAGCTTTGGTTGAAGAAGGTGGCGTTTTTGGGTCATGTTGTGTTAAAAGATGGAGTGTCGGTAGATCCAGGTAAAATTGAAGCAGTTGCTAAGTGGGAGAGGCGGAAAAATGTTGGAGATATTCGGAGTTTTCTGGGTTTGGCTGGTTATTATAGGAGGTTTGTAGAAGACTTCTTAAAAATAGCTAAGCCATCGACTACCTTGATGAGAAAGGAAAATAGATTCAAGTGGGATAAGAGTTTTGAGACGACGTTCCTAACCTTGAAGGAGCGCCCGATTACAGCTTCTATTCTTGCCTTACCTGAAGGGCATGAAAATTTTGGAAGTGTACACCGATGCCTTGAAGAATGGTTTGGGGCATGTGTTGATGCATAATGGGAAGGTAATTGCTTCTGCCTCAAGACAGTTGAAGCCATAGTAGGAGAATTATCCTACTCACGATTTGGAGGTGGGAGTCGTGGTATTTGCATTGAAATTGTGGCGCCATTACCTTTATGGAGCTACTTTTAAGGTATTTTCTAATCACAAGACCTTGAAGTATATTTATGCTCAGAAAGAGTTGAATATGAGACAAAGAAGATGGATTGAGCTAATTAAAGACTACGACATAGAGATAGTATACCACGAAGGGAAGGCGAATGTAGTGGCAGATGCACTAAGTAGGAAGTCTGTCCATGCTTTATGCACTGATATGTCAAGGGTTTAGTTTCATGAAGAAGTGAAGAAAATGGGAATTTGTATGATTCAAAAGGGTGATTCAATTGGGGATTTGACCATAGAGCCCGAGTTATATGCTGATATTAGGGAGAAGTAGAAAGATGATCCTAGAGTGGTGAAGTGGTGCGCGGCCGTGAGCAGTGATGTGGGCACTGAGGGTGTTTCCAAGTTCGAAATTCATTCTGATGACAGTTTTAGATTTGCTGGAAGATGGTGTGTACCTGATAATGATGAATTGAAAAGAAAGATCCCTACTGAAGCTCATTCTACACCTTATTCTGTTCATCTTTAAGGAGACAAATTGTATAAAGATTTGAAGAAGACTTTTTGGTGGCCAAAGATGAAGAAGGAGGTAGCCGAGTTTGTTGAAAGATGTTATGTCAAAGGTTGAAGGGAGAGCACAAGAAAACACAAGGTAAAATTCAATCTTTAGATGTGCCATAATGGGAGAGCATTTCCATGGATTTTATTGTTGGCTTGCCAAGGCCTCAAAAAGGGAATCATATGATATAAGTAATTATGGATCGATTAACTAAGTCAGCACACTTTATTCCAATGAAAGATACGTGGAGTAAGGCGGAGTTGGCTAAGACTTATATCACGTATGTGGTGAAGCTTTATAGTGTTCCTAAAGATATTGTTTCTGATCGTGATTCGAGGTTTACATCTAAATTCTTGCAGGAGTTGCAATCTTCGATTGGGACTCAGTTGAAGATGAGTACAACATTTCATCCAGCTACGGATGGTTAGGCCGAAAGGACTATTCAGACACTGGAGGATATGTTGAGAGCTTGTGTGATGGAGTTTGGAGGATCATGGGAGGAGAGATTTAATTTGATTGAGTTTTTTTTTATAATAATAGTTATCATGCTAGCATTGGCATGACACCTTTTGAGGCATTGAATGGGAGGAAGTGCATAAGTCTAGTTTGTTGGGAAGATAAGGCGGATGAAGTGGTGTTGGGACCTGGAATGATTTAGGAAATGGTGAAGTAAGTACAGATAATTCGACAAAAGATGAGAGCTGCGCAGGATAGACAGAAGAGTTATCAAGATTTGAAGAGAAGTGAGATAGAGTTTGAGGTAGGAGACAATATGTTGCTAAACATATCTCTTATGAAGGGTGTGATGAGGTTTAGGAAGAGAGGTAAGTTGAGTCAGAAGTTCATTGGACCGTATGAGATCTTAGACAGAGTTGGAGAGGTAGCTTACCGATTAGCACTACCTCCAGCTTTGGATAGAGTTCATAATTTATTTCATGTTTCGCAACTGAGAAAGTATGCGAGTGATCCTACTCATGTATTGGAGCCTTAGCATGTGGAGATAGATGAACAGATGTCCTATGTTGAAATGCCTAAGGAGATATTGGACAAATTAGTGAGAAAGACTCGGAATGGAGAGACAACTTTAGTGAAGGTTTTGTGGACAAATTATAATGTGGAGGAAGCTACATGGGAAGCTGAAGCTGCTTTGAGGGACAAGTACCCTAATATTTTTGTTTAATTTAGTTGGTTACGGGGACGTAACCCTTTTGTTTAGGGGGATATGATGTAACACCTCGCATTTTATTGCATTTTGATGAAAAGTTTAATAAGAAGAGTGTGTCTTAATGATTTAATAATGTGTCGTGGTTCGAATTTTATTCGCCCAGTTGGAGATTATTCAGCTATTGTTGAATACTTTGAGTGAACTTCGGACGAAGTTCTATTTAAGAGGGAAGACTATAATACCCCGTATTTTGGTAGCATTTATAATTGCATTTTAATGAATTAATTGTGACGTTTATAATTTATAATAATAAATAATACGGAATGATGGAATAAAATAATAAATAAAGGTTGAGTTGGGAATTAGTTGTGGCCGTGTATGGGTCGTGTATTACTCGGCTAGTATGAGTAAATAATAAAAGTAATATTTATATAATAATAATAATAATAATAATAATAATAATAATAATAATAATAATAATAATAATAATAATAATAATAATAATAATAATAATAATAATAATAATAATAAGAGTGTGTCTTAATGATTTAATAATGTGTCGTGGTTCGAATTTTATTCGCCCAGTTGGAGATTATTCAGCTATTGTTGAATACTTTGAGTGAACTTCGGACGAAGTTCTATTTAAGAGGGAGGACTATAATACCCCGTATTTTGGTAGCATTTATAATTGCATTTTAATGAATTAATTGTGACGTTTATAATTTATAATAATAAATAATACGGAATGATGGAATAAAATAATAAATAAAGGTTGAGTTGGGAATTAGTTGTGGCCGTGTATGGGTCGTGTATTACTCGGCTAGTATGAGTAAATAATAAAAGTAATATTTATATATTATCAATAATAATAATAATAATAATAATAATAATAATAATAATAATAATAATAATAATAATAATAATAATAATAATAATAATAATAATAATAATAATAATAATAATAATAATAATAATAATAATAATAATAATAATAATAGAGTTTTCTAATTGCCTTTCTACCAATTATAAATAGAGAAGAGGGGACCTTACCCTAACTTATTCAATCATAAGAACTGAAATCAATTCATAATAAGGGAAAATAAGAGATCTAGAGAAAGATGAAGGAATTTAAGATCGTATAATCGACAAAAGGTAAGACTGTCTCATAATTTATTTAATTAATGTTTATATCGCTTGTATACCGTATTTAAGACCATTGTGCACCACCATACATGCAACCCAAGGGACCGTGACTTCGACCATAGGCTAGCTTGGACCACCGTGACCTCGCATGGCCCTTATGTGACCGTCGACAGCTGACCTAGGGTGGTTAATTGGGTGGTTTTCTTGGCCAGGGTATGATGTTGCAGCGGGATTTAAAACCCGAAATTGAACCCTTTTTGTTGAACGTCGTGACCTGGGTTGGGGTTGGTTGGTCGTGGGTGGTGGCGTCAACAATTGTGGTGGTGGTTGGAGGGTTAAAGGTTGGACCTTAGTGGTTGTGGTGGCCGGAAAACGGGAAAACAGTGAAGTTTGGGTTGTTTTGTTTGAAATTGTCTTAAGACGGCTGTTGTGGCTGTGGTGGTTGCTTTAAGGGAGCTTGGACACCATCATTTGAACCACCGTGAGTCAGTGGTGGCTATGGTGGTGGCAAGTGGAGATGTGGGTCCTTATAGTGGTGGTGGTGGTGGTTGTGGGATTTATACACGATGGTTGTGGTTTGTTGTTGGGTGGGTCCGTACAGGTGGGTCTTAGAGCATGGGTGTTTGGTCTGATGGCTGGGCTCGACGGGAACCGTGGTGGTTGGCTAGGCTCACCGTGGTAGTGAGTGGTTGACCACGGTGAGGCACAAGTGTATGGACTTTGTGTCGGGGTATTTGACCGTGGTTTTGGGTGTTGGGTCAAGGAAGGAGTACACGGGTTGAAACCGTGTATTTAGGAAACCTTGGGCTAATTCTTTAAATACGGGTTTTGTTTCGTAAACTTTATAATTAATAATAATGAATTGTAATTTATTAATAAATAAGTTACGGTAACATTAATATAAAATTATAATATTGTCTTAGGTGACGGATTTGAAGTGGAGTATTTATAATTTATTCTTGGACTGCGTAATTGGATTTTAGCTGCAAAGGTAGGTTATCTACTCAACTGGAATATGATTGTGTTATTTGTCTTATGGATGTTATTTGGAGAATGGACATTAATTGCTGGATGGTTAGCGTTGTGAACTGTTATTATTAATCCATTGTTGAATATTCATGTTGCATATATTTATATTGTTAAATTGGTTGGATGAGTATTGGAAGGCCCCAGGGTTAGTCGCTAGTGGATAATGTGTGAATTGGAAGACCCCAGACTTAGTCGCTGGTGGATAACGTGTGAATACCCCGGTCCAGGTATTGGCGGGATGAATGGGGGTCTCGGATATGTGAATTGTATTCATGGGTGTCTTGAAGTCTACTCGCCCGCAAGGGTAAAGTTTAGTGGTTAAAATTTGGATGAAATTCCCAAGAGACCCAGGTTTAAGCCTCCCTAAGAGCAAAATCTTGTGGAGCATTATTGGCATGAGTCCATGCCTAATAGACTTCGAGCCTGTCGCCCTTAGGTGGCTTACCTGGTATACGTGGTTTGCAGGCTATCACGTACATCCGAGGGTTTACCTAGTGCGCACCGAAGGTAGCGGATGTGGGTTCCCTCGTCACCAAAAAAAAAAAAATATTCTACTCAGCCGTTTGGTTGACAATGTATTCGTTAAAACACTTGTGATGAACCAATTGTTGGGGAGCAGATTGACTGACAGCTACTAAAGAATAGCTGACTGGGAGCTTAGGACGTTAGGTGGATGACGATGGACCATATAGAAGTCTAGCTCACTTAGACAGTTTATTAGATACTTCACTTATTTTATTTCCGCTGCGAAAATTGTATTTAATTATTTCTGCTGCGAGAATTGTATTTAATTATTTCTATTAAGTCTTTTGGTTAAGTAAACTGTAATAAGGCCGTTAAACATTTATTTATTTAAATTACTATGATTTGTTTTACTTTATTATTCAGTACCTCGGGCAATCCGAGATGGTAACAACTTCTTTTATCTAGGAATGCCTAGTTAAGGCTCTTGGATAAATGGGGGTGTTACATATGCATTCTATTTGTTGTCTCATCTATCTATTTGACCCAATTTATTATTTAAAACCGATATGTATTCCTGAATAATAATTTGTTCTAAACGTATCAAAAATAACATATACAGAGTAATATAAAAAGCTAAAATTATATGGTGAATAAATAGATTAAAATGAGCTTTAACTTGGCTAGGGTTTCATCGTCGACTTAATTGAGCTTGACTCCTGACGGGCTGAACATCGTATGCTTATCAAATGTAAATTTATAATCTCTTACTTACTAAACTACTAATATAGGAATATAGCGAAAGTAAGGGTCGAACCCACAAGGAAGGACTAAGTCAATTAAAGTGTCCAAAAGTATAGAGTAAAATAACCAGTTTAAAGCGGAGTTTTGTCGGTTTAACTAATCTAATAAAATAAGATTAAGCAAATAATGAAATCGATGAATTCAAATGGAGTTCAAGGTTTAATTCAACAGCAGCAATATAATTTAGAGAATTCGATAGAGAATAAATAGCGCATATAATCCAGTTGCAGTTTAGATATTTATCTGAAGGATTAATTTACACGAATAATCCATACTATTACCTACCTTCTCAAAATAAACCCAACTATGTTTTAACCTAAAATAAATTGAACTTTGGATGACCTTTTCTCAAAATACACTCTCTTGATTTTAACCTGTAATACTAGGTTGAAGATGACCGGTTGCTGACTTGTCAAGTGGCAATAATAATAATTATACATACACAAATTTCGTTACCCTTCCGACTGCCCACTCGACACCTCCTCCCGCAACACCACCACTAAACACCACATGCCCCCGGCGACCACCGTAACAAGCCTCTTACCCACCCCTAAATCTCCCTTCGTCACCCTCAAACTCTAACTACCATCCGTACGAAAATCCTTATCTTTTTCAACAACAATACAACAAAAATATTTACAACATGTTTCTTTATTTTCATCACCTCTCTGGCCCCACGACCTCTCTCCAGCACACCATAGAACCTCAACGACAATTCTCCCAAAAAACCACCATATAATTGTATGAAAGATATAAATTTTGATCAAGGTTTTGATTTATTTAAGAAACTGGGTTTGGGATTTAATTTATCGAGTATACGCGAAAAAGATTAGATGGATCTAAATCATAGAAGTGGGATTAGCCAATCGGAGGTGAGAGACAAGTGAGTTTTGAAGCAAATTTCGCAATAGCTATAGGGTTGTAGTGGTGGCGGTGATAGATGGTTCTTCCAGGCGAGTGGGCTATTGGAATTCATCATTGGGTTGGTGGTTAGCGGTAGTACATGGTTATTGAATCATGAAGTTCGTGGTGGTGGCGGAGACGGGGTGCAATGATGCGGCTTTGAAGTGGGCGTGATGGTGAGGATTAGAGTTTGGAGAAGGTGTGGGATTGTGATGTGGTGTTGTTTGGAGGTGGTGGTGCAATGATGCGGCTTTGAGGTGGTTCGGTGTTGCGGGATGGTGATGTGACACGGCTTTGAGGTGGTTGTGCAAATATACGGTGGTTTTGAGTGTTTGTTTGTTGATGAATGATGATGGAGCTAAATGAAGTGAATTAAGGATGACGTGAAAAACGAATTAATTATTATTGTTTAATAGTTTTATATTTTTTTTAAATGTGACCTGATGAATAGGTAATAGGTCACCGAGTGTAGTATGAGCGGATGCAGTCAATAACATGGTTTATTTCGAGATTAAATGAAGTTGAGATTAATATAAGAATACCACTCATAGTTTGGATT
The DNA here is from genome assembly GCF_048544455.1 of Silene latifolia. NCBI lineage: Eukaryota > Viridiplantae > Streptophyta > Magnoliopsida > Caryophyllales > Caryophyllaceae > Silene > Silene latifolia. The sequence goes on along the minus strand of NC_133535.1, from coordinate 48,248,137 downwards.
ATTCATGTAAAATATCCCTTATCTGAATAGCTTCTAAGTACTAATATCAACGTATCCCAATCGATACTAATTATTAGATGTTACTAGTGTAAAGTTAATCAATAAATCCTACTCAATTAACAATTCTAACAATAGAATGAAGAAATCAGTTATTAGTTGCACACCTAGCAATTATAAATCAACATTCATATAATTTCAGCTAAGCAATTCACAATAATCAAGAAGATAAATTAAAACATTCAAACCCACCGTGTGACCCACCGTAACCACCATAGGACCACCGTGGACCGCCCAAATGGTGGTTTGACCGAGTATATAAAGGGGCGTTTTGTGTGGTTATGCGATCGTCTTAAGACGGATTTTTACCCTACCTTTTGTGACTATCTTGGGCTGACATTGGGTGGGTTTTGTCGAGGGTTGAGTGGGGGTTGTAGTGGTGGTCGTGGGTGGTGTTTTGGGCGTTTAAAATGGGTGTAAAAGGGGGCATACGAGATTGGTTGTCCGTTGTTAGTTGTTGATTGTTGTTGTCGTGTTTGGGGATGTGGTCGTGGTTGGTGTCTAGGTGGGCGGTTGGGTCCACCGTGGTTAGGGGAGGCCACGGTGGTGGTCGGTGGTGGCTGCATTGGTGGTTATGGTGGTGTTTAAGGAAGGATGTTGTGTGTAGTGTTGTTGTTGTTGTTGCGGGTTGTTTTCGTTAGTGTAGTTGTGGTTGTCATAGGTTGTTGGTGACGATAGGAGCCGGTCTAGAAGGTGGCTGTCGGAGTAGCGTGGTGGTCCACCGTGGCCAGGGGTGGCCCATGATGGTGGGTGGTCGAGCTCTCGCCTTGTATGAGACGGGTTTTGTTTAATTAGTTTCGTATTCAGTTTAATTAGTTTAGTAATCATAATTCATACGTATTTTAATTATCTTGTTTAGGAGCGGTTTTATGTGACGGTTTTGTGAGATGGTTTTATGAGGCGGATCTTGGTGTATCGAATAGCTTATGGAGATTTTCTAAAAGGTAGATTTGTCCTACTCAGTTTCAATATTGTGTTTATTTTCTAAATGAGTCATCCTCTATATACTAAAAGAATAACACAACTCTAAATTTTCCCGCTCAAATTTCCCTCCTATGTATTCACCTTCTAATAAGTGGCCCATTTCTCAATAATTGATTTCACTCTCGTCCTCATTTTATTAACATACCATAAATAAAAAAATCCATTTCCTTAAAGTTCTATTTTTACTAATAAATGATCATAAATATTAAATTCCAAATTTAAGAATAAGGAGATAAGGGGCAATTTAAAGTTCTATTTTTTAATAGACTTTATTATTAAATTACAAATAAAGTTAGTAAATTAATCGTTCTTATCTTTAATATAGTCATCTAACAAAACCGTGCATTTTTATGCACGGGAACTATACTAGTTTGTTATCAATTACATTGAATGAGTCGGTAATTGGCATGTTGTATGGTATATTGCATTTATTGTGTTGTCTTATATGTCGGAGGACATGGTGGATTACTTGTTGTTATGGAAACGTAAGGCGGTTGGGAGATCGTCTTACGCTTGAGTCGCCTCTTGGAGCTTCCCACTCCAAGAGGGATGTGTACATTAATGGCTTGAGTTACGGAAGGGCTCGTGTGGTTGAGACACGACGTTTGGCAGGGGATCCGGTGGGCTTCTGGATCCGGTACGTCTGGGCGTGTCCCGGTACCTGTTTGTGATTGTCAGTATGTCTGGGCGTGTCCCAGTACCGTGGTAGTTGTGGGTAAGTCTGGGCATGTCCCGGTACCGGAGTGGTGGTTGTTTGATAGCATTTCATTCATATTATAGTCTTGTTGCATACTCACACACTTGAGTTGGGTCAGACTTTATTATTGAAACAGACGTTTGTGTGTCTGTGTAATTGTCACCTATTTCCGGGGTGGCCTGTGTCGATCCATATGATATTTTCGATCATATGGGAAGCAGATTAAGTCTAGGTTTTGCTTGTTGACGTGATCGGGATTCGGGATGCGCTACCGAATTTGGAGTCGAGTACTTAGCCACTAGGTGGATGACATAGTCATAGACGAGTTGTATTTCATTTATTCATTAATTTATGTTTGTAATAACTAAACTTGTTATTTATTTAATAAAGTTTCCTAATTGTAATTCCGATTTCACTGCCTCGGGAAACCGAGACGGTAACATTTCCTAATTACCTTGGTCGGATAAGAAGGGGGTGTTACAATAACTCACAAAATACCGCTTTTGACACTTGAACTTCACCAATTGCACCCTCTCTTAATACATACTAAAACCGTCTCATCAAGCCCAAACTTTAACCCAAACCAACTCTAATAGTTTATTGGAAAATACTTGCATTTTCCCGGGTGACGTCCTCCCTACACCCAAAAGGAGGATGACCAAAATGAAAATTAAATATTGTAAAATCCTCCTGTGGATGTAGGGAGGATGTCCTCCGAAAAGACGCAGGTATTTTTCTAATTTATCAAGCTTCAAGCCTTCATCAACTTCATCATTTGTGTTATGTTTATTTTCATTCTAGTCCTTCCAAGTTCCAATGCATATTTCTATGTCGCAAATAAGCTTATATTATTTCAACCAATTTATCCATGTTTCATTAGATTTTCATTTATTACTCGACAGTCTTCACAAGAAAAACTTCAACCATTATTTTTAATAGTTACAACGCCTACTTTCTCTCTAATGACCTCACTTCACAATCAACCCTTCTTTTAAAGGTTAACACATCTATAGTAACATACGCGTCATTATACACTCATATTTCTGACGTAGTCATACACTTAGTGGCATATACAATAACAATTAAGGTATAGTATTTGTACAATATAATTTAATCTTACATATATGCCACATAGTGTAATTACTTGGAAATTATTTGATACACTTTATTTTTGATTAGCTCACATTATTTGTAGAGTTATTTTCATCCAATTCTTGATCAAATTGTATAATTTATTACTCTAATACTAGTGTAAATCCCGTGCATAAATGCACGGTTTTTTTAGATCAAGATGTTAGAGAGTTTAACAAATAAAGATAGTAAATTTAAAGCGAATTTAAATATTTACACACTATGGATAAGAGATATTAAGTTAAAGTGAAAGATATATATATTTATTCCTAAGTTTTTATGTAGTATTAGATACTAACACTCTCTGTGAATATTTTCATAGACAATGGCAAATAAAATTAAGTAAAACATTTAGCGGAGTAAGGATGGATTTGTTGTACTGCAAATCTGCAATCATGTTTCATATGTAGACTAATACATGATATAATATTAAGATCATATAAATCAAATATAAGACTCAACTTTTAGAATAAAAACAAATTGACAATTAACAGAGCCCAATTCCTTACTAAAATAGTTAAGCGGGAAAACTTAGAGTAAGACTTATTCTTTTAGTTAAGAGAGATGCGAAAAAAAAAATGAACTTAAAAATTAATCTTGAGTGAAGTCATGAAATGTATATTATATTTTTTTACCACAAAATTAATTATTTCAATTTATACATTTTATCAAATAATTTTATTGATTTTTTTTATGAAACTAATAATATTTTTATAGTTTTTTTTATACAGGGTAACTATGTGTTAAGTTATTCTCTAATCCCTTATCTATAAAAGCTGAAGCCAATAAAGCTCTCTTATTGGTCCATGGTTTTTAAGGATTAAAAAGAAAAAAATTAAGGTAGGACCCCCCATGTTCATCCTACACATTTAATTACCCTCTCTCCTATATTTCACTTGATTTGCTTTTCTTTTTCTCCTTTTCAAACTATTGAGTTTACGATATTTTAATTGGGTAATGCTAAATACAACCCACTGGGTTGTATCTATAAAATACTATTAAAAGCCTAAGCTAAAATGGCTCATAAAGTCCACGTCAACAAAGCCACGTGTGATTGTAAAATGCCACGTCATTGATATATCATCATCATTAATCCCTAGAAGGCTCCACGTGTCATATGGCATGAAATAGTATTGAAACAGCTTCAAACTCTGAAAGAAAAGAGTTGTTTCAGCTTCCCTTAACTCATTCAACACGCACATTATGATAATTTATGGCCTAATTCATTCCAAATTAATCTCAACTTCTTCAATGCAGTATTAAACATGCAAAATTATTGATTTCAGCCGTTTCATTCTTTAAGATCCTATACAAATACTTTTTAATATTAACGCTTCTAGGTTGATTGACATAAATGAGCTCTATAAATATGTACTCTGTGGTCCGTAATACACAAATTGCCTTTCGTACTGATTACTGAACCCGTAAGACATTGTCAAATAAATAAAAGGTATTCCAATTCCAATTTTTCCCAGCCTTCTGATTGTAGTTATTTTTCTAAAACAGTGATTTACGGAGTAATTACTTCGAATTGCTTTGGTCAACTTCTTGTGATTAATTCTCAATTCCGTTTACCATTTTATTGCTAATCGTAATTGAATTATTAGTCAACAGTTATGAAAAATAATGAACCAGATATACCGATCTATATCTTTTGTTTTTGTTGATTATTGTAGATCAATGATCGTCCGTTTAGCAGTGTCCGATTTCATGTTCGCAGTTCCACAACCATGCTGTTACAAAATCAGGTACTACAGATTGCTATTGTGGGGGTTTCCTAAAATATCATGTCTGAATTCCCGACATGCTTACCGTCTTTAAATTTGAGAATATGATTAATGATTAATGATTAATTTTACATGCTTACCATCTTTAAATTTGAGAGTACAATTAATGATTAATTGTACATAATGCGATGTCCCATGTAGAATTCCATACTAATCAATTTAATTAGCTTCTCCATTAGCACACAAACAATTGATAGGTCATGGGTGTGAATGAGTAATTTGTACGTAGTTTACTAAATAATTTTTGTAAAGTTAAATGATACTGATTTGTTAACACGTGCAAGTATGCAAGTCATTCTTAACAACTGAATAATTCATAATATTCTTTACATTCCATTTATATCGTCCTAATTTCTATTTTGGATTGTTTAAAGGAAAGCTAATAAAATGGGAAGTATTGAGTGTCTGTAGTGTAAATACTTACTTAATTTAGAAAGAGGATAATTATTTTGAATAATTTTTTAAATAAAGGGTACAATAAAATTGGGATGGAGAGAGTATATGATAATTTTATTTGCAGCGAAATTAGGGTTAACAAATAAGTGAATAACAAGATTCTTGCTAAATCCGTTGATATTGATAATTTACACTCCTGTTCAGGAAGAAATGAGATTCGGGCTAATAGCATTGAATGAGCTCATGCCAACAGACAATATGGGGTAACAAAAGAGACGTAGGATTATTTATGCAAATTAGTCTTTTTAATTAAACTTTATTATGTAATAGTTGTGTAGTTCCATAATGGATGGTAGAGATGATATTTCTTTCATTTAATCACGTGTGGCCTTTTGTTTTCCTTAGCACTAAATTTGTGCCCGAGTGACTATTTAATTACAACAAATGAGTAACGCTAAATGACAGGTAAAATGGGTTATGTGATTTCAATGCATAAATTGTACTCCGCATTGGGGAAAAATTGAGCATAAATTTATTGAATTTGGTAAAAGAAGAATGAAATTTGATATTTATTGAGTGTTCACAAGTTGATCATGTGCAAAAAAAGTAGGCGACAAAAATAATAAGTACTCCGTATTATTTTTAAATTCGTAAACAATTTTATTTGTAATTTGTTTCACTGTATATATATTTTTTGGAAAATGATACATACAACCCTCATTTAAGGTAACTAAAAAGGAACGAAAAATTTAAATTAAGCATTAATGACATTAATTTATGCGTAATTGTGTCATAAATTCCTAATTTAATTCCATTTTGGGAAATAATTTAGTTCTTAAATACAACCCTAAGGGTTGTATTTATCATTACCGATATTTTTTTTTAAAAGCGGATAACCAAAGTTAATATATCGCGAGATTTTGGTAAGTAGCTTAATTTCACTTTTGTACAATTAAGTGATCACTCTAATTTAAAGTTAAGGGATTAAATCATACTTTAAACAAAGTAAGAGGGTCTAAATTAACACTTTTTCAAATATACATTGTGAATATTTTAAATTAGTTTATTGTCGAGTAATTCAACAAATGATCTGAAGGGGTGATTTTATGCATCAATACCCTCAAAGTTAAAAGAAGTACTATAGTTTATAATTTGTAAAGTATTATCAGTTTGATAAATTTGAAAATTAAGAAAAATATCATTAAGACATGGAGCAAATACGCTATAATTTAGTAAAAAAATAAAATAGAAATAATTAAAAAAAGGTTAGCTAACTTGATCGTTGATTTAAAATGTGAATTTTATCTTACGCAAATAACATAAGAGTTAGACCCAAAGTAACCGATTATATGAATTAAAGTTGTTCACCCAAATCCACATATATTGTGTACGAAAGTTTGTTAACTTGATCGTGCACTTAATTGTTGGTTATTTTGCACATTTGTCAACTAAGTAAAACGCAAAAAAAAAAAAAAACCATAAACAAAACGTACTTGAGTCTATTTTCGACAAGTGTAATCAATAAATTATGAATAATGGGTAAATTATATCCTATACCCAGGACTCCTGGGTGTAAGGTCTAAAAATTGATAAATACATGATACATTGTACAGACAACATTCACTTAAAAAATTTCGTTTTTAACATCGTCAAACATACCGCAAAATAATAACACCCCGTGAATTTAAGTCACGGGCAAAAGAACTAGTAATTATATTAAAAGGGTAACCTTAAAAGGCCACGTAGACAAAGTCACATAGGCGAAGAAACAGCCACGCGTGCATTATGAATGCCACATCTATAAATTTATATAATTTATACTATATAGTTAAAAGGCAATTTAATACATTTAATTTTTTGCCATGTAGGATTATCATAATTAAATTCTATTAATTTATATTGTTAATATTAAGGCTACTTTAATAAATTTATTAAAACTCATTATAAGGTTTAGTAATATTTTTTTTTGTGTGAAAACCATAAGATCATGATTTAAATTATAAAAATAAATTAAGAATTTAGTCTCATCATTTAAATCATTCAATTTGTTCATATAACTCCTCCTTAACCATAAATATAGTAGCTAAAAGGTCTCATATAGTAAATAAAAAATCTAATAATTTGGATTATAAAGTTACTAATATCTACAAATTTATAAATATAATTAAAAGGAAAACCAAAATATCTATCATCATCAATATGTCATATTTTAACTATATAGTTAAAAGGCAACTTAATACATTTAATTTTTTGCCATGTAGGATTATCATAATTAAATTATATTTATTTATATTGTTAATATTAAGGTTACTTTAATAAATTTATTAAAACTCATTATAAGGTTTAGTAATATTTATTTTTGTGTGGAAACCATAAGATCATGATTTAAATTATAAAAATAAATTAAGAATTTACTCTCATCATTTAAATCATTCAATTTGTTCATCTAATTCCTCCTTAACCATAAAGATAGTAGCTAAAAGGACTGATATGTAGTAAATAAAAAATCTAATAATTTGGATTATAAAGATACTAATATCTACAAATTTATAAATATAATTAAAAGGAAAACCAAAATATCTATCATCATCAATATGTCATATTTTAACTATATAGTTAAAAGGCAACTTAATACATTTAATTTTTTTCCATGTAGGATTATCATAATTAAATTATATTTATTTATATTGTTAATATTAAGGTTACTTTAATAAATTTATTAAAACTCATTATAAGGTTTAGTAATATTTATTTTTGTGTGGAAACCATAAGATCATGATTTAAATTATAAAAATAAATTAAGAATTTACTCTCATCATTTAAATCATTCAATTTGTTCATCTAATTCCTCCTTAACCATAAAGATAGTAGCTAAAAGGACTGATATGTAGTAAATAAAAAATCTAATAATTTGGATTATAAAGATACTAATATCTACAAATTTATAAATATAATTAAAAGGAAAACCAAAATATCTATCATCATCAATATGTCATATTTTATTTACATATACAAGATAACATTTTAAACGACTTTCATGCAAAGTGGAGTTTGTAAGAAGAAAAAAAGAAAAAAATAATAATAATAATAATAATGCAAACCTTTTACATACCATTTCTCATTTTCCCATATTTATGTTTATATTAAACTTCATAATAATGAAAAATGGATGCTCAAAAGTCATGAACTTGATCTTTATTTATACCTATATTAAATTTGATAATAATGAAAAAATAATATTTAATAGCATAAAACGCATCTTCAATTGTTTATATATTTTTTATGGAAGGCAAAATTTGTAAGCAAAAAATTTCTTATCTCTATCGTTAGTAGAATGGTATGTGTCACCGATATTATTAACTAATTTTTTTTATTTTTTTATGGAAGTTTCATTGGGTTATGAAGTGTTCATTACATTTTCAATTTCGCGTATGTGTTTGTTTTGTTCTCATTTAGGTGCTATCAAGATTATTTATTGTGTTAAGTTCTTACAAGGTAAATATACTTACATCTCTACGATTTGATTATCAATCCCTCCTTTTTTCATTACTTAAAGTGAAACAAAGTTAATAACGATAATATTGAATAAAACAAATTCCACTATTATTGTGTTAGTTTTTTTTAATAGGTATGATTTATTGAAGAAAGAAGATTATAAGGAGAAGTGAAATACTAAGATTGCTTAAACAACAATATTTTACATACTGACTAAAGATTGGTGACATCAACGTGGAATCGTGGATGATTAATAATTTTTTGAGCATTTATTATATATATTTTGAAATATATGGCTAAAAGGTGGAAAATTTGAGGGGATGACATAGCACTTTTTGTATAATATTGTTTAATAGGTGAAGTATTCGGCAATAATGATCCAATTGTTGTTCAAGTTGTTGATGCTTTAAAATTTTTAGTTCCGCAATTTATTATCGTATTAGCTTCAATTTTATGGGGTTATGAAATTTTAGTTTTCTCATAACATTTCTAATTGTGTGTTTTATGTTATTTTCAGAATTGTTGGTGAAATTTTGATATCTAATTTATGAGGGTGCTCTATCTTTGGGTATCTTTGTTTGATAATATAGTTTTGTTTAATTTGATTATATGAATATTTATATTATTTATTCATTTTAGCTTGCATTGAGTTACTTTAGTTTTGATAGGGGTATCTTAGTATATCTAATGTATGACTTTTTTATTTCTGATAAACTGTTGTATGAAAGACTAATTGAATTTATATAACCCTTAAAACATGAAAACCGTAAATTGAATTGATCGTAGTATGTTATTGTATTAAATCACTAAAGTATTACACTAGAAACAGAACAACCCGTGAATTTCACGGGTCACAAAACTAGTTTAAGCATTAAATACCTTCTAATTTGGGTATTAACTTAGAAATTAAAAACTAAATTACACATTAACCAATACATTTAATGCATATATCAAGAATTTATTTCCTCTTTTGGTTTCTTAAATACAACCCAGTGGGATGAACATATACATAGTTTTTTTTTTTATAATTACATATTATACATATATATTTTCCTAAAATGTTAGGAATACATGTGAATGAAAACAATTAAAAAAAATTACAAAATGAATAAAATTACAAATTATTTGTACTGGTTTTCTTATTGATAGGTACCTAAATAACATTCCTATACAAAAAAAAAATACAAGTCTCGATAAAAATTAAAACACATTCATATAATTATAATTCATAATGTTAAGAAATATACAAAATTTAGCAAAATTTGAAGAAGATTCATATAATTATAATATTAAAAAAAATACACATGGTAAAGATTTTAATGATTATAAAAAATTACCAACACTAATTTTTTTATTTAAAAAAAATCACAAGTCTTACAAAGCATTATTATGAGACAAAAACATTTATTTAGTAATCAGGCATCAACAATATCATATTTACAATTTCAATACCGTCATTTGAATTTAACATTTGAATAAGGAAGCTCAATTTATTATATGTGGTTATAATAATAAATAAGAGGCCCGATTAAATTCAATACCGTCTCTATGGACAATTTAAATTATTACGATATTAAACACTTAACATCTGTTGTTACGACCCGTGCATTTTTTTGCACGGGTGTAAAACTAGTATATAATAATAACACTAATAAAAGATTTAGGAATTTATAATTTTTAGATTTATATCATTTTTTTTAAATTAAATGATTACTCAGAGTTTAGAAAAGATTATATAGTGATTAAAAGATTATATAAAAGAAAAAAAAAGAGTAATGAAATAAAGACTTGTTTCCTTATTTAGCGAGATTCCTTTTGGAAGGAAAATATTTGAGAATTTTTATTCTGTTAGTATATGGAAGGATTGAAAACATACACTTCTATCTTTAAAGTTTAAACCATCAATTCATCAAATGTGAGTACTTATTCCTCAACCTCCTTTCCGTCTAAATATAAATTCTAAATATCTTATTTCCGTCTAAACTTATACTTCACTTAAATTTAACTAGTTTAGATCCCGCGCAATGAATGCGCGGTATTTATAGTGTTTTTATTTTTGTATTACTTAATCATGCTAAATTAACACCTCATTAATTTTTCATATTTTACGTCATTATATTTTAATATGAGAAAAAAAAATTGAACTGTAAAATTATTCAAGAAAATTGAGTAAAATTGAACCGTAAAATAGTAGTGATATCGCATTAATTGTTCATTTTTCATGTTATTTTATTTTGGTTTAAGAAAAAAATAATTAAAACTAAAAATTAATGCAGGAGAATCGAGTAATGTGCTAAAATGTATTTTTTTAAAGTATTTTTTATACCACAAAGCTAATGGTTTATAGTTTTATATTAGTTATACTTTCATTAAGATATTATAGTTTAGTGTTTACTGAAAATTATATAATTTGATGAAAAGATTAATTTTAATGAAAAGAATTATATAATGAAATACATTATAATTATTAATTTCCTTATTTAGTGAATTTAGTGAATACAATTAAATTATGAATAACTTCCTTATTTAAAAAGATGTTTTTTGGAGGAAAATTTTTTGAGTTCACCATATTCTTTTAGTAGATAGGGGATTATACTTATTTTTTACGTTATATTTTTGAGCTTGCAGATTTGGCCCAAGTGTGTTTAGTAGATTGCAAAATTAAAGGCCCAATTAGAAGTTAATATAGTTAGGCGGGAAAAAAAACGTAGAATCACCTATTCATTTAGTAAATAGGGGATTATAGTACCACCGGAACAAAATCGGAATTGGTTTAAAAATTGAAACGCCTAAAATGTCTGAAAAACTCGGCTTATAACCAAGATTATTCACATCAAACGGGTCTTCCTTTTTTCCACGATCCATGTTTCGTACCTATTCAAATGATTTATTTAGTGTAGCTCCCGTGCAAATGCACGGTATTTTATATACAGATATTAAAGAATTTCACAATTAATTAAACTAATGCAGTTTACCTCCATTTTGAAACGGAAGGAAAATTTGCATATATAATTTCAAAGAGATAATTTATTAGCCTTATTTATGTAAAAGTTAAACAATGATTGATGTTATAAAATTAATTAGGAGATAAATATTGTTTAATAGTAAATATAAATAGTCAACACTAATTAATTAGGAAGTAAATATTGTCCAGTAGAATATCTCTTAGATGAGAAATTTAAACGGAAAAAATTATAAATGTGTTAATCTTTTAGTATATGGAGAATTAGATTTGAAGAAGGAAAAGTATACTCGAACAAGGTGGGAAAGCAAAGGCATGTCATTTTTAATAGTGTGGGAAAAAAACTAACACGTGTAATAAGAAACATCTCACAATGTATGTATAGACTATAGAGTATTAGCAAGTCTTCTATTATCGTCACAAGCTTATGGGAAGAAACTAATATTTTCATATCAAGTGTTTCAGATCACAAAATCTCATTGAAAACGGCACGTATCCGTTATTTTGGAGTGACGGATACCATCCATTTTCTCTCACAAATGACCCAAATAGAGGAGAGAGGGAAGCACATGGGGTGCCCCATCTTATCCTCCCTATCCGTTTTGTGAGTGACATTACCCATCACTTGCTCCGATCCGTATTCAGCAAGACTAATTGGTTTCACATTATAATGAAAAAAGGAGAGAGTTTATCAATATATGAGTAATAGACTATTTATTTTTATAGCCAATTAATTTTAGAGTGGAATATTTTTAAACTTTTGAAACGGACTCTCTGCTTAATTTGAGTGTGGCTTAACCCTATTATATGATTTAATCACAAGTTTGTGACCCGTCAAATATAAAATGGGAATTTGTGATAGAGTATAGACCAAATAGTTGAAATCAATCTATGCACACATTTTTATTGAAGACGGACACTATCCGTCAGAAGCTAATGGCGGATAGTTCCCCTTCACAATATGCAATTGGCAATCAAGTAGGAATTAAATAAAACACCCTCAGTTATCCTTTCACTTATGGTATTATGAAAGAGGTATTATCCATTTTAAGTTTGTGATGAATAACGTGTTCAATGAAACAAACTGATAACTATAACTATGTGCTATTGTGTTGTTACATGGCTTCTCAGAGTCGGTGGTGCGTGTGAGTTATATTGAAGGGAGCCGACAGTTTGTAACACCCGGACCAATATATGGCTTTTGTATAATCTTAATCTGCGTCTCCATCAATTCTTATCAAACACGAATATTACTATTTTAATTGACACCTTCACTCCACTCCACTTCATTATTTTATTTTTTTACATTTCAATGTTTTTTTTCAAATGCGACAGCATTAAGAAAGCGCCAAAAACGATAATATTGAGAGTATCATTGAATAAATGGAGAGAACGTTTTCCGATTTTATTGGATATATAAAATTTGTCGCACCCTATTTCTATAGGCATAATCCTAAGCTTGTATGATATTATGATTCTACTTCTCATATCTCAATTATTTGGCCACCTTTATTTAAACTATATTAAGAAAAATAAAATTTGTAGACAATTGATTTGAACAAAAGAAGTATTAAATTACAAAAAACTTAAAGGTAGAGTTATGATACATTTCGATGATCAGAATGTTATATAGTAATAATTTAATCTTTTTTTTTAGTACAATATTAGGGATATAATGTTTATGTGAGTGTAAATTAAGAAAATATGGAAACATTTATCTCAAAGAGTTTGTTTAAGTGGTGAAAATGTAAATGAATAACATGGGGATTGTTCAAACTCTTCTAGGAACAATTTGATTTGAGATTATGTTCGTGGACTTCTTTTAACACCTAGTAAAAGAATAAAAGATTTGTGACATAATGACTACCTATATACAAATAGGTCGGGTACTCTTAATATTTCGTAGGTTTTTTTGAGAATAAGACTAATAACAAATCTAAATACTACACAAATAGTAGTATTATAAATACCGGAGACATGCTATTGAAGTGAAAATGAATAGTGGATATGTTAGATATACGGAGTATTATTTATTTGTCAAATTTAACTCATCTCCATTTTTGTCTGTCTATACAAGAAATTGTCGATGTTGTTATATATCATTACAGATCATTCGCTACTAGACCGTGTATAATGAATGAGGCATATACAACTTTAGGGCAGTGATAATTTTGCAACACTATAACCATTTATCATCTAAGATAATATTGTCTTTTTCTTAATTAGTTATTGTTTTGAGCACAATTATTCTGAATACACAATACGACGTATTTTATACATTTAAGCTAATATAGTCAAACTATACGCTCTAGTTAAGCTATATATTTGAATTTGAAAATTTCAAAGTTCCTAGATCGATTTAGATCTAAATTCACATTTATATAACTCATGTTTCTCTTTATCACCTTGTTAAATCATTTGAATTATATATCAGAGAATGACTAGTTAGACATTGTGTGACAAAAGTAGTGTTAAGACTGTTAATTATTGATAGATGAACTATTAAGGTGATGATTGAGGCTCAACTATTATATTTATTCCTATTAAGCCCTCCACTCGAGTTTTCATTGGGCTCGAAAAGTGGTTAGAGCACAAACCCCTTTATACCATATGTTGAATTTTCACTTCGTAAATTATTGGAGGCTAATTGGGTTTGAACCCGTAAGTGTAGCTAAAAAAATGTCCATAAAATTTCACTGTTTAGTTTCTTCATCCAAGTAAATTGACATATAGTGTTGGTTGGTCTATATGTACAATGTACCCCGCTTTTCTCTCTTTGAATTACTCCTCAAGCTATTCGAGTGTTTTTTGCGTGGTTAATAACTTGAAATACAAATAAATCAAAGTTCTAAAGTTTCCATAGTGGAATCCCCACTATTTAATATTTATCATACTTTTGTAAACACAATTCAACTAACTTTTCCCTCCATCTACTTCAAAGTTTCGTAGAGTAAGATCAAAGATAGGCCATCCAAATTAATCTTGTTTCAATTTCATTACATTTTTGGATAGCACACAAGGGCACCGCTTTTAGTTAAATGCTTTTTTTTTTTTTTTTTTTTGTTTTTTTTTTTGTTTTTGGTCTTCCATTCCACAAAAGAATGGGCTATTTTACCATTTATATTTTTGTTAATTTATAACTGAACTTACGCGTAGAATCAGAAAAAAATGTTCAATTATATTATAAATTTGTTGGGTATCATATTTAAGGATGACAAACATAGATCCCGAATCCCAGTTCATAGATAATCATCAGAGGTAGTATATCTGATTTTGTACTTTCTGAGTTTAATGATAACTTTTTTGAGATTTATTTTAAAGAATATGAGTTTTTACTATAAAATTTTTGAGCTTGTCCACTTAAATATTAAGTAAGAAAAATACAACCTTGCTCAAAAATTATACTTAAAAATTCAATTAATTTTGAGTTTTGCCATCAAAAAATTATTATAGAACTTATAAATTTTAAATACTCCGAAAAAATACATGTAAACTCAAAATTAAAACTAGAAAGGGTATGAGGTAATACATTTGATGAGTAGTCCTTATTTTCCCTTGAATCCAATACAGATACAAAGGTCGGATGTGAATCACTATATTTTCCATCCAATAGATATGGGTATAAACTCTTCCACAAGTGTTTCGCGGATTTGGATCTTAGATCCTTTTACCGAGATCCAAATCATCCCTCACGTCTATTTTATTATTTTGTTAAAAAAAATATATACTCTTTCATTTTTATAACCGCAGTTGTGAGATTTTCTCCCATCTTTTTTCTCTTAACAAAAATATTTTGTAATTGTTA
Organism: Silene latifolia; assembly: GCF_048544455.1. Taxonomy (NCBI): domain Eukaryota; kingdom Viridiplantae; phylum Streptophyta; class Magnoliopsida; order Caryophyllales; family Caryophyllaceae; genus Silene; species Silene latifolia. The sequence continues at coordinate 48,232,823 of NC_133535.1, read as the reverse complement.
TTGTAACTGTAACACTCTTCTTACCCGAGCAAGGTAATTGGAAGATGTTAATGTCTCGGTTTTCCGAGGCAGTGAAATCGGAATTACAATTAAGAAACTCTTTATATAAATAACAAGTTTAGTGATTATATAAACGTAAACAAATGATAAATGTAAACTATACAAATTACAAGTCGACTACCATCTATGTCAACTATGCTACGTTACTCGACTACGAGTCCAAGGCGCGACCCAAATCCCGATCACGTCAACAAGTGAAAACATGTACTCAACCTGCTCCCCATATGATCGGAAATATCATATGGATCGACACAGGCCACCCCGAAAACTAGTGAAATTTACACAGACACACAACACGTCAGTTTCAATAAATAAAGTGATACACGACACAAAGTGTGTGAGTATGCAACATGACTATGATATGAATGAGACGCTATCAGGTACTGAGACACGCCCAGACGTACCCACAACCACCGGTGCTAGGGACACGCCCACGACACCAAACAACAAAACAAGTACCGGGACACGTCCAGACGTACCGGGCACGGAAGCCAACCGGTCCCCTGTCAGACGTCGTGTCTCAACTACACGAGTCCCTCCGAACTCAAGTCATTAATGTGCACATCCCTCTTGGAGTGGGAAGGTCCAAGAAGCGACTCAAGCGGAAGACGGTCTCCCAACCGCCTCCCGTCTCCTCAACAACAGCCAAACAATCACAACTGTCATATCCTCCAATATGTATGACAAATATAATAAATGTAAGATATCACACAATATACCAATTACCGACTCATCAAGTCATCTTAACCAACACCATGTCATAATGCATTTCCCGTAACACATGAATTCACGACAACATGTTATAATGCGCTACCTTACTAAAACACGACTCACATGACCATTCAAATATATTATACTGAGTAGGATTAACTTACCTTTTAGCATACTCCGTAAGTAATCCGACTAATAATAATCTTCCACAAAAACCGTCACCGAAATGAAATAATTAAATACATTTTATTACTAACTAATCTAATTAAATTATAATTATATAATTTAATATAATTAAATTCAAATCCCGACTCGTACTCATTATTTAATAATTAAATCCCGACTCACTCATATTCGTACTTCCTCCTTAACCATGAAAACTGTAACACCCTCATACACCAATGTGCCTTAGCAAGGACCAACCTAGCATATAACGATGCTACCATCTCGGCTGCCCGAGGTAAGTATATCAAAACTAACCACTCGAGAACAATTATTAAAGTGTAAAGTTAAATGAATACATCGTCTTAACTGAAAGCCAAAGTAAAAGAATATAAATCCCAATACATCAAAACAAAGTATCTAAAACTCGTGACAGCGGAAGCTCGACTCAAAGTGATGACATCCCATCCTCGTCCCCGCAGCTAACATGAAATCATCACCTGTCACAATCTGTCCACCATCCCCGAATGGATCACCACAGTTTTACAAAACATAACGGGGTCAGTTCACTTAATAATCAAAATAAGCTAATCACAAAGAAACAACTAAGGCAATTCAACTGTATAACCATTCTCCAACTCCAATCATATCCAGTAACTGGCTACACCACCTAAGTGTGTAGCCCTGCCAGATTACCCATCACAATAGGTAATCCTCACTGCCAGTGGGGACCACATCCTTGCCCACCTAAGCCCCGCTCATCGCAACAAGCAATAACCCATGTCCATTAATGTGCACATCCCCTTTGTGACGGGAATCACAAGGGGCGAATCAAGAGCGTGAAGCCATTCCCGAGTGATGACTCCACCCATCCGAGGACGCACCTCGCAAACATAGACAAAAAACAACCAATCCATAACCAAGAAAAACAATTCCAACAATGATACTAAACCTGCCAATACAACAATCAATCCATCTTAAATCAATTAAACAGGCAGCTGAGTAGGGAAACCCTACCTTATCACAGATCCGAATCACTAGTATACAACGGAAGCTAGAAACGTTCCTCTACGAAGCCTTCACCAAACAATAATCACAACAATGTAATCACACACATGCCAATCAACCCTTTTTTTCCCCAAATCCAAACATTAGGGCAAATCCATAAAGGACAACTCTAAAGCAAATATTCGAGACTAGTGACTTACTGATAAGTGCATAATTTACATACTTTTACCCCTTAGATTAGCTCGATTTTATATGTATTATGCACTATCTTTAGTGTTTATGAGCTAATATTTGCTTTCTAGTTCCATTTGTATGTTTTCTCATGTTTTGTAGGAAAATGAGCTAAAATGACCTCAATTCTACTTAAGTACAAATACTAGAAGCATGAGCTAAGCTAAAGAAGAAATGATGGACCAACATGGAAGATGTTCATGGACTTGCATGGATAAAATGATGGATTAATTTGAAGAATTACAAATGCAAAGTCAAGCCCATAATTCACAAGTCAACAAATGCCTAGAATGCTAAAGTCAGATAGAGATCCTTTTTAAGATGCCAAACATTGCATTCAACCGGGTGATTAAAGGAGCATTAAGGCTTTACTTAGGATTCCTTGAGCATTAAACCAAGAATTGAAGAGAAAATTAAGAGTGTGCTTAGGATACCATTTTGGATTCCTCTACAAATTTTACTATCTTATTTCCTATATAAGGGGTGCTAATCACACACCTTTACACACCATCTTTTCTACACACTTTTACATAGAAATTCTCTCTAAATTTAGTAGTTAGTTTAGGTTAGCTCTTAGTTTAGTTTAGTTTTGATTTAATTTATGTTATTTGCATTTCTTATTTACATTTCAAGTTATAAACAATTTACATTTACAAGTTATTTATATTACAAGTATTGTTCTTCCATTTCCATTTCCATTTCCAATTGCAAGGTAATTTCTTATTCATATTTTCATTATGTTTGCCATTTCATTTATCATTAATTTAATTTAAATTTCCACCATGTTAGAGTAGTTGCATTTGTCTAAGGAGTAAGGGGAGCCATACATGTTTAAGTAATATGTAAATGTCAAAATGAGGATAAATTAATATTGTCTAATTGTTTATATCACATGTTTGCACCTTAATGTGTAATCTTTATTTAAAGGCCTTATTCATTGATTAAGTTTGTTCATTCGTTCTAAAAGTCGAGAGGCATGGAATTGAATTAGACTAAGCATGTGTAGTAGGACGATCTAGTCATGGACGAGAGTTTCTCTAGGACCCGATCTATGGTTGACACTAATATCCTAAGGTGGGTGTCTTTAAGCCTAAACATTTATCGTAAAATCAACTTCCTAACTTGACATGAGAATTTACGTAATTAGCATGTGTGACCCGACCTCCCTAGACATTTTATTTATTATTGTTTTATCACTTCAACTCAATCAATCAATCGATAAACTACCAAGGTAAAATTCAATCCATAACAACTAAATTAACAACTCCCGTCTCTCTGTGGTTCGACCCCTACATACTACATTCATTTGTTTTGCTAGGGTATAAATATTATCTTTGCATAGGTGTGCGATAGCCTATCACTTACCGACAAACTGACGCGAAAGAGATGAACGAAAGACTCACGAACGATCAATCGTCTTGAGAGTTATTAAGATGATTAGAGGAGTGTAGAATGTAATTAGGTTTTGGTAAAATGAATGAAAACTATAAAAACACGATTTATATAACCTTTAATCATCCTTAATCAAACCACGGAAATAAATCCCGTCAGACCGGTTAGTCGGTCGAGTACCAAGAGTACTCGGTCGAGTACCCCTTACTCGGCCGAGTATTACACTACTCGGTCGAGTGTTCCTGGACAGTAGCCTGACTAGAAAATACACGACGCTCTACTTGGCCGAGTAACAAGACCCAGAAAACCGTGGTATTACAGTCTTCCCTCCTTAAAACGAACTTCGTCCCCGAAGTTCATACCATACTCAAAACAAAACGACACAACACAACACCAACTACCCAAAGATAACAACCACAACTAATCAAGGTACAAACAACACCAACTATAAACAACAAACCGACTCATCCCAAGCTCAAAGATAATAACAACATAGCCATGTTGACCTCGAACTAACTCAAAACATGCATGCGACCATCTCCTACCCCCTTAAAAGACAACAGTTACGTCCCCGTAACCAAACATACCTGATAAAAAAGGTGAGAAAAACGCTCTCTCATAGACTCCTCCGGTTCCCATATGGCCTCTTCCACATTGTGATTAGACCAAAGTACCTTAAGTAGGTTGGTCTCCCCATTTCATGTCTTGAGCACCTTTTGGTGCAAGATCTCCTTAGGATACTCTGTATAAGTTAGAGACTCGTCTAACTCTATGTTCTCAACCTTAAGCACATGTGATGGATCACTCACATACTTCCGGAGTTGTGATACATGGAACACTTTGTAGACCCGATCAAGCGATGGTGGTAAAGCTAGCCGATAGGCTACTTCACTTACGCGGTCTAGAATCTCATAAGGGCCGATAAACTTCTGACTTAACTTCCCTTTCTTGCCAAACCTCATCACTCCTCGCATAGGTGACACTTTCAAAAGGACCTTGTCACCTACCGCGAACTCTATATCCCTGCGGTGCAAATCCGCGTAACTCTTTTGTCGATCTTGAGCTGCTTTCATCTTTTGGCGAATCATGTGAACTTTATCAATCATATCTTGCACCATCTATGGCCCCAAAACCACAGCCTCAACACTATCATCCCAACATACCGGACTCCTGCACTTCCTGCCATACAAAGCCTCAAAAGGTGCCCTCCCAATTGTAATACCCGCCATGTTTAAGGACCCCTTGACCAGAGGAGACCTGTAGCAAGGGATAAGAGAGAGGATAAGAGACCTACGTATCTCTTTACTTGACCTAGTAGGGACTACTCGGCCGATTAGTGGTAACACTCGACCGAGTATGGCTTACTCGGCCGAGTATGACGATACTCGACCGAGTATCACGGCTGTTAACGCGTTATTATAAAACGCGAGATCGTAAACCTTATTTCATTTTTCGACGGTTCCTTTATCTTTCTAACCCTAATCTCTCTCTCTCTCTTTTCTCTCTCTCTCTCTCTCTCTCTCTCTCTCTCTCTCTCTCTCTCTCTCTCTCTCTCTCTCTCTCTCTCTCTCTCTCCTACCTATCACCCACCTCTCCACACTCTTTCATCTAGCTTAGACACTAACCCATGAAGGGGGAATGGTTCATGCTTGGAGTCTTCGAGTTGGGATGTCATCGTTGCCGACTTTGGTCCGCGTCTCAAGGTAAGTCGTTATTTCGTTGTTGCCTTTCAGTAGTTTTTTGGGGTAGTCTAATAATAGGATATGGTTACCACTTGTAGGGTTCGCCTCAGAGTCTTGCCTGGCTAGTTGTTGGATGTACTTTCATGGATTAGCGATAAGGTAGGGTTCCCCTACTCGGTTTACTGTTTAATTGATTTAAGATATGTGTTGTATTGTTTGTACGATTGATATTGTGATTTACTGCTGTTTTTGGATTGGAGTTTGGTGTCGGTGTTGTGATTGTTGATGATGTTTGCGAGGTGCGTCGTCGGCCGAGTGGAGTCACTTGCTGGAGTGGCTTCACGCCCTAGTTTTGCCCTCTATGGAGTCCGCCACAGGAGGGGATGTGCAAACTAATGAACATGGTTATCGCTCGTTGATGAGCGGGGGCTTAGGTGGGTACGGCTGCGACCCCACTGGCAGGGCTATACACTTTAGTGTGTAGTCAGTTACGAGATGTGATTGGGAGTTGGAGGTGGATTGTGTAACAGCTGTTTATCTTTATCTTACTTTGTCTTATCTTGATTGTTCAGTGAACTGACCCCGTGTTGTGTTTTCAAAAATGTGGTGATCCATTCGGGGACGGTGAGCAGTTGGCTTAGCAGGTACAATTAGTCTTGATGCTTGCGGGATATGGAAGGGAATCTAGTCATCACGCTACCGAAGTAGATGTCACCGTCACTCATGTTTAGTAGTATTTATGGTTATTCATGTTGTATCCTGTCACGCTGTTCCACGATGTAAAGTTTTAAGCTATTTAATAAATATTCTTCTATTGTTTATTTGATCTACTACCTCGGGAAACCGAGATGGTAGCACCTTCATACACTGGGGTGGTCCTTGGTAAGGCACCTTGATGTATGGGGGTATTACAAAGTGGTATCAGAGCGACGATTTCTGAACCTGAATCAATGAACCAAATGAATGTAGAGTGTCAAATTAAAATGAACCTGGTGTCTGTGTGTTGGGAGCCCCTTATTTCGGCTTTGGGTGAGAAGGCGCCCTCATCTCAGAATCCCGACCCCACTCATGCTTAAGCCAGCCACCGTGGAAGAGTAGCTGTGTAGGAGAGTCTTTGTGCCAGTGTGTGTCAAATGTGTATGCTTGTAGTAGCCTATGTGGTAATGTATGAACCGTTGTGCGTTTAAAGCTATGGGTGCAATACTTGTAGATTCTGAATCTCGTGAAGTTGTTGGATGAAATGATAAGAGGATTTTGTAATCCTAACATGGTGATATATGAAAAGTGAATTGCGTAATTGAACATGATAGACCTCGCGCATGATATGTGTTTTTTATGTGGTTTCCAAAAGGGTAATAAAGTATCGAATATGTATAGAGGTGCATGGTAAGGTATGTTGACGTAAGTTTATAGCTCGTTCGTATCTACTATATAGTTAAGATTGATTGTGTATATTCGGCGTAGCATGGATTGTTTACTACGGTTATGTGCATAGTAACATGTGTCAATTATGAATATCGTAGTGAAATTTTATGATTTATGACGTGCCTTGTTATGATTGAATTAGGGTCTAACGGTGACGAGCTCAATTAAGTTGAACTCCGAACGAGGTTTGTTGTTTGCAGGAAAAACTCTTGGTAACTTGAAATTCCGTTCCTGTTCTATTGAACTCGGCCGAGTAGAGTTTATACTCGACCGAGTAGGCCATACTCGGCCGAGCAAAGAGGCACTCGACCGAGTATTCAGACTGGCAGATTACACGTGCTACTGATCTCTGAATACTCGACCGAACAGACCAAATACTCCACCGAGTAAGCCATAATCGGCCGACTACCCCCAATAGTCAACCGAGTACCCGTTTATCGCGTCCCAGCTCGATTAATTTCGAAAACCCTATAACTCCTCTTCTTTCCTTATTTCCGCCTAATTGCCTTTTATTTTACTCAAAACTCTTCAAATTTCTTTCTCTCTCAAAACCCTTGGGTGATTCTTGGTTGCGATTGTTCTTGGATCCCTTCTTGCTTGTTCAAATCCTTAATCAAGGTAAAGTATTTAATCGATTTCTTCAACTTTGCATTCAATCTATGGTAAACTTGCCCCAAAATTTCGAGCCTTTAACTCTTGTAATTCAAGTTTTTATGCTTCTACTTTGATATTTTGGGTCCTAATTGCTCTTAAACACCGCCTATGTATGTTCTAAAACGGTTTTATTCTTGAAATCGCTCATTTTATGTTACAAAATTTTTCTAGGGTTTACTTCAAGTTTTGATTTTTGTTCCCTTAGGTTGCCTTAGGATGTTCCTTAGGAGTTAGTTGATGATAAAAATGCTTTCTTGGTTAGTATGACATGTATTTTGTGAGAAAAATCCGTCTTAAAACTTCGTCTTAAAAATGTATAATTCGAAAAACAGTCCTTGCTAGGGGAAAATTTTGGAAAAATCCTTGTTGAATTCATCTTTTTGCAGCATGCCAAAAGCAAACGCCGCAGCTAAGAAGCGAACTCGCGCCAATGTTCACTTGAAAACGGGTCAATCTAGCCAAGAACCCGTTGTTCCTTCGGTGGAGGAACACCCATCAGTAATTTTCTCTGACTTTAAGCAGCGGGCTGCTTTTGTGACCTTGATGGGTCAGACCATGAGGCCGACTCATTGTGTAAACCCGGACATCTTGGAAACCTTGGGGGTTAAAGGGGATATCGTGCACATCTTTGAGAATTTGGGAATGGAGGGACTCTGCCACCTACGCAAGAAGTCCTACCCGTATCTGACCCTGGAGTTTTTGAGCTCCTTTATGTATGATGTAATGGGGAAAACCGTTTCTTTCCGCCTCATGAATGAGGATCATGACCTAACCCTTGATGAGTTTGTCGGCCACCTTGGTTGAAAGACGGAGAAAGAGGGGTACATTAGTGATGTGGCAAAGAATAGTAGGGCACCCCACTACCTACCTTACCTGACTGGCTGACCCGTTCCTAGTGCGAGTGCCATGTTGATCAATGACGTTCAACATGTGTCACTCCGAATGTTTCTTATGATGATGACTTGCCTTTTGATCGGGTGGGATGATGTGAGTAAGCTGAACTCTCATGAGGTCATATTGTTAATGTCCGATCTTAACCTTCGTCGGAGGACTCCCTTTTACTATAGTGCTCCCGGGGTCGCATGCTCTAATCTGGACCTCATGGCACGGTCTCCGAGCCGTCATCTTTTTTTGTGGGGCTTTAGTGACCCGTTTGGCTCAGAGGTTGACTGACTTCGAGGCTCTACCTGCGTCAGGTACTGGGTTGTTTGAGTCCGTCCCTACGATGGATGAGAGATATTGGTGTCATAACAGGTGGCTTATGAGATTAGAGGATGGGTGGTATGCGTGGAGAGTGAGGGGATCCATGTGGATGGTGCTCCCCGATCCCGAGCACCTAGCTGTGATTGACCATTTGGCTGAGTATGACCCGGGGAGTGGTGAGCCTAGACCTAAGCCTCAGTTTTACTTGATCGACCCTACCATCCTCCGAGACCTACCTGAGCCTATCTCCGTGACGGAGAAGCAGTCGATCGCTCCCCCGCCACGTGAGCGCGGTAGAGGGAGAGCATATAGGGTGGACGGGGCTGAGACTAAGCCTTCTTTCTCTACATCAAGCTTTTACCCATCACAGTACTCGCCATACCCCACCGTTCACGACCCCAGGATGCAGGTTAGTGACCTGACTGAGCGCATCTCCACTACCTTGGTGCTCCGGAACATGCACGAGATGGCCTATAACCCGGGTATAGGGACAGAGTTGGCGCAACCTGTTTGGTGGAGAGGACCCCGGGTTGACACTGGAGTCTTTCATATTTACGGAGTTGATCCCAACTTTTGGAGACCAGCGGAGGAGACCGAGTTTGGCTGCCTCGCGGGACCATGGGGAGCGAACTACGATAGCCAGTTGGATGAGGCGGGAAGATGGATCGGTGGTGGAGGTTATTCAACTGGAGCTTATCAGGGACCGGGCGCACCTGGAGCAGGTACATCTGCCACCGGAGGTGGCGAGGAGATGGAGGAGGGTGCGGATATTTGATCTCCGCTTTGTTTCTAGACTTGTTTCTCGGTTTGTTGTTGGATATTTGCTACACTTTATCATACTCTTTTATCTTATTTTGGATGTTGTAATTGGCCATAAGGCCACTACTTGTTTTCCGTATTAATTTGAGTTGTATGGCTCAGGAACCTTGAGTTGATGTAGTCGTTTAGCTGTTTGCAGAACTAAACTTTAGCGTTGTGTGCTTAGATGCCGATAATGGCATTCTGTCCCGGAAGATTCGGCCGAGCATTTCAATACTCGGTCGAGTATCGCATACTCGACCGAGTACTCTTTAACACTCGACCGAGTATCCGAGTATTACAACCCTCATTATTGGGAATTGTTATAAAATTTATTTAGGTAACTATCTTTGGTACGTGCATGCTTCAATATCTCAGTGTCGTGTTTGGAATTCATGATATGCACTTTGTTATATATGATAACGATTGAGATGAGATGGTAATAGTAATATAAGATCTGGAATGTGAGTGTTGGCGGTAATTAGTGTTGGCTGGATGGCAATCGTATCATCATGGCCCATATACATACTATTCGCGTCTCCTTGTTTATGTTGCAGGTCTTGTCTCCTTAAATTACATGAATAGGGTGGTTGGTTACATACATTATGGATGTGTCATACTTGTCTTGTGACATGATATATGTTCCATGATTGTTGTTTTCTTGCGTACTTTTAAGTTTGGTGGATGGGTAGAATGAACTTCGGGGATGAAGTTCCTTTTAAGAGGGGTAGATAACATCGCGGTAAAAGTTCTAACAAGTTGACAGAATTAAGAATTCTTCTATGCTTCATCTTCATTGTAACTTTCTAGTTCTGAGTCATCATAAACTTAGGTAACACGTACCTTTGAATTGAACTTTGCTACGTAATTAATTGGGTAGTTGTATATAGTAACAGTATAGTGATGCGTTGTGGTCGTCGAAGCCTTGTCAAGGATGTTTAAAAACCTAATATCATGTGTGTATTAAACTTTTGTTTGGCGCTCATGGTTGTGAAGCGGTAGGTCTTTCCTTAAGTGTGTTGTCCGTTGTTTTTGGGAAGTATGGGATGAACTTCAGGAACGAAGTTCCTTTTAAGGAGGGAAGACTGTAATACCCGCCATGTTTAAGGACCCCTTGACCGACCGCTTGACCAGAGGAGACCCGTAGCAAGGGATATGAGAGAGGATAAGAGACCTACACATCTATTTACTCGACCTAGTAGGGACTACTCGGCCGAGTAGCGGTAACACTCGACCGAGTATGGCTTAATCGGCCGAGTATGACGATAATCGACCGAGTATCACGGCTGTTAACGTGTTATTATAAAACGCGAGATCGTAAACCTTATTTCATCTTTTGACTGTTCCTTTATCTTTCTAACCCTAAACTCTCTCTCTCTCTCTCTATCCTACTTATCACCCACCTCTCCACACTCTCTCATCTAGCATAGACGCTAACCCAAGTAGGGGGAATGGTTCATGCTTGGGAGTCATCGAGTTGGGATGTCGTCGTTGCAGACTTTGGTCCGCATCTCAAGGTAAGTCGTTGTTGCCTTTCAGTAGGTTTTTGGGGTAGTCTAGTAATAGGATATGGTTACTACTTGTAGGGTTCGCCTCGGAGTCTTGCCTGGCTAGTTGTTGGATGCACTTTCACGGATTAGCGATAAGGTAGGGTTCCCCTACTCGGTTTAATGTTTAATTGGTTTAAGATATGTGCTGTATTGTTTGTACGATTGATATTGTGATTAACTGCTGTTGTTGGATTGGAGTTTAGTGTCGGTGTTGTGATGGTTGATGATGTTCACAATGTGCGTCCTCGGCTGAGTGGAGTCACTTGCGGTAGTGGCTTCACGCCCTAGTTTTGCCCTCTGCGGAACCCGCCACAGGAGGGGATGTGCACATTAATGAACATGGTTATCTCTCATTGATGAGTGGGGGCTTAAGTGGGTATGGCTACCGTCCCCTACTGGCAGGGCTACACACTTTAGCGTGTAGTCAGGTACGAGATTTGATTCGGAGTTAGAGGTGGATTGTGTAACAACTGTTTATCTTTATCTTACTTTGTCTTATCTTGATTGTTCAGTGAACTGACCCCGTGTTGTGTTTACAAAACTGTGGTATCCATTCGGGGATGGTGAGAAGTTGGCTTAGCAGGTAAGCTAGTCTTGATGCTTACGGGATATGGAAGGGAATCTAGTCATCACGCTACCGAAGTAGATGTAACCGTCACTCATGCTTAGTAGTCTTTATGGTTATTCATGTTGTATCCCGTCACGCTTTTCCACGATGTAAAGTCTTAAGCTATTTAATAAATGTTTTTCTATTGTTTATTTGATCTACTACCTCGGGCAAGCGAGATGGTAGCACCTTCATACACTGGGGTGGTCCTTGGTAAGGCACCTTGGTGTATGGGGGTGTTACAAAGTGCTATCAGAGTGACGATTTCTGAACCTGAATCAATGAACCAAATGAATGTAGGCTGTCAAATTAAAATGAACCTGGTGTATGTGTGTTAGAAGCCCCTTATTTTGGTTTTGGGTGAGAAGACGCCCTCATCTACGAATCCCGACCCCACTCATGCTTAAGCCAGCCACCGTGGAATGGTAGATGTGTAGGAGAGTCTTTGTGCCAGTGTGTGTGTCAAATGTGTATTCTTGTAGTAGCCTATGTGGTAATGTGGTAACCGTTGTGCGTTTAAAGCTATGGGTGCAGTACTTGTAGATTGTGAATCTCGTGAATTTGTTGGATGAAATGATATGAGGATTGTATTATCCGAACATGGTGATATATGAAAAATGAATTGCGTAGTTGAACATGATAGACCTCGCGCATGATATGTGTTTTTTATGTGGTTTCCGAAAGGGTAATGAAATATTGAATATGTATAGAGTTTCATGATAAGGTATGTTAACGTAAGTTTATAACTCGTTCCTATCTACTATATAGTTAAGATTGATTGTGTATATTCGGTGTAGCATGGATTGTTTACTACGGTTATGTGCATAGTAACATGTGTCAATTATAAATATCGTAGTGAAATTTTATGATTTATGACGTGCCTTGTTGTGATATAATTAGGGTCTAATGGTGACGAGCCCGATTAAGTGGAACTCCGAACGAGGTTTGTTGTTTTGCAGGAAAAACTCTTGGTAACTTAAAATTCCGTTCCTGTTCTGTTGAACTCGGCCGAGTAGAGTTTATACTCGATCGAGTAGGCCATACTCGGCCGAGCAAAGAGGCACTCGACCGAGTATTCAGACTGGCAGATTACACGTGCTACTGATCTCTGAATACTCGATCGAGCAGACCAAATACTCGACCAAGTAAGCCATACTTGACCGAGTACCCATTTTTCGTGTCCCAGCTCGGTTAATTTCACCAATGCTGGCGTGATAGCTGTTATTGTATCAAAAATCGATCAAGCCCAGCCTATCTTCCCAACTACCACCAAACTCCATGGCATAAGCCCACAACATATCCTCCAAAGTCTTGATAGTCCTTTCGGTCTGACCATCTGTCGCAGGATGAAATGTTGTACTCATCTTTAAGGTAGTTCCAACCAAGTCCTACAACACTTGCCATTACCGTGATATGAACCTCGCATCTCGATCTGACACTATATCCTTTGGTACCCCATGTAACCGAACCACATGCTTCCTATATCCCAAAGGTAGCTGCATCTTAGTCCAAGTATCCTTCATCGGAATAAAGTGAGCTGACTTTGTTAAACGGTTGATGATCACCCAAATCATATTGTTACCTTGCTGAGTCCTTGGTAACCCCACGATGAAGTTCGTAGAGATCGACTCCCATTTCCACTCCGGTACTTCAAGTGACTGAATCTTACCTTGTGGTCTTCGTTGTTCCCCCTTTACTCTTTGACAAGTTAAACACTTAGCCACAAACTCCGCCACATCTTTCTTTATGTTAGGTCAGCAAAACGTTTTCTTTAAGTCCTTGTAAAGCTTGTCACCACCCGGATGAACTGAATAAGGAGTGCAATGAGCCTCCATCATGATCAACTTTTTCAAGTCCGTGTCACTAAGTACACACCATCTCCCATCAAAATGAACACTCCCATCTGTGTGGATAGAAAACCTCAAAACTGTGCCACTCTCTACCCTTGACCTTCACTCTTGAATCTTGGGATCAAGTTCATGTTTCCTCTTTATGCCATCATATAAGTCCGGTTCGATAGTCAAGTCCCCGATGGCATCGCCCTTTTGAATCATATGGATCCCCATCTTAGACATCTCATCCCTCAATTTCATCAAAGACATAGCTGTGCACAACGAATGTACACTTTTCCTACTCAAGGCATCCGCCACCACATTAGCTTTCCCCGCATGATAGATGATCTCCATGTCATAGTCCCCAATTAACTCCATCCATCTTCTCTGTCGCATGTTCAACTCTTTCGGTGTATAGATGTACTTCAAGCTCTTATGATCCGGAAACACCTTAAAGGTCGCCCCATAAAGATAGTGCCTCCAAATCTTTAGAGCAAAAACAACTGCACTCAACTCCAAATCATGAGTAGGATAGTTCTCCTCATACGGTTTCAGCTGCCTCGACGTATTAGCGATAACCTTCCCATTCTACATCAATACACAACCCAACCCATTATTTGAAGCATCGGTATATACTTCAAAGTTCTCACTTCCCTCAGGTAGAGCTAGAACAAGAGATGTGGTCCAACGATCCTTCAAGGTTTGGAACGCCGTTTCACCACTCTCATCCCAACGAAATCTGGTCTTTTTCCTCATCAAGGCTGTCATAAGTATGGCGATCTTATAAAATTCCTTCATGAACCTCCTGTAGTAACCAGCTAAACCCAATGAACTCTGAATCTGAGCTAAATTCTTTGGTGCTTCCCAGTTGGTCACTCCTTATATGCTTTACTATGATTAGAATAATCGACAAACACCGCTTCGTCACTTCTGGGATCGAATTTGCTTAATCTATTTTTGCCATTATTATGGACAAAACATTTACTCCTGAAGCAACGTAGATGTGATATGTTAGGTTTACGTCCCCTAAGAAGCTCATAAGGAGTCTTCTTGAGAATGGGTCTAATCAATGCTTGATTATGAACATAGCATGCAGTACTAATTGCTTCTGCCCAGAAATTACGACGTAGCCCACTACATAATAACATAGTGCGTGCCATATCCTTCAATGTCCTATTCATACGCTCAACAACACCGTTTTTTTATGGGGTTCGTGGTGCCGAGAAGTTATACCCAACACCATTCTCCCTACAATATTCTATAAAGGCATGGTTATCAAATTCGGTGCCATGATCCGTACGAATGGAAACTAATTTTGATTTATACTTATTTTGGGCAAGCTTCATTAGAGCTGCAAATTCTTCGAAAGTTTCATCTTTTGAATTGAGAAAGATTGGCCAAACATATCTAGAGTAATCATCAACTAGACCGAAGACATACCTGGATCCACCTCTACTTCTTACCTTCATTGGGCCACATAGATCCATATGCACGAGTTCTAGTGGTTCCTTGGTACTTACCATTCTCTTGGATTTGAACGATGATCTCACATGTTTGCATCGAGCACATGAATCACATAGTGTTTCTTGATCGAATTTGATTGAGGGAAGTCCTTCAACCAAATCCCATTTCTATAGCTTATTCAACGTTGTTGAATTTATGTGAGCAAATCTTTTGTGCCAAAGGCACGGATCATCTGTCGTTACTTTCATGCACGTGAATGAATTAGTAGGAATATTATTTAAATCAATCATATAGACATTCCTTCTACGATGTCCCTCAAGCACAACACTACTTGTTCCTTCAATTATTATTCGACAAGTATCTGAATGAAGGACAACTTTATTTCCTTTGTCGCATAATTGAGAGATACTCAGTAAATTGTGTTTGAGACCACTAACAAGATAAACATCACTAATGGCATGAGAAGAAGATATTCCAACTTTACCAACGCCGATGATCTTACCCTTCTTGTTATCGCCAAATGTGATCTTACCTCCATCGAAGGGCTCAAGTGAAAGAAATAAATTTACATCTCCAGTCATGTGCCTTGAACATCCACTATCAAGGTACCATAAGTTATTTTCTTTCACTACAACCTGCAAAAATGATTAGAGACAGTTTTTAGGTACCCAAGCTAAGTTGGGTCCTTTGACGTTAGTCACCCTAAAGACCATATCCTTTCTAACCCAAACCCTTTTAGTAACTTTACGTTTTGGAGGTGAATGGGTTTATCTGGGAACCGTCATAGTTTGAGTTTTGGGTTCCTCACGACGTGGTCTTTCAGGCTGTTTTGGGGGAGCTTTGGTTTTGAAGGGCTCTCTAGGTTTAGGTGTTTGTTTTGATTTCGTAGCCTTCTTAAAATCAAAGCTCATATCATAGAACCAACGATGATCATTGTTGCGTTCTTCATTGGTACTTGGTTCAGATGGGGTACAATCACTTTTCTCGAAAACAGTGTCAGATGCTTTAACAAAGTTGATTCCTTTTCTTAAATCCTGAGCATATTTGACACAATTTTCTTGGATATGTCCAGTATGACCACAGTAATTGTAAATCAAATATTCTAGTAAATTTGTATATTTTCTCCTTCTGAAATCTCGTTCGGAAGGGGTGGATTTGCATTTAGAGTGATCTCTATGACCATAGCACTCATGCCCTAATCCCATTTTCATGTTATTATCTGATTGCTCAGTTAGGAAATTTAGGACACGTGTGCTACCTTCCCATTTCTCGTGAACCTTTCTAGCATGCAAGAGTAATTATTTTAAGGACTCTATTTCTTTGTTGCATTTAGAATGGTCTGACTCTACGATCTTGGGAGGATGAGTCTCTTTATAATTGTCACGAAAGTTCTGGAATCTGTCATTGAGAACTCGTACCGTCTCAGTATGCGTTCTTTTAGTATTTAATAGAACGGTTTTAGATTCCTTTAATTGCTGAGTTAGAGATTTAATTTCCTTCTTTTGATTTGAGATCACGGCTTCTATAGCCGTAGCCTTTGACTCAAGAAGCTCTTTGACTTTCCTCAACTCCAATGTTATAGCTTCACTAGCTATAACTTTAGACACAAGAGCCTTCTTCTCAGCATTTGTCGTATCTGAAGTTGTAGCCATGTTAGCTGTAACTTTAGATTTGGGCTTTTTGGCCTTTGCTTTAAGGAGATGATTCTCTTCAGCAATATTGAGAATTTGTTCTTTCATGTCTTTCAATTCCATCTGTTGTTCGTGACACTTATCAAGAGATTGCTCAAAATATTCAATTAAAGCATTCTTAGGCAATTTCTTAACACTTTTCTTAAGTTCAAGATAGCTTACCTCTTCTTTTTCTTCTTCTTCTTCTGAATCGGAATCTCCTAGAAAGCAGCAGTAGGAGTCCACGCTATCTTTATCATTGTCTGAAAAGAGGTCAAGACTGACGTTGGTTAGACATAGGTTAGCAACTTCTTCTTCTTTTGATGCTTCGTCGTCCTCAGTGTCGAGATCTCCCCAGCATGATGCCATCATCACTTGCTTGAATTCCTTCTTGGTCTTCTCACGTTTTGCTTTGTCTTTAATTTTCTCCCATATGGGACAATCCTTAATCATATGACTGGATTCTCTGCACTTGAAGCATCCTCTGTTAGCAATTAGACTTAGAAGTTTTCTTATTATAGGACTTGTTGTTGTCGTTGTTAGACGATTTTGCTTGCTTGTTTCTGAAAATGCGTTTATTAAATTGTTTAGCGAACAAAACCATTTTGTCCTTTATTTCAACATCTTCTTCTTTCTTAGCAAAAGCTTGTAGAGCCATGCTCTTACTATTACTGGACTCGGCCTCATCGTCATCCAGGACGAGTTCATGAGCCATGAGAGCACCAATAAGTTCTGCATAAGGAAGAGAAGTGAGATCTCTAACTTCTTCCATAACCATGACCTTGGGACGCCATTTCTTGGTTAGACTCCTAAGTACCTTTCTAGCAATATCCTCGGAGTTAAAGGTTTTACCAAGATTTTTGAGCTCATTGACTATAGTAGAAAATCATGCTGACATGCTATCGAGTGATTCATTCTTTTCCATTTTAAAAAGTTCCTTCATAGGCCAACTCAAGACCATCCCATATTTCCTTGGCCGAAGTGTAAGAAGAAAAACGATCGAATTCGGTCGATGTCATGCCGTTTTGTAAGAGGCTTATCGCTTTCCAGTTTTTCTCAGCCTTCTTGTAATCAGCCTCAACATAGTCTTCTTCCTTTTTCTCATAGGTAGTGCCTTCCGAAGATGCGACCAAAATTTTGTTTGGTCCATTCTTGATAATCGTCCAACACTCTTAATCATGTCCTTTTATGTAGTGTGTCATCATGTTTTTCCAAAGTCCATAATTCTTCCCATCAAAGATAGGACACTTAAGATATTTGGAATCCATTTCACACATATAAGGTAGCGGAATAAAAATAAAATAAAAAGATAAAAAGATAGACGGATCTAGCCTCTTTGTGGTTTAGGCAATCAAGAGCACGAGGCTCTGATACCAATTGAAGAGTTTATCGAACCCGAAATACACGAGAAGGGGGGGGGGGGGGGGTGAATTGAGTATTTAAAAACTTATGCCCACTTTTTATTTTATATCAATGTAATTAATTACAAAAAGTTTATTGATTAAACTTTAACTAATTAATTAGGTGATTATGAACGTAATGAAATGAATGAAAAGGAAAACTACAAAGACACACGATTTAGAAGTGGTTCAGCTTCACACGTCGAAGCCTACGTCCACTATTCTCGATTAATAATTTTAGTACCTTTCCCCGGATTACAAAATTGTCAACCCAACTCGTATAGCTAACTCTAGCTATAACTCAATTTTAATATCACTAGATATTCGATTTGACTATCTTAAGTTACTAAGAAAGCACTTGATTGTTCTTCTAAGTGTTCACATAATTGAACGAGTAAGAAATAATATGAAGTACTATTATCTTGTAACGTAACCTTAAGAATAATAAGTAATTTTAAGAGCACGACTTTTCGCAAGAATTTCCAAATGCAAAACAATTAAAATAACTGATTAAAATTAAACTCAAAATTGTTTGCAAGAGATTTTTTTATTTCGAAAAGCTTGTTTGAAATGAAGAATGATCATGTGTATTTATAATAGAGGAGAAGAATAGGGTTTTGCACGAAACCCTAGAAGTGACGTGAGGTAGGTGGTTTATTTCGCAAGAAATAAATCTCTATCTCTTTCCTAATTTAATCCAAGATAATTTAGTTTAAGTAAATAAGATAAAAGTAAATCTTATTTTTTCCATAACTATATCTTTAAGATTTTCAGATAAGTAAACAAATTAAATCAAGTATATATTTAAGATATGAGAATATCTTATAAAAATACAAGCTAGATTTAATTAGATAGATTACTTGTACTAGAGGACTTATGAAACCTAACGGTTCAAAGCCAACGGCCGAAACTCCAGGCCCGTGTCCATCTAGACGAAAATCCTTCTTCTTGGATTAAGGTTAGGTTAAATAAACTAGCAAACCCTAGGTAGCATGACGACCCATAAGTCGTTTTACTAACCAATAGAGAAATGCAAGTTAACCATTATAACAACCCATATTTCATCTCTATTATAAACACACATGATTTTTGAAATATATTTGAAGAATTTTATCTTTTGAAAATGATTTTAAAACTATTAAAATCGTGCCATAAAATCGCTACTTAAAGTTATAGTAGAAACGGCTATAACTTTAAGTTTGGTAAGTAAAGTTATAGGTCAAATAGCTATAACTTTACTTTTCCAATATTTCTTCTTAAGATACCGTTACTAGATGAAGACCTAAACTAGCTAATCTTCTTGGAGATCTTCAGAGTAGAATATTCTCTTTATCTTGATCATAAGCTCTTCATCTTGAGCTTGTTAAAGACTTGATCGAGCCTTTTGGTTGAGTGATCATCATACTTGAAACCTGTTACATTTACTATGACGCTTTAGGAATCTTCAATGTTATAGCTCAAGCTGCTATAACATTACTTGAATGATGCTTCGCAAATCTTCAATGTTATAGCTAAGGATGCTATAACATTACTTGCTAAACTTGTAACCTAAGTCAATCTAACACAGACTAAACAAACGATTACGAGAAAGAGTATATATAAAACGAAGCACACACTTGTCATTATCAAAACTTAATCATATATTTATATGGTCCAACAACATCCTATCCCCGGTCCCTATAGTATGCCCGTACCTCCTCCCTCACGTTCTGCCACCATACTCCAGCCTCATCCCTTAGGTAGAACACAGCTTATTCCACCATCATATCCGCCAGGCACTTCATTACCTCTAGAAAACTCTCCATCTCACGGTGCCAATTGTCAAGCAGTTTTGGCTCATCGGTGCCCTCGTAGGTATAGGGGTGGAAGCAAGAAATAGTGGTGCTCAGCTGAGACGCATCCATCAGTTTCTCCCCTCCCTTACCCACGTTCTTGAGTGCCTCCATGAGCGCATATTGATGCTCAATCATTCTGGCAATCTCATCCAGACTCATCTCAGAAGCTTGGATGTATGCAGCTTATCACTTTGGCGGCATTTTGAGCTGATATAACCAAGAAAACGTAAGCACATAGCCTATGACTCAAAATAAACAAATCACCCGCCAAAGAAGTACTCGGCCGAGTAATGTGAATTACTCGGTCGAGTACTGAGACTACTAGGCCGAGTATCCTACTCCAGTAGCTGGCCTCCAAATCACATAAAACATACTCGGTCGAGTACACAAGGTACTCGGTCGAGTATGCCCCACTCGGTCAAGTGCCCCTCTTACTCGGCCGAGTGATCACAACTTGTAGCTACTGTTTTAAACACAAGAACGCACACTCGGTCGAGTGCTTGGTTACTCGACCGAGTATCCCCTACTCGGTCGAGTATCCCCCTGCTTGTCCGAGTCATCCCAAAACGAGCTACCCATCGACTAAAAAATGTATATTACCATACATATACCGCCATTAAACATGTTACTACTACCCAGAAGCGAAGTAATAACATATAATCATGCCTCAAGTACAACAACGTTTAATATATATGCAATCATTTATTTCATTCCATCCAACAACTTTACGGGGAGTATCTATTTTATATATATATATATATATATATATATATATATATATATATATATATATATATATATATATATATATATATATATATATATATATATATATATATATATAGGATCCGGTGAGAACGACCCACAACCATTAGATTTAAAAACATTGTACGGCTGAGATCCTTGACAAAAATAATGAAAAGAATTTATTACAATTTATTTCATTTTCCCAAACTCCCAGCCAATCTGCCATAGTACCATTCCCATTTGCTAAAAACAACCACTTGGCCACCACCCTGACACGCTGTCAGGCGACCACCGGAGGTTCGACTCCACCTCATAATTGATTCATGCTTAATCTAATATGTTTTCATAATTAATTTGCTTGCTTGTTGTGATTCCAACTTATGCACATGTTATGTTTGATGAAATGCGAGCCTATGAATCCTTGCATTTTTTACCCATCACTTACCTTTTCAATGAGACTTGTAAGACATAAACCACCTTGAGTCTCATTAGACCATGTATATAGTTGGATAGGAAGGATTAAGTCGACTTATAGGTGGTGTAAAATCTAATCGATTTGGCTCCGGGACCCAAACCTTCTTAGGGATTGTAAGATATACACTAACTCGATCCCATCACAACAATAAGTGCTTGCATCTAGTAGAGAACATGTTTGTATGATCAAATCCCATGAATCCCCTATGAACCCATGACACCCTAGTGCTTTTAATCAATTGGTTACATCTCATTTTAATCATCTTGCTTATTTTCATTACTTTATTTACATTGTTGATTAGTTTAGTTGATCTCCTACCTCAACCCAAATTGTGACACCCCTAGACACAGCCATTTGCAATTGAAAATCCTACATCAATACCCGTCCCTTGGGATCCGACCTTTACTTACCTCTTTACTAAGAGTAGAGTAGTTTGTGAAGTTATAAATACTGTTTTGGTCAAGGTAACTTTTGACGACGAGTAACAAAACCGACGAACCAATCGGAGCCATAAAACATTGGTGAGAGTGTTTGAGCTAGTGGTTGCGGATGTGTTTAGAGTTGCCATTGCAATTGAGAAAACAATTTCGACTACAAAATAGGAAGTGAAGGAATTAATAAACATCTATCGTTTTAAAAATACTTGTAAACATTTTAAACAAGTTTTAAGCATTTATATAGTGACCTCTACCCAACTATTATAAATGATCCCGAGATCCAAATTCATATCAATTCGGGCACGGTGAGCCGATTCATCCCTTATCAATATAACTCGGTGGATTAACTCTTTAATCGATTCTACTTCTAGAACTCTCGGTCGATAAAAATTACTTTAATATTTATCTCTAGCCCGGAACACATGCGACTACGGTCACGAATACTTCCGTTGAGCTCAATCTAAATTTCGATGTAATAACATTTTATTACCCACTTACCCAACGTAACAAGTTTAGCACCCCGGTGAGCCGAGCCTACTTCCTTATGAAATTAGGACTCATGGTTTCTACTATTTGGTAAGGCTAATTCTCAATTATTATTTAGTGAAAGGTCTTGTCAATTTATTATCTATCACGTTTTAAGTGAAATAAAGCGGTGAACTACGATAATTATAATTGACACGGTTGATGACTCGATATGATATGCATGTGTTGTTATTGTGATTTGGCAATGCATGCAACATATTAAAATAAATGCAAAGCAATAATAATAAATTCCTAGTATGGCCTTCCTAAAATAGAAAATCAAATAATCTATTACATATTCGGAAACCAACTTCTTTGGTCCCTTGAATCTTCGAGTGGCACGCCTCCCAAGAACATCCTCTTCGTCGGAATACCTTTCCGAATGGCATCGTCTTGAGGAAATTCCATAATTATAAATAATAATAAAAATACAAAGCTATTTCTATTATACATTTGTAATATGAAAAACTAGTAAAAATAAAAGTGATACGAGATCACATTAAATTACAACCGAATCAATATTTTCTTTCATTACGGGTAATATTGATTAAAACTAAGGTCATACTAAGATAAAATTACATAATTCAAAATTATATAAATAAAGACATTCAACAATTGAAATATGCAGCCTTATAATATGTATCTATCATGCCAAATTATGTGCCAAATCCTCGTATTTAACATATATCGATTATATAACCCGGTTTTATGGAAATGCGTGATAATAACTTATTAAAATCACAATTCAATACTTAAATTAAATTTAAGCTCAAGTTAATTATCCTAACACTCTTAGGACTCAAAAATTAGTCATCACTCAATTTTTGACAATAATTCAACTTGATATAATTTTATGCTCATTTTGACCTTAAAATCATAACATTTATGAAATAAATCCAAATTAAATTACAATAATTTCAAAATTTGAATTTTAAATTTTTAAACATTCTGGAATAATTCCATGACACTCATAATGTCAAAAATCATGGTTAAAACTTTCGAATTTATTTTGAGAAAAATATAGTTACGATTTATCGGTTTTATCAAATAAAACATCTAAAGTATACAAAAATTAATCCAATAAATTTTACAACTTTAGATCTGATAATTGGTATATAAATTCAACCTAAAATAATATTCTCATGCCATGCAATTCGTTTTAGCTATTTATGCTAAAATAGTCACTATTTATGCCATTTTTACACTAAAAATTCATAAATCATGCTAAATGAAACCATTTCATTTCAAAACTTACATACAGTGTTTAAATCATGCATGTGACAACATATTAAAGTATCATGGCCCATTTCGAAGTTTAACTATATTTAACCATTTTACCTCCTTTTAATCCATTTTTATCTCATAAAAATTATAAATCATGCAATATTAATCAAATTAATATGAGATTTTAAATACAATAATTAAAATATGCATGTGAGGTCATATAAAATTTTCAATGTGAGAAACTAAGTTTAACCATTTTTAGTCATTTAACCTCCATTTATGCCATTTTTATCACATAAAAATCATAAATCATGAAATATTAATCACATTAATATGAAATTTTACATACAATACATAAAATATTCATGTGAGGTCATACTAAAAAATCACGGACAGTAGTGATGTTTAACTATTTTTAGTGAATAAAAGTTCATTTTACTCATAAAAATGTAATTATTTCACTAAAAATCATTAAAATGAGCAATGAATTACCATAAATCATAAAAATGACCTAAAAACATTTTGGGACCAGAATATATAACATGCATCATAATTTCGTGACTTACTCTTATAAATCACAAATTTTTAGTTTTATATGTTAACATTTTAACTCGGAAAAACAATAACCGATTATACATGCAACATCCTATACTCTGATACCAATTGTTAGGTTCATATACCTATTATTAGACTCTTCTAATAGTGAAATAATTAACTTCTTAATATGTGTTCTTTAGATCTAGTGCATGCATAACAAAATAAGAGATTAATAAGGAAAAACAATGTCCCTTACATTGTTGAGTGGCTCGAAAATAAGGACGCAAATAAGGTCACCTTCCTTATTTGTTCTTGAGATATAATGTGTTGGATGATCCTCCAAAATCCCAATGTAGAGATCTTCCTTTGATTGCACCCAAGACTAATCCCTTAAACTAGTATATTAATTAACTAGATTAATATAGTAGTATCCTTAACATGATTTTAATAATATTCTTATTACTACACTAGTAATCTAATATTGTATTTAGAATTTATGATGAACAATTTCTTATTTCTAAAACAAGTTTAGAAGGAGGATGAGAGAATAGAAGAACAAGATGCATGAAAATGAATGTGTGATGTGTAGTGATGAAAAATGAGAAAAAATTCTCATTATATGGGGGAAGAGGCCGGCTAGCATAAGGCCAAAGAGAGCATCTTGCCTTTTCCTTTTGGTCTTCACAAGAAATAGGTGTGTAAGGCTATGATGCAATAGGTATGATTATGCTATTTTATCACATAAAATAAAACAACCACAATCTATCACAACTCCCTCCATTTCGGTCCACTTCACTTATAATGGACTACCATTTTATTTTGTCAATTTGTCATTTGTCACACAATATGTCACATGTAGTATGTTACATGTTATTAAATCATTTAATGCATACTTATCAAATAAATATCATTATATACATTAATTAAATTACATATAACAAATCGACTAGTGATACTTGATCACATGAATAAAATGGGTCATATAATTATAATTCATAACATATTGTAATTATAATTAACCATTAATTCTTATCTCAATTGTTTCACAAACAATAATCAATTTTTGTAATAAAGTATTTTAATTACTAAAATAAATCTTATTTAATCAAATTACAATAAGATATAAATATTCTCTCTCACAAATGAATTGTTCAATTTTAAGGAATTGATTAACTTGCATCGTCATACAATTAATCAATCTGTCTATTAAGGGAATTGTCCTTTAGGTATGACTTTAAGGGATCAACTGATCACCACCGTCAAACGACAGTAATGTCTAACTCTAGTTAGCTGATCATTACTGATAAATGTTTATCAGTTGACTATATAAATGAATCATCCCTTACGTATTCTTAATATGAGATTTAAACATGTGATCGCACTATTGTTGAGGACACATACTCCAGCACCGCCGCCTCGAGATCAACGCGCAGGGGCGCGCGGCGCGGGTGGCCTATGTCCACAGTTTGGTGACTCCGCTGGGGAAGATACACTTACGTGTTACCCAGGGTGAAACTAGAACAAGGTTAAGGAATATTTTATACGAGACAGTTGTCGGTTTTCATTACTCGACCTTCTTAGGTCATTTTATTCGGCCTTCCTAGGCTTAACCCAACCCATTCGACTAATCGTCCCGTCTGGATGATCCAAATTCTTATCTGGGCCTAAAGATGGGTAGAGATTGACGTCAACCATACCGTGGTACATACTCATGTCTTTATCAAGGGCTTTCCCTACTCGAGGAGATGGATTAGGAACCGACCTTACTCATGTTTGGCACGGACCTCTCTACAAATCAGGGTTTGATTGCTTGGTATGGAAACCCACCTTTTTAAGCCAAAACCCTTTAAATGCACTCAGCATACCGTTATAATGGCCGTATGAATGTATGTATCATATACGTGGTAACCATTTATAAACAAAACTATGACGAAATTTTTGTAAAAAAAAATCCTTTTCAAAATGTAAATATTTTCGAAATGGCCTAAAACAGCGCAAAATAAAGTCGAAACTCTGTCCAAACGTCAAGTCAAAATTCGGGCCTCAAACCCATTTCAAACCTCACTTCAAGTCAGCACTCCTACAACTACACTACAGTTGTCTAGGACAAACATTTCAAAAATTTGTCATTTTTAAATCCCACTTGACACAGTGGCACACGCCCACTTCACGAGTCTAGAGTCTTTTTTGAGTAAGTGTGCTAAAATGGTCGATCGTGTTTTGATTCGTCGTCGATCTCTTATCCACAGATCCAAAATGGTGGGAACTAGTCATGGAAGCATTAATGGTCGATCTGAACAACTCGGAAATGGTAATGATCAAATCCTAGCTGCGCTCATTCGTCTCCAAACAAGCCAAGACCAAGCGTACGCTCGCGTCAACACCATTGAAGGCCGTATTGTCGTTGTAGAAGCTAGACTTCTTCCTGCAGAGGATGCCATTCCTGACATGGTCATACATGATAACCTTCCACCCTTTGTTGGACAACCGGAAGTCAACCTTCCACCAGGTCCTACTGAAGCTGAAAAGCGACTCCAATATTTGGAGGAGCAACTAATGTACCTCAAGGGAGATGACATCTACAAGGAAAACAATCGCAAGTGTGAGGCAGTAAACGCTCAACTACCAACTAACTTCAACATGACTGACATCCCAAAGTTTAAGGGGCATGAAAACCCGTTGAATCATATTCGTGCCTTCAAAGATTATATGTCTATCAAAGGCATCAAGCCAGAGATGTTCCCAAGAATATTTCCTTCATCTCTCGATACTATCCCTAAACAATGGTTCTACTCCTTGGAACACAAGAAAATTTCTACCTGGGATGATGCTGCAATTAAGTTCACCAAACAGTATGCAGATAATGCTAAAATTCAAGTCAATATGCGCACTCTAGAGGTTCTTACCAAAAATGTGAAGGAAGGATTCACCGACTTCCTAAGTAGATGGAGAAAGACTAGCACACAACTCATCGAACGCCCAGACGAGGCCACTCTTGTTGAAAAGTTCGTGGACAACTTAAGACCAATCTATGCGAACCACCTAAGATACCAAAACATAAAGTCTTTCAAAGACTTAAATGTATTAGGCACAAGAATTAAAGACGACATCCGTAAAGGACTCTTGTCCAAAACAGTAGGTCGCGGATATCAAGGCGCAACGAGTCGTTCTTATGGCTCCACTAACAAGACCGACGAGGTCAATCTTGTCGAATCATCTACCAAGAAGAATAACCCACAAAGGAAGTTCACCAACGTTGGTGACTCATACTCTAACGCTCTGAAAATACAGATGAAACAGGGTAAACTCTAACCTATAGGACCTACACCTGACCCAGAGAAGAAGTCTAAGTTCTGAGATGAGAATTCCTACTGCGAGTACCATAGAGGCAAAGGGCATGATACAGAAAAATGTTTCAAATTAAAATATGTCATTCAGGATATGATTGAGGATGGGCGCCTGCCTATACCTCCCGTAAGTAAGCCTAATAATACTCAGAATCCTCTTGGAATTCTGATGATCACCGATGAGGAACCCACCTTGGATTGCTCACGCCTCATTTCTCCAGCTGAAGACGAAGTCAATGTACTAGAAAATGAAGAGAGTTATTCCACCATCTCCCCTACCATCGCTGATTTTGTCGCATGGGCAAAGAGTGTAAGTATCTAAGTTTCAGAGCTAGAAGCTGTAGTGGCATCCTACGCAATCCAAGCACTATACTAGGGAAAACAGGTAAGCACTTCCAATCTTATCTCAAGAATCCACAATGTAAGAAGTAATCGCAGTGACGGACAATCTAGTCGAGCAAATAATCAGCCTAGAAGCTGAAATCATAAGTTTAAGAGAGCTCAGTATCGTCCATTTGCTCAACTATGCCTAGAAATCGAGGGTCACCTCTCATCTCTTGGTCCACATGCCTCAAAGAATATAACAATGAAGAAGGCAGAATTCATAAGCTCGGCGCTTCACCACATAGGAGATAGTAGGGTCCTCCCCATTTATAAATCAATCAATAAAATCAAACATACGAACTCCTTTTGAGGTCACGAGACGGTCCACCTCAGCCTTGGTCAACCCAAGCAAATCCCTAAATTTGTTTTTTGTATCCTTGAGAGCGAGGGGGTAGTATAATTGGAACACCTTCTACATCCCATCCACCAACTGCAGCAATCTCTTCAGGAAAAGGGCAGATATCGCCTCCCGGGAAGGCAAATACATGGAAATTTGGTCCCAATATTCAAGACATGCATCCAAAAAGGGCCTCACAACTTTCGCTAGCTTCAAACTTATGATTGATCCCAAATTGAAAGCACACATGTCGTGTTTCTCCATATTTGTGAATTCATTCATCCACTCCTTAATGCGATTTTCAAAGGCATCCATGTTTTGTTGGAAATTTGAAAAAGGTTATAGGAGATTTTATGTAATAGACGAAGACGAGAAAGAGAGAATTGTGAGAATAGAAGCTCAACCGAGATCTCTATTTATACTATTCGTTGTTTCCTAATTTCAGTTGAGGACAGATCAGCTTGGGAAATGACGCAGTAGATGCTGCGCCTCTTCGAAGGATCGCAGCTCCTGCTGCGCCCCTTCCCCAGGTTCTTTTGCTCGTTTTGACGGTCGTGGATCTTTCCTAATTCCGTTTTAGTTAAAATTTCCTATTCCTATAAGGATTTAACTCGATAATTCCGTGTAATTGCCTAATTTGCGTTTCCTAATCGATACGGGTTTGCTTTTCGGGGCAAAATCAACATTTTTGCCATATACGCACACTTACTCATTTTTATTTTCTTTTTTTTCTCGAGGAATCATTTCACTCCCTATTTTTAAAATATTTCTCATACACTTAGACATTTTTTTTTAATTTCTGTTTTTAGGGGGTAGCCCTCCCTACCATCCTTTCACGTCATTTTGTCCATTTTCAGACACTTTTCCCATTTTCGTCCATTTTCGGGCACTTTTTTTCATATTTTTTTCGCGCTTATTTAGGCCATTGTATTTAAGTTAATTCATTTTATTATATGCTTTGCTACGTGAATTTCGGCAGCATGACGACGTAACCGTCAAATGCCAATCCTGCTTTTAAGCTAACCTGCAGGTACATCAAACACCCAGCAGCAAAGGCACACAGGCCGTCATCTATAAAACCAAAAAAGGCAAAAATGGACGGGCTCCTTCCCAAAGTGACATCAAAAAAGAAAATGTACAAATATACAACAAACAAGCAACCAACAGGCTAGCCCTGACGACCCCTCAGCTCAGCTATTGTCGCCTCAAGAGCGGCAATCTCAGCATCTCTGGTCTCGAGCTCCCTCAACAAGCGGGCAGTCTGCTCCCGGGACTGCGCTAGCTCACGCTCTAGGCCACGCTCCCTCTACACAGAGAAGAAATGACATGACATTTTACTTCATTTTCCTTCACAATTTTGGAAGTAGTAAAGATAAGGAACAAGAAACGGGTACGAAAGGTCCATACCTGTCTCCCGATGCCACCAGCAAGGGCCTCGATGGCTGTAGCTCGCGGCCGGTTGCCCATCCTCCACAGCTCCATGTGCCTGGACGGTGCCACCTTCATTCGAATACAGAAAAGGTTTAAGCAAATGCATTTACATGTAAATAAAACATCAAAGACTAAAGACAGCCAAGGCTGGGGGCTTACCTTCCTCACGATGTGCTGCCACCCGTCCAAGCCAGTGTCAGTCACCGCCTCGCCGAAGTCGTGGATCTCTGAGATCTTCGTCATGCCCGCCGCGTCAGTGTACTCCAATGTCTCTGGAAAAGCTGGGGGCTCGGCGCCCGCCACCTCGATCTCCTTCAAGTTTAAAATGATTCATTATTTTGATGATCATTCATCATTTATCGGTTTTATCAAAAATGACAAGTAAAGATGCTTACCACGATCGGCCAATACGCCAACCTTTGACGAACAAACTCTGCGTACTCCGCGCCAGGAAGAAAGAGGGTGTCACCACTCGCACCAGCCAGGTCTATTGTCCTCTCAGCCTCTGAAGGCTCCCTAAACATCGTCCGTGGAGGATTAATGGGAACCCTGAAAGCGTCGCGGGAGTACTGTCGAGCCAAACGCTAACCCAAGTACCACACAGGCCCCTGGGCGTCGTCAACAGCAACCGACTCGAACTCCGAGGACAGAGGACCTCAGCCACGAAAGCAGGAGCTCCAGTATAGCTCTCCCAGGGCCGGGGCACCCACTAAAGCAAGAGGACGGGGGTTATTCCTATGATCGTCTCTAAACAAAAGAAAAGATATAAATGAAAATCAAGATACTTACACTGTCTAAGCTTGGGGCATTCACGCCCCTCCTGCAGACGTCGTAAGAAGACCGCTGACTCTTCCTATGGCACACGATCCAGTCTCTGACGACAGGGTACTCCCTCGGAACGCCCGCCGCCCTCTTGGGCGCGAAACTGGGAAAGTAGGAGTACACCCACTCCTGCTGATACCGTCGTAGAGTACCAAAGATAAATTAATAATCCAAACTACTACTATAGATAGCGGCAGTCAGGGTCGAACCACAGAGAGGCGATGCAATTAATAGTTGTCTAATTTTAGTATAAAGTAACAATTGTGAGGGGGTTTGATTTGAATAGTTCTATAACTAAAGGTAACAAAATTTAAAACTAAACTAAAACAAATGAACGAGTGATTAGAGAAAATGGATGAAATCAAATATTAAAAGAATGCTAAGATGGTCGGTTCACTGTAGTTTCGACGACGATATCCTAGGTAAGTCTGAGATAATCACGTAAGACGGGAAAATAAGAAGTCCTCTCGGTCCATTCTTAACAGGTAGCATCTTTCGATCTAGCTACGGGTCTATCACTAGTACTGACTCTCGCCCTGAAAAGTGATTCTTAAAGGCCTAAATTAATTCATCTCTCGATCTTATTAATTTAGTCGTCTTAATTAAGTAGTCTATTTCCCTCCCCTATCTTTCGATCTATCGGGTCGGTCAATTCCTAATCATTCAACTAGTCGCGTGCACTCGATTCGTCATATATAGCAATTAAATCAATTAAGGCGAAGTTGATCTCACGTGAGCCGGTCGATCGACCAGGCAAGGCAGTCGATCGACCATGCCGCGACTCAGGTTTTACAAAATCTACGCCGCCTACACTACGGGTTCCCTACATCCTAGCACAAAGGGTTTAGCTACTCGTGATAAAATTCATAACAACAATGAAATTAATAATTAACGAAATTTGATGCATGATTAAATAGACTAAACAAATAAGATGCATAAACGAAATAAGGCTTGGGAAACTACTCTACGCGATTCTAATCTATGAACGAATAAAGATAAACTGAAATTAAAGAGTCGGAATTACCGAATGGAAACAGGAGGAAGAATCCCAAAGCACGAACTTTATTAAAGAAGATAAAACTAATTGTATTGAATGATTATGAAATCTAATGCTAAACTCGATATTAAACCCTAATTATTTTCCTAAAATTCGATGATGATCCTCTGAAAACATCAGGTTACGTTATATAGATAGTCTTACGTAATTTTTATTCCTAAAACCTAATTACATTGGGCTTCGGAATTCTCGTCCTTTTAATTCACGCCAGAATCACGGTGTGGTCGATCGACCACAAGGACCAGTCGATCGACCAAACCTCGCTGAACAGTAGCTCCTGATCTATTTTAGGAATCGCACTCTGGTCGATCGACCATAACGGTCAGTCGATCGACTGCTACATCAGATAGTTGCTCCAAAAGCCTCGTAAATTTGTCTTTCAGGCCTCGATACGCGCACCAAGTTTGCTTCCCGAGTAAATACTTCATGTCAAATAATATGCCAAGTACTCGGGGATGGATTTGGCTCATTTCCCGCTGGATTCTTCACATTTCTGCAATATTACACAAAAACATAAAAGTAGACGGAAATAGGGAAAATAGTAGCTTAAACTACACAAATGAGCTCTGAAATGCGTGTAAAAGAGGGTGTAAAACATCATATTTAGGACACGTATCAAACTTCCCCAAACCAAACCCTTGCTTGTCCCCAAGCAAGAGCTAGACTCGATCCTAAAACCTAATGGAACGAGTTCAAACTCAGAGCGAAATGCAAACCGAATAGCCTAAACCAATTTAATGCAACAACTAACAATCAATTAGCGATATGAATCATGCAAACGAGTTATGTAGTCGTCAAAAAAACTGCTGAACCATCAACTATAGAGACTTATCATTATGGACTCTCATGGGTCGATCATATCACACATAAGCACAGGTGAAAATATGTAAAAATAGAAAGAAGTAATTTTGTAATGACTCTCACCTAACTACGACCTATAAGAACATGCCTGCAGTCTAATATGAAAATAATCTCTACAACCGTACATATGCATTCCAACCATAAAAGACCATGACACATGTCGAGGCACAATTTGGATATGTGAGGTATGGGCAGGAAGGGGCTAAGATAAATTTGGATAAAAACAGAGTTAAAAGCCAAGCTAGTAACTAAGGGAACCAAATTAATAATTCATTCCAACTTCTTGCTCAAGATTAAACGATAAAGCGGTGCTAATAGTAAGCACGAATCTCACAATCTCTAATAGTAACTATAATTCCCCAAATGATAATAACAAAATATGGGAATAAAATCACCATTTACTCAAAACTTCAACCATGTGATTTTTTTCGAAATTTCTTTTCTCGGGCTTCAGTCGATCGACCAAGATAGTCAGTCGATCGCCTGGATTTTGCTCTTTTGTCGAACACTGTTCTGTTTTTGTTCTTTTCCCTTTTTTTCTCTTTTCTTTTCCTTTTCATCTTCCCAACATCATCTCAAAATGAGCATTAGCTACCAAAAACGAAATAACAATCCCAATAACATAAACTACTAGCTTGACAAGGGCAGGCTAAATGTAGGATGTAGTTGACGGGACAAAAAGACTATTTTTGGCAGTGTGGAGCTTATGGGCAAAATGAATAAAGGGGTGACCTCTTCCACATGTGTCAACTAACCACGAACCCGAATGCATATAGGTATTAAGCATATTAAGTTCATATTTATGCATATTGATATAACATGTCTTACCAGGAGTAACTACTCACATTCCTAGATAAACCGGTCATGAATGTCACCAGTTATAAGCTCTAAACCTCATAAATATAAGTAGTTTGCCATAAATCTAAGTCAAGTCTCAAGGTTCGGCGAATAAATTAACGAAAACTCGTAGACTATGCATATATGATTCTACTAATAACATGTCAATTAAGCAAGGCTTAGGCATAAACAGATGAAAATTCAATGTCATCATTGAAATACTACCGTTCCGACTCAACTTATATGCTAAAACAAACGTGCAATTTTTTGAATTTTTGAAATTTTTCAATTTTTTTGAATTTTTGTATATATATAGGAAATGAAATAACAAATGCAAACTGAAGTGCAATAAACGTGCAAAATCATATAAGAAAATAAAAGGGAAATGGGATTTTTGCGATAAATAATAACTAAATAAAACATGAAAAGGAGTCGGAAACTCACAAGACTTTAAGCGCAGCAAAAGGAAACCTCCCCAAACCAGCGTGAGCTAGGAGGTTTCAAGAGTTGCAGCTGATGCTACCATAGGTACCTGAAAAGAAACAAAAGTACCGCGCGTAATTCCGAGAAGCAATTTATGAAACGCAAAATTATGTGCAAAATAAGAAAAATAGAAGAAAACAGAAATGGATCGGAGAATAGTGGAGAAAAGACTCCCTCAACTCCGCAAATCGACGAAACACAGCAGGGGAATGGTTGTGAACAGGTACAGCAGCGAAGGCGGTCGATCGACCATAGCAGCCAGTCGATCGACCAAGGGTGACAGGAATCGCGGCTCAGTCGATCGACCAGAGTAGCCAGTCGATCGAATGAGAAAACCTGTTGTAAGTTTCTGATTTCTTCGAATTAACTCAATAAATTGAGCTAATATGGTCTATGAACCTGAAAATACACATAATAACGCGCCTAAAATTGCGCAAAACCCAAATGTAAAGTCTAAAGTCCTTAAATTTTAAGCAAACTTATTAAAGCGAAGTCTCGCGCAAACCAAAACAATAAAAAGTCTAACAAAAGCAATAAAATGTCTTTTAGAAAAGTCTCAATCTCCTAGGCAAACTAATAGTTTATCAAGAATGGCCACGGAATGGCCCACTTGCTCGGCTTCTGGCTACAAGAAGTAGCCTCTACAGTGCTCATCTCCTCAGCAGCAATCCTATCAATTCCAATAACCGCAGAACTCAATGGATCAACATCTTTAACATCTTCCCAATCAATGACCTCGTCTGGCTCATCAAAATCCAAATCGGACTCCGTCACCTTGACTGGCTCCTCATCAGGATCCTCATCAGTTGCATAGCTCAGACATCCTAGGCCGCCTCTTTGAACGATTGGCTCCTTCACAGCTGGAGCAACATGCGGCTCCAAATTCCCCAAACCATTTCCTGCAATATCTAAAACAGAAGAATCTTCCTCCAATTTGCTCTCAATCAGGGGCGGAGGTGTTATAGCAAAAATAGGCATATGGGCAGGCATATCAGAAAGCACAAAATAAGATTTCTTCTCAGAAATCGTATTACAAGTGACTGACCACATAGGATCTTTCTTCTTAGCGGTTTGGGCAAAAACAATGGACTGTTTCCCTACTTTAAAGGTCAATGTCCCTGAGCCAACATCTATAACTGCACCAGCAGTGTGCAAAAATGGTCTACCCAAAATGATAGGAATGTGAGCATCCTCGGGTATATCTAGTACAACGAAGTCAACTGGGAAAAAAAACTTTCCAATTTGCACAGGAATATCCTCTAAGACTCCTATAGGCTAGACCGCAGAACGATCGCCCATCCGTCTTTGTCATGTTAGTAACTGCAAACCTAGTCAATTTCAATTTCTTAGCAAGACTCAAAGGCATAACACTAATACTGGCCCCTAGGTCACATAACGCCTTCTCAATAGAAAAGGTGCCAATATTACATGGGACTGAAAAACTAACTAGGTCTTCTAGCTTATGAGGTGCAGTATGAGTCAAATAGGAACATAACTCCTAATTTAGTACAACAGATTGCACAGTATCAAGTAACTTCTTTTTATACAAAAGCTGCTTCATAAATTTCGTGTAAGCAGGCACTTGATTTACTAATTCTAGGAAAGGAACTTGCACATTTAAACTACGAATAACATTTTCAAATTTGTTATATGATACATGTTCCTTTGTCGGCACCAATCTCTCTGGATAAGGGGCTGTAAGAAGCAACTTAGCCCTCTCCTCTAAGTCTCTCATACCGGCATCAGTGGATTTCGGTTGAAAAACCACTACTTTGTCCTTGTTATAGCTCGAACCTTCTTCAGACCGTCTCAGGAATGAACCATTAACCGTCGTAGGGTCATACTTTGGAACCGGAACTGACCCATCAGCATTTGGATCTTGCCTCGATAATTTCGGAGTCGTCGTACCCCGAAATAAGTGGTCCCTCAAGTTATTTGGCATTGGAGGACGAAAAGGTTCACGATCAGCAGTATCTTCAGTCGATCGACCATGTAGGTCAATCGATCGACTGGCTTCCTCAGGAACAGAAACTGCACTATTGCGCGAGCTGGTCGATCGACCAGGCGTGTCAGTCGATCGACTGACATACCTGCTGATCGTCTTTTTCTTGCTACTATTCATTCCAGCCTTTTTCTTGCTCGGTTCCGCCTCATCTTTTTCAGTAACATCTTCGACCATGGTGGGCCCATCAAGGGTAGACCCACTCCTCAAAGTGATCGCATTTAGTGTCTCTTTTTTATCCGGCTGCGACGGTAAATGCCCCGGAGCTCTAGTTGCACTTTTGCTTGCCAATTGGGCAATTTGACTCTCCAACATTTTTGTAGAAGTCTCTCTAGCTAGAGACCCCTTTTGCAGTAAACCCGACAGATTCTGAACCATGTTTTTCAATTCAGAAATATCCGAACCTTGAAATTGCTGTTGTTGAGGCACATAGGGAGGCTTTTGATACTGCTGCTGCTTATGAGGGGGCACATAACTCTGTTGCTGCTGCTGCGGTGGTGGACCCGGATTAAGGACATTCTGGTTAGTCCACCTCAAATTGGGGTGGACATTAGAGGAATCGGGATAAGTACTCGTCTGCCTATAATGTTGAAATGCAGCACATGTTTCATTCGAACTAGTAAAAAATTCTGAAACATGTCCCTCTCCTCCACATCTTTTGCATGTAAAAGGACCGTCTGAAACTGCATTAACTTTATATATCCCTCCTTTTTGGGATCCCCTAAAATCTATCTTGCGAATCTTGCAGTAAGGACTTCTATTGCAGCTATAGCAGGAGATTCAGTTGATCTTCTCTGATTTCCTCTAGAATTCCCATGCTCAGCTTTATGGGTGGCCAGGTCAATGACGATTTTCCACCCCTTTGTCTCACCGCTATTTTCTTGAAATCTCCCATTAGCTGCAGCATCTAGGATAGCTCTCTGATCATCATAAAGACCATTATAGAATTGGTTGCACAAAAACCATTTCTCAAACCCATGGTGCGGAATAGTTCGCACCA
This sequence comes from Silene latifolia, assembly GCF_048544455.1. Classification (NCBI taxonomy): domain Eukaryota; kingdom Viridiplantae; phylum Streptophyta; class Magnoliopsida; order Caryophyllales; family Caryophyllaceae; genus Silene; species Silene latifolia. Next base: position 48,196,633 of record NC_133535.1, on the reverse strand, counting down.
GTCTTTTGAAACGGACCCATGCCTCATGAAAATCTTCATCAGGACCCTGTTTAAAGCTTGTTATCTGAGGTCTAATCGCATTGGTCTTCGATGCAGAGAAATATTTCTTATAAAATGCTAGGGCCAGCGAATTCCAATCAGCAATCCTGTTAGCAGCTCGATCCAGATCTCGGTACCATTCCCTTGCAGCATCACGAAGCGAGAATATGAACATCATCTCCTTTACCTGGTCCTGGGTCACACCTGCTGGTGGGGGTATGGAACAACAGTAGTCAATGAATGTCTCCATATGTTTAGCTGCATCTTCATTTGCAGCTCCCCCAAATTGGTTTCTCTCAACCAAGTTAATGTAAGACAGTTTCGGTTCGAATTTCCTTTCCGTCCCGCCTAGCAATGTGAATCCCTTATAGAGATTTTCGACTTTTGGCTCGGAGTGACTGGCTATACTTGCTTCTTCAGCCATATCTGGAGATGTAACGGTCTCAGCTGAAGAAGTAGAAATAGGAGATGAAGGTGGATCCTCCTCAAATAGCTCGTTCTCGTAGTAACTGGATAGAGTACTCAGCTCTTCCTCTGTCGGCAATACTCTAGATGATCGTCTCAACTCACGCAAAGTCCTTTCGATCTCAGGATCTAACGGTCGTAATTCACCACCATGTGACATGCGCATAAGAAGAAACTACAAGTAGATTATGAGAATAGTTTAAGGAACAGATGTCCCTTAAACTAAGAAAAAGACTAAAATAAAAACAACTAAAAATTAAACAATTGCCTCCCCGGCAACGGCGCCAAAATTTGATACCGTCGTAGAGTACCAAAGATAAATTTATAATCCAAACTACTACTATAGATAGCGGCAGTCAGGGTCGAACCACAGAGAGGCGATGCAATTAATAGTTATCTAATTTTAGTCTAAAGTAACAATTGTGAGGGGGTTTGATTTGAATAGTTCTATAACTAAAGGTAACAAAATTTAAAACTAAATTAAAACAAATGAACGAGTGATTAGAGAAAATGGATGAAATCAAATATTAAAAGAATGCTAAGATGGTCGGTTCACTGTAGTTTCGACGGGCGATATCCTAGGTAAGTCTGAGATAATCACGTAAGACGAGAAAATAAGAAGTCCTCTCGGTCCATTCTTAACAGGTAGCATCTTTCGATCTAGCTAGGGGTCCCTAATATCACTAGTACTGACTCTCGCCCTGAAAAGTGATTCTTAAAGGCCTAAATTAATTCATCTCTCGATCTTATTAATTTAATCATCTTAATTAAGTAGTCTATTTCCCTCCCCTATCTTTCGATCTATCGGGTCGGTCAATTCCTAAGCATTCAACTAGTCGCGTGCACTCGATTCGTCAAATATAGCAATTAAATCAATTAAGGCGAATCTGATCTCACGTGAGCCGGTCGATTGACCAGGCAAGGCAGTCGATCGACCATGGCGCGACTCAGGTTTTACAAAATCTACGCCGCCTACACTACAGGTCCCCTACATCCTAGCACGAAGGGTTTAGCTACTCATGATAAAATTCATAACAACAATGAAATTAATAATTAACGAAATTTGATGCATGATTAAATAGACTAAACAAATAAGATGCATAAACGAAATAAGGCTTGGGAAACTACTCTACGCGATTCTAATCTATGAACGAATAAAGATAAACTTTATTAAAGAAGATAAAACTAATTGTATTGAATGATTATGAAATCTAATGCTAAACTCGATATTGAACCCTAATTATTTTTCTAAAATTCGATGATGATCCTCTGAAAACATCAGGTTACGTTATATAGATAGTCTTACGTAATTTTTATTCCTAAAACCTAATTACATTGGGCTTCGGAATTCTCATCCTTTTAATTCACGCCAGAATCACGGTGTGGTCGATCGACCACAAGGACCAGTCGATCGACCAAACCTCGCTGAACAGTAGCTTCTGATCTATTTTGGGAATCGCGCTCTGGTCGATCGACCATAACGGTCAGTCGATCGACTGCTTCATCAGATAGTTGCTCCAAAAGCCTCGTAAATTTGTCTTTCAGGCCTCGATATGCGCACCAAGTTTGATTCCCGAGTAAATACTTCATGTCAAATAATATGCCAAGTACTCGGGGACGGATTTGGCTCATTTCCCGCTGGATTCTTCACATTTCTACAATATTACACAAAAACACAAAAGTAGATGAAAATAGGGAAAATAGTAGCTTAAACTACATAAATGAGCTCTGAAATGCGTGTAAAAGAGGGTGTAAAACATCATATTTAGGACACGCATCAAATTGCAGTCAAATAATAGTGATTATAATTTATTCTCTACAAAATTATCTTTCATATTCTCAAAAAATAAATGGAATAAAAATGACAAAGTGATCTTTCATAGTCGCAAGAAAGGTTCATACCTCCAACAGAAGTCCAGGACCGACAGTGGTGGGAGAAGTCCCCTTCTCCATCAACTCCGGACGAACCATGACCCTCATGTAGCGAGTGAGGTGTCAGAGTTAAAAGCTCTATTGCAACAAACTTTGATGATGCAACAAAAGCAAACGGCTCAAATCTCCGAACTTATGGCTCATAATAAGATGTTGGATACTCAAGTTGCGCAAATGGCGGCTCAAAATCCATCAAAACAGTTCGGCCTTCCTCCTCAAGGTAAACAAGCACATGAGCACGTTAATTCTATTTCCTTAAGGAGCGGTACTTCTTATAACGGTCCGGACATGCCCATTAAAGAAGATGAGGTTCCCTACATGCATCCTAAGGGATTGGGAAATTTGGATCTAAGTGATGATGAAAAAGAAGTTGACAAAGTTGAAACACGAGCTAAGAATAAAAGCGAGAACAATCAACACATCGAATCTGCCAAGGCTCCTCGATCGAGTAGCATCAGGCTCGATCGAGGAACTTCGGTACTCGATCGAGTGTCATCCGGGCTCGATCGAGGAACCTCCCTGGTCGATGACGGTGTTTCAAAAGTTGATTCTAAAGCAAAGGAAGCCGAGCCTATTACTATTGCACTACCTTTTCCGCATCGTCAACAAAAGTACAAAATAGGATTTCTTTTCAGAAACCGTATTACAAGTTATCGGCCACATGGGGTCTTTCTTCTTAGCAATATCGGCAAAGACAATAGAGTGTTTTCCTACTTTAAAGGTCAAAGTCCCTGAACCAACATCTATAACTGCACCAGCAGTGTGCAGAAATGGTCTACCCAATATAATAGGAATGTGGGCATCCTCGGGCATATCTAGTACAACGAAGTCAACAGGGAAGAAAAACTTTCCTATTTGCACAAGAATTTCCTCTAAAACTCCTATTGGCTGGACCGCAGATCGGTCAGCCATCTGTACTATCATGTTGGTAACTGCAAACCTAGTCAATTTGAGCTTCCTAGCAAGACTCAAGGGCATTACACTAATACTGGCTTCTAGGTCACACAAGGCCTTCTCAATAGAAAAGGTGCCAATACTACATGGAACTGAAAAACTACCCGGGTCTTCTAGCTTATGGGGCGCAGTGTGGGTCAAATAAGAGCATGACTCCTTAGTGAGTGCGACAGTGTGCACAGTTTCAAGTGACTTCTTTTTAGATAAGAGTTGCTTCATGAATTTAATATAAGCAGGCACTTGATTGACTAACTCAAGAAAAGGAACTTGTACGTTTAAGCTACGAATAACATTTTCAAACTTATTAAACGATACCTGTTCCTTCGTCGGCACTAATCTCTCTGGATAAGGGGCTGTAAGAAGTAACTTAGCCCTCTCTTCTAAATCTCTCATGTCGGCATCGGTGGACTTAGGCTGAAAGTCCACAACCTTCTCCTTGTTGTAGCTTGACCCTTCTTCAGACCGTCTCAAATGTGAACCATTAATCGACAAAGGGTCGTATTTCGGAACCGGAACGGACCCATCAGCATTCGGGTCTTGCCTCAATATTTTCGGGGCAATCGTACCCCAAAACAAGTGGTCCCTCAAGTTATCGGGCATCGGAGGACGAAAAGAATCACCTTCAAGAGCTTGGTGGTCGATCGACCATGTTGCTCGATCGATCGACCGAGTTCTCTGATTCTTAAGTTTGTCTCTTTGCTGGATCGGTCGATCGATCGGGTACGTCGTCGTCGATCGACTGACATACCTGTTGATCGTCTTTTTCTTGTTACTGTTTGTTCCAGCTTTCTTTTGACTCGATTCCGCCTCATCGTTTTCAGCGACATCCTCAACCATAGCGGGCCCATCAAGGGTAGACCCACTCCTCAAGGTAATTGCATTTGAGGTCTCCTTTTGATCAGTTTGAGTCGGTAAATGTCCCGGAGCTCGAGTTGTATTCTTGCTAGCCAATTGGGCAATTTGGCTCTCTAACATCTTCATCCCGACCTCTCTAGCTTGGGACTCCTTCAGCAACAAGTTCTTCAGTTCGGCAAACTCAGAATTTTGGGATTGTTGTTGCTGCGGCACATAGGGAGGTTTTTGAAACTGTTGTTGCTTATGAGAGGGCACATAATTCTGCTGTTGCTGCTGCTGTGGAGGTTGAGTTGGAATTAGGAAATTTTGGCTACTCCACCTCAGATTCGGATGGACATTCGGCTCATAGTAAGTGTTTGTGTGCCTATAATGTTGAAAGGCAGCACAAGACTCAAAGGGATTAGGACAATTGTCTGAAACATGTCCCCCAGCTCCGCATCTTTTACAGACGAAAGGACCGTCTGAAACAGCATTTACATGGTAAATCCCTCCTTTTGAAGCTCCCCAAAACTCGTACTTATCAAATCTCGCCGTGAGAGCCTCTAATGCAGCTACAGAAGGAGATTCAGCGGCTCTCCTTTGATTTCCCCTGGAATTTCCATACTCAGCTTTATGGGTGGCCAAGTCATCAATGATCTTCCACCCCTTAGTTTCCCCCATATTCTCCTGGAATCTGCCACTAGCTGCCGCATCCAGGATAGCTCTCTGATCGTCATAGAGCCCATTATAAAACTGATTGCATAGGCTCCATTTCTCAAACCCATGATGCGGAATGGTTCGCACCAGCTTCTTGAAACGGACCCACGCCTCATGAAAGTTCTCGTCAGGACCCTGTTTAAAGCTTGTGATCTGAGCTCTAATGGCATTAGTCTTCGAGGCAGAGAAATACTTCTTATAAAACGCCAAGGCCAGCGAATTCCAGTCAGTGATCCCATTAGCAGCTCGATCCAGGTCTCTATACCACTCCCTTGCAGCATCACGGAGTGAGAATATAAACATAGTCTCCTTTATCTGGTCCTGGGTCACACCGGTCGGCGGGGGTATAGAGCAGCAATAATCAATAAATATCTCCATATGCTTGGCTGCATCTTCATTTGCAGCTCCCCCGAATTGGTTTCTCTCAACCAAGTTGATATAAGAAGGCTTCGGTTCGAATTTTCTATCAGCTCCCGATAATTCGAACCCCTTATATAGATTTGTAGCTGTCGGCTCAGAGTGACTTGTTATAGTCGCTTCTTCAGCCATTTCTAGAAAATCTGGAGATGAGACGGTCTCAGCTGATGAAGTGGAAATGGGAGATGAAGGTGGATCTTCCTCAAACAGCTCATTCTCGTAGTAACTAGACAGAGTACTCAGCTCTTCCTTTGTCGGCAATATCCTAGATGATCGTCTCAACTCGCGCAAAGTCTTCTCAATCTCAGGATTGAACGGTAGTAATTCACCACCCTGTGACCTGCGCATAAGAGGAAACTACAAAAAGAATATGAGAATAGCTTAAGGAACGAATGTCCCTTAAACTAAGAAACAGACTAAAATAAAACAACTAAAAATTAGAACAATTGCCTCCCCGGCAACGGCGCCAAAATTTGATACCCGTCGTAAGGTGTCAAAAATAAATTTATAAATTCCTAACTACAACTATAGATAGCGGTAGCAGGGTCGAACCACAGAGAGGCAGATGTAATTATTAGTTGTTTAATTTCAGTCTAGGGTAACGATAATGTGGGGGTTGTTTCGAATTGGTCTATAACTAATGAGCAATAAACTAAAGAAATGTATAAAATCAAATATAAAAGGGGTACTAAGATGGTCGGTTCACTGTAGTTTCGGCAGCAGCAAACTAAGTAGGTCTGAAATAAACACATGAGGCGGGAAAACAAGAGGTCCTCTCGGTCCACTCTCAACAAGTAGCGTCTTTCGATCTCGCTACGGGTCCCTAATATCACTAATCGACTCTCGTCCGAAAAGTGACTAAAAATCTAAACTTTACCTATCTTTCGATCTTAGCATAGTTTAGTCATTTTAATTGGTAGTCTAACAACTTTCCCTATCTTTCGATCTAATGGGTCGGTCATTTACTAAGCATTCAACTAGTCGCGTGCACTCGATTCGTCAAATATAGAATTTAAAGCAATTAAAACGAAGCAAAACCTCACGTGGCCAGTCGATCGACCAGGGTGTGCGGTCGATCGACCATGGTGCGACTCAGGTCGTACTATCCTACTGCCGCCTAATTCTACAGATCCCCTACATCCTAGCACGAGGTATTTAGCTACTCATGGGTACGATAAGAACAACAATAAAATTGACTAATAAAGCAGAAGAGTTCATGATTAAAACGACGAATTAAACAATTAACAATAAACGATAAATTTGGCTTTCGGGAGACTATTCTAGCTATTCCTATACTACGAATGAAATAAACAACGAAACTGAACAGAAGAATACCGAAAAGGAATTGCAGAGATTCAGAACCGAAAGCGAAAGGAAATTTTATTAATGGAAGAACAATAATCTCGAACCCTAATTATGAAAATAGAACTAAAACTAAATCAAAGCTTGATAAAATCTGGATGATTGTTCTCACAACCTAGCATACGTTATATAGAATACAACGTAGTTCTTATTTGCAAAACCTAACTACTATGGGCTTGCTATTCCTCGATCTTTTTGTTTGCGTCAGAGTGGCAGCTTGGTCGATCGACCACTATGACCGGTCGATCGACTAAGGTAAGCTGAACAGGAGTTCCAGTAAGTCGGGCTCTGGTCTATCGACCATAGGGTCCAGTCGATCGACCAGAGTAGCTGATAATCCGCTTTTAATTCTTCATAAAGTTGTCTTTCAAGCTTCGAAACGCGCACCAAGTTCATCTCTCGAGTCTCCACTCCATGTCAAATGCAATGCAAGGTACTCAGGGACGGGTTTAGCAATATCTACTCATTTCTGCATAAATCTGCAATATTACATAAAAATACGAAAGTAGACGAAATGGGGCAAATAGTAGCATAAACTACACAAATGAGCTCTGAAATGCGTGTAAAATGGGGTGTAAAACATCATATTTAAGACACGCATCAAACTTCCCCAAACCAAACCCTTGCTTGTCCCCAAGCAAGAACTAGACTCGATCCTAAAACCTAATGGAACGAGTTCAATCTCAGAGCGAAATGCAAACTGTAAGGCCTAAACCAATTTAATGCAACAACCAACAATCAATTAGAAATGTGAATCATGCAAACGAGTTATGAAGTTGTCAAAAACTGCTAAACCGTCAACGATAGAGACTTATCAATATGGACTCTCACGGGTCGCTCAAAGCACTCAATAAATACAGGTGGGTATATGTAAAAGATAGAAAGAATTTACTTTGTAGTGACTCTCACTTAACTACGACCTATAAGAACATGCCTGCAATATAATATGAAAATGATCTCTACAACCGTACATACGCATTCCAACCAAACAAATGACCATGACACATGCCGAGGTAAATAAGGGATATGTGAGGTAACGGGCAGGAAGAGGCAAAACATTTATGGGAACGTGGAGGTACAGGTGATCAAGCTAGTACCCTAACAAAACCATATGACAATATCCAACTTCTTGCTCAAAATCTTCGATGAAACCGGTGCTATTAGCAAGAACAAAACTCACAATCTCCGTAGTAATCAATCAACTAACTCCCCATAAGATATAAATGCAACATGAGAGCAAAAATCGCCATATAATAAAGACTTTGAATTATGCGAATTGATTTTTTTTTCTTCTCGGACTCCAGTCGATCGACCAATGAGGCCAGTCGATCGACTGCCTCTACAGTACAGCACGCATCTCTTTTTTCTCGATTTATTTTTCTTTCTTTCTTTTTTTTTTCTTTTCTATTTCTTTTCTTTCTTTCCTTTTTCCAACTTCCCAACTTCATCTCAAAATGAGCATACGCCACCAAAAACGAAGTAACAACCCCAAGAACGTAAACTACTAGCTTGACAAGGGCAGGCTAAATGTAGGATGTAGTAATGGGACAAAAAGGGCTGTTTTTGGCAGTGTGGAGCTTATGGGCAAAATGAATAAAGGAAAACTTCTACCACATGTGTCAACTAACCACAAACCGAATGCATACAGGTATTAAGCAGATCAAATTCATATTTATGCATATTTATGTAACATGTCTCATAAGGAGAACTACTCACAATCCTAGATAAACTGGTCATAGATGTCACCAGTTATAGGCTCTAAATCTCAGAAAGTGATGTAGTTTGCCAAAAATCAAAGTCAAGTTTCAAGTCCAGCAAATAATTTAACAAAAACTCGTAGACTATGCATATTTGATTCTACTAATAACATGTCGATTAGCAAGGCTTAGGCATAAACAGATGCAAATGCAATGTCATCATTGAAATACTACCGTTCCGACCCGGCCTATATGCTAAAATAAACGTGCATTTTTGAATTTTTTTCAATTTTTTTCAATTTTTTTGAATTTTCTGTATATATAAAGGAAAATAAACAACAATGCAACACAAAAAATGTAAACGTGAATGCAAGCAAATGAAATGCAACGCAAAACCCTTCCCCAAACCAAATCGCACAATGTCCCCATTGTGCAAAATCATATAATGAAATAACAGGAAAACGGGAATTTGCGTAAATTAACTACATAAGGCATGAAGTAAGAACTCGGAAACTCACAAGACTTTAAGCAAAAAGAAACCTCCCCAAACCAGCGTGAGCTAGGAGGTTTCAGTAGCTAGCAGTGCTACCAATAAGTACATGAAAAGACAACAAATACCACGCATAAAACCAAGAAAGCAAAGTGGACGCGGTAATTATGTGCAAAAATTAAAACGGAAGAAAACAGAAATATGGCGGAAAATAAAGAGGAGAGAAGACTCCCTTAAGTCCGCAAAACGACCAAACACAGCAGGGGAAAGGTCGAAAACAGGTACAGCAGCGGGCAACGGTCGATCGACCACCTCACCCAGTCGATCGACCATAATGTCGAATGAAGCTCTGCATCTTGTGCAGCCGATCGATCGACCATACGAGACGGTCGATCGACTGGAATAGCTGCTGCAACCTTCTGATTTCTTCGAATTAGCTCACTAACTTGAGCTAATATGGTCTATATACCTGTAGAAGCACATAGTAACGCGCCCAAAATTGCGCAAAACCCAAAGTAACCGACTAAAGTGTTTAAAATCCTAAGCAAACGTATTAAAATGCGAAGTCTCGCGCACACGAAAACAATAAAAAGTCTTACAAAGCAATAAAATGAAAGTTTGAAAAAGCATGTGATCAACTAATAGTTGATCAAGAACGGCCACGGAATGGCCCACTTGGTCGGCCTCTGGCTACAAGAGGTAGCCTCAACAGTGCTCATCACCTCAGCTGCACTCTTCTCAACTCCGACATCTGCAAGACTCAACGGATCAACAGGTCGGACATCTTCCCACTCAATGACCTCCTCTAGCTCATCAAAGTCCAACTCGGACTCCCTCACTTTGACTGGCTCATCTTCAAGCTCCCCATCAGTGCCATAGCTAAGACAACCTAAGCCGCCTCTTGAGACGATTGGCTCCTGCACAGCTGGAGCAACATGCGGCTCTTCCTTCCCCAAACCAGCTCCTGCAATGTCAGAAATAGACGAATCTTCCTCCAATTTGCTCCCAATCTGGGGCGGAGGGGTTACAACAGGAATAGGCGTAGAGACAGGCATACCAGGAAGTACAAAATAGGATTTCTTTTCAGAAACCGTATTACAAGTTATCGGCCACATGGGGTCTTTCTTCTTAGTAGTCTGGGCAAAGACAATAGAGTGTTTTCCTACTTTAAAGGTCAAAGTCCCTGAACCAACATCTATAACTGCACCAGCAGTATGCAGAAATTGTCTACCCAATATAATAGGAATGTGGGCATCGTCGGGCATATCTAGTACAACGAAGTCAACAGGGAAGAAAAACTTTCCTATTTGCACAGGAATGTCCTCTAAAACTCCTATTGGCTGGACCGCAGATCGGTCAGCCATCTGTACTGTCATGTTGGTAACTGCAAACCTAGTCAATTTGAGCTTCCTAGCAAGACTGAAGGGCATTACACTAATACTGGCTCCTTGGTCACACAAGGCCTTCTCAATAGAAAAGGTGCCAATACTACATGGAACTGAAAAACTACCCGGGTCTTCTAGCTTATGGGGTGCAGTGTGGGTCAAATAAGAGCATGACTCCTTAGTGAGTGCGACAGTGTGCACAGTTTCAAGTGACTTCTTTTTAGATAAGAGTTGCTTCATGAATTTAATATAAGCAGGCACTTGATTGACTAACTCAAGAAAAGGAACTTGTACGTTTAAGCTACGAATAACATTTTCAAACTTATTAAACGATACCTGTTCCTTCGTCGGCACTAATCTCTCTGGATAAGGGGCTGTAAGAAGTAACTTAGCCCTCTCTTCTAAATCTCTCATGTCGGCATCGGTGGACTTAGGCTGAAAGTCCACAACCTTCTCCTTGTTGTAGCTTGACCCTTCTTCAGACCGTCTCAAATGTGAACCATTAATCGACAAAGGGTCGTATTTCGGAACCGGAACGGACCCATCAGCATTCGGGTCTTGCCTCAATATTTTCGGGGCAATCGTACCCCAAAACAAGTGGTCCCTCAAGTTATCGGGCATCGGAGGACGAAAAGAATCACCTTCAGCAGCTTGGTCAGTCGATCGACCATGTTGCTCAGTCGATCGACCTAGTTCTACAGTTCCAGAAGCTGTCTCTTTGCACGGACTGGTCGATCGACTGGGTATGTCAGTCGATCGACTGACATACCTGCTGATCGTCTTTTTCTTGTTACTGTTTGTTCCAGCTTTCTTTTGACTCGGTTCCGCCTCATCTTTTTCAGCGACATCCTCAACCATAGCGGTCCCATCAAGGGTAAACCCACTCCTCAAGGTAATTGCATTTGAGGTCTCCTTTTGATCAGTTTGAGTCGGTAAATGTCCCGGAGCTCGAGTTGTATTCTTGCTAGCCAATTGGGCAATTTGGCTCTCTAACATCTTCATCCCGGCCTCTCTAGCTTAGGACTCCTTCAGCAACAAGTTCTTCAGTTCGGCAAACTCAGAATTTTGGGATTGCTGTTGCTGCGGCACATAGGGAGGTTTTTGAAACTGTTGTTGCTTATGAGGGGGCACATAATTCTGTTGCTGCTGCTGCTGTGGAGGTTGAGTTGGATTTAGGACATTTTGGCTACTCCATCTCAGATTCGGATGGACATTCGGCTCATAGTAAGTGTTTGTGTGCCTATAATGTTGAAAGGCAGCACAGGACTCAAAGGGATTAGGACAATTGTCTGAAACATGTCCCTCAGCTCCACATATTTTACAGACGAAAGGACCGTCTGAAACAGCATTTACATGGTAAATCCCTCCTTTTGAAGCTCCCCCCAACTCGTACTTATCAAATCTCGCCGTGAGAGCCTCTAATGCAGCTATAGAAGGAGATTCAGCGGCTCTCCTTTGATTTCCCCTGGAATTTCCATACTCAGCTTTATGGGTGGCCAAGTCATCAATGATCTTCCACCCCTTAGTTTCCCCCATATTCTCCTGGAAGCTGCCACTAGTTGCCGCATCCAGGATAGCTCTCTGATCGTCATAGAGCCCATTATAAAACTGATTGCATAGGCTCCATTTCTCAAACCCATGATGCGGAATGGTTCGCACCAGCTTCTTGAAACGGACCCACGCCTCATGAAAGTTCTCGTCAGGACCCTGTTTAAAGCTTGTGATCTGAGCTCTAATGGCATTAGTCTTCGAGATGGAGAAATACTTCTTATAAAACGCCAAGGCCAGCGAATTCCAGTCAGTGATCCCATTAGCAGCTCGATCCAGGTCTCTATACCACTCCCTTACAGCATCACGGAGTGAGAATATAAACATAGTCTCCTTTACCTGGTCCTGGGTCACACCGGTCGGCGGGGGTATAGAGCAGCAATAATCAATAAATATCTCCATATGCTTGGATGCATCTTCATTTGCAGCTCCCCCGAAGTGGTTTCTCTCAACCAAGTTGATATAAGAAGGCTTCGGTTCGAATTTTCTATCAGCTCCCGGTAATTCGAACCCCTTATATAGATTTGCAATTTGTCGGCTCGTGAGTGACTTGTTATAGTCGCTTCTTCAGCCATTTATAGAAAATCTGGAGATGTGACGGTCTCAGCTGATGAAGTGGAAATGGGAGATGAAGGTGGATCTTCCTCAAACAGCTCGTTCTCATAGTAACTAGACAGAGTACCCAGCTCTTCCTCTATCGGCAATATCCTAGATGATCGTCTCAACTCGCGCAAAGTCTTCTCAATCGCAGGATTAAACGGTAGTAATTCACCACCCTGTGACCTGCGCATAAGAGGATACTACAAAAAGAATATGAGAATAGCTTAAGGAACGAATGTCCCTTAAACTAAGAAACAGACTAGAATAAAACAACTAAAAATTAGAACAATTGCCTCCCCGGCAACGGCGCCAAAATTTGATACCCGTCGTAAGGTGTCAAAAATAAATTTATAAATTCCTAACTACAACTATAGATAGCGGTAGCAGGGTCGAACCACAGAGAGGCAGATGTAATTATTAGTTGTCTAATTTCAGTCTAGGGTAACGATTATGTGGGGGTTATTTCGAATTGGTCTACAACTAATGAGCAATAAACTAAAGAAATGTATAAAATCAAATATAAAAGGGGTACTAAGATGGTCGGTTCACTGTAGTTTCGGCAGCAGCAAACTAAGTAGGTCTGAAATAAACACATGAGGCGGGAAAACAAGAGGTCCTCTCGGTCCACTCTCAACAAGTAGCGTCTTTCGATCTCGCTACGGGTCCCTAATATCACTAGTACTGACTCTCGTCCTGAAAAGTGACTAAAAATCTAATTTTTACCTATCTTTCGATCTTAGCATAGTTTAGTCATTTTAATTGGTAGTCTAACAACTTTCCCTATCTTTCGATCTAATGGGTCGGTCATTTACTAAGCATTCAACTAGTCGCGTGCACTCGATTCCTCAAATATATAATTTAAAGCAATTAAAACGAAGCAAAACCTCACGTGGCCAGTCGATCGACCAGGGTGTGCGGTCGATCGACCGTGGCGCGACTCAGGTCGTACTATTCTACTGCCGCCTAATTCTACAGATCCCCTACATCCTAGCACGAGGTATTTAGCTACTCATGGGTACGATAAGAACAACAATAAAATTGACTAATAAAGCAAAAGAATTCATGATTAAAACGACGAATTAAACAATTAACAATAAACGATAAATTTGGCTTTCGGGAGACTATTCTAGCAATTCCTATACTACGAATGAAATAAACAATGAAACTGAACAGAAGAATACCGAAAAGGAATTGCAGAGAGAGATCCAGAACCGAAAGCGAAAGGAAATTTTATTAATGGAAGAACAATAATCTTGAACCCTAATTATGAAAATAGAACTAAAACTAAATCAAAGCTTGATAAAAACTGGATGATTGTTCTCACAACCTAGCATACGTTATATAGAATACAACGTAGTTCTTATTTCCAAAACCTAACTACTATGGGCTTGCTATTCCTCGATCTTTTTGTTTGCGTCAGAGTGGCGGCTTGGTCGATCGACCACTATGACCGGTCGATCGACTGAGGTAAGCTGAACAGGAGTTCCTGTAAGTCGGGCTCTGTTCGATCGACCATAGGGTCCAGTCGATCGACCAGAGTAGCTGATAATCCGCTTTTAATTCTTCATAAAGTTGTCTTTCAAGCTTCGAAACGCGCACCAAGTTCATCTCTCGAGTCTCCACTTCATGTCAAATGCAATGCAAGGTACTCAGGGACGGGTTTAGCTCAATATCTACTCATTTCCGCATAAATCTGCAATATTACATAAAAATACGAAAGTAGACGAAATGGGGCAAATAGTAGCATAAACTACACAAATGAGCTTTGAAATGCGTGTAAAATGGGGTGTAAAACATCATATTTAAGACACGCATCAATTAGATTTGTTCTTGATAATACTTTAAAACGTCTTCCTGATTTAAAATCTTCTTGTCATATGATTAATGCTCTTGATCCCACTTTTGATGATTATCTTGCTTTATGTTTTGACAGGAATCCACATGACGCCCCTGCTGCTACGTCATATCCATGGAGCAAGGAAGTGGATGAGATATAGAAGCTGATTTATGGAGATGATTCTCCTCCTGAGATGGTTTACAACTGTGTTGAGAGTATTGAAATAGAAGCTGAATTGGATGCTTTGGAAGCTGAGATTTTCAAAGAGGAGTCAGTTAGAGTTTTTGATGAAGCTTCTATAATGGACGAAGTGCCTTATCTCCTTCCTCAAGAGGATGACCTGAAGAATGATGAGCATTGCTCATATTTTATAAACTTTGAGTTTGATGAGCCAGGACATTTTTCATTGTTTTTATTCTTTGCTTGGACTATTTATTGCTACTACTTATGCTTGTGTGTAGCACATGCGCTACTTTTTGATTTACTACTACGAGCTTTAACTTGTATTGATTATAATTTGCGTACGCATTTACTTTAAATGCAGGAAGTCGTTCGTCCAGATGGTTCCTCGATTGATTAAGACGAGGCTCGATCGAGTAACCACGTCTTTTGGGTATTTTTCGTAGCTGGCGATGATAGGAATTGCGCGGATGATTAATTTCCTCTATTTTTGCAGCTGGTTTGGGGGAATCATAACCTCTTACCCGGTATTATCTTCCCTTGTACCTTCTTTACTTGTATTGTCTATTTCGTTTCCTTTCCTTCTGTTAGTTGTGTCCTTTAGGTTGCTGGATTTGTTTGTGATTACTATGTTGTAGGCGTCACAATGAGGACACTGTGACATTTAGGTTTGGGGGAGGGTCTTTTATTATTTTGTGTGCTTTTTATTTATATTGTGTGCTTTATTTATGTTGTGTGATATTATATCAAAAATACATAAAAATTAAAAAATATCAAAATACAAAAACATGTTTTTACCTTTGTTTTAGGTCGAGTCTTGGTGAATTAGATAACAATGATGTTAAATTGCATTGTTTTTGCATTTGAATCCCAAATAGTTGTCCATGTACATTGTTTTGACTCATTAGCCATGAAAACAAAGCTCATAATTCAAGTATTAACCTTATTGACATGCCTTATATTGATTATATTTGACACAATTATGTTGGTAAACTACTTAAATTCTGAGGTCTATAGAGCTTCCTAGGCCAGGAACATCAATAAACTGGTCTCATTGTCAATTAGGCTTGAGTGTGGTTTCTCCTTGTGGAATGTGTAATATAAAATTGCATAAGTGTGACATTGATTTCTTGATACTTTTATTGCTTTCATTTGACTAAGTACATGTGGATAGGCGGTTCTTATCGTTCAAATAAGCCTTACAATTATCCTTTTGTTAGCCCGTTTGAATCCTTGTAGCCAATCTTAATTTACATCCTATGAGCTACAATCCAAGAATTTGCCTACCTTTTCGGGACAGTCGCAGTTACTTGTCTATCATGTTTATTTTACTACTATAGTTGGGATGGGACTATTATTGTCAATTGTGGGTGTAGTAGAATTATTTAGCAATTGTGTTGTATCCTTGTGTTGAAAAAAGAAAAATATGAAGCAAAAGAAAAAGAAAAAATAAAAAAAAATAGAAAAATAGAAAAGAAAAGAAAAGAAATTGATTGCTTCATTTAGTTTTTGTCAAGGATCAAAAGGATGGTTGTTAGAGTCTAATGCATAATTGGAGAGTAGTTTGTTAGCTCTCATATGTTGTAAAGTTGAGATCATTTCTCTAAGTTGGGTTCATTTATTATCTAAGATTTGGTTTTTGTTTTGGTTAGCGCTGCGACTACCGTCTTAGCTCCACATATCCATAACGTGCTTCGGCACAAACCATTTATATCCC
Organism: Silene latifolia; assembly: GCF_048544455.1. Classification (NCBI taxonomy): domain Eukaryota; kingdom Viridiplantae; phylum Streptophyta; class Magnoliopsida; order Caryophyllales; family Caryophyllaceae; genus Silene; species Silene latifolia. The sequence goes on along the minus strand of NC_133535.1, from coordinate 48,180,459 downwards.
TTTAACCCATTTGCCACCCTTATTGTCCTTGATATATGTACTTTTGTCTACATATGATGATTGCATATTAGTTGGGGAAATCCCTATCACATTAGATTGCATGCATGTTTCATAAGTTGAGTGAGTGTTTCTACTTCTTTCTATCTTCACATATAACTCACCCTATATACTTATGAGTGCATGAGTGAAATCCGCGAGAATCCGACAAATTTGTCTTGCAAGATCGAAAGGTATTTGGCATTTGTCTATAGTATGGTGACTTGAGACTTGACCTATGTTTTCTATTTCCCGTACCTTTGAATTTGTTTTATTGGTACACTTTGGTCATTACTTTGTTTCAGATATGGATGGCTTGGGATTTGTATGTGCATTAAACAATAGCTTTGAGTTGTTTAATCGCCATATGTATGTTTGTCTTTTGTAATTGTGTGTTGCTTTGCTTGAGGACAAGCAAAGAGATGGTTTGGGGGAGTTTGATGAGTCATAATTAAATACATATTTATGCCTCCCCTTAATTACTTTTGATACGGTTTTCGTGCTAGTTTATATCATTTACATGTCTTTTATGTTAGAATGTCGATACTTCCGCCTTTTGATGTTTAATGCAGGAATGATACATTTGAGGAGCAAAGGAATGAAATGGGCGTCACGGAGTGGGCATGAAGGGATACACGAAGCATGGCACGAGAATCCATAAGAATGAAGGAAGAGAAGTTAAGAAGAAAACACGAAGAAAAGAGCTTCTTATTACAAGTGCCTATTTTGAAGAGCCATATCTCGAGTTATATAACTAATTTTCAAGAGATTCTAACTGGAGGTGAAATCTTATCTTCTTAGCTTTCCAACGCCATGAAAATCGCTTGTTTGTGACAAGTAACGAAGAAATGGCGGCCGTTTGAAGTTCAGTGCGCGAAGCAGGAAATTGGTGCCTCGATCGAGCACAGTGAGAGGCTCGATCGAGGAACTTCATGCTCGATCGAGTACACCTTGGGCTCGATCGAGGAACCAACCTAATCAGCAAACTTTGCAATGTCGAGAGTTGGGGTATCTGGGAATTGGTGCCTCGATCGAGTGCACCTAGGCTCGATCGAGGAAACCACTTGTTTTCATAATATTCCGCAAATTTCCTTAAGTTGGTTATGACTACTATAAATACCAAAACTCGTACTCTAGGTTATTTTATGCTTTATTTTCAGTAGGTTTAGTATAGCTACCTTAGAAAACTCTCTCAAATACTTAGTTTAGTTTAATTATTGTTCGGATCTATTGCCTTTAATTACGGTATTGTTCTAATCTTTCTTCAATTATTATTTCAATTACTTGTTCATTGTTATTATAGTTCATCATGTTTTTCATTACTATTATTGTTGTTATTACCTTTAATATGAGTAGCTAAGCCTTTAATCTAGGGTGAAAGGGGATCTAGGTTGTTAGAAAAGGGATTATTATGAATTGATTGTTAAATTGCTCTTAATTGTTGTTTGATTATCGTATTACTTCTAATTAGTTAATTACTTATCAGAATTGATTAATTAGTCTTGCATAAACTAGTATTATCACCGACCGGGTTAAGACTAGTATAGGCCACGATAATAGAATAGAGATAATTTAATGATAGCGATCGCATGTTAAATTAGATCTAAAAGAAATATTGAGTCGACTGATCGTATGACTTTCAACAATATAAATTGCTCAATCAATGAATTAAATTCTACCCTTTAATGACGACCTAGTGAACCCGATCTCTAGACTCTTTAATATTATTGTTATTCATCCTTATTTATTTGCAATTAGTTTATTAGCATACAAACAATCAAAGCCCCACAATTGGTTACTTTAAGACAGATTTAAATATAAACAAACTAGATAATCACCACCTCCCTGTGGATTCGACCCTGACTTACCGCTAGCTATTTTGTTAGTACTAAGCTAGGATTTATTTTGATTAAGGCAAACGACTGAAAATAACCTTATCAGAGGCGAAAGCCCAAAATTTTCGAGTATATGGGTATTAAAAACCCTAATTTTCAACCTAAAATTGAGCTCAAATGCGAATTAAAGCAAGTGCAAGACACATACCTTGATTAGTCATGATTTATGGCAGGATTCGATCAAGTTTTCGACGGAATTTGGTTGGGTTTTGATAAAGGAATGAAGAATTTGTGTTTTTAAAATGAAAATAAAAAACGACTGAAAGTCGGGTTTACCTAGACAGGGACGAGCTTGGGAAAAGACGCAGCACTAGCTGCACCTCTTCCAAAGGTTGCAGCTCTTGTTGCGCCTTTTCCTCAACAGGTCTTCTTCAAAGTTTGTTAAAATCCGTTATAAGTTCGTTATTTGTGGGCCCAGGCTTTGTGCGCCTGTTCCTCAACATATGGCTCCATTTTGGCGTTCACTTCATCCAGATCAGCATTTTCTTCAACAAACTACAAGACAGCCATAACATTTTATTTTCCTTCAGCGACGCTAATAAAGTGTCGTTGTCGATACATTTTATTTCCTTTAATGACGCTAATGGCGTGTCGTTGTCGATACATTTTATTTCCTTCAACGATGCTAATGGCGTGTCGTTGAAACATTTTATTCTCTTCAGCGGCGCTAATGGCGTGTCGTTGTCAATACCTTTTATTATCTTCAGCGACGCTAATGGCGCGTCATCGTTGATATCTTTACCTTTCTCCCCAGTGATGCTAATGGCGCATCATTATCGATACTTTTACCCCTTTATTCTCTTCAGCTATGCTAATGGCGCGCCTTTGTCGATCCCAGCGAGAGTTTTATTTAGGACAGAGACAGGCAGATTCCCAGAGTCATCACTATATTTCCCAGCGAGAGTTTGCTTGAGGACAGAGACAGGAAGATTCCCATAGTCATCAATATGTTTCCCAGTGAGAGTTTGCTTGAGGACAGAGACAGGCAAATTCCCAGAGTCATCACTATATTTCCCAGGGAGAGTTTGCTTGAGGACAGAGACAGGCGGATTCCCAGAGTCATCAATATATTCCCCAGCGAGAGTTTGCTTGAGGACAGATATAGGCAGATTTTCTAGGTATGGTTTCTTCTTATGGCTGGCGATCTTCCTTACGTAGTCTAATGGACTTTAAACGACCCTCCCCGATAGTCGACAGACTCTAAAATGTTCCCGATGATAGGTCCTTGGTTCAGACCCCTTGAGTCGCCTCGCATCGCCATAGTCGTCAGGTTGTAATCTTCGATTGACCTAATGGCTATACTTTGACTTTCGCCTTGTCCAAGCCTCACTCAAAGTGGGGGCACTGTAGATACCTCATTTCTGCACCTCCCGCCAACCACCCAGTGATGATTGGGCCGCATATTTGATACGCGGAACGATTTTATGACAGTTTATAAGTTCATCGACAAGTGATAGCTCGAACACTCGCGTCAACCTCATGGTCGTCATCTACGTGCCGATACGGTCGTTTTGACAGTAATTAGAGTTCATTTGGAGTCCATGCCAAAAACCGCTTCATTTTCTAAGAAACCGTTTAAATGCCGACTCGAAATGTTCCGGAATGTTCTAGAATTCTCTGATTATTTATTCCTAATTTATTTTAATATCTTTTAAGGAAAAATCTTCCGTATATTGTGTTTTACGGAATAACGAAGTATATAACTACCGAAATTCCATAAAAAAACGCGGAAATCTTTCTTGCTGAGGAGGAAACCTCTGGGGAAATGACGCAGCAGGTGTTGCGCCTCTTCCAAGAGTCGCAGTGGCTGCTGCGCCTCTTCCCCATCCCTCTTTTCACGCTTTCCGGAATATTTCCAAGATTTGTTTCCGTATACGTGCCATACCTAAACTCATTTGTATGTTTAATATAAATAGAGACCTTCGGTCTCCATATTTGGTACGCGAGTGTCCGCCCTTCTCTTCTCCCTTTGCATTCTAAGACCACGCTCTTGTCTTTCGACGCCTACATGCTTGATCAATCGACCATGTAAGCTCAGATCATTCTGAGTACCAGTCACGTTTGCATGACCGACCAATTTGACCACTACACCATAATAAATCAATTTTTTAATTCCTTTTTTCAAGGGCACTTTCATATTTGCATAGATCGAGTCGAGTTACCACTAAAAACCGATTTAGTTAAATCTCGCGACGCTAACATGTAAGTCTGAGGGTGTAAAATCATGTTTTATTTATTGTACTTTTATTTTGTATTAATAATGTAAGGTTTATATCATAAGCACGTTCAGAACCGTCTTTAAGAACCATCTTTTAAAACCGTATTTAAAAAACTGCGAAGATCTGACGTCGAGAAGAAACGCAGCAGCAGCTGCGCCTCTTCGAAGAGTCCCAGTACATGCTGCGCCTCTTTCTGAGGCTGTCGCTGCTCCTGCTCTTCTTCTTCTTCCTCGACCTTCTGCAACTTTTCTACTTTCTTTTATTTCTTTTGTTCGTATCAGTATATAATTGTGTTTTATTAATTCTTTTCAAATATAACGTTTAATTAGACATAAATCCCTTATAATTCAATATTTGCGGGTTTTCGTCATCTTATTCAAATCCGGATTTTAGAGGTTCGATCTTCTCATATGGATTCTCTGGAATTCATCTTTTGTATATAATTTTCTTTGCTTAATTTCAGTTTATCAAATCAATTTCGTTTTTCAGTTCAAGTTTGTTCCAATCCGACAACGAGTTCGTCATGATCATGTAAACCGATGTAAATTCTTGCCTTTAATTCATTTTATAACGGTTCCAGATGTATGTAATCTGCTAAATTACTTATACTTGAGTCTAATATCGATAATCGGCCTTAAATTTACCAAAGAACGATAACAATCCGCGATTCTGACTTCACAGCCAGAATCCAACTGGAGAACAAACGCAGGAAGTGATGCACCTCTTCCAGAGGACGCAGCAGATGCTGAGCCTGTTCTGGGTTGTCTTCTGTCCCTGAACTCTTTCTCGGTTTGACGTAGCTTTTAATTATACTTCTAATCGACTATTAATCGTATTATCGCTCCTAATCTGACATATTTTTTTATACTTTTATTTTCTAATTTTATTTTCTTTTCTTCTTCAAAATCCCGTTTTGAGCATGCTTTTGACGTAGATCAAATAATCATTGTAATCATTGTAATTTTAATTATTGTAATTTATTTATCGCCCTTGTATGATTTATTTACTTGGCATTCACATGTAATCGAATCTAACATCTACTTCGCCTAATTTATCTGTTAAATACGTGTTAACTGATACGTGCTTTTTATATAGTCTTTTTAGCCTATTTCAGCACGTATTTCTATGCATTTTTATACTGTTTTTATAGTATTTTGCCCCGAATTGGCTACTTTGGTTCGTTTTGTTTATTTTGTAGAAATGAACGCGAAAGTAGTGGAATCGTACTCTTTTTCATCCTTATTTGCATGCATTTAGAGGAGACGGGATTTTTCCAGAGTGAGATACTGCGTTGGGAAGCGTGTTGGCACGGATTACGAGGCATTCGGGCGCGGACTTGAGCTGATTTGAAGATAAAGTACTCGATCGAGCAGTTTTACCACTCGATCGAGTGGTTTTTACGTCCCAAGGTGGTCGATCGAGCAGAATTCTACTCGATCCTTAGCTTGCTGAAAGATGAGTTACTCGATCGAGTAACTTTCTACTCGATCGAGTAGAGGCTGTTGAGGTTTTGCTCGATCGAGTGGTTTTATTCCACTCGATCGAGTGGTTTCGCTGTTATGGGCTTTAAAACAGCCCGTGTGTTGTTTTATTTCGCAAACTTATTTACTTTTCCTATTTAAACCTATGTTAACTAGGTTATTAGGATCATCTTTTATCTATCTTTTACTTTTAAGTAGTTTACACATCAAAACTTTGTGACGTTGCTTTTCCCTTCACTGTAACCTTGTTCTCGGATTTATTTCACTCAGATTTTGTGTTCTTTATGCCGGATTCGCTTGATTGTAATTCCTTTCCCTTCTCTTATTAATAATTAATCTCTTGTTTGCTTTAATTCTTCGTTTCGTTACATTTATTCTTCTGCCCTACTTTACTTTTATGCAATTTATTGTTTATTTCATAATGTTTACTGCTGGGAATTTATCTGTTGTTAGTTTAATAAGCGACATGAGTAGCTAAACCCCTTTCATGTTGGGATTAGGGGATCTGCGGTAGGAATGTGACGATGTAGTAAATAAAACAGATGAATTGATTACAAGACTCTGTCACCATAGCAATTTAATTGTATTTATTCGACTTAGTTGAGTGCACGCTTCTGAGTCATCCTTTAATCTGGCTAAAACTAATCCTAGATCGAAAGATTGGACTAAATAGGCCTGCTATGAACAGTAGACTACCCTGACGAGAATCAAAGTTAAGTTAGTGGCATTTTAGGATAGAAAGTGGATTGAAAGGACCTTTCAACATCCGTCTTACGTTAATTCGTCTGAGTCATTTACAGCTGAGTCACTGGACTGCCGTAGTGAACCGAAATCCTGACATGTCCCTCTCCATCTGATAGTTTTAATCTTATTTCTTGCCCTTATCGCTCTTGCTCTTTATTTCTCTTCCCTTTAAAACTCATAGTTTAGAAAACAATTCAAACAACCCCCCATTTATGACCAAATAGACGGACTTCTACAGATATCTTGCCTCCCTGTGGAAATCGACCTGACTTCCCTAGCTATATAGTTAGTTTAGTTAGTTTATTTTTGAGAGGTACACGACAGACGTGTCAAATTTTGGCGCCGTTGCCGGGGAGGCAATTGCCCTATTTGTTTTCGTTCCGTTTATTTCATCCGTCTCAGGGAATTTTTATTCCTTGAGGCAGTTCTTATTCATTTTCTTTCAGTGTTGTTTATGCCCAGGTCAGAAGGGTTTGAATTAGTTTCAGCTGATTCAGAGCCAGAGAGACTATTCAGGCATAGACTCCGTCTGCAGAGAAAATCATGAAAGGAAGACTTGAGTACTTTCGAGCCAGAGCTACATCACTCTCTTTTCGAAGACAGTCCGATTTCTACAGTAAGGATGCCTAAACTTTCTAGTCATTCAGTGCCTAAAGCCTCCTCTATTCCCAAAGGTTTCAATCTCCAGACTGAGGATGGGAATACATTCGACATCCGTCCTTCTTATATCAATCTGGTGGAGAGAAATATTTATAGAGGTGTGGCAGGTGAAGATCCGAGGAAGCATATGGAGACCTTTACCGATTACTGTTCTACTATCCCCGCCACTAAGGGGGTAACTCAAGACAAGATTAAGGAAGTTTTATTTCCTTTCTCTTTAGCTGATTCAGCCAGGGAGTGGCTGACTGACTTGGACCGCACAGCTGTTGGGGTTACAGATTGGGAGTCTCTTGCTCTTGTCTTTTACAAGAGATATTTCCCTCCACAACGCACCAATCTGTTGAGGGCCAAGATTACTAGTTTCAGGCAGGCTCCCGATGAAAGTTTTTATGAGGCGTGGTCACCATTCAAGAAGTTGGTGAGGTCTATTCCTCACCATGGTTTTGACCCATGGTTTCTAGCTAATCAGTTCTACAATGGGCTGTATGACGACCACAGAGCCATACTTGATGCGGCATCTAGTGGGAGATTCCAGGAGAATACCGATGATGATAAGGGATGGTCCCTTATTGAAGAGATGGCGAATCACGGTCTTTGAGTATGGAAACCCGAGGGATGGGATTAGAACAGTTCATGCGATCGATAAGCGTGTTTTGGCTCATTTGGAGACCATGAATGCTAGATTTGACAAGTTGGAGTTACAAGTCATTGGGGAGCCTCGGACGGTCCATGTTCTTACTAGAGGAGAGACCGTTTCATGTGAGAGATGTGGGAGTAATGATGGCCACACTGCTGTTGGTTGTCTTGTAGAGAAGGAACAAGTCCTTGCCTTTCAGCAATATAGGCAAGGAGGAGGTTCCTATTACAATAATCAAGGGGCAGTCCATCCCAATTTGAGATGGACTAGTCAAAATGTGCCTAATCCTACACCTCCTCCGCACCAGTAGCAGCCTTATGTTCCTCCACATAAGAATCAACAAGGCTTTCAGAAGCCTCCTTCCTTTACTCCTCCTAACCACGGTGCATCATCTTCCGGTGGGGTGAGTGAAATCGATGAGCTTAAGTCTATGTTTCAAGCCTTTACAAAGCAGTTTCAGCTGAGTGATCAACAGAAAGATGCGTCCATAAAGACACTTGAAACTCAAGTTGCCCAACTAGCCATGAATCAATCCTCAAGAAAGCAGGGTCAATTACCGACTCAAAATGAGAAGAATCCACATGAGACGGTAAATTTCATCAATCTGAGAAGCGGTCGTTCATATGAGGGTCCGGAAATGCAAAAATCAGACCCGAGGAAGGCTATAACTGATGATGAACAGTGTTCTGTCGAAGAAAGTGAGCTCACGGCAAAGCAAGTGCTCGATCGACTGGTTTCAGGTGGTCGATCGAGCATATTTAGTGAAGAAAGTGCTCGATCGAGTGGTTTTTCCACTCGATCGAGTGAACAAGGAGATGGTACTGGTCGATCGAGTAGTTTTTCTACTCGATCGAGTGAAGAGCAAAATGGAGTTGCTCGATCGAGTGAAAATTTCACTCGATCGACTGATATTGACGAAGATTCTACTTGATCGAATGTGTATATTGGTCGATCGAGTAGTTTTGATGACGGGAAGCTTATTCGAGAGCCTGCTAGTGCTCGTTTAAGCAATAAATCACCGGAAAGACCTCGTTCGAGAGGTAAGAAGCGTCCAAAGAATACAGAACTTGCACCAGAAGATACATTGGAAGAGAGAAACAAGGGACTCGAGATACCTATCACGGTTCCCTTCCCGAGGCGTCTGCGGAATTCTAAGGCCAATCAACAATTCGGCAAATTTGTTGAACTTCTGAAGAGCTTGGAAGTCACTGTGCCGTTCACCGAGTTGCTGACAAAGGTACCCTCTTATCTTAAGTTTATGAAAGAAATTTTATCGCGTAAGAGGAATATTAGTGATAGTGAGACCGTAGCTTTGACTGAGATGGGGTCAGCCCTATTTCAAAATAAGTTACCTCCTAAGCAGTCGGACCCGGGTAGTTTTTCAATTCAGTGTCATATCGGTACCCATTTGATTGATAACGCGCTATGCGATCTAGGCGCTAGCGTGAGTGTCTTACCGTTGTCTCTGGCTAAGAGACTTGGTTTGACAAAGCTGAGTTGCACCAACATGACAGTCCAGATGGCCGACCGTAGTATATCACGGCCACTAGGTATAGTAGAAGACGTACCTGTGAGGATCGGGAGGTTCTTTATTCCCGTTGATTTCGTTGTCTTAGACATCCCCGAAGATGCACACACCCCTATTATTTTAGGGAGACCATTTTTGTCCACTGCCCGTGCAATTATAGACGTCGGGGGGGAAGACTTTGACCTTTCAGGTAGGGGACGAGGAGCTGATTTTTCATCAGTCTATGTCCCGGAGGGCTCCCATGCAAGCTCAGCCTGGCAATGCTGTCTCTTCTATTGACCCTATTATTGACACTCCAGTTGAAAATTTGGAGTATTGTGCTGCAATTGTTACCCCTCCGCCTCAGACTGATAGCAAAAATGAGGAAAGTTCGTATGTTTTCCTTGCTGCAGGTACAGATGAAAGCAATGAAGGAGCTGTCAAAGGATGTTGTGCAACTGCTGTCAATCAAATTGGAGATGATGACGCTACAGCTAGTGATAGAGGAGCAAGGACGAGGAAAGTTCGCGCTTATTTGGATGTGAACTACTCCCCTCCTACCGTTTCAAAAGATAATTCATGCTCATGGAAGTTGAAGAGGACAATCAACGTTGCTGAGATGACGTCCTCCGATCGGGGAGCCCTTCAAGGGGGCTAACAATTGCATTGGGAATTAAGCGGGGAAATGCCCCGTGTAACACTTTGTAATAGATTATTTTTGAATTTTCCGTTGAATTTGTTTTATGCTTTTATTAGGACTATTAGTTTATAGACTATTTTTAGCGTAGATTTAAGACTATAGACTGTTCCTATGCGTATTTGGTATTTTGGGATATTTTTGTACGTGTTTTTATGCAGGTTTGGGGAAGATTTACGCATTCCAAGGGAAGAATTGACGAAATTCAAGAGCTTACGCGAGAAAAGAGCTCGATCGAGTACTTTTTGTACTCGATCGAGTGAAAAGTTGGTCGGCCGAATGCTTTTTTCAATCGATCGAGTAAAGCAATAAAGGGGACTTCTCGATCGAGTAGAATTCTACTCGATCGAGTAACTGGATCATCAAAAGTCCTCGATCGAGTAGTTTAAAACCACTCGATCGAGTGGATTTGCAAAAGGACGCAGGGAGTTTTCCTTAAACTCTTATGTTTTGTTTTCTAAATTCATTTTCCCCTAAATTTCGACTAACCCCTTCCCTATTTGCGACAAAAACTCCCCCAAATCCCCATTTTTTTCTTGCCCAATCACCAAATCCGCCTCCTACAATCTATTGCTTGCTAATTAATCTCTCATAGCCCCTTAATTTCCCCTCGATTGTGCTCGTTTTCACGGTTCTAAAAAGGGATTAGGGTTTGCGGTTTTTAGCTCGAAAAATCGCCTCTTTTGCTTGTTTATTTGAAGATTAATTGCTTTTGTAGGATTTCTATCATCAAGTAAGTGATCTCTACTTCCTCATTGCATTTTAATTTCGATTATTTTGAATTTTATGAGCAAAAATTGGAATTAGGGTTCGAAATTTTGGTTTAGTCGAATTTTTCGACTTTAATTGCCCTTGTTTGTCCTTACTTGTCTTGCTTGATGATCAATCCCCTTTCCTCGCTGTTGTTGCATGTTTTCATTCGATAATTGCGCGAGATTTCGCGATTAGGGCTGTTTAAGTCGAATTTTTCGACTGTCAGACGGGTTTATATGCTGCCATGATTTAATTAACCTCAGTTGTTGTTAATTGTTGCTGTCATTACCTGCTATCCCATTCCCTACTGCTGTTTACAAGGTGTTTTTTGAAATTTTTGAGGAATTGTTGGGAATTATATGTTGTAGGTCGAAATTTCTCGACTGGTAGGGGAGTTTTCAGGTTATGCATGTTGGTTTTCCTTCTGTTTAAGCCACTGTTAACCACTATTTATCTTATCATGCCCCCTACCCTCTGTATACATGATGGATTCTAGCACTTTACCTTCCACCAGCTCATCCTCTAGTCCACTCCTGTCCGAGACAGTGGCCCCTGCTGCTGCCACTATCTCCACTTTGGTTACTACTGCAGCCCCAGTGTTCCTAGTTTCAGTGCAGTGCGGTTTTTGCTCGCCTAGCTTTTTTCGCTAGCTCGATTCAGTCGCCACTTCCTCTACGGTCACCACCACTGCTAGCACTGCTGCTAGTCTCTCTTCAGTGGTGGCCACAGCAGCCACTACCTCTACACCAGCCTCTACTTTTACACCTGTGGTGGACTCGCCAGCTGCCGCAGCTGCCTTTAGAGCAGCCCTGGTTCCTCACACCGTCACTGCACGGGCTTCTGCTTTGAGTTCCAGAGGCTGAGGTCGTAGACAGTCTCGAGCTACGCCAGCTTCTGTTACCTCTACTTCCGCTCCTACTGCTTCTACTTCAGCTGCTGCTGCTTCTATTTCTGGCACAGTCACAGTCCGAGGGGACACTTCCCTCGACTCTCACCCAGATTATCCGCAGGTACATTTTGTTAACGCTTTACATCGTAAGAAATTTTATCACCTACTAGGCTGTGTGCATGTTCCTTCCCGATTTCTAGAGAAATCGGCACCTGTGAGACTCGGCATTTACGAGTCAGTTTGTGACTTACTACGGGGCACGGGGATGGTCGGGCTCATCACTATGAGCGGCCGCACTTTTCTAGAGCTGAGCCTCGAGTTTCTCAGCTCCTTTACCTTCTCCTCCGGGGCACACGAGGCTGACCCCACTAGTTCTTCCGTGTCATTCCGGTTGTTTAACCGGAGTTTTCCGATGACCTTAGGGGAGTTTGGTAGGTTACTTGGCCTTACCTCTACGGGCGACACTGCCCCACCTAGGAGGGCCGTCCGTCAGCTTTGGAAGACCCTGGCCCAGACCACTTATGCGGAGCGAAAGCTCCATCAGGTCCACCTCCCCCCTGTCCGTTGTTTCCTTAGACTGATGGGGAGCACTATTTTCGGCTGAAAGGAGCAGAACAACATGACAAACACCGAGCTCTCCATCCTGGGCGGTTACCTAAACATCAACTGCGAGGGTCCTTTTACCCTCAACATTGCCTACTTGACCGCCCAGTACCTTCAGAGCCAGGGGCTGAAGGAAACGGGAACCATTGCCTGCGGTGGCATAGCCACCATTCTTGCCCGTTCCCTCATCCCCGTTTGGCCTCGTGACTTGCAGTACCTCCAGGGAGAGAGGCTACTGAGTCTGGATGCCATGCTTTCTCAGCATTGGCTGACCCCAGACTACCACACATGGAAGATAGACGGCTTCCTGTCGGTAGACTTACCTTGTGAGACTCTTCCCCATCTAGAGCCCCTTCCTACTGTTGTTAGGGGCGCCCGTCTGCCACCACTGCCTGACCTTCACCTTCCACTTCGACCACCTCCTGCTGCACCCGCCACTAAGAAGCGGCGTCTTGAGACCGGAGAGGGGTCCACACCTTCAGGGAGTGCCCCGCCTTCCACGGCTACTCCCATTCCGACCCCTACTCCCACTACTACTACCACTCCTACTCCCACTCCCACTGACCAGACACAGACTCAGTCGGACCTACCGGCTACTTTCGTACCACCTCCTCCGTTTGTGGCGCCCGCGGTCCTGGACCAAGGGGGCGCCGTTTACGGTTTGTTGCTTGAGGTTGCAGAGCGTCAGGCTCGTATGGAGAAGGATTAGGCTCTTGCTTTACACCCTCTGTACGAGCACCACTTGCGGCGACACCGACCGATCCCAGAGGGTTGGCCACACCCTTCCTTCTTCCGGTACCCACTTGAGGGGTACCCGGTGTCTGAGGAGGAGGAAGACGAGGACCCAGAGGTGGCAGCGGAGAGAGCTCGTGCTAAGGAGCGGAGGAGGAGAGAGATCCGGAGTTCAGGGTGGAGGACATCCGTGACAGCGACGGTGACGACGACGACGAGTAGCTACTGGTCTACTCACTTCTCCAGTTTTCTGGCTGGTTTGGGGAAGTTCGTATTTTGTATGTATCTCTTACTCTTTTATTTTTGTCTCCTTTTTATTTATTGTTTTTATTTTCTTATTGGTTGTATATTCTCGTTCCCCTGTATATATCTGCTGGTGTATGCTGGAGGACAACGAGGGCGTTGTCCGTTTTGGTTTGGGGAGGGTATTGCATCCTTTTGAGTCTGCATTTGTTTTTATTGCATTTCTGTTATCACATTTAATTTCAGTATGCATTGTTGTTTATTTTCATAAAAATCAAAAATCTCATAAAAATTAGAAAAAATTCAAAAAATCAAAAAATTCACGTTTACTTTTGCATATAGGTTGAGTCGGAACGGTAGATTTCCGTGATGATAATGCACTATAACTTGTCCTTTTGCTTGAGCCTTGCACTTCTTTTGATAGTTATTAGCTTTGTCATACGCATAGTCTACGAGTTTCTGTTCAAATATAGCTGACTGTTTAGACTTGACCTTATAAATTGGCAAACTACTTGAAAATTCTGAGTTTTAGAGCCTTATAATTGGTGACATTCATGACCAGTTCATTAGGAATTGAGAGTAGTACTCCTTGCATAGCATGTTCATCTTTTTGCACTTTTATGACATTCAATTTCTCGTCAAATGCACATATTCGGGTATGTGGTTGGTGTCACATGCAGGGAGGTGCTTGCAAATTTCTCTTTCTTTATATTTTTCACCCATTTAGCTCCACATTAGCCAAAACTTGCCTTTTTGACCCAATAGCTACATTCCAAATTAAGTCTGCCTAGTCAAGCTAGTTTAGTATGTTCTTTTGGGTATGAGTTTTCATCTGCAGTTTGGCCCGTATCTCTTTTGTATGGAGTTGTTGGAAAATAGAGGAAGGAGGAAAAAGAAAAAAAAAAAGAATTGAAAAAAAAAGAAAAAAAAAGAAAAAAAAAAAAGAAAGACGTGAAAGTGAAAGAAAGAAAAAGAAAAAAAAATGAAAAAAAAAAGAAGCTGAAAACGTGAGAAAAGAAGGGGAAAAAAAAGAAAGTTTGAAAAAAAAAAGAGTTGATTCAGTTAGTTCTTTCAGACGGTATTAAAAAAGAGAAGTTTGTAACCGTCTGACTCTTCCATTCTTATTCTATATTTTTGAGGAGATTGTGTTTGAGTTTAGTGAGTTTTGTGCCAAATGAAGGCCACTTGTACTTAGTTTTCCACTCAGTTGAAATTCGGATGGTTTATTATGGTCCTGTTAGGAACTAGCTTGACGCTTTTACCTCCACATTACCATAACATTTTTGCCCTTTCTCACCTGAACCTCACTATTCCCATACTTTTTGTAAGCCCTCGGCTGTGACAGACATTATTGGTTGGAATGTGTGCATTAGTACTTGAATTGTCTTTCATTTTTGTTGCATGCATGCTATGTAGGTCGCAGTTAGGTGAGTGACCGTCTTTTCTTCTCTCTTTTACATATAACATTCACCCTTTGCTTCATGAGAGAAGAGTGACCATGAGAGAGTCCGATTTTGTTGGTCTTGCAAGGTCGATAGGTTGGCTATATTTCTAAACAGCTTATAATTCGTTTGCATATTGACTGCTTAGCTTTAACTGTTAGTTTTTGTTGCATTAAATTGGTTCAAGTAGACAAGTTAAGCTAGCTCTGAGTTATCATTTCCGTTCCATTAGTTGCATTTTAGTTTACTCGAGGACAAGTAAAGGTTCGGTTTGGGGAGATTTGATACGTGCTTTTTATATAGTCTTTTTAGCCTATTTCAAAGACGTATTTCTATGCATTTTTTATCTTTGTTTTTATAGTATTTTGCCCCGAATTGGCTACTTTGGTTCGTTTTGTCTATTTTGTAGAAATGAACGCGAAATTAGTGGAATCGTACTCTTTTTCATCCTTATTTGCATGCATTTAGAGGAGACGGGATTTTTCCAGAGTGAGATACTGCGTTGGGAAGCGTGTTGGCACGGATTACGAGGCATTCGGGCGCGGACTTGAGCTTATTTGAAGACAAAGTACTCGATCGAGCAGTTTTACCACTCGATCGAGTGGTTTTTACGTCCCAAGGTGGTCGATCGAGTAGAATTCTACTCGATCCTTAGCTTGCTGAAAGATGAGTTACTCGATCGAGTAACTTTCTACTCGATCGAGTAGAGGCTGTTGAGGTTTTGCTCGATCGAGTGGTTTTATTCCACTCGATCGAGTGGTTTCGCTGTTATGGGCTTTAAAACAGCCCGTGTGTTGTTTTATTTCGCAAACTTATTTACTTTTCCTATTTAAACCTACGTTAACTAGGTTATTAGGATCATCTTTTATCTATCTTTTACTTTTAAGCAGTTTACACATCAAAACTTTGTGACGTTGCTTTTCCCTTCACTGTAACCTTGTTCTCGGATTTATTTCACTCGGATTTTGTGTTCTTTACGCCGGATTCGCTTGATTGTAATTCCTTTCCTTTCTCTTATTAATAATTAATCTCTTGTTTGCTTTAATTCTTCGTTTCGTTACATTTATTCTTCTGCCCTAATTTACTTTTATGCAATTTATTGTTTATTTCATAATGTTTACTGCTGGGAATTTATCTGGTGTTAGTTTAATAAGCGACATGAGTAGCTAAACCCCTTTCATGTTGGGATTAGGGGATCTGCGGTAGGAATGTGACGATGTAGTAAATGAAACAGATGAATTGATTACAAGACTCTGTCACCATAGCAATTTAATTGTATTTATTCGACTTAGTTGAGTGCACGCTTCTGAGTCATCCTTTAATCTGGCTAAAACTAATCCTAGATCGAAAGATTGGACTAAATAGGCCTGCTATGAACAGTAGACTACCCTGACGAGAATGAAAGTTAAGTTAGTGGTATTTTAGGATAGAAAGTGGATCGAAAGGACCTTTCAACATCCGTCTTACGTTAATTCGTCTGAGTCATTTACAGCTGAGTCACTGGACTGCCGTAGTGAACCGAAATCCAGACATGTCCCTCTCTATCTGATAGTTTTAATCTTATTTCTTGCCCTTATCGCTCTTGCTCTTTATTTCTCTTCCCTTTAAAACTCATAGTTTAGAAAACAATTCAAACAACCCCCCCATTTGTGACCAAATAGACGGACTTCTACAGATATCTTGCCTCCCTGTGGAAATCGACCTGACTTCCCTAGCTATATAGTTAGTTTAGTTAGTTTATTTTTGACAGGTACGCGACAGACGTGTCATTAACCGACATAGTTTAATTCACATGCTAGGAATAATCTGTGTTTGTTGCATTGCATGCATTACATCGACGACATATCAAATATGAACGATTTCCTTAATCATTAGTAGAGACCGCTATCGAGGCGGGCGGGATTAGGTGTTCAATTAAAGAACTTCATAATACGTACCCTCACCCCTTACTCAGTTATCTCTGAACATCCGTGTCTATTGGCATCTTCGAGAGTCATTCTAGACATTGAATTCTAAGGGTAACGAGTTCTTGGTGTCTATGTCATTACTCTATGTCTTGACATGGCACGAGGTATTCGAACGGTTTCCAATTTTTCCACAATAAATTGGTGACGACTCCACAAATGCAGGCTTATTCAACCTTTCACCGGTTTCAATGCCTCACCAATCGGTAACGGCCCATGACGTGCTTTGGCAAGCCCAAGGCACCGTGGAAGAAGTGTCGTCGCCGCGAGACCAACGCGCGGGTGCGCCCGGCGCGGATGGCCCATGTCCACAATAAGCATCGGATTCCGCATCAACATTAAGTACAAAGTTAAGACAGATTTAAGAGGAAAATGGGAATCATCACGACCCCAATCGGGGTTGGTGGTCCCGATCGTGGTTAGCCTCTTCTAGGTTGTTTACATTACTTCCTTATTCCTATATAAAGGGTGTTGATCCGGGACCTCAAACACACTTCTTATACACTTCTTACACACCTTTACACACCATTTTTCTTAGTATTTTCTACACTACTTTCATGTTCTTAGTTTAGTTCTTAGTTTAGTTTAGATTAGATTTACTATAAATAATTTCCTTTAAGCATTTAAATTTATATTACAATTTCCATTTCAAGTTATTTATATTTGCATTGTTCTTCAATTCCATCTCCATTTCCATTTCAAGGTAATTCTATTCCTATTTTCATTATGTTTATCATTTCAATTGTCATTAGTTTAATTTACATTTACATTATGCTAGAGTACTCTACCTTGTCTAGGGAATGAAGGGAGTCATACATAAAAAGTATTTGTAACATGATAAACTAGGATGTTATAATATTGTCTAATTGTTTCTATCACATGTTTGCACCACCACGTTTAATCTTTGTTTAAAGGCCTTATTCATTGATTAAGTTTGTTAATTCATTCTATAAGTCGAGAGGCACGGAATCGGATTAGACTAAGCATCTGTAGTAGTAGGACGACCTATTCATAAATGAGAGTTTCTCTAGGACCCGGTCTATGGTTGACACTAATATCGAGAAGTGGGTGTCTCTAAGCCTAAACCATTAACGATTCATCAACTCCTATATTTAATTTAAGCATTTACATAATTTGCATGTGTGACCCGACCTCCCTAGACTATTTCTTTATCATTATTGTTTTCCTCCATTATCCAACCAACCAATCATACGATAACCGACCTTGGTAAAATTCACTCCATAACAACTAATTAACAACTCCCGTCTCTCTGTGGATTCGACCCCTACGTACTACATTCATTTATGTCTAGGGTATTTATTTATGCATAGGTGTGCGATAGCCTATCAAATTTTGGCGCAGTTGCCGGGGAGCACGGTTTTGTTTGCTAATTAGTTGGTGATTTTTATCTTATTTTATTTTGTCTCGAGGAACACTTGTTCCTTGAGATCATCTCACGGTTTCCTTGTAGTTTTAGTGCCTATTTTGTAGGTAATAAAGCTTGTTCTTTCATAATGAGTTACGAATTCGTCCCACAACTCCAAGATGAGCCTTTTCCTGACTATCTTGACCGATTCTACTACTTTTGCGATGGTCTCATCTCCCTTGGACATGTCCTTGATGGGGATTACTTGGGTCATTTCGTGCTTGGTGGCATGGATTCTGAGACCCGTGGATTGGCTCTAAAGTTGAGTAATGGGAGTCTCTACAATATGATTAGGCCGGAACTTTGGAATTTCTTAGATTTCATGGCTTCCGAATGTCGGGAATTAGCACACCAATTCCTTTATTGGCGCATCGAAGAAGAGCTTAAAGTGTTACATGCTCGTTTGGAAAAATATTCTCAAGAGAAACCAAGACCACGTGAGCCTATCTTTTCTCATTTTGCTTTTCTACCTCCCCAATGTGAGTCTTTTCAAACTAATGATTTTGAATTATTGGATGATGATGATGATGATGGTCCGACTTTTTCTTTTAAAATTGCCCTTGATGTCATCCCAATTGAAAATTTAGAGACTCGTGTTGAAGAAAATGACCTTGTAGTAGATGAGACACTCACCATGGATGATGTTGGGCTCGTTTGTAATGAAAAGGATGAGGTTTTGCCCCAGTCATGTGAAACGTTTGAAAATCCTTTTACATGGGATGTAGTTGACCCATTCGAAGTTGATGGAGGACTTAGTGATGCTAATATAGAGGTTAAGTGGGATGCACCCCCTATTTTTGTTGAGTCCTACCACTTAGAGTTTTCATACCACCAATTTGAGACCGTTCATGATTATAATTTGTGCACTAACGGTAATTTTTATGGTTTTAAGCATGATGCTCCTTCTCTTGCCGACGAGGGGAGTACGGTGGTTCTATTTGAAATCTCTCATGGGCAATTTGATAAGATTAATCCTTTCTTGCCTTTGATCTTTCATGTTTATATCTTATCAATTGTTTATATATGCTTGTGTATTGCTCATGCGCGGAAATATGATCAACTTTTAAGGGCGTTGACATGCTTTTTAGGAGACAATGGATATTTATTTCGGAAAATTTGTTTTATTTATGTTTTTGAGACAATTTATAGTTTTTGGACAATTGCAATTTCAATTTGGTTTTGATGTAATAGTTAGGACAATAACAAATTTAGCTTGTTTTCGTATGTAGTAGCTTGTCTTTCGCAGGTACTTTGCTACTTGGATTGGACTTTAACCCGTTTTCAAGCTAGCTTGGGGGAGCTTCTACGCGGTTGTATGCTTTCTTTCCTTTCTTTATTTCCGCATGTGTCGTCCCATCTCCCTTTGTTGGGTGTCCTTCTTTGTTTTACACATTGAGGACAATGTGTTCTAGCTTGGGGGAGGGATTTAGTGAGTCTAGTTATGGGTAATCCACTAAACTAAAAATTTGAAAAAATTTAAAAAAATTGGCTGATGTGTCCACCCTTTTGTCTTATGCATAATGTCTTTCCTCTTTGTATTTCCCATATTGTAGCTTTTTAAAGCTAATGAGTCGCGCTTTTGACGGGTTTTGCATTCATGGGGATGTCTTGACACAGTAGGTGGAAGATGAAATTTGAACCAAATAGGCTTGATCTTGATTTTTGGCAAGCCACAAGATGGTAAGGTAGAGCCTCCTTGGACCGGTTCATCCATTTCCGGTCTCACTTAGGTGAGTGTAGGTCTCCTTATGGTGTGTGTTATATCAATAACGCACAAGTATGGTTTTTATTTCATCTTTTATGAGCATTACTTTCATAATATGCTTGCATTTGAAGCCATTCACATAAGACATTATTGCCCATTTATAGCCCCTTATCTTACACATGTTTTACATCTTATCTAGCTACATCATACTTGCCTACCTTGTTAAGCTAGTAGCTATGTTTTTGGTGTTAGGATGCTCATTTGGGATATGCTCTTATTTTTAGTCTCTAGTATGGTTATGCCGGATTTGCTATTTTTCGGATTTGGTAAAAGAAAGAGAAAAATGAAAAAAAGTGGTGAAAGAAGAGATGTGGAAAAAATTGAAAAAAAAAATGAAAAATGAAAAAAATCACATGAATGAAAAGAAAAAAAAAGAGAAGCAAGAATTGTATTAAGAAAAAGAAGAAGAAGAAATTAAGAAAATTATCATGTTTTATTATCAACTTTTGGAGAATGTTCTTTTGACTTATATTGAAATATTGGGTTTAATTTTGGGATTGAGCATCCTTTCACATGGTTGTTTCTAGCTTCACTTAGCTCCACATAACCATAATTCATATGTTCCCCTTTCTTACCCATTATAAAATTGCCGTCTTCTACACATTTAGCTTCTTTTACATGCTTGCATTTTGATTGTTTTTGACTTGTGATTTGAAATGACTACCATATTAGATTGCGGGCACACTCTCATGAGTTGAGGATAGGTGAGTGCTACTCATATAAATATCCTTTCACATATAAAAGAGCTTGAGTGTACCGTGAGAGTCCAAAGTCGAAAGATCATGCAAGGGCCGAAAAGTTCATGTGAAGTCATTCATGCTACGCCGTCATGTTACATTTTCTCTATGCCCATGTTGTTTCGGGATTCGATTCATTATGCTATAAAAGTTAATTGACGGGAATTGCAATTGGATGAGATGATTGTTGCTCATACCCTTGTCCTTATCATACATTGTATTGTGTGCTTGCTTGAGGACAAGCAAGGGTTTAGCTTGGGAGAGTTTGATAGGTCCATTTTATATACATTCAAACCCCCTATTTTAGCTCTATTTTACATGTCATTTGAACTAATGTTAGTGTTTTTTAGCTAATTCCATGTTCTAGTTGTATTTGCTTGTTTTTCATTGTGTTTTGTAGGAAATTAAGCTTTTAGTAGCTTTTTCCCGTCAAAGTAGCAAGTACAAGAGTTTACGAGGCTAATGAGAGCAAGTCTTGATCATGCAAAGGAGTTCTGGGAAGTATAGGGGCATTTTTGGAAGAAATTGGAAAACCCGAGCAAAAGGAAACAAATCTTAGTTGGTGGATATATAAAGAAATGAAGACCAAATGAAAGCCCATGATAACAGCTTGCATTGGATGCCAAATGATGCCTAAGATACCTTAGACGGACGCATTAAGACATAAGCATCGGATTCCGCATCAACAATAAGTACAAAGTTAAGACGGATTTAAGACGAAAATGGGAATCATCACGACCCCGATCGGGGTTGGTGGCCCCGATCGGGGTTAGCCTCTTCTAGGTTGCTTACGTTACTCCCTTATTCCTATATAAAGGGTGTTGATCCGGGACCTCAAACACACTTCTTATACACTTCTTACACACTTTTGCACACCATTTTTCTTAGTATTTTCTACACTACTTTCATGTTCTTAGTTTAGTTTAGATTAGATTTACTATAAACAATTTCCTTTAAGCATTTCAATTTATATTACAATTTCCATTTCAAGTTATATTCAAGTTATTTATATTTGCATTGTTCTTCAATTCTATCTCCATTTCCATTTCAAGGTAATTCTATTCCTATTTTCATTATGTTTATCTTTTCAATTGTCATTAGTTTAGTATATATTTACATTATGCTAGAGTACTCTACATTGTCTGGGGAATGAAGGAGTCATGCATAAAAAGTATTTTTAACATGATAAACTAGGATGTTATAATATTGTCTAATTGTTTCTATCACATGTTTGCACCACCACGTTTAATCTTTGTTTAAAGGCCTTATTCATTGATTAAGTTTGTTAATTCGTTCTATAAGTCGACAGGCGCGGAATTGGATTAGACTAAGCATGTGTTGTAGGACGACCTAGTCATAAACGAGATTTTATCTAGGACCCGGTCTATGGTTGACACTAATATCGAGAGGTGGGTGTCTCTAAGCCTAAACCATTAACGATTCATCAACTCCTATGTTTAATTTAAGCATTTACATAATTTGCATGTGTGACCCGACCTCCCTAAACTATTTTTTTATCATTATTGTTTTCCTTCATTATCCAACCAACCAATCATACGATAACCGACCTTGATAAAATTCACTCCATAACAACTAATTAACAACTCCCGTCTCTCTGTGGATTCGACCCCTACGTACTACATTCATTTGTGTCTAGGGTATTTATTTTTGTATAGGTGTGCGATAGCCTATCACAAAGTACAACAAACCAAAGTACTTTAAATTAAAACTTAGTGGTTACATGTTTATTGCAATTTAAACAAATTAAACTTAATATAAAATAAGATACAACTCGCAGCGGAAATAAATAAAGTGACTAAATAATCTATGTGGTCTAGACTTCTAGGTAGACTGGCCAAGTCTTCACGCATTCCCATAAGCTCCCCAAGTCAGTTAATCTTTAGTACCTGTCAAATCTGCTCCCCATTATGGTTCATCACATATGTTCACGAATACACAGTCAACCACGAGGTTGAGTAGGAATAAACACTAACAACAAGAATATACGATAGGCAATCCAATTCAATTCACATTGCACTACTCCCTTAACAATGTGCTCCTTCTCATTACTTAGCACACCTCCCTTAACAACATCCTCACATTACTTTGGTACCCCTCCCTTAACAACGTACCGCCATTATGTAATAGTACCCCTCCCTCACAACGTACATATTACCATCACCCCAGAGTACAAACTCCCTCAACAACGTACATCTGACTGTAGCACAGCTTATCACAATTTCCACATTCACAATCAACGATAATAGTTAATTCACCTCATCACAATTATTTGTTGGAGTGTCCTCGACAATAATGCGATCACAATTGTCGATCATGATGATCACATGTTTAAATCTCATATTTAAGAATACATGAGGGATAGTAATACTTTACAGTCAACTGGTCCACACATATCGGTAATGATTGGCTGACTAGAGTTTGACATTACTAACGTACGACGGTAGTGATCAGTTGATCCCCTAAGGTCATACCTATAGGGTAATGCTCTTAATTGATTATTTAATTAATCGTATGCTGATACGAGTTAATTAAATTGCTTAAAATTGACGGATGATTTTGTGAGTAAAATTAACGTATCTTATTGTAATTCGATTAAATAAGATATGGTCTAAGTAATCGAATCGTATTATTACTTAGATTAAATTATTGTTTACGAAACAATTGAAACAGATTGAATAATTTATTATAAATACAAGTTGTTGAAATTTATAATTCGAAAACCTTTTTGGTACAAGTAATTAAGAATTACTAGTTAATTTTGTATGTGACATATTTTATTAATATGTTGATTTTTAATATGTTAAAAATACATATATTGTAACATGTCCTGTAACATGTGACATATGACAAAATTGACAAATGACAAAATAAAATGGATCATACATTTTATGTGTGTACCGAAAGGGGGGGGGGGGGTTAGGGTTTTTAATTGTGTTGATTATTTTAAATGGAAACACAATAATTAAACCCTACTCATAGTCATGCACACCTAATCTCATCTTGAGAAGAACAAAGACCATGCATTGGCTCCCCTTTATCCCACCCCCACCGATTTTTCTACTAAGAGGAAGCCAAGGGATTCCTCTATCATTATTCACTACTTTACTATTTTTTAAGTGTTAAAAAAAATTGTTATTCTCTACAATTTTTGAAATAAAACGTAGAGAAATAAACCTCACAAATACTCCTCTCTTGACCGAAATACAAGAGAACAAAAACACCATTTTTGTGTCAAATTTTAAGCTTGTTTTAATTAATACTAGTCTTATATTAATTAAAATAATTAAGGGGTTATCTTGGTACATCTCTTAGGGAGAGATTCTACACTTGAATCTTGTTCTTCTACCTTGGAAAGCTCAAGAACTAGTAAGAAGGTGAACTTACTAGTGCCCATATTCCGAAATCATCAATGTAAGAATTGATCTTCTCCTTATACTTGTAATTGTTTTGCATGCATAAGATCCGATTTAATTTTATGACTAAATTAAACTATCATACTATGAATATGTAAACTTTTGAGATTAATGAATCCTAACAAGTGGTATCAGAGCACAAGGTTGTTGCATGCAAAATCGGGTTTGTTTTTCCGAGTTAATTAGTTAACAAATAAAACTTGTTATTTAGGATTTATGAAGATAAATCACGAAATAATATTTGCATGTTAAAAGTTTCTGGTCCTAAATGGATTTTAGGTCATATGGGATGATTTATGGATTTTATTGTTCATTATATATATTATTGGCATTAAAATGTGATTTTTATGAAGAAAATGTCATTTTTGGACGAAAAATAGTTAAACTTCGAATTTTTCAGTGATTTTTGGATATGTTTTCACATATATTATCTACTGGTTGCATGTTAAATTTCATGAAAAACTAAGTTATTTGCATAAAATATGGGTTTTATAAGTCAAAATCGAATTTAAAGTGTTTATTAGGTTAATATGAGTTATATTTCGAATCTGGTCATGAAAATTTTATATGTTGTCACATGCATTTTTACTCAGTATGTGTAAAAATCTGAGACGGTTTGAACTTCTTTTGCATGATTTATGAATTTTTGAGTAAAAATTCAATAAATAGTGACTTAAATTAGCCTATAATGCTAAAACATATTTCATGACTAAAGAAAAATGTCATATGTTGCATTTTATCCCACATTTCAGATCTAAATTGAAAAGTTGATTAAAATTAATTTTCTCATATTATAATGGTCATATTTGATAAAACCGATAAACCGCAACGATGTTTTTTCTCGAAAATTTTCGAAATTTTTAACCTAAGTTTTGAATATTATGAGTATCATGGAATTTTTTCAAAATGTTCAAGAGTTTGAATTTCAAATTTTGAAATTATTATTATTTAATTTGGAGTTTATATTATAAAATTGTATTTTTGGGTCCATTATGAACAATATTAAGAAATCAAGTTGAATTATTGTCAAAATGTTAGTGAAGACTAAGTTTTGAGTCCTAAGATGGTTAGGGTAATTAACTTGAACATAAATATGAATTTATGTAACATATTGTGATTTTAACAAGTTATAATCACGCACCATAAAAACCGATAAAATATACGATATTGGCTCTTAAAAGGCGATTTAGCATAAAATTAAGCATGTTCATACATATTTTAATGCTGAATTTTATTTATGATTGTCATATTTTTGATTTATATAATTTTTGAATTATGTAATTTTACTTAGTATGGCGTTAGTTTTAATTGGTATTACCCGAAATGCATGGGAATATCGATTCGGTTGTAATTATTGTTATCTCGTATCACCGTTTTGTAATTTAATAGATTTATTTTTATTACAAATGTATAATAGGAAATTATGTAATTTTTATTTATTATTTTGTAATTTCCCGGAGTTTCCATGAAGATGGTGTTACCTCGAGATGCGTGCCAAGACCGAAGTTCCAGGGACCAAGGAGTTGGTTTCCGAATTTGTAATAGTTTATTAGATTTACTATTTTAGGAAGGTCATACTAGGACTTTATATTTATGCTTTGCATTTTCTTAATATGTTTGCATGCATCGCTAAATCGCCATAACTAAACATGCACTGTATTTTAATCGAGTCATCGACCGTGTCAATTATAATTATCGTAGTTCACTTAAAACGTGATAGATAATAAATTGACATGACCTCTCGCTAAATTAATAATTGAGATTTAGCCTTACCAAATAGTAGAAACCATGAATCCCAATTTCATAAGGGAGTTAATCCGGCTTCACCGTAATACAAACCTTGTTACGTTGGGTAAGTGGGTAGTAAAATGTTATTACTTCAAAATTTGGATTGAGCTCAATGGAAGTATTCGTGACCGTAGTCGCATGTGTTCCGGGCTGAAGATAAATATTAGAGTAATTTTATCGACCGAGAGTTCTAGAAGTAGAATCGATTAAAGAGTTAATCCACCGAGTTATATTAATAAGGGATGAATCGGCTCACCGTGCCCGAATTGATATGAATTTGGATCTCGGAATCATTTATAATAGTTGGGTAGAGGTCACTATATAAATGTTTAAAAATTTGTTTAAAATGTTTGCAAATTTGATCAAATGACAAATGTTAATATTTCCTTTACCTCCATATTTATAGTTTATTTATCGCAATGGATCCTTCTAAAGCAACTACACGTATTACCATTGAGTCTTGTCATAATTTATTTGACGATATTTGCTCCAACCACAATCTCGATACTACTAGAGAGCTTCATTTTGGGATCGGTTCCGATGGAAACCTTAATTTCATTACTTCCACCATACCTCCTACTATGACTAGATCTTTTGTGGATGCGTCTCGGGAAGACCATCTCGCTAAATCGATGAGATCCTTATCTTTGGAAGAAAGGGATGCCAAATCTAGTGGGAGTCCTAGCAAGAAAGCTCTTGCAACTAAAGGAAAATGGTTCAAAAGGAAGGGAAAGAAAGGTAGAAGATTCAACAATGGGAACAAAATGGCTAGTGGGACCACCAAAGGAGCCAAAGTTGATGATGAATGCCACTATTGTCATGGCATGGGACATTGGATGAGGAATTGCCCCATATATTTGGGAAATATTAGAGATGGACTTGTTATTCCACTCGGTAAAATTCCTTCTGAAATTTATGTTATTGATGTAAATTTTACTTCCACCACAACGTGGGTATTAGATACCGGTTGCGGTTCTCACCTTTGTAATCATTTACAGGGGCTAAGAAACGTGGAAAAGCTAAGCAAGGGCGATGTTGATCTCCGTCTTGGGAATGGAGCTAGGGTAGCGGCTACATCCAAGGGAGCTTATGTGCTTGTTTTAGCAAGTGGATTTGAGTTGTATTTGCATAATTGTTTTTATGTACCTTCTCTTTCTAAGAACATTATTTCAATTGCTATGTTAGACATAGAAGGTTTTAATTTTGCCATTAAAAACAATTGTTGTATTATTTCAAGAAATGACTTGGTCATAGGCCGAGGCTCTTCTATTAATGGCATTTATGTTCTAGAAACTTCTAATCCAAGTAAAGACATCTATAATATACAATCAAAGAAACTCAAATCAAGTGATCCAAATGAATCGTGCATTTGGCATTGTCGATTGGGTCATATCAATGAGAATCGCATTAAAAGATTAGTTTCCACTAATGTTATTAAACCATTCGATTTTCAATCATATGGTGTATGCGAATCTTGTCTCCTAGGAAAAATGACTCGTAATCCTTTTAGTGGTAAAGGGACTCGAGCTAGTGAACTATTGGGATTTATACATACCGATGTATGTGGACCAATGACCATCACCGCTAAGGGAAATTATGACTACTTCATAACCTTCACCGATGATTTAAGTAGATATGGGTATATCTACTTAATGAAGTATAAGAGTGAAGCTTTTGAGAAATTTAAAGAATTTCAAAATGAAGTAGAAAACCAATTGAACAAAAGGATAAAGGCACTACGATCCGATCGTGGTGGAGAGTATCTTAGTAATGAATTTGATTCACACTTGAAAGGTTGTGGCATTGTGTCACAACTCACTCCACCCGGTACACCACAACTTAATGGTGTTTCCGAAAGGAGAAATCGAACCCTACTAGATATGGTTCGATCCATGATGAGTCAAACCGAGTTACCCGACTCGTTTTGGGGATTTGCAATCCAAACCGCAATCAAATCATTGAATAATAGTCCAACAAAGGCAACCGAAAAGACTCCATATGAGATGTGGAAAGGAAGGGTTCCTAATTTATCCTATATGAAGATTTGGGGATGTAATGCTTACGTCAAGGCAAAGACCAACAACAAGCTTGCCCCACGATCCGAAAAATGCATCTTTGTAGGTTACCCCATTACCTCCAGAGGATATTACTTCTACAAACCTCAAGAAAACAAAGTGTTTGTGTCTAATGAGGCTGTCTTCTTAGAAAGTGAGTTTATTTCTAAGAGACAAAGTGGGAGAAATTTTGAACTTGATGAAGTTCAAGAGCCACAAACCGAAGTAGAGACGCAAGAAGACGTTCCTTCGTCGTCTAATTCTGTTGTTATTCCTCAACCGATGAGATCGGGTCGAGTTTCTCACCATCCTGATAGATATGTTGGACTTATCGAAGAGGATGGGACCCTCGATGTGTTACTTTTAGAAAGTGACGAACCCGCCACCTACAAAGCTGCAATCTCTAGTCCCAATTCAGCTTTATGGCTTGAAGCCATGAAATCCGAAATGAGTTCTATGCATGAAAATCAAGTCTGGAACTTGGTGGATTTGCTGAAGGGCAAGACCTCTTCAGTGCAAATGGATCTTCAAAGTAAAGAATGGCATAGAAGGACATGATGATGTCTACAAGGCTAGGCTAGTGGCAAAAGGTTTTACTCAAGTTCATGGTCTTCACTATGACGAAACCTTTGCCCCTGTGGCTATGCTAAGATCAATTCGGATACTGTTAGCGATCGCCGCATTTCATGATTATGAAATATGGCAAATGGATGTCAAGACCGCTTTTCTAAATGGGCATTTAGAAGAAGAGGTGTACATGATACAACCCGAAGGTTTTGTGGATCCTAAAAATCCTAACAAAGTATGCAAGCTTAAGAGATCCATTTATGGTCTTAAGCAAGCATCAAGAAGTTGGAACCATCGATTTAATCATGTCATAAAAGAAAATGGTTTTACTCGAAGTATTGAGGAACCATGTTTATACATGAAGTTCAGTGGGAGCAATGTTGTGTTCCTAATATTGTATGTGGATGACATACTACTCATTGGAAATGACATTCCGATGTTGTCTTCCATTAAGAAGTGGTTGGGTAACCACTTCCAAATGAAGGATTTAGGAGAAGCACAACGCATATTAGGTATCCGTATCTATAGAGATAGACCCAAAAGGATATTGGCATTAAGTCAAGAATCTTATGTTGATAAGATTCTTCGACGCTTCAGCATGGATCAATCCAAAAGAGGCTTGGTTCCTATGGTTAGTGGGACCATATTGAGCAAGTCTCAATCACCCACTGAACACAAAGATGTTGAACGCATGAAGTTGATCCCTTATGCTTCCGTCGTTGGATCAATCATGTATGCCATGATATGCACTCGTCCAGATGTCTCATATGCTTTGAGCATGACAAGTAGATATCAAGGAAATCCTAGTGAGAGTCACTGGATTGCCGTCAAGAACATCCTTAAATACTTGCGAAGGACTAAGGATTTTGTCTTAATGTTTGGAGGTGACTCCGAGCTCTGTGTTAAGGGTTACACGGACTCCGGTTTTCAAACAGATAGAGATGACATGAAATCACAAGCTGGATTTGTTTTCATGCTCAATGGTGGTGTCGTTAGCTGGAGAAGCTTCAAGGAAGTCTGTGGATCATGGATTCTACAACGGAGGCCGAGTACATAGCAAAGATCATAAAGCGCCAAGGAAGCTGTGTGGATCAAGCAATTCTTGGAAGGGCTAAAAGTAGTACCTACCGCCAATGATCTCATTACTCTCTATTGTGACAACAATGGGACTATCTTCCAAGCTAAAGAGCCCAAGTCAAGTAATAGATCTAGACATGTACTTAGAAAATTCCATGTAATTAGAGATTTCATTGAAAAGAAGGAAATTGCGATTGTTAAGGTGGGGACGGATGATAACATTGCTGATCCGCTCACCAGGCCTTTATCGCAGGCTAAACATGATGGACATGTTGCGTCCATGGGACTTAAACGCATGCCAGTTTTATGTTAGATTTTGATATGAAATAAAAGAGTTGTTTTATTTGTTCATATGCATAATCACATTTGTCTTTTAATTTTTCCATTACTTTGTCATATTCAAATGGGTTGTAGAGACAAGATTGAACCCCATTAAAGTGAACTAAATTGACATAATAATCACCCATAGTCATTTGTATGAGGTGACGTCTCGAAGTGACTAGAGTGTGATGCGATTGATGGCAAGTTCAAGCGTCATAGAGTCATATGAGATGACTAGTCGATCACATAGGCAGACTGTTAGGAACACTTTGTCGGGCCTAATGACCGCTTATAGAGTTCTGGCAAATTTATATAGCCTGGTCGTGGCAAGAACTACTATAGTATTCTAATGAGTCGATTCTTTTGACTAAAGACTGTTCGCCCTAGGTGGCACAATTTCAGAGTAACTTTGATTTATGATCCTACGACCTTCGTAAATGGGGTTAAAGGGCTTATTTTTGGGTTATGATGAGTTGTGGCTAGTCGAAGGGAATAGTGCGATATAAATTGTCCATCCCTTTGTCAGGGTTAAAACAATATCTCAAGGCCACTCGAGGAGTAATGAACTGGAAATGCATGGCCACGCTCGGAAGGTATCTATGGTAGATAATTCCGGTCAATCAGTTATTCTCCAGATCGAGGAAACCACTCTCGATATGATCACTTGAAAGTACGACCCGAAAGACACCTTGCATTAAGTGGGAGATAGTAATAGGACAAGAGAATTGGTGTCGCACACTTGTCGAGGACAAGTGGGAGATTGTTGGAGTGTCCCCGACAATAATGCGATCACAATTGTCGATCATGATGATCACATGTTTAAATCTCATATTTAAGAATACATGAGGGATAGTAATACTTTACAGTCAACTGGTCCACACATATCGGTAATGATTGGCTGACTAGAGCTTGACATTACTGTCGTACGACGGTGGTGATCAGTTGATCCCCTATGGTCATACCTATAGGGTAATGCTCTTAATTGATTATTTAATTAATCGTATACTGATACGAGTTAATTAAATTGCTTAAAATTGACGGATGATTTTGTGAGTAAAATTAACGTATCTTATTGTAATTCGATTCGATTAAATAAGATACGGTCTAAGTAATCGAATCGTTTTATTACTTAGATTAAATTATTGTTTACGAAACAATTGAAACAGATTGAATAATTTATTATAAATACAAGTTGTTGAAATTTATAATTCGATAAACCTTTTTGGTACAAATAATTAAGAATTACTAGTTAATTTTGTATGTGACATATTTTATTAATATGTTGATTTTTAATATGTTAAAAATACATATATTGTAACATGTGACATATGACAAAATTGACAAATGACAAAATAAAATGGATCATTCATTTTATATGTGTACCGAAAAATTGGGAGGGGGGGGGGTGTTAGGATTTTTAATTGTGTTGATTATTTTAAATGGAAACACAATAATTAAACCCTACTCATAGTCATGCACACCTAGTCTCATCTTGAGAAGAACAAAGACCATGCATTGGCTCCCCTTTATCCCACCCCCACCGGTTTTTCTACTAAGAGGAAGCCAAGGGATTCCTCTATCATTATTCACTACTTTACTATTTTTCAAGTGTTAAAAAAAATTGTTATTCTCTACAATTTGTGAAATAAAACGTAGAGAAATAAACCTCACAAATACTCCTCTCTTGACCGAAATACAAGAGAACAAAAACACCATTTTTGTGTCAAATTTTAAGCTTGTTTTAATTAATACTAGTCTTATATTAATTAAAATAATTAAGGGGTTATCTTGGTACATCTCTTAGGGAGAGATTCTACACTTGAATCTTGTTCTTCCACCTTGGAAAGCTCAAGAACTAGTAAGAAGGTGAACTTACTAGTGCCCATATTCCGAAATCATCAATGTAAGAATTGATCTTCTCCTTATATTTGTAATTGTTTTGCAAAAAAAAGATCCGATTTAATTTTATGACTAAATTAAACTATCATACTATGAATATGTAAACGTTTGAGATTAATGAATCCTAACATTATTAATATCAACCAACACAATGCAATATAATTCTCCCTTCCAACAAATACGATAATAGCAACCAACACAATGCAATATAATTCTCCCTTCCAACAATTATAATAATATCAACGTATGAACAAAGCACATATGATCGATTCCACTTTAATATAAATCATTCTTTATACCAACATTAACGAACAAGAGTTGAGTAGGATTTATCCCTACCTGGCAAGCAATTCCAATTAATGTAATCTACTAAAATATTCTTCAACAACCCGCTCCACAAGTCCGTCGCCTATAAATAATAATATATTTACAATTACTTAATTATTTACTTTATTCAAATAATACCATCAATTATAAATTATTACCTTCTATTATTATTTAATAATTATAAATTATATTCAGTATTCAAATTAATTAATTATTATTATTATTAAAGGTCTACGATATTAAACCCCGATTCAAATACAATCCCGAGTCACCTAAGCGAAACCCGTCTTAAAACAAACAAGTCAACCCAATCACCCAAACCCCAAAAACACGTGAAACAACCCCACACCCATACTACATTCACGGTTTTAAAACTGTGAGCAACACCTCACCAAAACCCGCCTACCACGATACCCCTAGCCACCATCAGCACCACCCAATCCTGCCACACCCTAGCCCACACCACGGCGCATCCCGACGACCACCAACCACCCCCTGACCCGCCCTAACCAGGCCACAAAACCACGTCCTAAACAACCCCTCAAAACCCGACACAAACACCTCAACACACACACTCATCACCTTGCACCACCCCACGACCACCAGTGGCCACAACCACTGCCACCACTGGAACACGATGGTTCCAGGGTGGTCCCTCAATCCCTTCGACCCACTGCAACCTCCACAAACACCACCATAAACAGCTGCAGCGACACAATCACACTCCTCCTCTGTTTCTCGCTATTCCGACCACCACCACCTTCAACCTCCCTGACACCTCCACCCTGGTCGACCCAAACACCCAGTCCCATTCCCACCATACCCAGGTCAAGCCACGTCCAGTTTAGGGTTCGAATTGGGGTCGAAGTCCCATGTTCCCCTGTTTCACGTGTTTCCAGCCCTCACCGCTACAAAACACCCTCAACAGCCCCCACGACACCACCACAACGGTCGACTCTCACCCCTGGTCTCAACCCTAGTCTTGGTCAGGTCTGGGTCACACGCAACAAGAGTCAAAAACCCATATAACCTACGGTACAAACACCTACACGAAAACCCATAAAACACCCTTTCCCCGCCGGTCATTGGTGGTCATACGGAGGTCCGGCTACTCCTTGGTGGTCCACGGTCACAGTCATGGTCAAAGGAAGTCCTATGGTGGTCTAAATAACAAGTTACTCCCTCCGTCCCGGTCAATTGTTGTCCTTTCGTTTTGGCACAAAGACCAAGGAATGAGGAAAAGACCAATAACTAAATGACAAGTGGAACAAATTGAATGAGAATGATCAAATTACTCATCAAGTTCATTCTTAAAATAGAAAGGACAACAAATGACCGAGACACCCCAAAATGGAAAAGGACAACAAATGACCGGGACAGAGGGAGTATTATACATGAGACGGTCTTAAAGTATTACCTTGAGGCGATAATAAAAGTTAATTCCTTTTCTTTTCTCTTCCTTAATTCTCTTCTTCTTTCTTTGTGAATTATTTTTCAGATATCATGGTATTTATAGTGTAGATTTAGAGAACATATGAGGCCAATTAGGAAACTATTGTCTTATTCAGATTATTATTAGGAATTACCATTAATTATTACACTTATTATATTATTATTAAATCCCGGTACAAATCCCGACCAATACTCATACTAGGCCTAATATAATCTGTCCATTAATCCATATCACACGGCCCAAGGCTTAACTGACTTTAAGTCCAATTCCCGACTTGCTTACTTACTTTATTATTTAATTAACGTCTTATTTACAATTATTATTATTATTAGAAATGCCATTAATTAGTTATTTAAATTACATAAATTATTCTCATATATTATTAAATTACGGGGTATTACAGGGGATTAATTTGTCGTGGGGAGGATGGTATGGCGAGATGGGCATGTGCAATTCAAGTGCACGAGAAGTGGAACCCGAATTTGCAGAAGCCATGGCGGTACTACAAGGACTGAAGGAGGAACGACAAGTTGGGGAGCGGAAGATTATTATTGAAAGCGATTGTCAAATGGTTATTAATGCAGTTAAAGCCAGAAAGCGGGATAGAAGTGATATTTCTTTAATTTATGAGGATATTTTTAATGCTTGTATTTGGTTTGATTCTGTTTCTTTTAGTTTTGTTCTAAGAAAGTTAAATAGGGTAGCTCATAGATTAGCACATTTTATTCCTTGGGAACCAGGACACCGAGTTTGGGGCGCGGATATTCCACTTGAAATTACTTCTTTGATTGCGGTCGATTTAAGTAATGAATAAATAACCCTTGGGAGTTTTTTCAAAAAAGCAAGAATGCTTGCCCACTAAAAAGAAAAAAAATTGTGGGAGTAAACTTGGAGGAGAAGAGAAGTTCCACTCCACCGACTGACATGTGAAATTAAGGGCTTAAAAGACAAGATTGATGCTACACAAAGTTGTTAACTTCCAAGATGTCTTTTTCACTGTTAGTTCGTTAGATTTACTCTTTTCCCTCACTTTTATAAATAAAAGAGCTTCTTGTCATCTGTTTAACTTAGCTTCCTAGGCCACCCACATGTTCCCTCTATATAGCTAGTATATGATACGTTGTTTTAGGAAGGACAATGGTGGATACTTGATTACTATGCTTAGTCACCTACCTAATTGTGAATCATTCGCACGAATTACGTATTCGAACTATATCGATACTACGTATTCAAACTATATCGTGTATTCGCATTATGAAGTTGTACTGGTCGTATTACGAAGATGGAACCCTCGTTGGAGATCAGGATACTCTAGACTAGTAGTAACTACATAAATATTAAGGAGCAGTTCAACGAAATAAAGTTAAAAAACAAAAATTGCACTATGGTAGAAGGTGCTGAGTTGCTAACTCTAGTTCTAACTTCTAAGAGCATCCACAAAACCTTGTAATTTATTGCATACCTTTCCAATGGTAAACAACAAATATATTGTAGCTTAAGTGGTCTCACATAAGCTTAATCTACCAATAGAAAGCAAACGACTTTGTTTCAAGGTGTTTGGTGGAGCAAGTGTTGCTTGTATTTTCTTTAGTCTAATGGTGAGTTCTTTTATTGAGCCATTACAGATGCTCTTAGCTCCTTACTCTGCAATTAAACAAGTTGATACAGTTATCCAGCAGGCGTTGAACCCACTGCCTAGGGCCATCTTGGCATAAGCCCGAGACAACATGCCACCTGATTGCAAGTTCTACAAAGCACCATTTGTGATCCTAATTCCTATCAAGCACCACAGTATAGCTCAGTGTAAACCCGATAGTATATGGCTTAAAAACCAGTACAGGTATGAAAGAATTAGCACCAGTTGATCAGGAATGTCTACAATCTTTTCCATGTGCTTCACGAATAAAACAACACGGATACAAATACAAACACCGGACAAAAGAAGAAAAAAAAAAGAGAGCTCGAACAGACATTAATGTCACAAGATTAAGTATCTCAAAGAACTGCCCTTAATGTTCCAGGGCAAATTAAGTAAAGATACAAGACTCAGTTGGACCATACATGAACAAGCCCATGCCTATTTCCAGTATATATTTCATTACGCTCCTCGTCATAAAAGAGAGCGGTGATGTCTTCCAAAGCCTCCGCAGGCGTGCTCTGTATCCTTGATGCTCTTATGCGCTTCTTGGAGCTGCTGTTGCTGCTGCTACTACCGTCATCCTCAACAGTTGAGCAGTTATCTGGTTTTATCTTTGCCAGGCATTTCCCGGTCAAGATATTACTCACATTGATTGAACCTGCTACTTAATTTTTATAAATCACAATTAGGGCACATCAAATTTAGATAGAAATGCAGATTAGGTTCAGATTGCAAGGAAAAGGGAGTACAATTTTGTTGTTATAGTAAAACCTTTGACCATGTGTAGTTTGTTACCCTCTAATATGCACCCAATAAATACTTCCTTCATTTCATTCATTTATTGACTTTTGTTATTCTTTACGAGGGGTATTTTAATCAAGGGTAAACAAATGATTGGGACGGAGGGAGTAGTAGTTTTGCGGGATTAGTAAAAAGTACTATGTAAAACTGAAAGAAATGAAATGTTTCCAGCTATTAGTGAAAAAGAAGTCGCATCACATGAAGTAACTTCCATATGATTTATATTATTCACTCTTCAATTTGATGGTTAACATCACTGTTACTCTCCACTTATAAGTAAAAATATTAATCAAGTTTGTCATATTTGGTTTTCATCAAAACAACTATATATAGTGAAAAAAATAGTAGACAGAAATGACTTCCAAAATCAAATGAAGACAATATTAGGTTAGCCTAGGAAAGGATTGCATCTATCTACACAATTACTGCCAATGCAGACATGATGTAACAAAATTCCGTGAAACAGGTGCATCATCTCAGTGATTCCTTTCTTGTAAAAGACACATGGAGAAAAAGGACAGAATAGTTATTTCCAAAACACCAACTATCTAGGTATGTTTGTCTGCTTATTAATTTTATGATTTGCCGCGCAAATCAAGGCAATAATATTTCTTTAATATATAAAGGGCGCCATAAGGACGATTTTGATGCTAAAGGGTTTAACCCTGGTCATGAGTAGTACCACCACTCAATACAATTACTAGCGAAGGTAGCTAACATTTGTCACGTTTATAAAATAATTAAGATGCGCTAATTTCGTATTATAGCATTAGAGGGGGAAAGTGAGGCTTTACCATTTGCTTCAGGCAAAGGGTCATCAGAATCGGCCTTGCAGTAAGAAATGATAAGGTCTTGGTCACTTGTGATGTAAATGTTGTTGGTGTTGCAGTCAGGATGCCACAAGAGGTGATCCTCGAAAGAAGTGACAAGCTCCCCTCTAAAGTTCCACACAGCCACTGTTCTGTTCCTAAAAGTCAGGAACAACTGGTTCTCGTACAGAAATATAAATGCAGATGGGGTCATAAAGTCAGTTTTGCTGACTTCTGTCAACTCTGAGTTGCGAACCTGTCAAAAGAAGTAAGATTAGACTTCAAAGAAACATGCATAAAGCTACTCCAGAATTGTGAAGAAAGGAATTACACTCTTACATCAAGAATTTGAAGATTCTCGTTTTCTTGCTTCACTAAAAGTTTTTCATTGAACTGCTCAATGAAGTCAACCTTCTTATTTCGACGGATGAGATGAGTGAATGATTTGAGAACAGTACCATCCTCGATGGACAGGATTTTTAGAGGAACATGGCTAGCTTCTTTGTTGAATATCAACAGCATGATTCCTGGGCTGTTGTATAGAAAAGAGAAAATCAGAACAGTCACAGCAAAGAATAGTAGGCAGTAGCAAGTGTCAACAACAAAAGGCACTCAGAGGCGTCAAGGGGACAGTTACAAGACGCACACCTCAATAATTCAAGGCGCGCTGTTTTTGCAAAAGAATTTTTATATTCAAAATAAAATTATAGTCAACAATAGCTATACAGTTTAAAGAGGATACCAGGTACAAAAGAAGTAAAAGCTAGGGCTAATTAGACCTCGCAAAATTTACCAAGACCAAGACCCGGAAATGACCCATATTGGACACTAAAGAACTAAATTAACCTGACTCAGACTAAACTCCATCCAAACTTTGATAGACTGAGCCGTCCAAATGACCCGACCTGAACCCACCCGACTCGAAAATGACTAGAACGACCCAAAATGACATGAAACAACTAACTGGAAGTAGAACGGATACATCGGTCATTTTGCTTGGGTTTCAATCAAGTTAAGTCAAAATGAGGAGCCTTAGTTTCGAGCTTAATGCGATCCAGTATGTTCTTTTGGGTTATTTACCTTAATCAATTTAGTTCAGGTTCAATTTCACTCGCAAGAACTCGAAAACTTACGATTTGAAAGAAAGCGAAGTAGTCACGTAAAGGATTTTTTTTAGCTTCCGACGCTCATATTTTCTACATATACATGGTTGCCAATATAAAAGTGACTACATCAATATGGGTTCTACGAGACTACGACCAATCCAAAAAATAGGTTGAGATGAACTGTGAGAACAATTGCAATCAAATGTTGATGAGTCATTCGCGTACTACAAGAGAGGCTTAAAGACAATATAGATTAGTAAGAATGGGAATTTTTTATTAAGATGGATTAAGACAGGATACCTGATCTTAATCTCCTGAACATTTTTGTCGGAAATGGAATAGAGCATTGTATAGTTCTTCAAGTCAAAGACCTTGTAGACACTGACATGGTTTAAACATCAAACAACCAATTACAATTATACTCGTCATTAACGGAAGATTATAGATGCGACAATGAACCCTGACTGCCTATTCATTACCTGTCCTGAGCAGAATAAGTGAGCACCTTCCCATTTACATCATCAAACTCAACAAAACCAGGCCATTTCAATGACTCCGACTCAAACAGAGCAAAACCAGCATCAGGCTTTCCTCTCTTTATGTACCTGAAAAATTTCAAGAAACCGCATAAATAAAACATAGCTATAGAAAACTGATATACTACCTCCAAGGCTCCAATCCTCCATCCATTTATATTGACCATTTGTTCCCATTTGAAATTAAATAGTTAACCGATATCAACTTTAACCACTAATTTCCCAAAATATTAGTGGTAATATAATGTAGACTTTGTTGTATTTGAAATATCAAAACAGATATTTTCATATCATCATTTCTAAAAATGATATCTCGTATATTGTGAAAAAGTGACGATAGAAATTCAACTTGCTTGACTGCCACCGTCGAATGCAGACAATATAAAGGAGAATATGAAATGCACTGTGCACCAAGTACTTTTATTTTAAGTTTTCTCATATTGAATCACATAGTAGATGCCAATTTTTTGTATACCATTTTTTATAAATTGCTTAAAAGGCCAAATAGCATAGTCAGAGGGAGGGAGGGAGGGAGGGAGGGAGGGAGGGGAGGGGAGGCTTCAAAGGTAAAAAAGTTACGCACTCAATCCTTGTCGTTCTGCACTTCAAAGAGCTGAAATTGTCAGAAGCATAAACCGAAACGGTGATTAGGGAATCATTATTTTTGTTGTAGAACAAACTTCTTATAACTTCATCCGAACTGACATTCAAAAAGCATATCCGCTGGTTTGTTTCTGAAATCAAAATGTAATATAGCTCAGTTCATATAATTATAAACATCCATTAATGACGAGATCAAGTCAACCAAAGGCTGTCAACACTCAACAATGCAACTCAGGCCAGCCACTAACCTCGACTGAATGCTGCACAGATACCAGACTGTGCAAGAGCAAATACAATATTATGTGCAGCTACAATTTCAATGATTTTTGATCTCTTCCGCAAGAAAGGTAATACTGTTGGACATTGGCCTTTGGGATCATGTGTGTCATACTCTTCCTGAAGCAAACCAAAGAAGAATGTTGGAACATAGGTATAAAAATAAAATAATAAAAAATAAAAATACTCCCAACAACCAAAAAGAAGTGGCAGTCAACGTTAACTTTGACCGTTACTTCCTCTAGAAATATGCAGAAATACAATGAAGTTATCATG
Source organism: Silene latifolia (assembly GCF_048544455.1). Lineage (NCBI taxonomy): Eukaryota > Viridiplantae > Streptophyta > Magnoliopsida > Caryophyllales > Caryophyllaceae > Silene > Silene latifolia. The sequence continues at coordinate 48,141,063 of NC_133535.1, read as the reverse complement.
TTTAATTTACCAAAACGACTATTTCCATGTTGTCACTTTAAGAAGTTGTACTTCTTGTATGTGGTGAAAAAAAAGTCATAGCGAACATCAATTGACCACCAAAGTCAAATGGGGGCACTGTAAGTGGGGATGGACAGAGTAATATAAATGGAACGGACAGGGGAGTCATGCCATAAATTTAGGCAATCACAATTTTTTGATTCTAAGACACTTACAAAAAGATTTCGCACATCAGTTTACATACAAAGCGCACAGGCAAGAAAAGTGCGCAAAGTCACTATTAAACAACAGTCCACTCTTGCAAAAAGACTTCACACATCAGTAAACATTCAAATCTTCCAGCGAAAAGGAACATTTCACACTAATTTCTTTGATGTTCATATATTTTCTCGCGGACACGTCAGAGTGAGCATTTACGGGCACAATAAAGAACAGACAGCTTTAATTCAAGATGAAACACTTAGTTCCAATCCTCCTAACCACCAAAAAAGAGATCGACAGGTTCTTTTTCTTCTATATATTCCACAAAACAAGAAATCTACATTAGCGTTCCTTTTTTTTTTCCTTTTTCACCTTTGTTCTTCAATCCATTAGCATATTCTCAATGTTAAGTATTTCCTTAGAAATCAAATACAAACAGAACAAGGACAAACGACAAACTGGATAACTTGTTCCTCATTCACCAAAAGAGGATTCTAGTCCCGCGACAGGTAGGGCTGAGCAAAATTATACGATACGGCTTTATTATACGTATCCGATACGCTATACGAATTCAATTATACGGATATCCGATACGGATTTCCGGATATCCGATACGGTTCTTTAAAAACCGTATCTGATAAGGATCAGCAAAATATGAAACCGGATATACGGTATCCGATACGGTTGCCTTTTTTCTAGAATAAAATATTAAAATATATACATAAATCACAAAATAACCAATATGTTGGTGATTAAACCTTATTAGTATTAAACTTTAGAAGTTATTTACTCTTATAACTTTTTGAAACACTTTTAAGTTACTAAAAAACCAACAATCACAAATAGAAAAGAAAAAAAATATATCAAATTATAAAAATGAGGCTGAAAATCGGATACCGGATATACGGTTTCCGTATATACGGAAAAACCGTATCGGATAAGGATACTAAAAAAAGAGAGATTTAAAAAATCGGATATCCGATACGGTTTCCAAAACCGTATTGGATATCCGGTTTTGCTCACCCCTAGCTGACAGGGCCTCTAAATAGCAACTGTGAAGCAAGAAGTCGCACAAACCAAGGATTTCCATAAATAAAATTTTGAAAAGATAAATCTTATTAAATCTTAAAGAGTATTAAGAACTACTCCCTCCGTACCAGACCAAAGGTAACACTTACTATAAACGGACGTACCACACCAAAGGTAACATTCCTTATTTGGCCCACAACATTACCAAGTTATCCTTATACCCATTTGATATTTACATAAAATGTCATTACATACCCCACCTATCAACCCACAATTAAACCCACAATTACATACCCCACCTATTTTTTCCCTTTTTACCCTTACTTTTTCCACCTTTTCTTAAATACTCCATTTTTCCCTACGTTACCTTTGGTGTGGTACGGAGGGAGTACAAAGTTATTACAAGTCGCCCAGGTCTCATCGCAACAACGGAAACATACGAATGACCAACCCATATGGCCTGCCAACTCTTAAGGCCATAACAGCACAAACTTGCTTTAGAATTAGCTTTTTGGATGGTTTTTACATGAAGGTTGATTGTATTCATGGAAGTGATCCGGTAAGTGATGCAAGGGCATGGTGATGTTGGTGCCTACAGCTTACTACCGATGAAGAAGCTCTAACAAAAATCTTAAATACCAGTTACAATCTTGATCCCAAAATCGGTAACAGCCTGGTATTGGCCATTAGGCTAAAATATGCAACCAATACCGTCTGAATATGCTGTCACATCATCTTTGAATCATTTACATAAGCAGTCACAATCTGGTACCGTTACAATCTAATATAAAGGCGCAAATTTCATGTTTAGACAACCTCAAAACAAGGCAAGGTGTGCTACAAACAAAGTTTCTTTACCAATCCCCTTTGTGATTTATGTCTGGATCAGCTTGAAGACCATAATCACCTCTTTTTCCAATGCCAGTTTAGTGAAACTTGTTTACAGTGTGTTAATGATTGGTTGGGTATTCAAATTCCTGAGGTTCATCCTATTCAATGGTGTTTACAGCTGAGCAGCAGGTCCCTTATGAAAAAGCAGATTGTCTGGAGTGTATTGTGTGATCTGATCTATAGAATATGGCTTGCTTGTAATGTTTGCAGGGACGATGCTTATATTCCCCATCCTTCAGTAATTTTGAAGACAATTCAAGGGGATATTGCAACAAGAGTCCAGGCTAGAACATCGTTGGTGCAGCATAGAGTTCCAATAGATTGGCTGAGAGCATTAGATTTGATATAATTGCTAGGCACAGATGTTTGTAATGGTAGGCTGATGATAATGTTGTGGCCTTATGGCTATTAGTGGTTGTATGGTATGGTACTTCATTGATTCATTAATATAAGTTTTAACATTCCACCAAAAAAAAAAAAAAAAAGTTTCTTTACTAATCTACAACAAGTCACAAAGTTGCACTATTAAGACTCGGCTGTTTCATATGTTTGGACAGTGCTCTCCCTGGCACCGACCATAATAATGAAACTTACACTTTCCAAATTAAATTGATTAGATTAGCAGTGCTAAACGTATCAAATAATACAACAAATCTTAGAAAGCAACACATCCTCCATTAGACAGTGCAGATAAAGATATCCAGGCACTCTGTTGTTATTCCCACCCCATTAAATCAAATTGAATGTCAAGAACGTGAATCCTCAAACGAAAACTACATCACAAAGTGATTGACCTTGAAAATATCGTTCCCATTAAAAGAATACCTTTCCAGAGATGATGGTCGATACATAGTTGTCATTATTCTTGATTTCTTGGTAACTTCTACTTCTTTTATATAGGTATCACTATGCCATCAACTAACACAAAACAAATACAATTGACCTACTTTGCCACTCTCTTTGGTTGTTATGAATAGTCGTTAGATGTTTCATATCTCAGGTAGCAGTTTAAAAAGTACCCATGTCCAATACAGTTAGATTAGAACTTCGATTTCAAAGCAATCAATTGCACATGGCAAAAGTTCTCTCATGAATCTCGTCTCAAAACCCTGTATAAATTATAAAATGATAATAGATCTACGTTCAACAATTACTAAGACTATCAACCTACAAAAACACATATTTCATAGCTGTAACTCCCATCTATACAAATTTCAGCCTATTGATATATTACATCGACACCCACGGGAATAAATGGTCATCATATATCTGGCAATTACGTTTAGCACCTCTTTTCCTCTGCTATAGCTCAATCATTAATAATAGAGGATCACAACTTACAAGCACTAACTCAAAGCAGCTATACACCTGAAAAAAACCACAAAAGCGAGTACAACAGTAGCACACCAAAATTCCACTTGATAACAAACCCTAAGACAAAAAAAAGGCCAAACTTCATAGTTTTGAAAGTTTCCCTGTATAACACAACAAATAAAGATCAAACCTTTGATAAACTTTTTTTCGCACGCCATTACCATACAAATCTACAAAGACATGATTTTAGTTGAATACTCATATTAATAACACCCTTCTTCCTCGGTTTCAGCTCCAAGTGACATCAAACAGAGTATAGAGGAAGTGAGGAACACAATCTGTAAATAGTATTTCATAGGTATCCATCAGATTTCATCTTATTCGACTAACTTAGAAAACGTCACACAGTTCTAATAGTTACACCTGGATAAAGAAAGAGAACAAACCCGTAAACAAACAATCCAATAATCAAAAATCAAAATTCACCATAAGATTTCCACCTGAATTAAAAACAATTAAAAAAAGCTTCGCCCTTTACCAAATTTACTATCTAATCAGCTCCTAATAGACTTTGGGGTATAGCGCCTTAATCTTCGTCTTTTGTCCTTACACCGCTCTTATATGAGCATTATAACTTCGAGCCCTTACTTCCAAACTAAAGCTAAACCAGTCTTCTTTGTAAAACACCATAATTAACCATCTCAAAGTCAATACTACGACGAGACGGGATTCACATCCAAACCTAAGCTAGATTATAAAACCTAACACCAAAAACTTTAATAAGAGCACACACTCAGATAAGCTGCAAAAAAAATTAGCATCACCAAAATCAAACAAAACAGCGAACAAAGATTATACATTTGATAATCCAAGATTCACAGCAATAGAAACATTTTATTAGTTACTTAAAACAGCAGAAAAGCATTACCTGCAAAAGAATGTTGCGAAATCGCTCCTGGGCATCACTCATGCTAAATGCACGATACCGTTTGGAGCAAATCTCTCTCCTTTGCAACTTCCTGACGCTATTTACAAACCCATCTACGCCACCGCCTCGAGGTCGCTTTTTCGCAACAACCCGTCGCACTGTACAAGGTCTAGGGCTAGCGGAAATCCTCCTACCATCCATTATTTCGACAAATTTGAAATCACCACCAAAAACCCAATTGAAGAATCCTCCCAAAAAAAAGTTTTCAACTTGTGCAGCAAAAGCTGGAATTAAGTAATCAACCCACCAGAATTAGGGTTTTCCTGAAACTGAAATCATGGGTTTTAGTGGAAAATAGAGAGGGAAAACATGGGGTATTGGAAATCAAGATCTAGGGTTATTTGGGTATTTGATATTGATTAGATTGGTGTACTTCTTCTCTCTGATTTGGGAGAGAAGAAGTGAAGGAGCTCAAGTGCAATGCAAGGAAGAGTTTTTGGGTCTCTCTCTTGAAATGTGATGAACAAAGAGAGGAATGTGTCTATGAGAGAAAGACTGTAAAATTGGAGGGGGGAGGGGAGTGTTTTTTAATTACCAACCTAAGAGAATGTGGATTTCAAATTTTGACATGACCACTTTGAAAACCTTAAATCATTTTCAACTTTTGTTTTTTAGGTTGAGCTAATTTAAATTTTGATCATAATTTTAAATTTTGGAATTTATTTTACCTTTATGTGTTTATTATGATAGGAGATAGAATGTGTTGGAAAATGTTGGTAGCATTAATAAAAAAAGATAAAAAAAAAAGAGAATGTTGATAACATACGATATTTAGGAATTCATAATTTCAATCTATCGAATTGTATATTGATGATAATTTCAACTTGATTGTTAACATTTTGATTATGACTATTATTCCGGTGTATATCAATAACGCGATTATCATAGTGTTGAGGCACGATTATTAGGCCTAAGTCATTAAGCCCAAAGCCAGTCTCGAGACCCATTGGACCTCCTCAAAGGCCCAAGCGGTTCAAAGCAAGACTCCCATGCTGCTAAGGGAGGCCCGGCCGCGAGAGAGGTCGGGCTAAAGTCTATTCAAAGTCAAGAATGAACTTCATCCACGACTCATACCCGGGATTGTCGGTCAATGCCAAGTCAGCAGTACGGTCAGAGCCATGTGGAATCCCCACGTGAGACCCTTTTGGTCGTAGGAAATTGTCCCCTATAAATAGAAACACGGTTCACCTCCAAAGGTATCCAATCTCTTAACTCTCTAAACACTTTTTCTCACTACAATTAGTTGACTAAGGGGACCTCCTCACGAGAGCCTTGGTCGACCCGCAAAGTGAGAACAAACACTAACTTAGGCATCAGCGGGGCTTTCCTCGGAACCCCCAAGGCTAGGTTTGTTCCCTGTATCGGGAACTCAGTCGAGAGGAATAAAACATGTCCAAGGACCTCAAGTCCAAGGGCCCAAGGAGCAACAGCATCGGATCAACCTTAGCCAATAAGTAAACATTTATTAGTCTCGTATAATTTGTATTAAGCATTTAGTACATTTTTACCTGAAACAATTGGCGCTGCCTATGGAGAACTTAACACAAAAATCCTCAAAAACATTTTACCTTGAAGGGCTAAGATGTCCTATCCTAGTAGCAATACAACCACTCCAATCGCAAACCTGAAGTAAGGAATGTCGACCATGCCTGGGACTGACGAGGAGACAGTCATAGGCGGTAGTAGCATGACCGAGGTTGCCAGGCATCAGGGAAAAGGGCCAGAAGATGAGCTGGTGACAGTCGTCACCGAAGACGACAAGGGGGGAGAACAAGAGCCAGAGCTAACTCACATAAAGAAGCTCAGGCATTGGTCGCTTATTTCAAAAAGAATGTTAGCCGAAGCTAAGGCAAAGCAGAAGAGGAGCATTGTGAAAAGAGGCCTCTTCAACACTCCTCGCCATAACAGCAAGCCCACTAACAATAGCACGGTCGACACCCTGGGTGAGAACTCCTTGAAGGGAGTCGAGATCAAGAACACTAGAGGAAAGAGCACCAAGCCGGCTACGGATTTGACCAAAAATGTCCACATACCGACTATGTCCCCGTTCACGCGCGAGATTATGGACCATGACATGGACAAATTCAAAAATTTGGGCATCACATTCAACGGTCATCCGACCCAGACGACCATCTCGCCTAATTGGAATGCCACAAGAGCAGTCACCAGGTATCCGATGTATGGTGTCGAGTGTCTCCAACCACGCTAATAACTGAGGTGGCCCAACAATGGTTCAGGAACCTTCCTCGAGGGTCGGTGGACTACTACCACACCTTGCAAGAACATTTCTTTCCCCACTATATGCTGACAATACGCGAAAATGGAAGGAAACAATAGAGTTTCTCCAAGTTCAGCAAGGCGAAGAAGATTCTATCCGAGAGTACATCAGGCGATTCAACCTCGAGACCCAGCAAATCAAGTATCTCGACAAGGCCATGGATATATTCGCACTCTCACACGGCCTATGCACATAGCCGATGAAAAGTGAGATGGTGCAGACAAGGCGTAAGACGATGGAAGAGTCCTGAGCCATCGTCGACGGCTATATCCGGGAGGAGGATTATGCAAAAACCTATGGGGAATCATCCTTCAAGAAGAGTCGCGTCGATGACGAAGATGAGCCCCGAGGGAGAAAGGACGGGAACAAGAAAGGGAAGTCGAACATACCTGACCAACTCGGGCCCCTATAGTAAAGACATTGTATGTGTCATAACATGAGTCATACATGATGCTCACCATTGGAAGAGCCGAGATATATGCGATGACTAAGGACAAGTACCCCTAGAAAAGGACCCAAAAGATGAATCACGTGATGGACAAGTCCAAGTGGTGCAAATATCACGAGCAGAACGGGCATATCACCGAGGACTGCTGACGACGTAAGGATGATGTTGAAGACCTTATCAAACAGGGGCACTTCAAAAAGTTCAAGAAGCTGATGTTAGCTAAAAGCACCGACGCTAACAAGCCGAAGAATATCAAAGATAGACTGAGCGGGCCAGAACTCCCAGAAAACAGGGTGATCCATGAAGGGGACGAAAATGGAGGCTCGATCGGGGGCATAGAGATCACCTCCGAGATCTGAAAGTAGCGATTAACTTTGCTAATGGCAACTTGATGAAGGCGACACCAAATATACCAGACCTAGTGTTGACGATTGAAGACTATGGCCGGGAGGATCGTTAATCTTCACAGCAACCCCCTGGTACTCGCCCTCCACATGGGGCAAAAAAAGGTTTTTTTGATGCATGATCGACACAGGGGAATGCACCAAACTCATGTACAAGGAATCTTTCGACAATATGGGACTTAAGAAAGAGCACCTAACGTTGGTCAAAAACCCCCCATATACAGTTTCGCAGAAGAAGGAACCTACCCCACGGGAACAATTAACCTACCAGTAATTCTCCGAGAAGGCATCACGACAAAGCACGTCTACGCCGAGTTCATTGTTGTTCATCGCCCATCGACCTACAACGCCTTGATCGGAAGGGCGACCCTCGATGAGACAATGTCGGTGGTGTCCATCAAAGCACTCATGTGTTGGAGTATTTGTCCTCTACAATAGTGCGAAATAATATTATTAAATCTCATTAAGGAATATGCATGGGATATTCATTGGCAATACTAGTCAGCTGATCAACGTATATCAGTAACGGTTGGCCAACTAGGGTTTGACGTTACTGTCGTGAGACGGCGGTGTTCAGCTGATCCCTTTCGGTCACACCTAAAGGAACGAGCCCCAACACGAAAGTTAATTAATTGTATGAGATACAGTTTAAATTAGTCCCTTGATTAAATTGAATAAGAGTTAGTCGATTAAATTGATTTAGAGAGATATCGAGTTGTGAACTCGAGGTGCGGAAATTATTATTTAATTATGCGATAATTGAATAATAAATTATTTGAGACGAGAATTAATGATTAAGCAGTTAATTATTAAATTAGTACTAATTGACTAATGTGATTAGTATTAGTACTTAATATATATGTGTAGCGGTACACGTATAGTTACGGAGTGTTTTGGACGAAATTAATCGAGTAGCATTTAAACATAAAACGATGTTTAAATAAAATTTACACGTATTTGTGCGACAAATATAAGAACCGAAATGGACCCGTAAATGGGACATTGGACCGTGTAAATGGAGTGTAGTGGATGATCATAATTGTTTCACTTTGCTTATTTTTCTTCCATAAGTTGTCATATGATCATTATGCATGTCATAATGGATTGGACAAAAATAAGAAAATCACTCCCTTACTCCACCTACTCCTTCCAACCGTGCTCCCACTTCCTACAACACTTTTGTGTTGTTTATTTTTATACACTACTTCATTTTTGTGGATTTGCATGTGAAAAGTTTGTTGGTCTTTCTCTCTAAAACCATAATTTACGAAGATGTTAGTAAACAAAATTATTACTAAGATTGTTAGTAATATTTACATATTATCAAGGGTAATCTTATTTGATCTCGCCCAGTGTCCCCCTCCTTCCCCCGCCGCCTTCCGACCCGCGAGAGTCCCGCAGCCGTCTTCTAAAGAGAGGAGCGAGAGGAGGATCCTTATAATATATAGGGCGAGCAAGTTAGCGAAGTCGCGCGGGCGAGCCAGCCAAACCTTCCCCTCTAAACCTTGGAAATGAGCGCGAACGTGAACTCCTTTTTCTAAGACCCGCGATTCTTCTTTAAAAACCATTTACAATTTACACTAGAGGGAGTATCAGCGCAGCTTCGATAGGACAAGGTTTGAAGAGCTCTTACGCGGGCTTTCTGGATGCTCCGGAGCGGGAAAGAGGCATAGGCCCCCGAGCCTTTTCTTCCACCTTGTAACTCCAATCCTCGATCAAACTTTTTATTTTATTTTTGAAAGAAAGGATCAATTCATTAATAAATAGTCATACGACATCTACAACATGTGTCAAATTTGAACGGATACAACTCGATTAAAATCAAATAAAATAAAATCTTGTTCAAAGAAAGATCTGTAAACTTGAATTGCTCCAAAGCACGTCCTCTATCATACCGCCGCAAACCGCTTTTCACAAGAGGATCATAGGATCTTGAGCCTTGACGAGAGACGATTTCATCTGACCAAATTGAGTGCAACCAACAAATCGACAACATATGTAATACCATATAACGATCTATTACGAAACTGATCTTCCGCATCTTCACCATATGAGGAACAACCAAGGCGCTCTTATCTATATTTCCAATAGAACTAAAACCTAGAAAAACAAGGACTGAAAAAACACCGAAAATAGAGACAGACAAACGGATCTCACCAAAAGGGAGACTTTTATTGATTAATTCATAAAGTTTCATACTAAAAATTGATAAATAAAGCTTTTTGAGGAGCTTACCATCGATCAATAGTCGATGGAAGCCCCAGATTTGATTGATGAAGGCTAGGGTTTTTAAGGGTAATCTTATTAATATCTAGTTAATATTAGTAAGGTTGTTGGGTAAGTTCTTGGGTGCTTAAGAAAGGAGGTGTTCTATTTTGGACACTTGAAGATGGAGGATCTTGCCATTTATTTTAAGCTCAAGAACAACCAAGATGGGTGATCTTGGTTGTGCCCAAATACTACTATTTCTCAATGTAAGGAAAATTATTTTCCTCTTCTTTTATATTAATATGCTTTTATATTGCATGCATGTTACATATATCACATAAATAATAAATTATGAGATAATTTAATTTTTATTAGAGAGTCTAATATGGATCTATGATCTTTCATCATGTTGATGTACATATAAGAAATCGGCATGGCTGAAAAGTTGTATGGCGATCAAGAGGAAAGTCATGCATGTAATGGGAAATCACTCAAAAAATCAAAAAATGGCGTCAGCGAGATAGTTAACACGACAAGGTCGTCGAGCATGAGCACCGAAGACCAAGCGGATGGCATCATCCAGATCGACGACATCACGGAGAGGCCAATATTGGAGCAGCAAAGGAGACCATGGAGGTCGAAATAGCTCCTAGCCTCCAAGATTATCAGAAAAGTTTTGGAACCAGCATACGAGGAGCAGTTTGTCGGTTTACTCTCAGAGTACAAGAATGTATTTGCATATTCAGCCGTCGAAATGTCAGGAGTAGACCCAACCATCATCGAGCATAGGTTGAATGTATCATCCGAGTTCAAACTTGTACATAAAAAGAAAACATGCATGTTTGCCGACAAGGAGACCGCCATAAAAAAAGGAGGTCAAGAAGTTGCTTGAAGAATGCAAGTACCCAGAATGGCTCGCGAACGTAATCATGTTAAAGAAAGCATCTAGGGCATGGCGAATGTGTGTTGATTTCAAAAACCTCGACAAAGCCTCCCTAAAAGATTGATACTCACTGCCGAGAATAGACCAACTAGTAGACTCAACCGCAGGCCACTCCATGCTCAGTTTTCTCAATGCATTTCCGGGATACCACCAAGTATTTATCACGAAAGAAGACCATGCCAATTGCCCTTCATACTAAAGAACATCGGAGCCACATTCCAAAGATTGGTAGGCCGAGTGTTCGAAAGTCAAAAGGGGCGGAATATGGAGATTTACGTCGACGACGCAATCATAAAAATCGAACGCGATGATGACCACCTCGAGGATCTGAGAGAGACCTTCGAATCACTTAGAAAGCTCAGAATGGTTAAACCCAAAGAAGTGCATGTTTGGAGTAAAGTCGGGAAAATTCATAGGCTCCTCGACCCGAGGGATCGATGCTAACCCAAAAAAGGTTCAGGCCATTATTAACTTACCAGAGCGTAGGTCAATAAAAGATATTCAGAAGCTGACATGAATGATGGCAGCGCTGTCAAAATTCATAGCAAGGTCAGGCGATAAGTCGACGACATTTTTTAAAGTCCTCAATGGAAACAAGAAATTCGTGTGGGAGCAGAAATAAAGGGATTCTTTTAAAGGTTTCAAGGAGCATTTCACAATGCTACCTACTCTAGCCAGTCTGAGAACCGATGGGACACTATACTTATACATTGCAATAAATGTCGTGACTATTAGCGTCGTCATACTCAGAGAAAACGGGAAGCAACAGTCGATATACTTCATTAGCCACGCCTTAGGGCGGCCGAGATGAACTAAAGCCACATACTCCTAGTCAAAACAGCAAGGAAACTAAAGTCATACTTCAATGCGCACCCAAAAAGTCCTCACGAATCATCCCCTAGAGAAAACCCTCGACATGCTTGAGAATTCCGGAAGGATGCTGAAGTGGGATGTGGAATTGTTATGATACGAGATAAGGTAAAGCCAAGGACGAAAATCAAAGTACAAGGCCTAGCAGATTTCGTAGCCGAATGTTCCTAAATGGAGGCCGAGGGAAAAGGCCTGGAGAGTGGTAGGTCAATGCTGACGATCGACAACAATGAACGGATTGAGGTTCAGCTTACGGTACGCCTTACAGTTTAGCTTTCCGGCCACGAACGCGAGTACACCATACTGTTTAGCTTTCCGACCACGAATAACGAGGCCAAGTACGAGTCAGTCATAGCAGGCCTAGAGCTAGTGAAAACATTAGGGGTAGAGGGGTAATCCTGATGACAGCGTAGATCGTCTACTACCAAATACGAGGAGAGTATGGGACGAGACATGAGTCGATGGTAAAGTACCTTATAACAACAAATAGGGAGGCTTCTCAGCTAAAGTCGTTCAAAATCAGGTTGGTACCACGGTCGGTGAACAATAAGGTTGATACCCTATCAAAGCTAGCAAGATCAAGCCTGCAGAACATCGAAAGGACGATTATCATTTAAGTCAGGAAGAGCAAAAACATATCCCAGGAAGAGGGAAGTAGTACTTGCAATCAAAGAAGGGTCGATGGCTAAGGAATCATGGATGGATCCCATTATCCACTACAAAAGGGATGTTGTAGCCCCACCAGACAATAATGAGGAAAAAAAGCTAAGGTGAATAGCCAGCCGATTCATCATAATTGAAGACAGGTTGTACAAAAGGTCGGTGAGCTAACCACTTCTGTGATGCGTTACAAAGTCAAAGGCCGAAGAGATAATGAAGGACGTGCACAAGGGGATCTATTGACACCACATTGGGGGCATACCTTGTCACATAAAATATTTCTAGCCGTGTACTATTGACAAACTATGAGGGCATACAATAAAGAATACAGTCAGCATTGCCGCAACTGCAAGCTGCACGCATCATTAATCCACGCCCCAGCAAAGAACCTCCAGCCGGTGCTTAGCCCAGTCGTGTTTTTCCAGTAAGGCATGGACATCCTAGGACCATTCACAATGGGGTTTGGGGGCAGGAAGTTCCTCATAGTCGGCGTCGACTACTTCTTCAAATGGGTCGAGGCGGAAGCCATATATAATCAAGATCACAGAGCAAGCCATGGGAAAAGTGATGTGACAAAACGTGATCACTAGGTTTGGAGTCCCTATGGTCATGGTGTTCGACCAGATAAGACAATTCTGGAATGACCCAATAAAAAAAATGGCTATAAAGGTTAAGGATCAATTACGCCTACTCAGCGGTATGACACCCACAAAGCAACGGCCAGACAGTCAGGCTGAGGTTGCAAACATCTAGGCGGCCTAAAGAAAATTGTGCTTTTGCTGATTCGAATTTTGGAAGTAATGGATTAAAACCCTTTATGAGGTTATTTCAGGAAAAAAAATAGTTTTAAGTCTTGACTAGATTAGCTACTTAAATCAAAGAGTGTTCGGTTTGTTTTCTTTTGGTTTGGATACAATTTTGCTCTTCTATTTTGATATGAGTCATTTGGGTAACAAGGGAAAAATCTTTGTCTAAAAAAATTTGCAGATAGACTTGAGGGTAAACTATTAGTAGAGAATGAGTACACGTAGCATATTTGAGTAAAGTTGATGTCCCACATAGGCTCGAGGTCTACAAATATGTATCGCAGTCTCCGGTCCGTAACCTCAGAAAGATTCTTCATATTTTCTTAGCCAGAAAAAGTCCGGTCTGAACCCGGAAAAGACCAAACCTTAAGGTAGAAGGTTATCCAATCCCCGAGTTCCATCGGTCGGGTCCAGTTCCGGAGCGGTGAACTCCTGCATGCTCTGTCTATAAAAATACATATATAGTGATGCGGGAGCATCATGGAACAAAATGAGTGGAGCTGGAAACACGGCTGTTTCAATCGTGTAGAGAAAACGGTGTCTAAAACCGAGTATTTGGCTAGTGTTCGGCTAGTGTTTAGCTGATATTAGTTTTTATTATTTGTTATTTATCTTCCCATAATAAATATATTCTTAGCTTATTATCTAATATAAGCTAGAGATAGGATTAGATCTTATTTTATTTGGATTTTATGTTATTCAGTTTTTATTTTATTAGTTTCTTATTTTCCAAGATAGCTTGGAGATGGGATTAGTATAAATAGGGCCTCTTGTAACCCTATTGTTCAGATTATGGAGAATTAATAAAAAGTTTACATATTGTGAGTTATCAAATTAATCTTGCGAGGTTAGTTTTTGTTTCTTCCTTAAGAGGTTGAAGTTATAGTAGGTTGAGCTATTGCGAGGTTAGAACGAGATCTACTATCCTATCCGGTTACCTTGTTCCAATTCACGCATATCATTCAATCTAATTCTTTGTTTCTAATCATTTACACAAAAATCGACACACAAACAACTTGTCATTTGTTAGTTTTCAATATATTCAATCCGTGTTTAATTTAATTCCGCTGCCAATTTTACAAACCCTAATTCGTTCGTTCAAAACTTACGAATTCTACATCATATAGATTTGTATCATAAAGTTTGACAAAAAGTAAACTCGCTATTCCACGTTGTGACTTCCCCTCTACAAATATTGTTGAGACCCAATTTGATTAAGCTAGTGTTGATGATGCCTTAAGACAAATTAATCTTATTGTTTATTTAATCGTGTGCCTCTTAAGTTTTAATCATATAACATGAAGCTCCAATCGTCAATTCAAGGTTATCGAGAAGATCAAACATGAAGGTTGTCAATAGTGTAAGAGTCATGTGTTGTAAGAGATCATTAACTCGATTTTATGCCTAAGTACTAAAACAACAGCGCAGTCAACTATTACTTTTGACTCGTCCCTCAAAGGAACATTTCGAAAATACTTTAACTACTGTTAAAATGCTTTCATTGTTCACAAATATTTTTCTGGAAATGTTTTGATGTCTTTCAAGAAAATAAATCTTTGAAATGTCTTGCTAAAGAGGTTGCTTGGAAAATAAACACTTACAAAAAATGGGTTGTTTACTTTTACATTTATGGAAATGTTTATGCTTCCCATAAATAAAACCATTTATGCTCATTTTTTGATGCAAAACTTAACCCATATTTGTGTGTGTACAAAACCGAATTCTTGCATTAGTGTGCATCGATTTCTTGAGGAAGAATATTGGTTGCTTGATGAAGAATTTCGGTGACTTGTGCATGTTGCCCAAGCAAACTATTTACAATATTTTTATCACTTGAACTAATGGTGTGTGAGATGTTTTAATGTGTGAAGTATGCACTTCTTGGATATTATAAATACCTTGCTTAATTCATTTTTACAAGTGTGCAACAACGAGTTTTTAAAACCGAAAAAAAGACTTAAGCTTTATCGAGTAAATTAACTTTGCAAAATCATTTATCATTTAATAATTATTGAGTCACATTTTGCAAGTCTGTTTTGAGTCTTTTAACGAGTACGTTGTGTTGCATGCACTTAGTCGTTCAATCGAGTTCAAGGATCTCGTGAACAACATTGAGATAAGTGGAGTCTTGAAACAAATAAGTAGAACCAAACCAGGTCTTAGGATATAGTTATCTTAAGCACGAAGTCTTCGAAGCGGAGTAGCTTTTGAGCATGGAGTCTTTTGGCGGAGTAGCCTAAAGCAAAATTCTTGTTGCGGAGTAGCCTAAAGCAAAATTCTTGTTGCGGAGTAGCTTTAAGCAAAAGTCTTGGAAGCGTAGTAGTTTTTAAGCAATAGCAACCGGAGTAGGTTGGGGAGTTATTTTATTATTTGGGGTGGTCTTAGTTTGTAGGATTTTTTTCTAAGACATCGTTTTAAAAACATCGTTTGTCGTGTCTATTTCATTTTAATTCTGCTGCCACTCTAAACTCTCGTTTTACTTTCATAAACAACAGTCGAGTACAAAGTGACTTCTGCTTTCTGAATCGTTGTTGATTATTTCTAACTCTATAATTCTAAGTATCAACTTCTCCTTTCATCTAAGTAGTGTGCAAGTGTTTAAAGAGTTCTTAAAGAAGCTTTCATTAAGCTTAAAATTTTAAATAGACATCTAATTCATTTTCTCCCTCTCTTAGGTGCTCCCGTGCTTGACTCTTCAAATAGACAACACAAGTTTCGAAGGGCACAAATCGCCAAAAGCAATACTTTTTTCTGTGTAAAGGAAGTCACAAGGGCATATTTGATACTGACGGAGTTTGAAACCAAATTATGAGTAACAACTCCTTTGACTTTACCGACTGAGTTAGGTGACATTTCTTTTTGTTCGAGTATAAAACTGATCTAGGGTTTCAACCATCGGCTTAAACTTTTTGGTTGAGATGATTAACTGACATGGTATGAGAGGCAGTGTGACCAATAGGTCACGAGGTTCAAATCTCATCACCCCTCCTTTCTAAAGTGAAATATTTAGCACCAGGTATGGGGAGGCCTGCCTGCGTTGCATCCACACTTGAAGACCAATGTGCATCCGTGTGAGAGGACGTGTTAGAATATAAAATCGATCATAAGACTCCAACAATTAGCTTAAATTTTTTATTAGAGGATTTCTAGACACTTTCTTCACTAGTTGAAGATATGGATTCAATTGGCCTACCAAAGGGAGAAATTATTGGAAACTCATGTTAAAAAGACAACCGATTTAATTTAATAAAGAGGATAATGTATAAGAAGAAGAAGAGCACAACTTTACAATCGAGTAACTAACAAAGAAACAAACAAGGAATAAAAAAGATTGTTAAAAAATGAAGATGGCGATTACAATAAGATCATCCAATAAAAGCATCCTCCACCAACCAATCAACAACGAGCTCATCTACAATGGAGGAGAAGCAAGAAAATCAAAGAAACCAGCTATATTGATATCAACAAACCCATCAAACATAAACATAAGCTCACTCTCCCACCTCTACCTCTCTTGCAACCACTCTCCACATCGCTTAGCTGCGGCGGCCGATGTTGATGCGGGTAAGCTGGAAGTAGCTGTTAACCACAGCGCTGTCGTGGTGTCAGTGTTTGCCAAGGTAGGCAACGACGATGAGGAGAGTGGAGATGGGTTGTGGGGGGTAAGGATGGCGCCGCCCTCGCCTAAAAATGGGGAGTTGATTGGGTTTGGCAGGGCTGTTTCGGATCTTGGCTTGACTGCTTCTATCTTTGATGTCATGGTCAGTTTCCCTCATTTTCCTTGTTTCGTCTTCATCACGAGTATTCTTTATCGACAACCATCATAACAAAAATAACATAAACTAGCATGTTCCAAATTTGACTGATTAGAAATATAGTATCCTGTATTGTAATTACAGTTCCAACGCTTTACAAGGGCATATTCAGAGTACACTTATTTAAGTATGTAATGAGGGCATTGTTTTCAGTGAATTTCAGGTCATTCCTACTTTACGGCGACTTGGTATTGGTAGGATGATTGTTCATCGAATTATAAGGTATCCTAGATTCCTAATAACTTGGAAAATTAAATGTAATCATGCAAAACCCGCTATTTTGACTGACAAATTACTGTCAATTAAATGTAATCATCCTAGATTCCTAATAACTTTCGCTGAAATATTACTGCCAATTTTTTTCAGAATGCTTACTAACAGGGGCGTTTACGACATATCAGCTCTTTGCTCCGATGACCAACGGTACCCTTCTAAACTATCCCATCCTATATAAGATGAGAATCAAAAAAAATCTCCTGAGGTAACTTTTGTATATCTCAGGCTGTTCTTTGAAGCATGTGGTTTCGGAGATGATCTCTTAGGATCGACAACCATGACATACACAGAAACTGCCTCCAGTAATTGCAGCAGTAAGGATCAGATAATTAGAAACAGATGACTACACCAATTTGTTTTGTGTATATGCAAGTGTAATGCGAATAGCATCATAAAAGTTTGTGAATCAGGAATATTGTCTACATAAACAATGACGCATTAACAGTGCCTCAAAATTCAACCAACGCAGACACCAGCTCAAGTTGGTAGGATGTTCGTGGCTTTACGCCTTTACCACTGTTTAAAACCATAGACACTGATCAGTTGACCAAGTCTGACGTCCTTGACATCCTCAAGCGCATCAGACGAATTATTTCAAGATAATAAATAATGAAAATTGAGTTAAGAATCACATCTATGTTACAAATACGAATCGAAAACTAGAACAACGATATCTTGAGTTTATTACTTGCTGCTGGGAACAGTACGGCATCAATATAAAGTCAAGAATAATGTCTCAAATATACAGCTTTACTCACTTTTCAGCTATGTACAACATACTGATACACTGAATATTTTTCAAGTTTGCAACCATAATTCCTCTCCTGAAAAAATTCTTTGCAGGAATTTTGCAACAATGGATATGAGCTCATCTGGTTTTTCTTCCTGAGCCAAGTGGCCACAATTCTTAATAATCTCGAGCTCGGATCCGGATATTGCTCGGGAGAGCCTAACAGAATTCCATGCAGGCACAAGGCGGTCACTGTCACCCGTAATTAGCAGCACTGGAAACAGATTAGAAACCAGAAATATTGGTTATCATCATCCTCTTTTATCCATGAGCAAAAATTGCTGTAGTAAATGGCAATATTGACAGGGAATTGGTTTTGTAACCATCACATAAGAATTTAGGCCCTGTTCTTCTGGACTTAATTTCAATTCACTTCACTATGGTTCCGTTTAGTTCGAGTCCTCTTAGTTCATTTGTGTTCCTCACTTCACTAGACTTCAGATCAAGTCTGGTCAAGTCAAGTCTTATATGTTCAGGTCAGGTCAGATCATATAAATTCAGTTCATTTCAGGTCAGAAAGCCTGAGTCCAAAAGAACAGGGCCAATCTTCAAATAATTTGACAATAACTTTGTTTTAAATATGATTAGTGTTGACGCCGTTAAAATGATTTTATATAATGAATACCGAATTTTGTATGAGACCAACCCATTGTCATATATTCTGCATTTAATTACGGTTAATGGGTTGATTGTTGAAGTGTGAGACTTTTCTGGAGTGTTCTAGAAGGTTCCGGAATATTCTAGAATAATGTAGAAACTTCTAGAATGTTCTAGAATAATGTCGAAGTTACTAGAATAGTCTAGAATACTCTAGAAGGATCATGAATGGTCTAGATGTGTGTAGAGAAGTCTAGAACCTTCTAGAGATGTCTTGTATGTATTGAGAACTCTAGAGACGTACTAAGTCTAGGTCACTCTAGAATGCTCTATTCTAGAGAATTCCAAGAATGTAGGAGAAGGAGGAGGAACACTATAAATAGAGGTCCTCCCCTTCCATTTCATGTATCCTGAATTCACAACAAATCAATACACAAACTAATTCCTTCAAACTAAACTCCAACTAATCAACCTTCAACTAATCAACTAAACAAACAACTAATCTCCACTTTACTTCCTATACTCCCCCATACACCAACAAGTGGTATCAGAGCTCTAAAGATCTTAGGTCAACAAAATAAAACTATGGCTTCCGCATCAAACACTCTATCGTCTACTCTTCCAATTTTTGGAGGAGAAAATTACGACTATTGGTGCATTAAAATGAAGGCTCTCTTAAAATCAAATGCACTATGGGAGATTGTGGAAAATGGTCCCGAAAAGCAACAAGAAGGTGTTCAACCCACTGAAGCATCCTTAAAGAAAATAAATGAGGATGAGATAAAGAACGCCAAAGCCTTGTCTTTTATCTTTAATGCTGTTTCGGAGACCATCTTTCCAAAAATAATGCGGGCTTCTACCGCAAAAGAAGCATGGGATTCACTCCAAAAAGAATTCCATGGTGATGAAAGGATAAGAACAATACGTCTCAATACCCTAAGAAAAGATTTCGAAAATTTGAATGTAATACTCCGTATTTATAAGTCTTGGGGTACTCTATCGAGTAGGCCTTACTCTGTCGAGTAAGGGTAATTGCGTTTTAGAAATAGTTTCTGACCTGTTGGGTACTCGATCGAGTAGCTGGGGCACTCGATCGAGTAAGGGGGTACTCGATCGAGTACCTTGGGTACTCGATCGAGTAGCCGGTTTTACGGGGAGTTTTCTCGGGTTTTGTTAAATATGCGATTAAGGTATATAAGCTTTGTCGTCATTATTCTAAATCACTTTTACAAAACCTAAATTACTGTTTAAGAGAGAAAGCAAGCAAGTTCATCTTCCTAATCGCATAATTAGCAATCCCCGGAGTTTGGAAGGTCAGTTCTTAGCGTTGATTATACCGTTGAGTTCCTTGCGTCGAGGGTAAGATCTATGTACCCTTTTTATTATCTTTCCTTTGAATTGGTTAAACCCTAATTTAGAGATTTGGGGGTTTATGTGTTGTATGTGATTTGGTAGCCTTTATGTGTTGTATGATAGGAGGAGGGTTCATAGAGGAGGCTTTTTGATTCAGCAGTAGAGATCGTCTGATTGTGTGCTTACCAGGTAGGATTTCCTACTCGGCTGAGTTGGGTCACTTGCGGGAGTGGCTTCACGCCCTAGTTTCGCCTTCTGTGGAACCCGCCACAGAAGGGATGTGCACATTAATGGACAGGGTTATCGCTCACTATGTGGAGCGGGGATTTGGTGGGTACGGTGCGGTCCCCCATCGGGCGGTGGTCCGGTGGACGATCGTGATTGAGATGATTGGATTTGGCGTGGATGTGCGTGTGTGTCAGTTAAGCTGTCTTATTTATCTTATTGTCATTATATATTGAATTGTGTGATTAGTACTGACCCCGGTGTTGTTTTGTAAACCTGCGGTGATCCATTCGGGGATGGTGAGCAGATATTGAGCAGGTATTGAGATGACTCGGGATATTTGGGATGGCCACGACATGATGATAGGAGTCTTCCATTTGTAGCTTATTAGTTATTTACATTTCGATTAGAACGATCGGTTTGAGATCATGTATCGTACTTTTGGTTTGGTTTTGAGGATTGTAACTATTCGCTAATTATTTATAATAAACGTTGTTTCTTCATTGTTATTTGATTATCATTGCCTCGGGTAACCGAGATGGTAATGTCTTCATACCTGAGTGGTCCTGGTAAGGCACTTGGAGTATGGGGGTGTTACAAATGGTATCAGAGCAACTATCCTGAAACCTGTAACCAATGAACCTAATGAACATAGGGAGTCAATTAAAATGAACCCGGGGTAAAAGTTGTAGGAGCTAATGCAAAGGCTTGGGAGACGTCCTAAAGTCGCGGGGTCGCCCTACAACTTTGAACCGGTCACATGGGGGGAGTGTTTGCCGAGTCGTATGTGTGTTTGGTTAACTTGTGTAAGAGTGTGATGAAATGTGTTAGTTGTTGGATGTTCGAAGTTGAAGGTTGAGAATGTTAAAGAAAGGTTAATGAAATATGTGGAAACTGTTGATGGAATGATAGCATGTTGAATGTTTTACAACGTGGCATTTAATAACATGATGAAGTGATCTTGTAGATAGTAGAAAAGATGCGTAGCATGTTTATTATGATATAATGTGGTTTATAAAGTTTAGCATGTTAGCATATGATATAGCATGCGGGTAGCGTTTCTGAATTGGCATGACTCGATCGAGTGGGACTGACTCGATCGGGTGGGTTTTTGACGATTTTGAGTCCAGAATCGAGTTTTGGGGCACTTGATTGAGTAACTAGGGGTACTCGATCGAGTAGGGGGTCACTCGATCTAGCTACTCGGTCGAGTATGTAAGAGATCAGAAGGTCTGTTTGGGGTCTGAAGTTTGGGTACTCGATCGAGTATGTGGGGCACTCGATCGAGTAGCCCGTTACTCGATCGAGTGTGTTTGGGAACTCGATCGAGTAGGTTCTGGGTAGCGTGTTTTCGTGTTTTGAAGTTTAGTACGTGTGTTCATATCTACCCTTTCTTATATATATAGTTTCAAGATGCCGCCCAAGAAGACTGCTTTGTATGCGAGAGCTGAGCTTATGACCATGGATGACATCGTTAAGATGTTAGAACACCAGGATGCTCTTACTGAGACCCTAAAGAAAGTGAATGAGGATAAGAATAAAGATAAGGAGAAGGAGGTTGATCATTCTAAAATCAGCCTCTATATTGCGAGGTTTAACCCGAAAGAGTACAAGGGAGTTGGGGAGCCTAACCTTCTTGATAGTTGGTCGAGAGAGATGGAGAACATATTAGATTTGGTTCTTTGTCCGGATGAGATGAGAGTGGAACAGCCGCGTTCTATCCGAGGGAGGCGGTGGCAAGTGGTGGGATTCATCGAAGGTGAGTGCTAAGGAAATATATACAAACCAAGGGTTACCTGCTATACCTTGGGAGGAGTTTCGTAGGGCTGTGAGGAAGGAGTTTGTACCGAAACATGTGAGGAGTAAGTTGAGGGAAGAGTTTGACGGATTTTAAGATGGCCACGAGATGTCCGTAGCGAGAGTACTACAGACAGTTCAATGAGAAGTCTAGGTATCGAGGATATGGGTTTGAGTGAGGAGAACCGGCGTTGAGGTTTGAGAGGGGTTGACCCCTAAGATTATGGATAAGTTACCCGTGGGAGTCCTTGCGATGTTAAGGAAGCTTATGAGAGGGTGGGGAGAGCCGAGAGGTTGGTGGAGATGGCTCGGGAGAGGTTAGGTGGTGAGAAGAGGAAGTCTGAGAGCGAGGGTGGTGGCCAATCTAACCACAAGAAAGGCAACCACAATCGATCTAAGGGATTTTCTTCCGGGTCCGGGTTCGATCTTTGGGGCTTCCTTTGGGCGTGGCCGTGGGAGTGTGAGTAATAGTTGGGGAGTGACTGCTATAGTTTGTGGTGGTGTAGGCCACAAGAGACATGAGTGCACAAGTGCAGCAGGATCTTTCCAGAGACCCGCACGAGCTTCGCGAGCAATGCACCTACCTGGATCATGGCCAAACCGGGGAGGTCGAGTTACCAGAGTGGAGGCAACCGCAACGGCGGTAATTCTTATCGGAAACCACCAACGAACAACAACAACAATCAAGGGTCGGGTGCTAAGCCGACCACATCGGCCCAAGATCTTGTCCAGGGAGGTGGGGGAAGACCGATGGCAAGTTATTCATGATGGAGAAGAAAGCGGTGAGGAAGATGCGCACGTTATCACCCCAGACATTCCTTGTTAATGGTGTTCCTACCTTTGTTTTGTTTGATTCGGGGGCTTCTCGGTCGTTTGTGTCTTCAAGTCATGTTAAACGGTTGGGTTTGAGAGTATATGAGTCTGTTAGTGAGCAAGTTTTCATACCTTCGGGTGAGTCCGTATCTTGTTGGAGATTGTTCAGAGATGTATCTTTGATAGTGGGGCAAGTTGATCTACCCGTAGACTTGCTTTGGAGTTTCCTTTTTAACGGTTTTGAGATGATAGTCGGGATGGATTGGTTAGGAAAGTATAAAGCTAAGATAGACTGTCATCAAAAGAAAGTGTCCTTAAGAGGTCCAAAGGGTGTTAGTGTGTCTTACCGTGGGTTTCTAGTCAAACCCAAAGTTAAGTTGATTGAAATTGTTACCTTGAAGTCTTATCCGAGGAAGGGGTGCCCTTTGATCTGTGCCATGTGAGAGATGACCGAGTAGAGAGTCCGACAACGGTGGATGAGATACCGGTGGTGGGAGAGTTTGTAGATGTTTTTCCGAGAGGAGATCCGGGGTTGCCACCGAAGAGGGAGATAGATTTCACCGTTGAGTTGAAACCAGGGACGGGGCCAATCTCTAAGGCACCGTACCGCATGGGTCCTAAGGAGATGGAGGAGCTTAGGAAGCAGTTGGATTATTTGATAGAGAAGGGATACATTAGACCAAGTGTATCGCCGTGGGGAGCACCAGTTCTTTTCGTGAAGAAGAAAGATGGGAGTTTAAGGTTATGTATAGATTACAGGGAGCTGAACCGAGTGACGATAAAGAACAAGTATCCTTTGCCAAGGATAGATGACCTGTTTGATCAGTTGAGTGGTGCATCAGTCTTTTCTAAGATTGATTTGAGGTCGGGGTACCATCAGGTGAAGATTAGAGAGGTGGACATACCAAAAGACTGACTTTCACGTCGAGGTATGGCCATTATGAGTATGTGGTGATGCCGTTTGGGTTGTCTAATGCACCAACAGTGTTTATGGATTTGATGAATAGAATCTTCAGACAGTTCTTGGACCAGTTTGTAGTGGTATTTATCGATGATATCTTAGTCTACTCTAAGACTAAGGAGGAGCATGAGGAGAATCTGAGGATCGTGTTGCAAACTTTGAGGGATCATGAGTTGTATGCTAAGCTATCCAAGTGTGAGTTCTGGTTAGAGAAAGTTGCTTTTCTGGGGCATGTAATCTCTAAAGATGGGGTAGTGTGGATCCGCGAAGATTGAGGATGACAAAGTGGGAAGCAGAAGAATGTTTTTGAGGTTAGGAGTTTCTTGGGTTTAGTGGATACTACAGACGGTTCGTGAAAGATTTCTCCAAGATAGCTAGACCTATGACCGCGTTGATGAGGAAAGAGAACAGGTTTCGTTGGGATGAGAGTTGTGAGACGGCGTTCCAAACACTAAAGGAGCGTTTGACCACAGCTCCTGTCTTAGCATTGCCTGAAGGGACTGAGTGTTGGGGTTGGTGTCCTTAACAGTTAGTGCAAGGACTTATAAATCTCTAAAAGGATCAAAGGGTATACTTTGTATCATAATCAGTTGATCCACGTTTATCAATAACGGTTGGCTTGCTAGATAAGTTTGACGTTATTGTCATACAGATGGCGGTGATCAACTGGTCCCTAAAAGTCACACCTATAGGATACGTTTGAGTGATGTGACAAAGTATGAAAATACGATCATGTAGATGCCAATTTTGACTAACAGGTTAGTCCGAGTTATTTGACTAATAATTAGTTAAAATGTGATGTTGAGATATTTTATTTAATACGGATTAAATAAAAATGGCTAAGGCGAATTAAGCAATTAATTTGTAAAATTGAATATAAGCGTTTTATATTTAATTAAATGTATATTGAATATAATTATACAAATCTTTTGTTTTGTCGGACATGTATTAATAATTCAACTAACCCGTATTATTAGTTGATGCCTTAATTTCCGATAACCGATAATGATTTATAATGAAACCGCGTCATATACACTTAGCGAGTCATGGACCGGACCACGAGTTTAAGTGAAGAGAAAATGAAAAGCCCATTTGGGCTCCTCTCACTCGGTTTGGCCGAGGCTCCCATAGACAAAAGGGGAGTCTTCTCCTCTTGTCTAACCTAATTCATTTTGCTAAAAAATTATTAGGGTTTTGGGAATTGTGCCTCCCGAATTCCGGATCTCTCATCCAACACAAACTCACAAAACAATCCCCTCGATATTGCAAGGCAATTAGGGGATTCTCTCTAGCACAAGGGCATTACTCGGACATCTTGGGTGCAACGATTAGGAGGAGATCTAACTTGATCTCTCATTGCCTTTTGCACTAGGACCGAAGGTTATTTCTATATCTTTATCGTTTCATTATGTTTTTCGTTTTATGACTATAATCACATGTAAATTTTGCGTTATAATCCTATAATTAAAGGGTATTATACGGATATTACCCCACAAGTGGTATCAGAGCGAGGCCACGTAAATTTTTCTATGTGATTTTCATTAAACGATTTTTGAATCGGTAATTATTTGCATAAAAATCATCTCGGCTGAATTTTTTTTTTTACACGGCACAAATTTTTTTTGTTCTCGGCAATTATTTTTTTTTGCTGCGTTCTTTTTGTGTTTTGTGCCTTGGGATCCGTGTCAAGTTTACACGGTGTGAGTTGTTGCTAATCTAGTTTTCGATTTGATCTTTGCATATTGTTTTTGTAATCGATATTCATTACAATACGCTAAAGATCTATCAATTGTTTGCTTAAAATTGTTGAAACCGTGTGGCTGTTTGTTGGTCTCGGCCAATTTTTGTCACGGCATTTTTTTTCTGTTGAAAACCGTGTGGCTTTTCAAGTTTTACGTCCTGTTTTCAATTTTTTTTCTGCCTTGGATTTCGTGCCTCATGGTCATTGCTAGATCAGACGATCTCTTGTTTTGTTTTCGTTTCGTTCTTCACATGTTGTAATTATAACTGATGGGGCATATTCTGCACCGCTGACCAAGTCAACATATTGAGCAAGGTCAAAGATGTCCACAGCAAGTCAACGACCTAGACAGCCTAGCCGATGAGAATCATCGGCGGTCGGCCGGGTCTCGGCATGACAACCTTCCAGCCGGGACACATACCCGCGTACTCACATCCAAGACCCCTCGGCGGTGAGTCAACAGGGCCCGCCGGCCTGTCACAGGTCCCTCGGCCGAGGGGTAGATCAGTCTTTCCACCTGCTAGCCACTTGGCCACTTGGCCACTACGTGACAAAAGGTGAAGTCTATAAATACTCCTCAACCTTCATTGAGGAAGGGATCCAATTCAGAAATACACAACTTAACCTAAATACACAATTCATCCGGTATAATCTTCCTTATCTCTCTACAATATATTCCTAGCCAATTAGCATACAACATATATATTTAAGTTTACTGACTTGGGCGTCGGAGTGAGTACGCTTGGCACAGAGCCAAGCCCTCAGTTCGTTCATTGTTGCAGGAGAGGCCGAGAGGAACGAATAAGACCAAAGGAGAATCCAACTCAAGACATCATTCTACAAGCCACGGGTGGTAACGATACTTGCTCTGGAATTACACCCGGAACAATTGGCGCCGTCTGTGGGGAAAGACACTAGAAGCTAGTCACATTCATTCCCAAAACAAAAAAAAAAAAACAACAAAAACCCACCCAAAAAGCTAAGAAGATGTCAAAAGAACAAGAGGTGTTCGTAACCGACGAGCCCCTCCACCCGGATGATACCTTCAACAATTCTCGAGTCATACTGACCCCTCACGGCGGAGTAATCCAACCGAGTTCGGGATGCCAATAACACCGGATGCGACGCGCCGCCAACCAAGTCACCCTCATGGGACATGTGGTCGACGTGGCATTGCTAAAGCAAATCTCGGACCTCATCGGTAGGACGTCGACTCACACCGTCACACCGACAAGAGCGGCGGGACCCGTCCAGAGACCAGGGGGCCTTAACGTGACTCCAAGAGACTTGAACGAGCCTTTGGAAGAGGTTGGCCTGTTGAAACACCGGAGGAGCCTGAATGCCGGTGATGGACATAAGTCCCGACCGCACTCGCGGGGGGGGCGTCACCACGGCGCCCACGAGGCCCACTCCGGAGGAATGAAAGAAGTCCGACCCATCCGAGTCGGAGAAGAAGAAGCCCGACTCGCCGAGTCGGGAAGGAGTCCCTCCCGCTACGAGGAGAGGAGTCGGGCTAGGAATGCGAGGAGCCGATCGCCACGTGTCGTCCCAAGCATGTGATCGACGCCCCTCGGCGCCTACGTCCTAGAAGTCCGGTGCCAACCAAGCTCAAGTTGCCACCCATATCATACAAAGGGGAGGGTGATCCAGCCGACCACGCTGAGGCTTTCGAGTCTCACATGTCGTATGGGAGCGGCCGATGAAGTATGGTGCCGAGTCTTCCCAACGACATTGCATGGGATGGCTCAAAGTTGGTACAAGGGGCTCCCCGACGGCTCGGTGTACTACTACGCCGACCTAAGGGATGCCTTTCTAGCCCAGTACTCTTGCAACAAGAGAAGGGCCGTGGAGACATCGGACCTCCTAACTATCAAACAAGAAGGGGGCGAGTCTCTACGAAGCTACATGAAGAGGTTCGACGGAAAGGTCCAACAGATTCGGGAGATTAATCCCGAACTGGCGGCCTTCGCGCTGATGAAAGGCCTCCCAAGGGGAGATTTGAAAAATGAGCTCATCAAGTGCGGAGGCCTGGGCTTGGATGCCGCCAGGAAGAAGGCTGACCAAGCCATCAAGGTAGAAGACTATCACAAGACGTGGCTAGGCCCGAGCGAGGCCGAGCACTCATAAAAGAAGAGCGCGGGAGGACAACCCGCAGGAAAGACGCCGTGAAAACAACGGGTCACGGTCCGAAGAAAGACGCCGTGACAATAATAGGTCACGGCCGACAAATCGCCAGAAACGGGACTCGGCGGGCGCCGGTGGAGTTCGGAACGTACCACCGAGGCGGTATAACGATAAAACCCCTCTCGTCGTATCGCCGCCAAGTCTTCGCCCGAGCAAAAGCGAGGGCCGAAGTGGGAGAGACCCCAAAACCAAAGAGTGACGGTGACACGAGCCAAGATCGTGAGTACCACGGCCACACCGCCATCTAACAACGATCGCCGCATCCGAAGAATGCCATTGAAGAGCCGATCGGGAAGGGGAGCCTCGGAAAGTACGTTGCCAAAAGCCAAAAGACCGACGCCGTAGATTCAGAGAAGAAATCCGTCTTCGAACGGATAGGAGTGATCCACGTTGTCATCGGGGGCCACGAGAACGGAGGGTCCGCTCATGGGTACAAACGACACCTGAACGAGCTCTATCAGGCCATCAACTTTGTGCCCAACACAACCCACCCCCTCTTCCAACATCCCCGACATAACTATCGGAAGAAAGGACTACGAAGGAGTCATCGCTCCTCACAGCGACCCACTTGTAGTCAATTTGGACATATCCAACCACCTGGTCAAAAGGTGCCCGATTGACACAGCGCATACACGAATGTCATGTTCGGGAGTGCTTCCTCGGCCTCGGCCGAAGGTCAAGGATTTAAGCCCCCGCACCAACCCGCTATACGATTTCTCTGGGGGGCGGGGACCGGTACCACGGGATCAATCGACTCCGTAACGTTCGACGAAAGGAATGCGGCCAAGAATGTCCTAGCCGAGTTCGTGGTCATCGACGGCTCATCCGCCTACAACGTTCTCATAGGCCGCGTCACTCTGAGCGAGGCTGACGCAGTGATGTCCATCCGGGCCCTAACATTGATGTACGTCTCGGACCGGGGGAAGCGCATAAGCTCGTCTCCAAAGACGAGAATGACGAGGTGGTGAACGCCCGAGATAGCCGCGGAGAGGATGCAACATGCAATCCCTTAAGGTGGCAAAGAAATCGGAGAAAGGGAAAGGTCTATCCTTACAACAGGAGAGCGACCTCATGGATGTAACTAGCGTCTAACCGGGAGGTACGCCTTCAACGGGCCATTAGGACTTAGGAAAATCTCGGGAATACTCCATGTAACGTCGGAGGTGTCCAAAATATTTGTGGGCGCCCGCGCATGTTTCTACCTAAATGAAAAATCATCCAAGTCTTCCATCAGAATGCACGCTCTTCCCATAATCACTAGGAAGGAGCAGACGCGACTCACACCGTCATATCGACAAGAGCGGGAATCTCCTTCAAGAAACAGGCACCGTCGCAGTCACTCCAAGTAGTAGACGCCACAGCAGTCACCCCAAGAGGTGTGACGCCGTCGTTAGATCACTCCAAGTAGTAGACGCCACGGGAGTCTCCTTCAAGAAACAGCCACCGTCGCAGTCACTCCAAGTAGTAGACGCCACTAGATCACCCCAAGAGGTGTGACGCCGTCGCATCACTCCAAGTAGTAGACGCCACGGGAGTCTCCTTCAAGAAACAGCGCCGTCGCAGTCACTCCAGTAGTAGACGCCACGGCGATCACCCCAAGAGGTGTGACGCCGTCGCAGCCACTCCAAGTAGTAGACGCCACGGAGTCTCCTTCAAGAAAAACAGCGCCGTCGCAAATACTCCAAGTAGTAGACGCCACGGCAGACGATTACCACACTGTCGTACCGACAAGAGCGCATGCACCCTAAGGAAGCGGACACTGCGACGGTTATAACCAGTAGCGGTTAATACTCGCCGAAACGATCAAGATGCCTTGGAAGCGTTAACACACCGAGACACGCACTCTAGATCGCTTTCGCCAAGCCGAGGCGGGAAAACATAAGAGACT
This sequence comes from Silene latifolia, assembly GCF_048544455.1. NCBI lineage: Eukaryota > Viridiplantae > Streptophyta > Magnoliopsida > Caryophyllales > Caryophyllaceae > Silene > Silene latifolia. The sequence continues at coordinate 48,111,583 of NC_133535.1, read as the reverse complement.
CAATTAATAACGGAAAGAGACAACCCGGACAAAGACGGAGACGCTAAAAGGACAGTCGAAGCTCGAATACGCACAAGGAAAAGAAGTGAAGTAAAAACGAACTCTTATTAAATATATTCAACGAATCACAAGAAATTATAAGGATAAGCCAAAAGACCAAAAATTACAAATGCTATCCCCCTATGTCCGTTGTTGCTCGCCATCGGCGGCGGCGGCAGACTTTCCTCGATGAGTACCCCAAAAGGCTCCTTAGCGGCCTCGGCTTTAGCCTCGGCGGCCTCGGCCGCCTTTGCCCGCTTGGCTTCCTCTTGGGCCTCTTTAGCCTTCTCGGCCTAGAGTCGCCTTCTCGCCGGCCGCCTCCTTCTCTCCGCCTTCGCCCTCACCGCCTCTTTAGCCTTCTCCGCCACGGCTTGCTCCTTGGCTTCGAGCTTGTCATCAAGCGACTTGTCATATCCGTCCCACGGAAAGGAACCATCAAGAGGGAAGAGCTCCTCAATCACTTCCCTAGCAGCTCCTTCGGCTAAATCCCTAATTCAAAGACACATGTTAGGGAGCATGACGGTTTGGAGCATCTCAATGTCCTTATCCTTTTGCCTAATGACGGCATCTCTGATCCGAACCACCTCGCCCGGGCCTTAAACAGTCCCCGGATTCATTCCTCCGCTTGAGGTAGAGGTCGGCGTGCCTCGAACGAGTGTACACTTCTCCGGCAGCTTAGCAGATTCAGTGCCGCAGCCTCGGCCTTGGCTCTCTCAAAGAAGGACCTCTTTCTCAACGTCCCGCCGAGTTTTCTTTCGCCCAAGAGCGCCCTCTCGGCCTCTCCCCTAAGCCTCTCGCTCATTGAGAAGATCCGCTTGGCCTTCGCGGCCACCCTCTTAGTGGCATTTAGCTCCAAGGTGGATTGAGCCACGACCTTCTCCTGCTCTACGATACGAGCACCGGTAAGACCGTTCCACCTCGCCGACTCTTTGATCGACTCCGTGCCTTCATCTATGAGCGGGAGAAGGAAACCTTCGGGATGAAGGGACGGTGGCGACATTTTTATCACCGGCCAGTAGTCGGGGAAGGAAACCTTCGGGATGAAGAGTTCACGGTGACGTGTTGATCACCGGCCCGCACAGAGCTCCCCTCCACCGCCGCCCAACAGAGCGGCGGACGATCGGGGCCGATCTACAAAATTTAGAGCAAGCATAAGTATCGACATACGCAGACATGCCGAAGCGCCTAAGGAACAGAAGCTAAATCTAAAGCCACGTAAAGAACAATACCGTGCTTGGCCCTCTTGGCCGAAACGCGCGTCTCCTCGTCGGCCAGCAGAATCAACGGTCGCGGTATAGGCCGTCTGTTTTTTCTTTTACGGACGAGGGGCGAGCCCTCCTCCTCGTCGGAGTCATCCCCGTTGGAGATACAAATGACCTCCACCGTCTCCTTCTCGAACGGGGGGGATGGAAGGCGGGCGGTGTCGACGCCACCACCGCCGAGGACTTCGTTTTGCGCGCGATGACGCGACACGTTACTAACAACCTTCGCCGGGTCTCCACCGCACTCAAGCTTTTCGGCCATTTTGCTCTATGAGATCGGTCGGCGACCTCTGCGGTCATTGGGGAGAGCTTTGGGATGTAAGTTAGCAACGGTTTTATCTTTGTTCACCCCATTCTCCAGGAGGATATCCTCGACAGTCCGGTCCAAAATGGCTGCGAAGGAAACGAAGCAATAGTTAAGTAGAAGAAATAAATCAAAGTTTAAAGACACAACGAGAACAGTGATGGGCCTCACACCGACCCCACTCACCCCGCGCTAGGGCCGGTATGAGGCCGACATGGCAAAGCGGCTCATCCCGAAGAATGATCTCGCGTTGGAGGAATCCATCTTTTCGGCGGCCCACCCTTGTCTACCTCAAAAGCCGCATTGCCAACCTCTCGTCCTCCGAGAGAAGAACCCCCAAAGATCCATTTTGAGTTTCTTCCGGAGACCCATCCGTCATGCTCCGCCTTAGTCTCACACCGCAAGTTAACTTGATCTTTGAAAGGAGCGAGGAAGCGGATAGTCGTTCGGCACCTTAACGTACACCCACCGACCCCGCCCGGCCCTTGCAAGAGGAAAGTTTGTCGCGATAATATAACCCTTCTCCGTGTGCACGCCGAACCACCGCGCGCGCCGAGAGAATGACGACGGTGGAGGTAGTGAAGTCGGCGAAATAAGTTCACCGTTGGGGCCTCCCCTTGAAGAGACAAAGCCAGACAAACCCGATTATGGTCCTCATGCCAACGGGTGCAATTGGGCAACGGCAACGTTCATGGCCTTAAGGATGGCCACAACGTACCCATTCAGCGGAAATCGGAGCCCAAACTCCAAATGTCGCATATATACGCCGGTGTGGCCCGGTGGAGGGCAACAGACGACCGACCCTCCTCCGGGATAACGATTTCGTAGCCCTCACCGAAGAAGAAATGTTTCTCGAAAAATATCTCACCGGAACAGCGGGCTAACTTATGGGTCCAAGTACAGTCAAGACGGACTTTACAAGCAAGGCCGTGATCCATAACGTACTTCCTCACGTTGTTAGAACGAGCCTCCTCAAAGATCGTCACCAAAATCTTCTGCGTCATCATCGACATCGAATCATCCTCCCATTCCTCCGCATTCGAGGATCGACCTCGGGAGAAGGTGACCTACGCCCGGCTTACTAGGCCGGCGTCGGCGAGAAGACATGTTTACAATGAAATTACAAAATTAAAAATTGGAAAGTTTGTTTGTTTACCTTGAAGAAAACACTCACGGAGTAACGACTCGGAAATTAGAAAAAGAAACCCTTGGAAGTTTAGAGAGAAGGAAATTTTGGAGAATGAAATTGGTGGCCAATTTTTTGGAGCAATTGCCCTATTTATAGGGAAAAGCCCATGAAGCAGGACCAATCAAAGAAATGACCCATGAAGCGTCAACCAATCGGCGTGCAGACACGTGTTGGACATGCAACCACGGGATGTCAATCGTTGCAACAGTTGTGTCAATCAATGCAACAGTGACCAAACGTCTTCAACACGCCTATTCAAAACTCTCCGCCTATTCACCTTCCTCAACAAATTCCCATGCACCTTTTCTCCGCCGGCCACATGATCGACCAAGCTAGACACCGCCGCCGGGGCAATCAAAAATAACCTAGTGAGTCTCAACCCCGGTCTCGGCCAGCGTCCCTTTCTTTTCCACATCGGATGCCCAATACACATCCATGTGGAGGGGGGATATGGTACGGCCTAAGAAAGACTAGGCAGAGCGGAAGAGGCCGCCGCAGAAAAAGCCGATGAAGGAAAATTTTCTACAAACTACTTGCGCAGAATATACGCTCAGACGTACATCGAAGCCCATACCACGACATAGACTACGCTGGGGGCAAATTGATGGGGCATATTCTGCACCGCTGACCAAGTCAACATATTGAGCAAGGTCAAAGATGTCCACAAAGAAGTCAACGACCTAGACCCTAGCCGATGAGAATCATCGGTGGTCGGCCGGGTCTCGGCATGACAACCTTCCAGTAGGGACACATACCCGCGTACTCACATCCAAGACCCCTCGGCGGTGAGTCAACAGGCCCGCCTACTGTCCACAGTCCCTCGGCCGAGGGGTAGATCGATCTTTCACACCTAGCCACTTGGCCACTTGGCCACTACGTGACAAAAGGTGAAGTCTATAAATACTCCTCAACCTTCATTGAGGAAGGGATCCAATTCAGAAATACACAACTTAACCTAAATACACAATTCAACCGGTATAATCTTCCTTATCTCTCTACAATATATTCCTAGCCAATTAGCATACAACATATATATTTAAGTTTACTGACTTGGGCGTCGGAGTGAGTACGCTTGGCACAGAGCCAAGCCCTCAGTTCGTTCATTGTTGCAGGAGAGGCCGAGAGGAACGAATAAGACCAAAGGAGAATCCAACTCAAGACATCATTCTACAAGCCACGGGTGGTAACGATACTTGCTCTGGAATTACACCCGGAACAATAACCGATAATGATTGCAATATGTTGAAGATGTTACAATTGTATTTTGTTTTTAATCCGGATTAGAATAAATTGCAATTGTGTTTTATCAAACCGTTTTTGTTTTGATCTTGTGTTGCTCACGTTTTTGAGCCGTATAATTTTTTTTTTGGGATTTTGATGCTCTCGTTTTTCAGCATTTAAAAAAAAAAAAAAAATTTTTTTTTGGCCCCTGGTACTGTTCACGTACAGCAGTACAGAAGAAAAAAAAAAAAAAATTTCTGTTTTTTTTTTCGGCCCCTTTTAATGCATAAAACGGTTTTTATGCTCTCGCTTGTTAGTGAAACGGTTCACCCACGTAAAATAAAGTTACTTTAAAACGATTTATTGTAACGGATTATCTCGGATTAAAATTAACATGACTAAAGCGGTTTTGTCATATAATTTTAATTATCTTTGGTGGTTTGGATAAAAATTTAACATAATTACGGAATTATGTCACGAATAAATTTAATTTTTAGTTGATGCATTTTAATTTATCGTTCTTGTTTATATTTTGAATGTTTTGAATGCCTTTTAATTACGTATTTAATTATTTTGCAAACGGTTGTAACTTAGTGTGGCCTTAGTAGAACGTGTTACCGTAATGATGGAACACGGTCTTGGTTGTATTTTGAGATCTCGTATCTCCATTTTATTTCTTTTAATTACAGTTTTTATTTAGAATGTAAATAGGTTTATATTTGTAAATTTTAAATTGTAATTCTTGAGAAGACTAAAGATGGAGACCGGATGCTCACTCCCGCTACTTGGATGAAGATGGAACATCAAGACAAGCTTTTCGGGTCCAACGGTGGATTCCAAAGTTGTATTTTGTTCTTTTTACTAGGATAGGCCACACTAGGAAATTTTTTATTTACGTATTGCATTCATTTATTTATTTTATTGTAACGATAGTATGCATCATTTTCCGCCTAAAAACCAAATCACCTAATAATTGCATGAAAACTGACACATATAGAGGTCACGAGTTAGTTTTCTTTGACATTCGTATGTCACACGACTTTAAGCCATCATCCAAATTAATTCATTCACGCAAACGCTAGTTATTCGTTCACTTAATATGAATTATAATTTAGTTGATGGGATCTTCCTCGTATAAACAAAAAAATTGAGAATAGTCTTTATAGGTCAAACTCCAATGAGTCCCTTCTTCGTCGGTAGGCATAATATGACCCCTTCTACGTCGGGTAAGTTGGAACCGATTGACCTATTTTATCTCAACACTATGGTCACTCGTACGATCCTGTGACTATGGTGGACTATAGATAGGATTTACGGAAATCTATCGACCAAGAGTTCTTCCAGAAGAATTAGCTAAACAGTTGGCTTATCAATTTACAGAAATTGAGTCTTGGGATCACTTGTATCATTCTTGAGGGAGATCAATTATGCAAGTGCATTGAGTCTACACGTTAAAATGAATTTTAAAATAGACTTAAATCACCTCGATGAGTTGCTTATTTCCTTTTGTTTTTCTTTCTTTTTCAGTGTAGATCACGTTCTTTAAACTGCAAATAACAAATGGTCGGTTCTCACGATAACCCAATGCCAAGTGCCACATTGGACCGTGAGTCCCGGCTTCGGATCTTCATGAATCGGATGAATCGGTCTACTCGATCGAAGAATGATGGATCCAACCGGAGACCGGGAGGCGGCATTACGGAATCGCCGCCGCCGACGGAAGCTCAAATATCTATTAGAGCCCCTCCCGCAAACCCAGTCCCACGGCTAGAAGCTTCTTTGAAATCACCAAGTTTAATGATTTCGTATGGAAGCGGGTGCGATTAAAAACGTACTCATTTTTGCAATGGAATCCAATTTGCAGAAACGCTTTATAGCCCATGGTGTAAACAAGATTTTCACCACGCTCACCAAGGAATTCTCGAAAGCACCGAGAATCGTGACCTATGAGCATACCACTCGCTTCTTTGATGCGAGACTCCAGAAGGGCCAACCAGTTAGCCCACACATTCTCAGCATGATTGAGAATGTCGAGAAGCTGGAGACCTTTGATTGTAAGATCAGCGAGAACATTGTGATCGACCGCATACTTCATTCACTCCACGATGGTTATTCGCAATTTAGAGCGAATTACTATATGAATGATTTGAAGAAAACTCCCCATGAGCTGCACTCCCTTCTCGCATGCACCGAGAAGGACATGAAGCTCGGTGGGAGCATGAAACAGGATGTTCTCGTTGTGTCAAACAAAGGGAAAGGTAAGGGCAAAGCTCAGGCAAACCTAGCGAGAGGTAAACCGAAGTTTAAGAAGTCGGGTTCGAGGTAAGAGTGGGTGCAGTGAGTCGAGCACCTCATCGGGGCGCGACAAAGAGCAAAACCGAGAACATGGAATGCCATCACCGCCACAAGATGGGCATTGGAGGCGGACATGTCTGTCTATCATGAGGACATAAAAGCGGGTCGCGTTAAACCTGTTGGTATGTCTTCTTCTTCTACTTTTATTTCATATGATTGAGATTAACCATGCAAGTTACGGAACTTGGGTACTAGATACTGGTTGTGGTTCTCATCTGTGTAATCATGTGCAGGGCCTCCGAAATCTCGAGCCTCTCGTAAAGGGTGAGGTTGACCTGCGTGTTGGGAATGGAGCAAGAGTGGCTGCCATCTCAAAGGGGACATATGTGATCCAACTTCCTAGCGGATTTGAGTTATCATTATATGATTGCTATTATGTTCCTAGTCTTTCGAAAAACATTATTTTCGGTTTACGCACTTGACAAACTTGGTTTTTCATTTGTAATAGAAAATAATGCTTGCATTTTCTCTTTACACAATATGATTTATGGCAAGGCAGTCTCCTTGAACGGAATTTATGTTTTAGATCAGACGACCGAAATATTACACGTAATGAATAAAAAGTTAAAGGTTGGTGATAAAGATCAAACATATCTATGGCATCGCCGCATGGGACACATTAATGAGAACGCGCAAAAAAATGACTCATTAAAAATGGAGCTATCTCGGCCTTTGATTTTCAATCATTTGGCACGTGTGAATCATGTCTCATCGGTAAGATGACTCGTATTTCCTTCAAAGGTGTTGGAATGCGCGGCTGCCGACGACCTATTAGGGCTCATACACACGGATGTATGTGGTCCTATGTCAATCACCGCACGAGAAGGCTATAGGTATTTCATCACTTTCACGGATGATTTAAGTAGATATGGCTATGTCTACTTAATGAAGCACAAAAGTGAATCCTTTGAGAAATTCAAAGAATACCAAAATAGGGTACGGAACCTACTTGGTAGAAAGATAAAAACACTACGTTCGGATCGTGGTGGCGAGTATCTTTCTCACGAGTTTGATCAACACCTTAAAGGCGTGGGATCGCCCTACGTTAACTCCACCGGAACACCTCAAATTTGAATGGTGTGTCCGAACGGAGAAATCGAACATTACTTGATATGGTTCGATCCATGATGAGTCACACCGTGTTGCTCGACTCGTTATGGGGTTATGCTCTTATGTCATTTGCTTCTAATACTTAACCAAGTCCGTCTAAAGTCGTTGACAAGACTCCATATGAACTATGGAAGGGAACGGTCCCTAACTTGTCCTTTATACGGGTTTGGGGTGCGAGGCTTATGTCAAGTGGAGACACGAAGATAAGCTCGGCCCGCGATCGGTCAAGACATACTTTATAGGTTATCCTAAAGGAACACGTGGTCATTACTTCTATTCGCCAACCGAACAACGCGTTTTTGTTGCGGCTAGTGCGACATTCTTAGAGAAGGAATTTCTCGAGAATGCAAAGAGTGATAGAACCTTCGACTGTCGGAGATTCCCAGAATCGAACACCGAGCAACCATTGGAGGAACCAATTCCTTCAATCCCCGCGGTAAATATTCGAGGAACCTAGGAGGTCGGGAAGAGTCTCTATTCCTCCGCATGATACATTGGTGCGGTCGAGGAACATGACATAGATGACATTCTACTCTTAACGAGTAGTGAACCCGCAACCTATAAAGGTGCCATGACCGATTCGACTCAAAGTCGTGGCTTGAGGCCATACAATCCGAGATGGACTCCATGTATGAGAACAACGTGTGGGATCTTGTTGACTTACCTGCTAAGGTTCGTCCCCTTCAATGCAAATGGCTTTACAAGATAAAGCATTGTGTGGAAGGTCAACAAGATATCTACAAAGCACGACTAGTTGCTAAAGGTTTCACCCAAGTGCCAGGTTTGCACTACGATGAGATTTTTGCACCCGTAGTCATGCTTCGTTCCATTCGGATTATCTTAGCGATTGCCGCTTTTCATGACTATGAAATTTGGCAAATGGACGTGAAAACCGCCTTCTTAAACGGCTTTTTGGAGGAAGAGTTGTACATGGTACAACCCGAAGGTTTTATCGATCCAAAGACATCCTAAGAAAGTGTGCAAGCTTAAGCGTTCCATTTATGGACTTAAGCAAGCATCAATGAGTTGGAATCATCGCTTCGACCAAGTGATAAAAGAAAATGGATTTACTCGATCGGTCGAGGAACCATGTCTATATATCAAGTCGAGTGGGAGCAAGATTGTCTTCCTAATATTGTATGTTGACGACATACTCCCGATTGGGAATGACATACCTCTCTTAACTTCGGTGAAAGTATGGTTGAAAAACCATTTCCGGATGAAAGATCTGGGAGAGGCACAAAGAATTCTAGGCATCCGTATCTATCGAGATAGATCACGACGGATGCTATCTCTCGATCAGAGTCTTACATAGACAAAGTCCTAGAGAGATTCAAAGCATGACTAACTCAAGAAGGGGTTCCTTCCTATGTCTCCGGGGGTGCATTTGAGCAAGTCTCGGGCACCGAGACACCGGAAGCAAAAGAGCGCATGGCACGGATACCTTATGCCTCGGCAATAGGATCTATCATGTATGCCATGATATGCACACGTCCGGACGTGGCATATGCATTGAGTATGACAAGTCGATTCCAACAAAGATCCGGGTGAACCACATTGGTTGGTCGTCAAGAACATTCTTAAGTACCTACGGAGGACTAAAGATTGGGCATTGACTTATGGAGGCGAACAAAAGCTATGCGCGAACCGATTCTGCAGATGCTAGCTTCCAAACGGATCGTGATGACTCGAAATCTCGGTCTGGATTCGTTTTTACTCTTAATGGCGCTGCGATCATTTGGAAGAGTTCGAAACAAACTCGTTACAAAGCAGATTCTACGACCGAGTCCGAGTACTATGCCACGCCCGAAGCTACAAAGGAAGCGATATGGATGCGTCAATTCTTACATGGGCTATCCGTAGTGCCTAGTTCGAATGACCCGATCACCATCTATTGCGACAATAGTGGTGCCATCTTCCAAGCTAAGGAGCCAAAGTCTAGCAACAAGTCTAGACATGTACAACGGAAAGCTCATCTAATCCGAGATTACGTGGAGCAAAAGGAAGTAGTGATAGACAAGATTGCCACTGATGATAACATCGCAGATCCTCTCACTAAAGCATTACGACAAGATAAGCATGAAGGGCATGTTAATTCCATGGGAATTAAACGTGTTCCTAAGTTGTAGTACTCTTTTATGGATTAGATTCATTCCCTTTTGTACTCTATACGACATCATCGTTTTGATATTTTATATATATATTTTGTTTTTCATGTGGATTTGTACGACAAATTTTGAACACCACAAAGTGAATTGAACGAACATTATATTTTTAGTCCTTAATTGCCCACATGAGCTGATAACTCGGCAATTATTTTGTGACGTTGGTTGATGGTGGGTTCAACTAGCCATAAGTCAACAGATTTGACCGACCAATCACGAGAGGCGATTTATACGGATATTTCGTAGGACACAATTGTGACAACGACGTGGAGTCCTAAATGTTTTATAACATTCGGTGCCGGTCGTGGATAGGACCTCCATGGTGATCCTAAGAGTCGATTCTTTTGACTATCGACTGTCTCTTGAGACTAAGGCGGATTTTGGGTGACTTTGGTTTCTTTCTCACGGTCATCCGTAATAAGGGGCCAAGTAGATTGTTTCGGGTCATTTCATGCTTTCGTGCTTAGATCGGAAGGAGTTCGAGTTGAAGGAAATATTCGGCCTTTATCGTGTACTCGATGTTTCTCGGGGCCACTCGAGGAGTCAGAATCGAAATGCATGGCCATGCTCGGATACGGATTCGTTTTATCGGTTAAGTTACTCTCTACAGTGGGAAACCACTCTAGATCCGGATCGATTGTAAAAATACGACCTTTGTGGATCCGGATCGCAAATTGTTTTACATTGAGTGGGAGAAATTTTAAATGAATATGAGAATCGGTTATCGCACATACACTTGTACGGACAAGTGGGAGTTTGTTGGAGCTTGTGTCCTCCGGTTAGTGCGGATAACGTCATTGCACATACACTTGTACGGACAAGTGGGAGCTTGTTGGGGTTGGTGTCCTTAACAATTAGTGCAAGGACTTATAAATCTCTAAAAGGATCAAAGGGTATACTTTGTATCATAATCTGTTGATCCACGTTTATCAATAACGGTTGGCTTGCTAGATAAGTTTGACGTTATTGTCATACGGATGGCGGTGATCAACTGGTCCCTAAAAGTCACACCTATAGGATACGTTTGAGTGATGTGACAAAGATGAAAATACGATCATGTAGATGCCAATTTTGACTAACCGGTTAGTTAGTCCGAGTTATTTGACTAATAATTAGTTAAAATGTGATGTTGAGATATTTTATTTAATACGGATTAAATAAAAATGGCTAAGACGAATTAAGCAATTAATTTGTAAAATTGAATATAAGCGTTTTATATTTAATTAAATGTATATTGAATATAATTATACAAATCTTTGTTTTGTCGGACATGTATTAATAATTCAACTAACCCGTATTATTAGTTGATGCCTTAATTTCCGATAACCGATAACAATTTATAATGAAACCGCGTCGTATACACTTAGCGAGTCATGGACTAGGACCACGAGTTTAAGTGAAGAGAAAATGAAAAGCCCATTTGGGCTCCTCTCACTCGGTTTGGCCGAGGCTCCCATAGACAAAAGGGGAGTCTTCTCCTCTTGTCTAACCTAATTCATTTTGCTAAAAAATTATTAGGGTTTTGGGAATTGTGCCTCCCGAATTCCGGATCTCTCATCCAACACAAACTCACAAAACAATCCCCTCGATATTGCAAGGCAATTAGGGGATTCTCTCTAGCACAAGGGCATTACTCGGACATCTTGGGTGCAACGATTAGGAGGAGATCTAACTTGATCTCTCATTGCCTTTTGCACTAGGACCGAAGGTTATTTCTATATCTTTATCGTTTCATTATGTTTTTCGTTTTATGACTATAATCACATGTAAATTTTGCGTTATAATCCTATAATTAAAGGGTATTATACGGATATTACCCCACACTGAGAACTTTGAGGTTTATACAGATGCCTCGAAGAATGGGTTGGGATGTGTGTTGATGCAGAATGGTAAAGTGATTGCCTATGCTTCTAGGCAATTGAAGCCTTATGAGGAGAACTACCCTACTCATGATCTGGAGTTGGGTGCAGTGGTGTTTGCTCTCAAGATTTGGAGACATTACCTTTATGGAGCAATCTTTAAGGTATTTTCTGATCACAAGAGTCTCAAGTACATCTTCACGCAAAAGGAGTTGAACATGAGACAGAGGAGGTGGATGGAGCTGATTGGCGATTATGACATGGAAATCATCTACCATGAAGGGAAGGCCAATGTTGTTGCTGATACTTTGAGTAGGAAGAGTGTACATTCTCGTGTACGACTCTATCCTTGATGAGGTGAGGATGAGGTAGCGAGCTTTGGGATACATATGATGCGAAAGGAGATGCCATGGGTGATATGACAAAGATCTGACTTGAGTTTTATGATGATATTCGAGGTAAGCGGGCTTTGGATCCTAAGATAGTTGAGTGGAGAGTCTGGGGGTAGAGAAAGGGACGGTGTCCCGCTTTTCTATTCATTCGGATGGTAGTTTGCGGTTCGATGGTAGGTGGTGTGTTCCTAATGTTGAGGAGTTGAAAAAGACTATCATGATGAGGCGCATTGCACACCATATTGATTCATCCGGTGGAGACAAGCTATACAAGGATTTGAAGAAAACGTTTTGGTGGTCTGGGATGAAGAAAGAGACAGCTGAGTTTGTGTCCCGTTGTTTGACATGCCAGAGAGTTAAAGGGGGAAGCGACGACCACAAGGTAAGATTCGGTCTTTAGAGGTACCCGAGTGGAAGTGGGAATCCATTTCCATGGATTTCATTGTGGGTTTGCCAAAGAGTCAACAAGGTAACAACATGATTTGGGTAATAGTGGATCGACTGACCAAGTCAGCTCACTTTGTTCCAATGAAAGATACATGGACTAAGGCACAACTGGTTATGGCCTATCGAAAGAACGTGCTAAAGTTACATGGAGTCCCTAAGGACATAGTGTCCGCGAGATGCGAGGTTTATATCGAGGTTTTGGAAGGAGTTGCGGGAATCGTTGGGAACAACTTTGAAGATGAGTACAGCATTTCATCCTGCGACAGACAGGCGATCGAGAGAACAATCAAGACTCTTGAGGATATGTTGCGAGCTTGTGTGATGGATTTTGGTGGTAGCCGGGAGCAGAGGTTGGACTTGATAGAATTTTCTTACAATAACAACTATCACACGAGTATTGGTATGGCACCGTTTGAGGCTTTGTATGGGAGAAGATGTAGGAGCCCAATCTGTTGGGACGATAGTCTTTGAAGCAGATGGTTTTGGGACCGAGAGATGGTGCATGAGATGGTGGAGCAGATTAAAATGATCGGGGAAAGGATGAGAGCGGCTCGGGATCGACAAAAGAGTTATGCGAGATCTACATCGCTAGGGATATAGAGTTTCGGGTTGGGGATAAGGTTCTTCGAAAGTGTCTCCTATGCGTGGGGTTATGAGATTTGGGAAGAAAGGCAAGCCGAGTCAGAAGTTCATCGGTCCTTATGAGATCTTAGAGCGAGTTGGGGAAGTTGCTTATCGTCCGGCTTTACCTGCTGCGTTAGAAAGAGTGCATAATGTGTTTCACGTATCGCGACTACGGAAGTATGTGAGTGACCCGTCACATGTATTAGAGGCAGAGAGTTTAGAGCTAGATGAGTCCTTATCATATCTTGAGGTGCCTAAGCAGATTCTAGACCGAAAGGTTAGAAAGACTAGGAGTGGTGAGACAGTTTTGCTTAAAATCCTTTGGTCTAACCACGAGACCGAGGAAGCTACATGGGAGCCAGAGGAGGCTATGAAAGAGCGTTACCCTTTCCTTTTTGATCAGGTATGTATGGTTACGGGGACGTAACCTTGTTTCTTTTAGGGGGGTAGGAGATAATCGCGAATAGTTTTTAAGAGTTTTATACCCCTTTTATATGTTGTGTCGGTATGTTTGTCGGGATGAGTTGGGTTAGTATCATGTTTTATGTTGAATTTTGTTTGATTGTTGAGTCGGGAATGTTGTGGGAGTACCTTTGTTTAGTAGTGGTTTGAACTTCGGGGACGAAGTTCCTTTTAAGGAGGGAAGACTGTAATACTCCGTATTTATAAGTCTTGGGGTACTCTATCGAGTAGGCCTTACTCTGTCGAGTAAGGGTAATTGCGTTTTAGAAATAGTTTCTGACCTGTTGGGTACTCGATCGAGTAGCTGGGGCACTCGATCGAGTAAGGGGGTACTCGATCGAGTACCTTGGGTACTCGATCGAGTAGCCGGTTTTACGAGGAGTTTTCTCGAGTTTTGTTAAATATGCGATTAAGGTATATAAGCTTTGTCGTCATTATTCTAAATCACTTTTACAAAACCTAAATTACTGTTTAAGAGATAAAGCAAGCAAGTTCATCTTCCTAATCGCATAATTAGCAATCCCCGGAGTTTGGAAGGTCGGTTCTTAGCGTTGATTATACCGTTGAGTTCCTTGCGTCGAGGGTAAGATCTATGTACCCTTTTTATTGTCTTTCCTTTGAATTGGTTAAACCCTAATTTAGAGATTTGGGGGTTTATGTGTTGTATGTGATTTGGTAGCCTTTATGTGTTGTATGATAGGAGGAGGGTTCATAGAGGAGGCTTTTTGATTTGATGAGAGACCGTCGATTGTGTGCTTACGGGTAAGATTTCTACTCGTATTAGTCCCATAATGGGATATTGGTTGATGTATTGTATTTGGTTGTTTGATATAATAATTGTATTGTGATTGTGGTTGTGATCGTTGTTGATGGTTCGCGAGGCGTGGCCTCTACCGAGTGGGGTCACTTGCGGGAGTGGCTTCACGCCCTAGTTTCATATCGTGGAACCCGCCACGAAGGGATGTGCACATTAATGGACGGGGTTATCGCTCACTATGTGGAGCGGGGATTTGTGGGTGCAGGCTGCGGTCCCCAATCGCGGTGGGTCCAAAGTGGACGATCGGTGATTGAGATGATTGGATTTGGTGTGGATGTGCGTGTGTGTCGATTAAATTTGTCTTATTTATCTTATTGTCATTATATATTGAATTGTGTGATTAGTACGGACCGGTGTTGTTTTGTAAACTGCGGTGATCCATTCGGGGATGGTGAGCAGATATTGAGCAGTATTGAGATGATCGGGATAGCGGGATGGCCACGACATGATGATAGGAGTCTTCATTTGTAGCTTATTAGTTATTTACATTTGATTAGAAAGTCGGTTTGAGATCATGTATCGTACTTTTGGTTTGGTTTTGAGGATTGTAACTATTCGCTAATTATTTATAATAAACGTTGTTTCTTCATTGTTATTTGATTATCATTGCCTCGAGTAACCGAGATGGTAATGTCTTCATACCTGAGTGGTCCTGGTAAGGCACTTGGAGTATGGGGGTGTTACATTGAAGATGAGGGAGAATGAAGACATACAAACCTATACTTCGAGAGTAACGGAGATAGTTAACCAAATGAAAATATATGGTGAAGATATTACCGACACGAGAATCGTGCAAAAAATTCTCGCGACTTTAACCAAAAAGTTTGACATGATTGTCACTGTTATTGAAGAATCAAGGGATCTTTCAAAGCTCAAAGTAACCGAGCTACTTGGATCCTTACTCGCCTATGATCAAAAATTCAAGACTGAAGAATCTTCTTCCGAGGATGCGTTCAAGTCATCACATAAAGAAAACCGGTCCGGAGGGTGGAAGAAGAAAAGTGACGATGGTGGCAATAAACAAATGTCACAATCAAAGGGAAAGTTTCCTCCTTGTGGCATTTGTGAAAAGAATAATCATGCAGAAAAGAATTGTTTTTTCAAAGGCAAGCCCCAGTGTCACCATTGTAAGAAGTATGGGCACTTTAAAAAAGATTGTAGACAAAAACAAATGGAGTCTAAGGACCAAGCTCATTATTCAAGTAGCGTTAATAATGAGCACCTCTTCTATCTTGCCAAGCAAAGACTTCAAGCAAAGAAAGTAGGTGGCTAATTGACAGTGGTTGTACAAGTCACATGACGAATGATTCAAGCATCTTTAGCGAGTTGGATACTTATGTCCAAACTCCGTCACGAATGGGGAATGGCGAAGTTCGACATCAAAGGGCAAAGGTACGATCATTGTTCCAACTAAGCGGGGTACAAAATACATTAAAGATGTCTTTGCTTGTCCGGATCTTCTTTGAAAATTTGCTAAGTGTGGCACAAATGATCAAGAATGGTTATTCACTAGTCTTTGCAAATAATCATTGCACCATATATGACCCCGGAAATAAGGAGATTGCTAAAGTTGCCATGGAAAATAAAAGCTTCTCCTTGAAATGGAAGTATGGCCTAGAGTCATCATATCGAGCTCACGCCGCGGAGACCTGGCTATGGCATAGAAGGTACGGACATTTCAACTTACGTGCACTAGCCGACTTATACAAGCAGAATGTTGTGCGGGATTTTCCAATGATTCAAGCAACTAAAGAACTATGCGAGCCTTGTCAACTTGGAAAGCAACACCGCTTGCCATTTCCAAAGAGCCAAGCATGGAGGGCAAGTAAAAAGCTAGAGCTTGTTCACACAGACGTATGCGGTCCTCAAAGAACCTTATCTCATCTTGGAAACAGGTACTTTATCCTGTTTATTGATGATTTTACTCGAATGACTTGGGTATATTTTATGAAACAAAAATCAGAAGTATTCCAAGTCTTTCAAAATTCAAAGCTCTCATTTGAAAATCAAAGCGGGTGCAAATTGAAGATGATTAGATCCGATAGCGGGAAAGAATATACTTCTTCACAATTTGACCAATTTTGTGAAGATGAAGGTGTAGAACATCACTCATCGCAGGATATACTCCACAACAAAACGGAGTATCGAGAAAGAAAGAATAGGACAGTGATGGAGATGGCCGGATGCATGTTGGCATTTGAAAAGAAAATGCAAGAAGAAATTTTTTGGAAATTTGTCTACACATCCGTATACCTTTCAACGGACTTCCAACAAAGGCGTTAAGGGAAAAACTCCGTAGAAGCTTGGAGCGGTAAAAGCCTCTGACTAAACATTTAAAGGTGTTTGGCTCGATCGCTATGCTCACATCCCAGTAGCAAAAAGGAGCAAGCTTGATGATAAGGCAGAGAAAGGTATATTTCTTGGCTACGATTCAAAATCAAAGGCTTACCGGATTTTCAATCTCAATACGGAGAAGATTATGATAAGCCGAGACGTGGAGTTTGATGAAGATGCAATATGGAATTGGGAAGAAAAGAAGGTGGAAAGAAATGCGATCCTAGTTCCTGATCACCAACATCCAGAAGGTGATGATGATACAATCAACAATAATGATCCTCCTACACCTCCATCAACTCCAATGCATGCACACTCTCCACCCTCTAACGACAATTCGGAAAATGCTACGGGACCTCGAGGTAAGAAAGATCTCTCCGAAATTTATGCAGAATGTCCCGTGATTAATCTGAATGAAGAGGAATGTGAGAGATGCTACTTCGCTTTTGAGGAGCCAAGAGACTATGATGAGGCTTCCAAATACAAAGAGTGGCAAGACGCAATGGAGACAGAAATAAACATGATAAAGAAGAATAAACACGGGAATTAGTGGACAAACCCAAGGATCGAAAGGTGATTGGAGTGAAATGGGTCTACAAAACAAAGTTGAATCCAGATGGCTCAATCAATAAGTACAAAGCAAGATTGGTCGTGAAAGGGTATTCACAACAAGCTGGAATAGACTACGGAGACACATTTGCTCCAGTTGCTCGTCATGATACGGTAAGGACTCTTATTGCTCTAAATTTGCTTTCAAGAAAGATGGAAAATTTATCAACTTGATGTCAAATCTGCCTTCCTTAATGGAGAACTCGAGGAGGAGATATACATCGAGCAACCTCCAGGCTTTGTCACACAAGAAAATGAAGAAAAGGTGTGCAAGCTGAAAAAGGCTCTATATGGCCTCAAACAAGCTCCAAGGGCGTGGTACAACAAGATTGATTCTTACTTCCTTGAGCAAGGATTCACGAGGAGTAAAAATGAGCATACACTATACGTAAAGAAAAAACAAGGTGATCTTCTCATCGTTTCTCTCTATGTTGATGATCTCCTTGTCACAGGAAACAATGCCCAAATGATCCTTACATTTAAGGAGGAGATGAAGAAAAGGTTTGAAATGACGGATTTAGGTTTAATGAATTTCTTCCTTGGCATGGAAGTCCATCAAGCAGAAGATGGAATCTTCATTTCTCAAACTAAGTATGCTCGGGAAATCCTCAAAAGGTTCAAGATGGAGAACTGTAAGCCGGTTTCTACTCCTTTGGTCTTGAATGGGAAGCTATCCAAAAATGATGGGTCAAAAGAAGTTGATCTCAAGCAATACCGAAGTTTGGTTGGAAGCTTACTTTACCTCACAGCTACAAGACCTGATCTTATGTTCGCCACAAGCTTATTATCAAGATTTATGAGCAAACCAAGTGAGGTTCACATGGGTACAGCGAAGAGAATACTTCGATATCTAAAGGGTACTCTAGAGTTTGGAGTATTTTACCAGCCTTGCGACAATCCAAGATTAATAGCCTACTCCGACAAAGGTGGTAGGCGGGATCGGTAGATGACATGAAAAGTACTTGAGGCTATGCATTTACTTTCGGCTCGGGAGTATTCTCATGGAATTCAAAGAAGCAAGACATCGTAGCTTAATCAACAATGAGGTCGAGTACGTTGCGGCTTGCTTGTGATCAATCAAGTAATATGGCTAAGGAAGAGACTTGGGACTTAGGCTACAAGCAAGAAGGAGCAACCAAGGTTATGGTGGATAACAAGTCGCCAATCGCCATCGCGAAGAATCCAGTGTGCTTCAGCAAGACAAAGCACATGAAAGTGAGGTTCTATGCACTTCGAGATGCCGAGCAAGAAAAGGAAGTGAAACTTATCCATTGCCCATCCGAGTTCCAACTAGCTGACATTTTAACCAAGGCTCTAACGACAGCAAGGTTCGAGTTTCTAAGATCAAAGTTGGGCGTCACTCCAAAAGTCTCAAGGAGGAGTGTTGAAGTGTGAGACTTTTCTGGAGTGTTCTAGAAGGTTCCGGAATATTCTAGAATAATGTAGAAACTTCTAGAATGTTCTAGAATAATGTCGAAGTTACTAGAATAGTCTAGAATACTCTAGAAGGATCATGAATGGTCTAGATGTGTGTAGAGAAGTCTAGAACCTTCTAGAGATGTCTTGTATGTATTGAGAACTCTAGAGACGTACTAAGTCTAGGTCACTCTAGAATGCTCTATTCTAGAGAATTCCAAGAATGTAGGAGAAGGAGGAGGAGCACTATAAATAGAGGTCCTCCCCTCCCATTTCATGTATCCTGAATTCACAACAAATCAATACACAAACTAATTCCTTCAAACTAAACTTCAACTAATCAACCTTCAACTAATCAACTAAACAAACAACTAATCTCCACTTTACTTCCTATACTCCCCCATACACCAACAGATCTCACATATATGGCTGGTTTGTATAAGTTTTGTGATATATGACACAACTATGTGCAGTACAGGGATGCCTTAAGGACTGACATTTGAAAACTAAAAATTAGAAAACAGATTTTCAAATTTCTGCTGTTGGTTTACTCTTTATTTCTGTTAGCTATTGATCGTTTTCAATCCAAAAATAATGGATATTTATTTTTATATGACAATGATCAAACTTCTAGTCTAACAAAACTTGAAATGTTCAAAAATTTCGATCAGATAAGGTCAAGCATGAATGAAGCGGTAATATATTTGGTTCAAGTTTTTCAAAATCGGGTCTTCTCATTGCTATTGTTACCCTAGGAATTGTTGAGACTTCCGAGGTTTTCAGTTTTCACTTGTCTAAAGATGATATATGGATGAAAATAGCTGTGATCACCTGGACATTTGATCTCTTGGAGTCTTTTCTGCAAAGGAGGCTTCAGTTTTGTTTGAGTATCTGTCAACATTGCTACTGTAAATTCCACAAGAGCCCTGTCCCAATTTTTAGTCCGTAGTGGCTGCATCACAGAAAGAGTATCTTGATCATGCTTAACTTAGCCTTAGTGACTTCTTCAATATGCAGCTTATCAATTTAGGTCGAAAAAAAAAGGAAAAATAACAAGGATTACCTTTGTGTAGCCATGAAGAATATGGTCGCTAACTTGAGTAGCATCATACCACGCATTTCTGATGGCCGAGATACCAAACTTATCAATGATCATCCTCACCTGAGAGACATTTCGAGAAACAGTCTCAAATGAGTTAAATATATGTCGGTATAACTCCGGAACATATGAACCTAGAGAGACAATTTCTGGCAATGGCTAATTTGTACAATGCCTGTCTTGTTAATTTTAAGCTGGCAAAAAAAATACGTATTGCATTGAGAGTTACATCTAATGACGCCTACTTCATAATGAAGCACAATATTACGAATGTCACAGCATAGCGGATAACGGATTATAGCAATAATATTACCAATGTCACAGCATAGCGGATAACGGATTATAGCAATAATATTACCAATGTCACAGCAATGGCAGAACGCAGTATTGCAGCCAATGCTTTCTTGTACAAATAATTTGCTATATCCACTATTCCTCTCAACAATTGCATTATCGTTGTTGAAATGTAGACAAATACTTTTGACAAGATCAGTCCAAGCTTCAGAAATGGGTTTGAACGTTGATATGAACCTGAGTTGCTTTCTCGGACTTGGTTCTCCTTTTCTAGTGGATTCTCTTTATTAGCCTTTTCAGCAGAAAGTGGCGCCAGAATAGCTGGTGCCACTAGAATCAAAGCAGCCACACGGTCAGGGGCTTCGAAGTAAGCTTCCACCGCGGTAAGACACCCGGCTGAATGCCTAACACCAATATAATAGACTTTGTTAATATAAAGAAAAATGTAAAGAGCTATGTTACTCCGATACCGTATCCAATACGTATTTTTTCGGATACGATACGATACTTTGATACTTCATTTTAGACCAAAATATTGAAAATTTCGCACAATAGAATACTCGGTATATGTTTTTTTTTATCATTCCAAATGCTCTGGAATACACAAATTCTCCCTAAATTGAGAAACACAAAAAGGCATAGGTTTGAATAAATATCACTTGTCAACTACTCATTCATTATATGACAAGAAGATAGAAGCAAGGACGCACCCTACAAGGACAGCCTTCTTCGATGAAAAAAAGTCAATGAAGTAAAGAGTTGCAAGCACAGAAAATGCCATGGAATAAGGATTAAGAGGCATTGTATCATTGGTCGCCTGAGGCTGTACTGGATGACTGACTCGTGATGTCAACCCAAATGCTGGTCTATCAAAGGCCAAAACTTTTGAACCAGTAATCTGTGCGAAAGGTTTCATAACTCGATGCCAAGAAAAAGTAGAGGCACCAAAGCCATGTAACAGTATCATCGGAAGACCAATCTTTCTGCTCTCATTAGCAAGCTGAGAAGAGTTATTTTCCTGTACCTCATTTGGAATCTCTTGTTCGGCTTCACATACTTTATAATGAATATCTACACCTTTGAACTCACAGAAACAGCTATCTGTATCCGCCAAGTGTCTTGGGTCCAGTAATTCTTCCTGATCTATCCCAGCTACGCTCCTTCGTTTTTTCTTCATTTGTCCACCAACTACTTGCTCTGCAAAATTTGTGCAGACTTAAATTTCTTCAAATATATGAAGAGATATTATGTAATGTTTTTTTTATCATTTTTTAAAATTTTGCCAAGTATTGTATGCTGTGAGAAAATATCGTTCAAAGTCAATATCATTTGATCACCAAAGTCAAAAGGGGACAATATAATTTCCAATGGAGCGCGAAAGACTCCATAACTCTTTGGTTGTTGATTATGATGGAATAGATGAAAATGGGTCATTATAGTGTCTACCGTCTACGCTTGTTGTTCTCGTGAAATAGCAATCCTTGGATGCAATTTTCATCTTGGGTCATTCAGAAACAAGCGCTTTTGTGTTGCTAATGCAATGTAATGTTGTTGTAACTAACTAACTAGTCACTGGTAGAACTAAGGGGAGCTAACAGAGGCCCCGCTGGCAAATGAAAAACTTTTAATTAAAATTTCCGGGTTTACCTTATTTCATTACTTGTACTGTACACCCCTAACTACAAATCTTGGTTCCCTCCCGCTGTCTATCAAAAACAATGAAAAAGTGAAGAATAATAATATTACCAGAATAATCAGAAGCAGCAGCAGCAAGAATAGGATTGAAATTGTTGTTAGCAACATTCCAGGAATGCCCAAACCTAAATTGCGACCTAATACTCAAATCAGAGAAAGTAGAATGGGTAGCTAATTTATAATTAGCACTCCAAATTAAATGATGGAATTCAGTTGACACCATTATTGCCTTCATTTTCTGACTTATGTGCTTCCAAAATTACCCAACTCACTCACATTATGATTATGATAGTATGAACCCAGACATGTAACCAAAATTGTCAAATAATGTTTGCAGTTACTTGATTCTTGCACAGTGCACACAAGCAAGGCCTCTCTACTTGCTCACCTTTTCTGCAAATGTAACACCAGTGTGAAATGTGTTAATGTGTGTTTGACTGAGCAGCTGCCGTGAATATTAGAATATATACAATCTACAATCTATGATTTGTGGCCTATGGGAGTGTCAAGTGTGTCTTCCGTTAAACCACCAAATTCGCATTTTCAACCCTTATGGTGTCCTAATAAAATTCATTAATTAATTTACATTGTCATTTATTATTTTTTTAGGTACAATAGAGAGGCCGAACCCAAAAATAAAACACAAATTAGCTATAACACCGGGAGTAGCAATCCGGAGGACGTCTTCCCATAAGATGGCATAGAGATTAGCGGGTGGAATATCCAAAATAACGAGGGTGGTTGATGAAATAACACCTCGATTCACAAGTCAGTCACTAGCTCGATTAGCTTCTCTCTAAACATGCTCAATCCTAATAAATTATCTCTCGTCATTAAGTAGATTTTTGTAGTGATGAACCAATGGACGGAGGTCATTGCTAATAAGTTGATCCTCTGGAATTAAACTCACACAAGTCATATCCTCCCTTTGAACATTTAATTTGTCTATAAGAAGTTGCCTCGCTCCTTCAATCCCAGTTGTTTCGGGTATTATTACACCTAATGCTTAAATTTTATTACACACGAGACTTATGAATAATTTGAGTTGTATTAAGCTTTAACCGACAATATGTTTATCAAAACAACATACAACAACGTCATTCAAGCAATTTCAGAAGAATATTTCGATTAATTTCCAGGTAATTTCACAATCTTGATCAAAATTGAGCATATTCATATAATTTTGTTAATTCACTCATAAATTAATAAAATAAGGCTCGATTGATCAAAATTGAGCGAATTTCTAAATATAAGGCTCGATTTTGATCTTAACCTCGCGATATCGTACTCCTTAATACATCGGTTTTTATGATTTTACAGCTCTAATTGCTATGGAGATTGTAGATATCACAATGATTGATGATAATAGTGCTATTCAAACATGTATTTCATTTTTTGTGTAATTATTTTATAATCTCATGTTTAAATTACCGCTTTCTATTTCAGATTTAATTTATGAAAGGTTTAGTTTATGAATTGAGTCGATTTTGTGAATAGGTACCCTAATTGTGTGAATGTAAGAGTTGGTTGATTGAGTCTTAAAGACGATATTGTGATGATGCTGATAATACTACTGCTACTGATTTTGTTAGGATGTTACTAACGAAAGTAGATATCCTGAACAATTTTCTAACTATTAGAATGTATGATGTGTATATGTTTGTTTAGTTGTGAAATATGAATCTAGGGCCTGATTTTGTGAAACATAGACATGATTTAGTGAACCTTAAAATAGTCGCTCCGACAGGATTGCGAATTTTGAGCTTGGCCCCTACTATTTCTCATTTGTTTTTCGCAAACGATAGTATCTTCTTTGTTAAAGCAACGGAGGAGGAGGCTGAAATGGTGTCCGGTATTCTAAGGCGATATGAAGCTGCCTCGGGCCAACTTGTCAGCTTGGAGAAAACCATAGTGTCGTTTAGTAGAGGTGTTCCAAGAGCGATGAGGGATAAAGTGCTCGGCAGGCTAGGGGTTCGGGAAGTTGAGACTCTGAAGCGGTACTTGGGTTTGCCTACGGTGGTGGGGAGATAAAAAAAAGTCCTTACTGACATTCTCCGTGACAAGCTCAGTAAACGATTAGAAGGTTGGCGTGGGAAATTATTGTCGAAGGCTGGTAGGGAGGTCCTTATAAAGGCTGTTGCCAATTCACTCCCTACCTATGTGATGAGTGTTTTCAAAATTCCGGCGACTTTTTGTAATGTTCTCCGTTCGATGGTGTCTCGGTTTTGGTGGGGGCATGGCGAGGGAAAACGGGGAATTTTCTGGGTCTCCTGGAAGCTTTTGTGTCGGCCTAAATGTGTTAGAGGCCTTGGTTTTCGAGAGTTTGAGTTGTTCAATGATGCGCTTTTAGGGAAGCAGGCTTGGCGCTTGGTTACTGAACCGGAGTGTCTCTGGGCTCAGGTTATGAAGGCCCGGTATTACCACACGAGGGATTTTATGACCGCGGATGTGGGGCAAAGGCCGAGCTACACCTGGCGTAGCATTATAAGTGCCCGAGAAATCTTGGAACGTGGATTGCGAAGGAGGATAGGCGATGGTCGAGACACGCGAGTGTGGGGACATGCGTGGGTTGAGGGATGTCAGAGGGGGATGGTTATTTCTCCGTGTGGGCCGGGGAACGAGTTGACGCATGTGGCTGACCTGCTTCAACCTAATGGCAGGGGATGAGATGTGAAGGCTCTAAATCGCTTCTTTTTACCTTTAGAAGTTCAACGCATTCTCAACATTCGGGTTAGCCCTAACATGCCGAGAGATGTGTGGTATTGGTGCCTCGAGAAAGATGGGGAGTACTCGGTGAAGACTGCTTATGCGTGCTTGGTTGGGGATGCTAGTAACTCAGGGAGCCCGTCAAATTGGGAGAAGGAAAAGTGGTTGTGGAATCGTCTGTGGAAGGTTCGAGTATGGCCCCGCGTTAAGCTATTCTTCTGGCAGCTGTGCAGTGGAGCATTGACGACTTTGGATAACATTGCAAATCGAACTAGAGGTGAGTCTTCTTCATGTTATTTTTGTCAATCGTTTTCCAAGTCTTCTTTACATTTGTTTCGAGATTGCAGCGTGGCGAGGTGGGTGTTGTAACACCCCCATACTCCAAGTGCCTTACCAGGACCACTCAGGTATGAAGACATTACCATCTCGGTTACCCGAGGCAATGATAATCAAACAACAATGAAGAAACAACGTTTAATATAAATAGTTTAGCGAATAGTTACAATCCTCAAAACCAAACCAAAAGTACGATACATACTCTCAAACTAACTGTTCTAACTGAAATGTAAATAAACTAAAGACTACAGCGGAAGACTCCTATCATCACGTCGTGGCATCCCAGCTATCCAGTACTCATCTCAATACCTGCTCAATATCTGCTCACCATCCCCGAATGGATCACCGCAGGTTTACAAAACAACACAGGGGTCAGTACTAATCACACAATCAATATAAACAACAATGATAAGATAAACAGACGACTTAACTATCACACACACATACAACCAACCAATTCCCATCATCTCAATCGATCGTCCTTTGGACCAGCCCCCGCCGATGGGGGACCGCACCGTACCCACCAAATCCCCGCTCCACATAGTGAGCGATAACCCTGTCCATTAATGTGCACATCCCTTCTGTGGCGGGTTCCACAGAAGGCGAAACTAGGGCGTGAAGTCACTCCCGCAAGTGACCCCACTCAGCCGAGGCCACGCCTCGCGAACCATCAACAACGATCACACCCACAATTACAATACAATTATTATATCAAACAATCAAACACAATACATCAACCAATATCCCATTATGGGACTAATACTGAGTAGGAAATCCTACCAGTACGCACACAATCGACGGTCTCTCTCTTCTTTGAGTCAAAAAGCCTCTTCTATGAACCCTCCTCCTATCATACAACACATAGAGACTACCAAATCACATACTACACATAAAACCCCCAATCTCTAAATTAGGGTTTAACCAAATCGAAGTAAATACAATAAAAAGGGTACATAGATCTTACCCTCGACGCAAGGAACTCAACGGTACGAACAACGACAATAACTGACCGTCTGAACTCCGGGAATTGCTAAGAATGCGATTAAGAAGATGAACTTGTTTGCTTTCTCTCTTAAACAGGAATTTAGGTTTTGTAAAAGTGGTTTAGAATAATGACGATGAAACTTAAATACCTTAATCGCATAATTAACAAAACCCGAGAAAACTCCCCGTAAATCGGACACTCGATCGAGTACCCAAGGTACTCGATCGAGTACCCCTTACTCGATCGAGTGCCCTGACTACTCGATCGAGTGCCCAACAGTCGAAACTATTTTATTTCGCAACTTACCCTTACTCGACGAGTAAGGCCTACTCGATAGAGTACCCCAAGACTTATAAATACGGAGTATTACAGTCTTCCCTCCTTAAAAGGAACTTCGTCCCCGAAGTTCAAACCACTACTAAACAAAGGTACTCCCACAACATTCCCGACTCAAAAGTCAAACAAAATTCAACATAAAACATGATACTAACCCAACTCATCCCGACCAACATACCGACACAACATATAAAAGGGGTATAAAACTCTTAAAAGCGCTCGCGATCATCTCCTACCCCCTAAAAGAAACAAGGTTACGTCCCGTAACCATACATACCTGATCAAAAAGGAAAGGGTAACGCTCTTTCATAGCTTCCTCTGGCTCCCATGTAGCTTCCTCGGTCTCGTGGTTAGACCACAGGATCTTAAGCAAAACTGTCTCACCACTCCTAGTCTTTCTAACCTTTCGGTCTAGAATCTGCTTAGGCACCTCAAGATATGATAATGACTCATCTAGCTCTAAGCTCTCTGCCTCCAACACATGTGACGGGTCACTCACATACTTCCACAGCTGCGATACATGAAACACATTATGCACTCTCTCTAACGCAGCTGGTAAAGCCAGACGATAAGCAACTTCCCCAACTCGCTCTAAGATCTCATAAGGCCCTATAAACTTCTGACTTAGCTTGCCTTTCTTCCCAAATCTCATAACCCCACGCATAGGAGACACTTTCAAAAGAACCTTGTCCCCAACTTGAAACTCTATATCCGCGATGTAGATCTCGCATAACTCTTTTGTCGATCTTGAATTTGCTCTCATCCGTTCCGATCATCTTA
The DNA here is from genome assembly GCF_048544455.1 of Silene latifolia. NCBI lineage: Eukaryota > Viridiplantae > Streptophyta > Magnoliopsida > Caryophyllales > Caryophyllaceae > Silene > Silene latifolia. The sequence goes on along the minus strand of NC_133535.1, from coordinate 48,084,747 downwards.
ACTGTTCCACCATCTCATGCACCATCTCTCGGTCCTAAAACCTTTGCCTCAAAGACTATCGTCCCAACAGATTGGACTCCTACATCTCCTCCCATACAAAGCCTCAAACGGTGCCATACCTATACTGGTGTGATAGCTGTTATTGTAAGAAAATTCTATCAAGTCCAACCTTTGCTCCCAACTACCACCAAAATCCATCACACAAGCTCGCAACATATCCTCAAGCGTCTTGATTGTTCTCTCAGTCTGCCCGTCTGTCGCAGGATGAAATGTTGTACTCATCTTCAAAGTTGTTCCCAACGATTCCTGCAACTCCTTCCAAAACCTCGATATAAACCTCGCATCTCTGTCAGACACTATGTCCTTAGGGACTCCATGTAACTTAAGCACGTTCTTTCGATAGGCCATAGCCAATTGTGCCTTAGTCCATGTATCTTTCATTGGAATAAAGTGAGCTGACTTGGTCAGACGATCCACTATCACCCAAATCATGTTGTTACCTTGTTGACTCTTCGGCAAACCCACAATGAAATCCATGGAAATGGATTCCCACTTCCACTCAGGCACCTCTAAAGACTGAATTTTACCTTGTGGTCGTCGTTGTTCCCCTTTAACTCTCTGGCATGTCAAACAACGGGACACAAACTCAGCTGTCTCTTTCTTCATCCCAGGACACCAAAACGTTTTCTTCAAATCCTTGTATAGCTTGTCTCCACCTGGATGAACTGAATATGGTGTGCAATGTGCCTCTGTCATGATAGTCTTTTTCAACTCCTCGTCATTAGGAACACACCACCTACCATCAAACCTCAAACTACCATCTGTATGAATAGAAAACCGGGACACTGTCCCTTTCTCTACTCCAGCTCTCCACTCCACTATCTTAGGATCCAAAGCCTGCTTACCTCGAATATCATCATAAAACTCAAGATGTACTGTCATATCACCCATGGCATCTCCTTTCTGCATCATATGTATCCCAAAACTCGCTACCTCATCCCTCAGCCTCATCAAGGATAGAGCTGTACACAGAGAATGCACACTCTTCCTACTCAAAGCATCAGCAACAACATTGGCCTTCCCTTCATGGTAGATGATCTCCATGTCATAATCGCCATCAGCTCCATCCACCTCCTCTGTCTCATGTTCAACTCCTTCTGCGTGAAGATGTACTTGAGACTCTTGTGATCAGAAAATACCTTAAAGATTGCTCCATAAAGGTAATGTCTCCAAATCTTGAGAGCAAACACCACTGCACCCAACTCCAGATCATGAGTAGGGTAGTTCTCCTCATAAGGCTTCAATTGCCTAGAAGCATAGGCAATCACTTTACCATTCTGCATCAACACACATCCCAACCCATTCTTCGAGGCATCTGTATAAACCTCAAAGTTCTCGCTCCCTTCAGGCAATGCTAAGACAGAGCGTGGTCAAACGCTCCTTTAATGTTTGGAACGCCGTCTCACAACTCTCATCCCAACGAAACCTGTTCTCTTTCCTCATCAACGCTGTCATCGGTCTAGCTATCTTGGAGAAATCTTTCACGAACCGTCTGTAGTATCCAGCTAAACCCAAGAAACTCCTAACCTCAGCCACATTCTTCGGTGCTTCCCACTTTGTCACTGCCTCAATCTTCGCCGGATCCACAGCTACCCCATCTTTAGAGATCACATGCCCCAGAAAAGCAACTTTCTCTAACTAGAACTCACACTTGGACAACTTAGCATACAACTCATGATCTCTCAAAGTCTGCAACACGATCCTCAGATGCTCCTCATGCTCCTCCTTAGTCTTAGAGTAGACTAAGATATCATCGATAAACACTACTACAAACTGGTCCAAGAACTGTCTAAAGATTCTATTCATCAAATCCATAAACACTGCCGGCGCATTAGACAATCCAAACGGCATCACCACATACTCATAATGGCCATACCTCGACGTGAAAGCTGTCTTTGGTATGTCCACCTCTCTAATCTTCACCTGATGGTACCCCGACCTCAAATCAATCTTAGAAAAGACTGTTGCACCGCTCAACTGATCAAACAGGTCATCTATCCTTGGCAAAGGATACTTGTTCTTTATCGTCACACGGTTCGGCTCCCGTAATCTATGCATAACCTCAAACTCCCATCTTTCTTCTTCACGAAAAGAATTGGTGCTCCCCACGGCGATACACTTGGTCTAATGTATCCCTTCTCTATCAGATCATCCAACTGCTTCCTAAGCTCCTCCATCTCCTTAGGACCCATACGGTACGGTGCCTTAGAGATTGGCCCCGTCCCTGGCTTCAACTCAACGATGAAATCTATCTCTCTCTTCGGTGGCAACCCCAGAATCTCCTCTGGAAAAACATCTGCAAACTCCCCCACCACTGGTATCTCATCAAATCGTCGGACTCTCTATCCGATCATCTCTCACATGGCACAAGATCAGAGGACATCCCTTCCTCAGATAAGACTTCAAGGTGACAAGCGCAATCAACTTAACTTTGGGTTTGACTAGAAACCCACGATAAGACACACTAACACCCTTAGGACCTCTTAAAGACACTTTCTTTTGATGACAGTCTATCTTAGCTTTATACTTTCCTAACCAATCCATCCCAACTATCATCTCAAAACCGTTAAAAGGAAACTCTAGCAAGTCTAAGGTGGAAATCAACTTGCCCAACTATCAAAGATACATCCCGGAACAATCTCCCACACGATACAGACTCACCCGAAGGTATGAAAACTTGCTCATTAACAGACTCATATACTCTCAAACCCAACTGTTTAACATGACTCGAAGACACAAACGACTGAGAAGCCCCGAATCAAACAAAACAAAGGTAGGAATACCATTAACAAGGAATGTACTGGTGATAACGTGCGCATCTTCCTCAGCCGCTTTCTTCTCCATCATGAATAACTTGCCACCGGTCTTACGCCCACCTCCTGGACAAGATGCCGAGGTGGTCGGCTTAGCACCCGACCCTTGATTGTTGTTGTTGTTCGCTGGTGGTTTCTGATAAGAATTACCGCCGTTGCGGTTGCCTCCACTGGTAACTCGACTTCCCGGTTTGGCCATGATCCAGCCGGTCTGTTGCTCGCGAAGCTGCGCAGTCTCGGAAAGATCCCGGTGCACTTGTGCACTCATGTCTCTTGTGGCCTACACCACCACACGGCTATAGCAGTCACTCCCCAACTATTACTCACACTTCCATGGCCACGCCCAAAGGAAGCCCCAACACGAACCCGGACCCAGAAGAAAATCCCTTAGGCGATTGTGGTTGCCTTTCTTGTGATTCGATTGGCCACCACCCTCGCTCTCAGACTTCCTCTTCTCACCACCTAACCTCTCCTGAGCCATCTCCACCAACCTCTCAGCTCTCCCAGCTCTCTCATAAGCTTCCTTAACATCTGTAAGGATTCCCACGGGTAACTTATCCATAATCTTAGGGGTCAACCCCCTCTCAAACCTCAATGCCAGATTCTCCTCACTCAAACCCATATCCTCAAAGATACCTAGACTTCTCATTGAACGACTGTAGTACTCGACCCACGGACATCTCGGCGAGTCATCTTAAAACCATCAAATTCTTCTCTCAACTTACTCCTCACATGTTCCGGTACAAACTCCTTCCTCTCGCCCCTACGAAACTCCTCCCAAGGTATATCGGGTAAGCCCTGGTTTGTATATATCTCCTTAGCACTCACCTTCTTTGAATCCCACCACTTGCCATTTGCCTCCCTCGGATAGAACGCGACTGTTCTACCCTCATCTCATCAGGACAGTGAACCAAATCTAATATGTTCTCCATCTCTCTCAGCCAACTATCAAGAAGGTTAGGTTCCCCAACTCCCTTGTACTCTTTTGGGTTAAACCTCGCAATGTAGAGGCTGATTTTTGAATGATCAACCCCCTTTTCCTTATCCTTATTCTTATCCTCATTCACTTTCTTTAGGGTCTCAGTAAGAGCATCCTGGTGCTCTAACATCTTAACGATGTCATCCACGGTCATAAGCTCAGCTCTCGCATACAAAGCAGTCTTCTTAGGCGGCATCTTGAAACTATACATATATAAGAAAGGGTAGATATGAACACACGTACTAAACTTCAAAACACGAAAACACGCCACCCAGAACCCACTCGATCGAGTTCCCAAACACACTCGATCGAGTAACGGGCTACTCGATCGAGTGCCCCACGTACTCGATCGAGTACCCAAACTTCAGACCCCAAACAGACCTTCTGATCTCTTACCTACTCGATCGAGTGACCCCCTACTCGATCGAGTGCCCCTAGTTACTCGATCGAGTACCTAAAAACACGATTCTGGACTCAAAATCGTCAAAAACCCACCCGATCGAGTCAGTCCCACTCGATCGAGTCATGCTAATACATAAAAGCTACCCGCATGTTACGTCATATGCTAACATGCTAAACTCATAAATCACATTATATCATAATAAACATGCTACGCATCTTTTCTACTATCTACGAGATCATTTCATCATGTTATTAAATGCCACATTGTAAATCATCCAACATGTTATCATCTCATCAACAAGTTCCCACATATCACCATTTTCTTTCACATGCTCAACTTTCTACTTCAACACCCAACAATTAACACATTTCATCACATTCTTACACAAGTTAACCAAACACACATACGACTCGACAAACACTTCCCCCATGTGACCGGTTCAAAGTTGTAGGGCGACCCCTGCGACTTTAGGACGTCTCCCAAGCCTTTGCACTAGCTCCTACAACTTTTACCCCGGGTTCATTTTAATTGACTCCCTGATACCATTTGTAACACCCCCATACTCTAAGTGCCTTACCAGGACCACTCAGGTATGAAGACATTACCATCTCGGTTACCCGAGGCAATGATAATCAAACAATAATGAAGAAACAACGTTTAATATAAATAGTTTAGCGAATAGTTACAATCCTCAAAACCAAACCAAAAGTACAATACATACTCTCAAACTAACTGTTCTAACTGAAATGTAAATAAACTAAAGACTACAGCGGAAGACTCCTATCATCACGTCGTGGCATCCCAGCTATCCCAGTACTCATCTCAATACCTGCTCAATATCTGCTCACCATCCCCGAATGGATCACCGCAGGTTTACAAAACAACACCGGGGTCAGTACTAATCACACAATCAATATAAACAACAATGATAAGATAAACAGATGACTTAACTTAATCACACACACATACAACCAACCAATTCCCATCATCTCAATCGACGTCCTTTGGACCGGCTGCCGATGGGGACCGCAGCCGTACCCACCAAATCCCCGCTCCACATAGTGAGCGATAACCCTGTCCATTAATGTGCACATCCCTTCGTGGCGGGTTCCATGAAGGCGAAACTAGGGCGTGAAGCCACTCCCGCAAGTGACCCCACTCGGCCCAAGGCCACGCCTCGCGAACCATCAACAACGATCACAACCACAATTACAATACAATTATTATATCAAACAATCAAACACAATACATCAACCAATATCCCATTATGGGACTAATACTCGAGTAGAAATCCTACCCAGTACGCACACAATCGACGGTCTCTACTCTCGAGTCATAAAGCCTCTTCTATGAACCCTCCTCCTATCATACAACACATAGAGACTACCAAATCACATACTACACATAAAACCCCCAATCTCTAAATTAGGGTTTAACCAAATCGAAGGAAATACAATAAAAAGGGTACATAGATCTTACCCTCGACGCAAGGAACTCAACGGTACGAACAACGACAATAACTGACCGTCTGAACTCCGGGAATTGCTAAGAATGCGATTAAGAAGATGAACTTGTTTGCTTTCTCTCTTAAACAGGAATTTAGGTTTTGTAAAAGTGGTTTAGAATAATGACGATGAAACTTAAATACCTTAATCGCATAATTAACAAAACCCGAGAAAACTCCCCGTAAGCAGGACACTCGATCGAGTACCCAAGGTACTCGATCGAGTACCCCTTACTCGATCGAGTGCCCCAGCTACTCGATCGAGTGCCCAACAGGTCAGAAACTATTTTATTTCGCAACTTACCCTTACTCGACAGAGTAAGGCCTACTCGATAGAGTACCCCAAGACTTATAAATACGAAGTATTACAGGTGTGGAATGCTCTCGGTTTGGAGGGGAATGGTGTTGTTGAGGGGACGGGGCCGAGTGATAACATGCGTGATTGGGTGGAGTGTCGATGGGGGGAGCTTGAGGCGAGTGAGTACGGGGCTTTCATGGTTGGGTGCTGGGCAATTTGGGAACATAGAAATAAGGTGGTTTTTGAAGGAATGTAGGTGGAGCCGGATAGAGTTGTGCAACGAGTCAGGGACATCTTACACGAAGAGAGTGGGAATGTGGGGGCATGGAAGGGACCGTGGTAGGAGGAAGGCGAAGGACAGAAGTGGAACGGAGAATGAAGGTTGGAAACCAACCGCTGAAGGATATATAAAAATTAACGTGGATGCGGGGATTAAGGAGGAGGAAAGGGTTAGCACGGGAGTAGTGTGTCGAGATGAGCGAGGCATGGTGTTGTGGGGGACTAACGGTGGTGCGTGAGGTTGCGTGGGAACCTCGGTTCGCAGAGGCAGCGGCTGTGTTGGATGGACTTCAAGAAGTACGGGCAAGAGGATATCAACGGGTAGTGTTGGAGAGCGACTGTCTTCAAGTGATCGATGCGCTTGTTGAAAAACGCCATGGACGAAGCTCGTTTTTACTTCTTATTGATGATATATTATCTCTTTGTAACTCTTTTAGTTCGGTAATTTGGTCACATACGAGTCGTATTAACAATTTTGTAGCTCATGCTTTAGCTCATATCTTTCCTAGGGTAGTAGGCAAAACTGTATGGTCGGATGTTTTACCTCATGTTGCGGATTCTGCAGCTGCTTTCGATTTATCGTTAATGAACTAATACCCTACGGAGTGTTTTCCTCAAAAAAAAAAAAAAAAAAAAAGAGTATTGTATTCGATGTAGTACATGAAATATCTTTTCTTTTCCTTGTTTTAATTCAATGTAGTATTATAGCAGACTACTCTTCGTAGTAACTCTACTACAATTAGTTTGATTTTTTTTTCAATGTTCAATGTGTTTAGTACATGATGAAATTAGAGGAGAATGAAGATTTGAAATTTGAGAGTATATTAGAGAGGGAAAATAGAGGGAAAAATAAGAGGGGTAAAATTGTCCACCGTGTACTGCGAAAATAAAATGTGTACTGCGAAAATCAGCACCCAATAATAATAATAATAGAAACAATAATAAATAAAGTAATATAATAATAATGATATTAATAAGAATATAAAATAAGAATAATAATATTAATGTTGAAATAAACTGATCTGAACTGAACTGAACTAAACTGAATGAGCTGAACTAAACTGAACTAAACTTAATTGAGCTAAACTGAAGTGAACTGAACTTATTAAAACTGAAATTAAGTCGAAAAGAAAGGGTCTTAGATAAAAATTTAGGTCCGTGTGTGATTTATGAGAATTGAACCCGACCCGTATAATTTTTAACCTAAACAAAACAAACCGAGACGACTGACGGCGACGGCGATGGCGATCCAGCATCTTCTTCATTGGATAGCTTTAGCTTGCTTAATGATGACGACGATATCAATGTTATTACGATACCGGACGATATTTGTCGAAAGGAGGTAACCATTTGTCAGCGTTCTACCATATCTTTCAACGCATGCATTGTCAACTGTGTGTGTGTGAGGTAAAGTGTGATTTTTATTGTACTCATGCTTGTAGGAGCTTGATCTAGATGAAGGTGTTAGCGATGACAAAAGAGCATCATTATTGATGATGAGCTTCTCGGTAGCCAAAGCTGATTTTGCTATCAATAAACTTGGTAGGTTTCAGGTTTTTTATGTTTCATACTAAATGCAACTTTATTTTCTAGTGGGAAACTATTATGCCTTCTTGATTTCGCTTTGTTACGAAAATCCTATATTCATTTGCATGAGAAAGTAAATTACCGCCGTAGTCAATTTCCTCGACATAAATCCATCGGCTGACTAGAAATTTTGAACTTGGGGGCCTTGTCCTAGTTTTAAGCACCAGATATATGTCTACGGCTATGGCAAAGAGAAAAAGACTAAATCGTAATGGGGAACTATTATGTATTCTCGACCTAAGTTTACTCTTTATGAAAACCCTTCTTATCCTGTTAACTTGCCATTTATTTGCATGCATGATAAGATAAATGACATCCATAGTCGATTTCCCCCACATAAATCAAAGTTAGTGTTTGATTCAGTATTACCAGTAGTTTGTGGACGATGCTCTTTTATTAGGGTGCATACCATCCGGTTTAATTCGGGTTTCGCCTGGTAATTAAGATTATATGCATTGTAAAACTCTCCCTCATTAGATTTAACACTCACGGATTCCGAATTCTACGTTGGTGATACTTCTTTATATTTTTTTTTGGTATATTGGCGATAGTTCTCTGTAGGGTTGCTCTTTTTGGGAAGAATATCATTTAATTTTAAGTTTATTTTTAATGGAAAGAAAATACGTCGAACGTTACCCAACAATGATATATAGCTAACAAAAAAAGGCCGCATTAGATGAAGAAGAAGGGTGTAGAACTGTACTGCTAGATCATGAGAGAGAAACGAAGAAAACAATATGGTGAGAATTGTGCAGTCTGAACTAAAATAATAACTTTTGCTTTTTTATTTGACATGCAACAAAAGTTTTTAACAGAGAACTAACGGCGTAAAAGCCTGAAAGGTATAGGTCCTTAACGGAAAAATTTAATCGTACAAGTCCTTAACTGGAAAAATATAGAAAGTTGGAGTCCTTGTCTTATGCTTAACTCCATTAGACACGGATATGAGACACGTATAAGAGGCTGAGGTAAGTTTTCAGGTTTAGACTGAATGTTGTGAATCTGACCTATTAGGTTGTTTACTGGATTCGCTCAAAACCCCAGCAAATCGCGAACTAATTACATCTACTTAATATACTAAAATGATATTTGGTTAAAATCCATCATATCACGTCGTGATAAGTGGTATCATGTGCGTATTATGTATTTCATGTTGTATTTATATTATGGTCAGTGGCGGACGCACGTATAGTGATATGGTGTCCTAAGCTACTGAAAAATTGCAATAACTTTTTAGTTGTCAGTGATGGGACACCATAAATTTTTAGGTAGGACACCCCTAATAGTAGCCGCACTCTCTCACTGAGACGACTTAGAAGTAAAATATTTATTGATGAAGTGGTAGTGTAATACTCTTTACAAATACACGTCCCATTACCCATATGCTAACTCGCAAGAAGAATATTGTGTAGAGTAGTGTGAGAGATCCAACTAAAATATCTTTCTAGCCTTCATACTTTGTTCCCGTTTAAGTGCCTTTTTTTCTTTCAAGTGGAGTGAAATACGAACTCGTTACGACCATACCTATACCTTTGTTGTGTCATGTTGGACGTACTATAAATTATAAACCTTCAAGAAAAGAGTTGAAGTAACACAGTCGGTGACATTTTAATGTTCAGGTTTTTAAACTTCAGAATCTTTAATGCTGGTAGGTATGGTTCAGTAAGCGCTGTCCTACAATTTGCTCGTATCCGTTAAAATTTTCAGTCGATACTTATTCTACGTATGGTATTTACGCTCAAAATTTCAACTAATTCTTTTGTTTAACTTTCTAGTTTATTTTGGTGAAAGTTATGAAACATATAAAGATATGGATGGAACTGCAAGTTAGTGAAATTATAGGATCATGAACCATGATGGCCTGAAATACCATTCGAAAAAAATGTCCTATCTGAGAATTTTATTTATAAACACCTCTGAAACTGTCTTGATTTATTGCATCATATTCCAAAGACAAAGACTAGTCCAAAAGCAGATGAATAACAAGTATATGATCCCATTGGAGCTAAAACTAAAATAAATATGATCCCATTGGAGCTAAAACTAAAATAATCTTTGTGTAGGCATCTTTAAACTTTGTGCAGGTCCTTAGATTTTGTTTGTAATGTATCTTTTTCTACCTCAACAGTCTAGACTCTACCCTTTCGATTTACTTTTTTTTTTCTTTTTCTTTTTTTGAAAAATAAAATAATAATCAATGTGTAGGTACGAGTGCTCCAATTGATGAACTCGTGGACTTCATCATAGCAGCTGAGATAGCTGAAACTGAAAACTGTGACGACTCGCCTATTGACAATCATATAGGGAAGAATGAGGTCTGTTGGTAGCGTTTGCTGTATGTTATTCGCCTTGGCTTCTGCCATTATAGGTTTATTTAAACTGCTTAAAAGTTTATGTTACATTTTAATGATGTTCTTGAAAGTGGAGTTATCCGTGAGTATAAGTTCATATGCGTTAAACTATATCTTTTCTGAGAGCATATGGTCAATTGATGCAAATGCTAACTATTTTTTAGTTCTGGATTATGATGGTTTTTTAAGTAAATGACCCTGCTAAACCAGCCGCCCTTCTTTTGTTGTGATGTAGCACTCATTTGATGCAATTCTCAGCGTAGTATTCGTTATGGGTCATCGAAAAGCATCTTAACAATGTACATGGATAAGGTTGTGTACATCAAAGCCAAGGCATTGGGGTAATGTTTTTGTTTCGTAGGCAGCGATGTGGGTTTTGAAAATCTGTATACACTTGCACTTAACTATCTTCTTGTCCTTTCTTAGTGATCTTATTATGTATTAATTCCCTTCCATCATCCATCATTATGGTGATCTTTAGTGTTTACTAATTACTACTTATGTCTTGCCAATTGATTTAATCTTTCTAAAACACAGCATATCAGTACAGAAGCTTTATTCGGGACCATGGACAAGACACTTCAATTGCTCAATATGGGATTTAACGAGCATGAAGTTTCATTGGCAATTGAACATCTTGGTAATTTTTGCTATTTCAATAAATTTCTGACTCGGTAAGTTGAGTTTTTCTTTGGAGGATTTGCTGTGTAGCCGCAGGTGTGCATGTTTTTTACATTTTTTGCTGGTAGTTGAATTTTTTTTGTTATAACACCTCCATCTTTTTTGCTGGTAGTTGTAATGTTTTGTTATAGTACCTCCATCCCAAATTTATTGTCCTCACTGACTTGACAATCAACCAATGTCAACTTCAACCATTAATTTCTCCAAATCTATGTTCAGATACTTGGTAAACTATATCTTGTTTGATTCACCAAAACTACATGACACCTTATAAACTGGTAGTACAATTTGGTTATTTGGCCCCTTATAAACTGGTAGTACAATGTAAGTTGTGTCGGCTGGAAGCCTAGAGGCCAAATAACCAAATTGGTAAAAAAAGTGGAGGATGGTTGCCAAATTGGTAAAAAAAGTTTCACTTGTGACAATTTGGTAAAAAAAACTTAAGGGAATGTGACAAATTGGCCAAAAAAACTATTGCTTTATTTAATTTGTTATTCCTAGAACTAAATTTGACTAAAATACCCTTTACCCAAGTCACCCAACTCATAAAAACCGAAAACCAAAGAAATAAGAATAGATGACCAGATGAAGTTTACAACTAGACCTGACAAACGGGTCAATTGAGTCGGGTTTGGGTCGGGCCAATTCGGCTCGGGTTATTTCGGGTTGTCATATTACCTGGTTAGTTCGGGTCGAGTTGAGTTGTTTTGGGTAATTTTTGGGTATGTTGGTCGGGTTATTTCGGGCCAGACTCAAATTCGGGTCAATGGTTAAGAGAAAAAAGTACGTTTAATACTAATACCTATTTTAGTTTAATTTTGATAATTAATTCTTTATTTTAACGTAAATTATAGTAAGTGTGTTTTTAAATTAGTCATTTATTTGTTCAATTAGAGTTACATTTTTCGCGTCATTTTCAGGTCGGGATTTCGGATCTGGTCATTTCGCGTCGTGTCAGGTAAGATCCTAGTCAACAAAGATCGGGGCGTGTCAGGTCAGTCGGGTTTCGGGTTAAATTTGGGAGTTGTAGTTCTGGACTTCTGGTAAATTTTGGATCTCGGGTCGGCCTTTTCGAGTCGAGTTAATCGGGTCAGGTCGGTTTTTCAAGGTTTACTTACAAGGTAAACCCGAACCAACTCGACTTTTTTCGGGGTTTGGACGTCCTATCATCCTAAGAAAATCCGCATGCAATCCGAAGACCGGTGGCTCGAAACTAAGTTCTACTAGGCTCGAAAATGAAAATTGGATTATTTTTCTTATTTAATATTTCATTAATTTATATATCTATCTGAGGTGAAATATTAAAAATTAATGTTTACGAGTAATTTTTATCCAAATATTTATGGATATGAATCATTATAGATCTAATCATTTTTTGGTCGAATTATTCAAGAGAAAAACATGTTTAACAACGTTAGATCAAATTTGGGTCAAGTGTTTTAATTTTAAGTTTCGGGTCATAGTTGCTAATGACGAGTCTCGGATAATGTTTTTTTAGTTTACTAATTCAATAAGGATAGTTTTGTCAAATCTAGTTGCAATGATAGAGTATTTGTTAAAGTGAAACTTTTTTGGTCAATTTGTCACATTCCATTAGTTTTTTTTACCAATTTGTTACATGTAAAACTTTTTTAACCAATTTGGCAACAACCCTCCACTTTTTTTACCAATTTGGTAGTTTGGCCGAAGCTGGAATAGTAATGCAAATCAGGGCGAGGAAACGGTAAAAGGAAAGAGTAATTAATGCATAGAAAATAAAAGCCCACAAATCCCCACATTTGTGTTGCTCCATTAACACGGAGTAGCTCATCCCAAAAACACACCACTTTGGTAGTTGGTACCACTGTACTCCACTAAACACTCGACATTTTTCAGTCTTTATTTACCATATTCTCATATTCATCCAATAATGCACTCCTATTACTTTGTTTCCCTTTTCACTTTACCCTTATTTTACTGCTTTAGTCCTTTTTCAAACTTTTGTTTTTTGATTTTAATGGGCCAACTGTGTATTGTATTAATGAGTGGGAGAAAGAGGGTGATTTAATGACACATTTGTACTATACTTCATCTCTGAATTAAGCAGCAGCTGATGATACATTGCTCTCATTTTCTAATGGCTGCAACACTCTTATTCCTCTCACTCACCTCACTTCATAGTCTTCTTCTTTTTCCTTTTTTTTTTTTTTTTTTTTTTTTTTTTGTGATTCTCTGGAATATTGGACACTCTTGCATTCTCAGGTTTGTGCTCTCTTCTCTCTTTCTCTCCTAACTAATTTTAGCATTTTGCTAACATATGTTATGTCTTTGCTAATATGCTACCGTCCCAATTATTTGTTTACTGTTGAGGCTTTGACTAAAATACCCGTCACAAAGAATAAAAAAGTTCCAACAAATGAGGGTATTATTTAAAGTAACTGTCTTGATCTTATAATTTTTCTTGGTTATGGTTACAATTATCAAGTATTTGGGTTTGTTTGTTTTATGTTAATTTGTGTGAATTCTGTGCAAAATTTGTGTGTGTCTTTCTCTCAGAATTAACAGTTGATGTTGCCTGTTTATTAAGTAAGTGCAGGGTTTCTTTATTTACTGTTTAGGATGTTCAAGGAAGTGCCTTAAGAAATTTTTCCCTGAAAAGTTTACAATTTTTTATTTTTATTTTTTTTGTGGATGCCACACAAGTTAGTAAGTTGGGTCACACATTATGCATCGAGGATTGTACCTGATACTGAAGCCGGCAAGCTTGCTAGTAGAACTATGAAAATGTGATAGATAGATCATAGATGGGTCATGATCCCGTTCCGTATACATTGCGTTGTATAACTGGAAATAAAAGTCAATTAGTTTAGTCGGTAAATTATTAAGGAAGAAATAGCTTCTGCTTGTACAACTAGGCATGCTCTAGAGTATAGACAATTGAGATAATAAGGCCATTTTGTTTAAAATGTACTTATGTGGTTTGTTACTTTGCTCCCAACTTATTATGGGCCAAACTTTCTGCATTTAAACAGACTTCTACACGGGAGACAGTTTCTACTCTTTCTAGTACTCTATACTGGTCACTCCATGTCCCCTCTCCCTCGCTAGTTGCTGCTTACAACTACACCTACAACTAGACCTGACAAATTGGTCAATCGGGTTGGATCGAGTCGGGCCAATTCGGGTTTGCAAGAATTTTGGACCAAGACGGGTCAAGTTGGGCCATTTCGGGTGTGGTGTTATCTAAGTTCTTTGGGGATAACGGTCACTATATATGCAATAATAAGCGTTTGGGTCTGGGTAATTCGGGGGCGCGAATCAGGTTCAAGTCGGTTTTGTCGGGTCTACTTACAACGGCCTGTAGAAGGGTTGAGCTAGGAGGGCTAGTAGTCTAATAGGAGCAACCCCCTTGGACTTTGAGTAATACTTGGTAGTCAACAATTTTGGTATATTTCTATGTATTATTGCTAGTATACTACTTGCGTTTTCGGCCTCCAACACGCCAACCTTAATTTTTTGGCTCCAAACTTAATTTTCTGTCTCCGCCACAGGTATGTCAAACCCGAGTGGAAAACGACCATGCTTTCTTTTCTTTGCCATTTATATCTTGTCACAACTTGTTCAATATTCTTTTTGCTTCACAAACTGAAGAAGTCAGCTGAAATTGTTTTATAATGACTGATTTGATTTGTGTATCGAAATAGATATATGTTTGGTACGTGGTTAACTTATGTCTTGTGATTTTAAATAAGAAATTCTGGAAGTTAGTTCTTGGAACAAATGCCTGTATTCTTGCAATGAAAGTGTACTGTCAAGCTCAAGGGCCATGTCCTGAATTTGTCTAGACATGGCATGTTGCCTTTACTTTATTTATATATACTTTATTTTTGTTGCCAAATTATTAGTTTCTTCTTTTTCATGGCATTAGATTCTATTTCATCACTTTATTTTCTTTTCTTCACTTTAAATTTGCTTTTAATCTTTACAGCTTTACCAAATTTGAGGTGATTGATATGCAGGAATATATTCCTGGAAACAACAGTGGACATCTGTTTTTGAAAATTTAAAATTTAGCCATCCTAGTAACAATATAAACCTAAATTATACTCCATACAAATGAGTTTAACGCCAATGAACGATCGCAATTTTTGCGAAGCTCAAGTATGTGGTACCGAATACCTCTGTTGTAACCAAGACATGTGATTACAACAAGAACTTTGTTGGTTGGACCAGTGACAGGTTGAACCATAGGAAGCCATACCTATGGTATGAGCGCGAACCCCAAAACCTGAAGCAGGAGTTGTTTCTGATGATTAATATTAATTCTTTATTATGTGGTTTATTGTAACTATTCATTGTTTACTCCTTTGATGGCAGAATGGCATGAAGGATATTCCTTTTCTTTTCAATATCTAATAAACACAATACCCCATAAAAGAATTTCAGAGGGGCCTTGCACTATAGAAAATATTCTTTTTTCCACTGAAAATTTGAGAACTTTGATCACAAAGGTGATCTTTGATAGTAATATAGTAGATAAAAGATAAGACTAAAAAATGATTGGAATAAAGTTAGTATAGACGCTCACTCACTCGATTGTGAAGATATATTGAGGTGATTGAAAGAGAAGCCAGCAATTAATTTTCTTAAGGTTGTCAAGATGTCTCTTCATGTTTTCTACTGTATTTCTTACTTAGTCCATCTTTGAGGCACCCTTTATGCTGAAATATTTTTTTTCTTAACATCTCTTTGCTTGTTATTCTGTACTTCTGTTTACTCAACTTTACAATAACTGAATTTTAATTCTGTCTTAAACTGTAAT
This sequence comes from Silene latifolia, assembly GCF_048544455.1. Taxonomy (NCBI): domain Eukaryota; kingdom Viridiplantae; phylum Streptophyta; class Magnoliopsida; order Caryophyllales; family Caryophyllaceae; genus Silene; species Silene latifolia. The sequence goes on along the minus strand of NC_133535.1, from coordinate 48,068,991 downwards.
CAGGTGTCAATGGCACTTCAGTCGTCACCAAAGATAACAATCTTTCTTCTTCTACTTCCTATTTTCCCTCTCATTTATGCTGACCTGAACTCAGACAGTCAAGCTCTTCTTGACTTTTCTGCTAATGTTCCACATGGCCGAAACCTCAATTGGAATCTTACATCTCCTACATGTACCTCTTGGGCTGGTGTCACATGTGATTCTGCGGGAACCCGTGTCATTGGTGTTCGTCTCCCTGGGATTGGGCTTGTTGGCCCGATACCCGCGGGAACCATCGGGAAGCTAGATGCTCTTCAAGTCCTAAGCCTTCGATCAAACAGCCTAAATGGCAACATTCCCAACGATGTTTCTTCTTTACCGTCTCTTCGTTCCCTTTTCCTCCAACACAATAATCTCTCAGGTAGTATTCCGGAAGCTTTTTCTCCTAGACTTGTCTTACTGGATTTGAGCTCAAATTCCTTCACGGGAAACATCCCGCCAAGTGTCAACAATTTGACTAGGCTGTTGGAACTAAAATTGCAAGATAATAAGCTTTCCGGAGGTATTACTGATCTTAACCCACCAAGGCTTAAGCTTTTAGATTTGAGCAACAACAAGTTAAATGGAGTAATCCCAAATTCACTTGAAAAGTTCCCTAGGACTTCTTTCTTGGGAAACCCTTTGTGTGGGCCACCTCTAGGTAGTTGCTCGGTCAGTGCGCCGTCACCTTCTCCCTCCATGGACAGAGGTGGCGGAGAATTGAGTAGAGGTGCCATAGTTGGGATAATAATTGGAAGTGCAGCAGCGCTATTTCTCATTATTATGATAATCTTATTATGTTGTTTGAGAAAAAGAAGTGTAGAAGACAGTCCAGTCGAGAAAGGGATGGAGGTTAACACCAAGAAAGGCAAAAACCAAATGCCAAAGGAAGATTTTGGAAGCGGTGTGCAAACTTCTGAGAAGAACAAATTGGTATTTTTTGAAGGCTGTTCTTATAACTTCGATTTGGAGGATTTACTTAGAGCTTCAGCCGAAGTCCTTGGAAAAGGGAGCTATGGAACTGCTTATAAAGCCATTTTGGATGAGGGAGTCGTCGTTGTTGTAAAACGTCTAAAGGAAGTTGGAATAGGCAAGAGGGAGTTTGAGCAGCATATGGAGATGGTTAGTAAAGTTGGTCAGCATACAAATGTCGTACCTCTACGAGCTTACTACTTCTCAAAGGATGAAAAGCTTCTAGTTTACGACTTCATATCCGGCGGCAGCTTGAGTGCAGTCTTGCATGGTATGTTTTCCCTGAACCTCTCTATTCAAATGGTTTTAGATGTCTTTTTTAATGCTTGTATTTCAACAAATTGGTTTTTGGGATTAAGGCTCTGATGTTGTTGTTGTTGTTGTTGTTGTTGTTGTATTTCAACAAATTGGTGTCAAATCTGGTTCCGCACTAGTCTACAGAATTGGTTCTATTTTGGCACCTTCTTTAATACTGAAGAAAAAACATTTGCTTATTGCCTAAAGGCTCCTGCTATGGTGACCTAAGGCCTAAGGGGGGGATCTGGGGTGCACAACGAGCAACTTTGCCTTTGCGTAACAAAATTCTGCTAGTGCCTTGAGGGAAAACTCCCCTGGATCTGGGGTGCTTATTGCCTAAAGGCTCCTGCTATGTATGTGTGCAATCATACCCTTCGAGATTGGACCTCTAGAGGCTTTTTTTCTTAAATACACTCAATTCTTTAAATTTCAGGTAATGGCTTCAGTGGGAAAACTCCCCTGGATTGGAACTCCAGAATGACAATTGCAGTCGGAGCAGCCCGAGGAATCCTCCACATACATTCCGAGGCAGGAGGAAAATTCATCCATGGCAACATCAAATCAACCAACGTTCTCATCTCTCAAGATCGTGAGGGCTGCATCTCAGATTTCGGCCTGCCTCTCTTGATGAATTTCCAAGGGATCACCTCAAGGAGTGTAGGGTACCATGCCCCTGAAGTAGTAGAAGCCCGGAAAGCCACCCAAAAATCAGATGTTTACAGCTTTGGAGTCTTACTCTTGGAGATGTTGACAGGAAAAGCGCCTCTTAAGACTAGTCATAGTCAAATTGACGTAATTGACCTCCCAAGGTGGGTCCAATCTGTGGTTCGAGAGGAATGGACGTCCGAGGTATTTGATGCGGAGTTGCTTAGGAGCCCCAATTTTGAGGAAGAGATGGTTCAAATGTTGCAGATTGCTCTAGCTTGTGTTGCCAGGGTTCCTGATATGAGACCCCTAATGAATGAAGTGGTTAGGATGATTGAGGAAATCCGGCCTTTGGACTCTGATGAGAACCGGTCCAAGGACTCCAACGCCCATACCCCGACACCATGATTTCTTTGTCCTCGATGTAGTATAATATAAGATGATCGATCATTCCCATTTTATGCAATTGTCTTTAAAATTTGTGCAAAATTTAACCCGTGCAAATAAGGTGGGGAAATGTATTGATGCCAATTGGCTGTGTTTTAAATTATTACTCCATGTTTAATTTTACTCAGCTTGTGCTTCTGGAAAATTATCCTATTGCTCTTGCTTTTGAGTTTCACATATTTTCTGTAAGGGATATATTCGTCGCAAACTTACGACAGGTCAAGTAGCAATTACCTACCCTACCCAAGATTGCACTTCTCTATACTACAGTAGTTGACTAATTGTTGTATGACGCGCTCCGTTTCCAAGATATTTACATCGAAATAGTTTCATTCCTTGCGCATTGCGATTTCACGAAAATCAATATAAAAAACACGCGTAGCTAAGTCGCCTTTTTGTTTTGGACCAGATTCAAAGGAGTCTATAAGTAATTTTGATCAAGAGGTCTTGGTATAGACGGGTGGGGTGAACAGACGGGTAAAGACCTCTAATAAAATGGGTAGGGGGACAAGGTGGGGCACCCCCCATGTGCTTCCCACTTTATGGTAAATGGGTATTTTGTGAGGGGAAATGGTATCCGTCTATGCGTATAGACGGATAGTGTCCGTCTATAATGAGAATTTGTGAATTTTGATTGTCAAGCCTATTATTGATGTTTGTCTATGAAAGGGTTGGATTCAAATTTATCAAGAGTATAATCGATCCACCACATATCCGAGGTTCTTTTCGTTGAGTAGGGATAAAAACAAAAGAAAAGTCCAATTTTTATTTACCATGGATTCAAAAGGTTTAAATTTTGGCATTTAATATCAGTAATCTTAAAAGAACATATACATGATGGACATGGGTATAAGTTTAAAACACAAGTTCAAGTCACTCTTATCTTTCAGATTCATTCACTTGAATTAAAAGCTCAATATTTCGGCTATTTTTGGTGTGATTTTGGTTGGAGATAAAAGTACATGATGTTAGCTTTCCAACGAGTGGTCACACGCTTTATTTGGTTAGGTAACGAAGGAGATATGATCGTTTTAAGTTGAGTTGTCCAATTCTTACGCAGGTGACAAAAATTACGTGACTACAAGATGGAAGCTCAATTGGAATCGATCTTAAGTTACTTTCCTTAATCGAGTCTAGATTATTAGTTTCCTAATTCAAGTCAAGTTGTTTTAATTTCCTAATAAGTTTACAAAAGCCAGTTACTTTCCTAATCCTAGTTAAGGTAGTTGTCATATTATAATTTCCATATTATGGTAATAGTGAGTAGTATAAATAAGGGTCTTTGTAAATAAGTTTATCAATCAATTGGAGAGTTTAATTCAAGTTTTATACTTTTGTGTTTTATAACTTGCGAGTTATAAGATTTTTATTTCACTCTTGCGAGGGTGAGATAGTTACCATTATTTCTTGCGAGGTTGCGAGGAAGGAGGGTTAGACATTTCATATCTTTACTGTTTTGTTTATTTCATACAATATACAAACACAAAAATACGTTGTTTTCACTACAATTTCATTAATCTAAAACAAACATAAAAATCGAGTAGGTTTTACATCAATTTGGTAAAACACGTGGTTATTTTACATTAGGACATGCATGCACATGCTCCTATAAGTCCTATTCCATTTCGAGATTAAAAAACTTTAGTCTGAAATACATAAAAAATTGTAGTTCAAATGCTAAAGCTGCCCAAACTAATTGAACATCCAACGAAATGACGTGAAATTTATTAACTGCAGTTTTAGATTTTAGAAAAATCAATTCGTTTTACATTGATTAATTTAACGTTTTTCTATTCGTAGATCAAATCAAATGTTCTTTAAGGATGTATTATTAAATCCGATGTTCCAGGAAATAAAAGGACTAAGAAAACCAATAAAAAAAAAGGTCAAGTGTGCATAATCATCAATCTTTTACCGTTTTATGAAAATGACTATACCAACTCAATCATACATCTGTATCATTTTTTTTTATAAAATGAAAGTTGGTATTAGAAAATCAAAAACCTTACGAACAATATTAATCATTAACACTATCCTGGTATTTAAGACCGTCTTATTTTACTCTTACAATAGATTATAAGAGAGGGGAACTAAAGAAGATTGTAAAACGTCTTAAGTTAAGACGGTATTAAGCTAGTCATACTCCCAAAAATGAATCTCCATTTCCTTACATTGAAGATCACTTATGAAACATTTTCATATCTTTTGCCGATCCGATTCAATACAAAATATTTAAAAAGAATTTACAAAAGTTGCCGAAAATATGTACTTAAGAAAAAGTAGGGTACGTAATTGGCGTGCACAATAGTCAATGAACTCAAACTTGTTGAGCACCAAAAGAATTTTTCTACAGTAAACTGCGTGAAATTATACGACAAAGTAGAGAATTAATTAAAAGATCTGCATGAAGTAGAGTGGAAAATTATATTAAAACCTACAATTCACATTTTTTTTAATAATTGATTGTAATGTGTAGTCATATTTATAAGTGATTTGTAATATATCACAATCGGTGTGCTTGAAATTCTGAAAATGTAATCTTTGCCGTATCATACAGTATATTTTTCATTTTTCATTTTGAATTAAGAAAACAAATATTCTGAAATGTGAGCATGCTCATAAATATATTGTATGATATAACATCTTTTAATATTGTACGGAGTATATTGTATATTTGGTCTTCTATATTCAACGATCATCAACAAATTGGATTGGTTACCATAAAAGATTAATTTATATTCCTCCCTATGCAACTAATCTTTGTTGTAGTAGTGTTCTTCATTCTTCATTTTCACCCCATTTCCGTTTTTTTTGCATTGTTTGATTGAGTCTAAAGATATTATTTACCCAGGATTGGAAGATAAATTTATATTTAATTTATTGATTGATCAAACATTAGTTTCCATTTTTTTTTGCAGATTGAGTATAAAGATTATAAAAAGATTCCATAGTTGGCAGAAAAGAAATTGGGAAAGCTGTCAGAAAAGGAAATGGAAAATTATTCACAGTTGACGTTTGTCTAGTGAAAATTAGTCCTCATTTATTATTAAAGAATATCCAAAGATTATTAAAAAACATCCAAAGATTCCCTGTGATAGTAGGCGGGAAAATCAGGATTGAGAGTGAATGTGACGTTGCCACGTGTCCAGTGGTTCCTCTATTATACTTTTATATAAATATAGACTATAACTTTTACACATAAAAATATATAATGCATTTATACATACTCGTACAACTAATGTACCGATATAAATAATATTTAATCCGTCTTAATTAAAACGGATAATTCTCTCTTAAGCAAGACTTACCGCTGAAAAAGAAAAACCGGGTTGCGAAACGTCCTCGACGTTTTTTTTTAAAAAAAAGACACACATACCCTTACTCTCTCTCTCTCTCTCTCTCTCTCTCTCTCTCTCTCTCTCTCTCTCTCTCTCTCTCTTTCATTACTAACTTTCTCTCTTTCACTCTCTAACTCTCCCTACCACCCCGCCGCACCACATCACCGCACCACCACCGCCACTGCATCACCAACCCACCACCGCAGCACCTCCACCACCACCGTAGCAACACGACTGACGACGGCAACACCAACCATTTCTCAATTTCCTCCGTTATTCTCAAGTAAGTCGGTTTTTTTTGAATTAATTTAGATTTAGTTATATAATTTCATTTTAATTAGGCTAGTACTGTATGTTTGTCTTGATTTGAATGAATTCTTGTTTCAATTTCGTTCTACTTCTTCATTCTCGTTCTTTTCTTGTTTCTTTTCGCAATTCGGTTGTTGTTGTTGTTGTTGTTGTTGTTGTTGTTGTTGTTGTTGTTGTTGTTGTTGTTGTTGTTGTTGTTGTTGTTGTTGTTGTTGTTGTTGTTGTTGTTGTTGTTGTTGTTGTTGTTGTTGTTGTTGTTGTTGTTGTTGTTGTTGTTGTTGTTGTTGTTGTTGTTGTTGTTGTTGTTGTTGTTGTTGTTGTTGTTGTTGTTGTTGTTGTTGTTGTTGTTGTTGTTGTTGTTGTTGTTGTTGTTGTTGTTGTTGTTGTTGTTGTTGTTGTTGTTGTTGTTGTTGTTGTTGTTGTTGTTGTTGTTGTTGTTGTTGTTGTTGTTGTTGTTGTTGTTGTTGTTGTTGTTGTTGTTGTTGTTGTTGTTGTTGTTGTTGTTGTTGTTGTTGTTGTTGTTGTTGTTGTTGTTGTTGTTGTTGTTGTTGTTGTTGTTGTTGTTGTTGTTGTTGTTGTTGTTGTTGTTGTTGTTGTTGTTGTTGTTGTTGTTGTTGTTGTTGTTGTTGTTGTTGTTGTTGTTGTTTTTAGTGTTGTTTTTTGTCGATGAATTTGTTTGTTGTCGATGGCTTTGTTGTTGTTTTTCTCGATGGATTTGTTGTTGTAGTTGTCGGGTTTGTTAGAGTGGGGTTATCGAGGAAGGAACTTCGTCATCTGGAAGGGACAGAGACGTTGAAGTTCATCGTCTGGTAGGGGCATGAATGTTGAGTTTCTTAGTCTGTTTTGGGGAAGGCCATAGAAAGTAGTCGTCCTGGTTGGGGTAGGACGTTCAAGTTCAACGTCTAGTCTGGGGAAGGACGTTGAAGATCAACGTCTTGTTGGGCAAGGACGGTGAAATCGTCCGTCTAAATTGGATGAAGACGTTGAGATTCATGGTCTTACCTGGTCTTAGATGTTGAAATTGGTACGGTTCGAAACTTTGTCGTCTAAGCTAACCAACCAAAACAATATTTATAGACTAAATAAACTACTCTTAGTAGAGTGGTAAGTAAAGGTCGGATCCCAAAGGACGGGTATTGAATTAAGTTGTCGGTTATAGAAAGTTATGTCTTAGGGTGTCACAAATTGGGTTGATATTTGAGGTATCAAACTACACTACTTAACAATAAAATGTAAAGAAATGGAAGTAAAACAAGCAAGTAAAGTGGGGGTTTGAAAACAATAAATTAAGGCACTAGGGTGTCGTGGGTTCATAATGGATTCATGGTGGTGATCATACAAACATGTTTACATAGTTGCAAGCAAACTATTGTTGTAGTGGAATCGAGTTAGTTTATGTCTTACAATTCCTAGGAAGATTTGGGTTCCGGAGCCGAGTCAGTCAAGACTGTACAACACCTACAAGTCGACTTAGTTTATTCCTATTCACTTTTATGCATGGTCTAACAAGACTTGAGTTAGTTTATATCTTACAAGTCTTGTTGAATAGATAAGAGATGTATGCATGCAAGGTTTTAAATCAAGCAATTTATCAAGCATAACATGTGCATAAGTTGACACTACAACAAGCAAGCAATATTATGAAAACATATTAGATTAAGTATGGATCTACCTCCATGTTTTAGTTCCCTTAATCTCCCATTAACCCTAGCTAGAAGACTATTCACTCATGATTATGGTGAACATGCTAATAAAGTTGTTAATCATATTAGCAAAGTGAAACTTGATGAATGAGTAAGCAATAATTAATTAAGCAAGGGTAAAAGGAATTATACCAACTTGAGGATGATCCAAATAAATAAGCAAAGAATAATAGAAGAACACTTGATGAATGATGAAGAGTTGTCAAGCCTTCAATAAACCCAAACAGTCTTCAAATTACCCAACTAAAACTAAGAACGCTTGAATGATTAAAGAGAAATTAAGATTTGATTAATATTGAATTGAGTGAATACAACTTGATTAGTAATATCTAAACTTGATTAATGTTAAATTATAACTTGGTGATTAATCCCCTAACACATGGAGTATTTATACTAAGTACAAGTATTTGTGACACCCTTAAATAACGCGATAAATTAACACCTAAAATCTACGGAAAAACTGGTAGGATATGTTTGTAATTGGTCCAATTATATAAAAACCTGTAATTTCAAAAAATTTTCTAAACCAATCACAACATTTCCAACATTCCCAAGAGGCGGGTGCCAAAACCTGCAATGCTAACGAACTAATTTACATGCCATAGCTAACGATAAGAAAATGTAATAATACAAACCCAAAATAGAAAAGGGAGACATATGTCCCTTCAGAATATATACAAAACCAAAAGATAAAAGGTTTACTATAAGAATAGCCAAAACTAGGTCCAAGGTTCCTTATGCTCACTAGCTCGTCTGTGACCCCAACAAAGCATCAACAACCTGTCAATCGCATTTTATACAAACACGAAAGCCACAATTCGGTGGGGAGTAACTTCGAGTCCTCCCGATACCACGAATCGTCAAAATTAATGTAACATGTAGTAAAACATGTAAACAATATGATAAACAATGTAATTATCATGTAATCTAACCTATGACCCCTAAACTGACCAAACTAAACTATCATGTGAATCATATAACAAATAGTAATCCAAACTTTATCAATCAGAACCCGCTTACATCTCACCTATTACAGATTCATAAAATCACCATACAAGAAAGGGCAATATATCAAAGACAGGCATAAGTTCTTAGCACCGTCAATAGTCACTCAGAACTCGAGTCTATACCACGAGGTAGGGAAGGTAATCGAACCGGTATCTTGGCTCGGCGGTTAATATTAATAAAACATGGCCAAGACACAACACAACCCTAGCCTAAAATCTGCTTGAGACCTAGACATGCGGATACACACCACCGCACCCAAGACCCACAATTTTTCTAAAACAAAGTGAGTACCCTAAGGAGTCCACCAAAGGGTTGGCTAGTACTTAAGCTGACCACTTACTAACAAAATAAGTAACGAGGTCATGCCCCAACTTGGATATAAATCCACTAGTCAGGAACACAAAGGCTATCAAGCAGTGAACATATACTCGTCAAAGACTATAAAGACCTATCTATGATGAAGGCCGAAATACTCACCTAGGACCTAGTCCCAGCTAGTCCCAGCTTGAATACTTTAGCCCACACCACACAAGACAAGTAAGACACCCACTTAACCATAAGAGGACAAAAAGTCCAACTTACCAACCTAAATGCTAACGTTCTATCATGTGAAAGGCTATATAAATGTCTATTCAGCAAACAATCCAACAATATCCTCAATAAGTATTCAATACTAATTTCCAATTCTAACAATATTAACCATGTTAAAGGCTTCAGGGAATCTAGGGCCGTTTCTACAATACAAGAAGCTACTTAAATCAACTAATTACACATGTGAAATAAAAATATAATAAATGGCCTAAAACAAGAAAAAGGCCGATTATCTAATTCATTCAACCGAATTTTTACCCGCAACCTCGGCCTGCTGCGGCAGTGCGGGTTAAATTGCGGCTGACCAATCACTCAATTAACTGACATCGCATCAGTCAAAGGGACTAAGGCTCAGTTTTCGGCACAATCAACAAAACATTACAATTATCGCTATATAATTCATTCTGAGCCTAATCTTTACAATTTCATTTTCTAACCTATACTAACATGTGCAACTACCAAAATAAATATAATTTTTACCTTTAACATAATTTTTATTACTAATTTGATTTAATTCAAAAGTTTACCCATACATTACTTATTCTAATTATCTCATTAATGAACCTAAAATGACGAACAATGCATGGAAAATCAAACAAGCAACGGGCCGACCGACCGGGCCAGCCATGGGCAGCCCGTGGTCTGCCGGTCAACTGCCAGGAACTCTTTCGCCCCCTACACCTCTCTTTTTTCCATTTTTGTTCATTATAACATCGTCTGAACACTAATTAATCGTTCCCAATTCAACTTTGTTAACTTAAACTAACAAAAGGCATAAATTAAGCATGCATGCATCAAATTTTAACATGTGAAAATTTCTACTCAAACCAAAAATCACAAAACATCCAAAAACAACAAAGCATGTGACGATCTTTCGTCGAGTAACTCGAAATATGTTACCTTAAGCTAGAAAAAGAGCAATTAGCACCTTAAACCCAAACCCTAACAAGCACTAGCCGCTATCCTCGACAATATACGAGTCCCCAAACTCGTCCTCCAATTCTTCACCTAATTAAACAATAGAAACACACAAATAAGCACAAATACCGAAATTTACCCAAAATTCGTCTTAAAAAAACTTCAAGAAAACTGAAATTAAAACATACAAGGTTGTAGATCTCGACGAGGGGATTCCGGAAATGTAAATTTCGTGAAAATCCGAGTAGAAATGAGGGAGATGTGACGATTTTAGCTTGGAATTGTATATGAAAATGGTGTTTTGATAAATTTGGGAAATGTTAGAGGATGAAGAACAAGAAAACCAGAAAAATGAAGGGGAAGGGGGACTGGTCCGCGGGAAAGGAGAGAAAGAAAGGAAAGAGCGGGTTTGAGTCGGGATTTTTCGAGTCGGTTTTGACTCGTTTCGATAATAATTAAAACCGTAAGTCAAATGCAAATTCCGACAAGACCAAAGTTTTTAAACACGAGATTACAAGAAAATTGAATACTCATACGACCCATTTCCAAATTCGTTTACCCAATGTTCAAAAGAATTGTCATTATCCCCCCGATACGCCCTTATTTCGAAATAAAAAGTTTTACACGGTTTAAACTATTTTTAAACATCTCGAAACTATCAAAATAAATACTTTTCTTCAAAATATAATAAAATTATATTTCTTTGAATTATTTTTACTTTAAATACACTAATGTCAAATTTTACTTGATTAATTAATTATTTTCGAAATATATTAACGGTCCAAATTACGGGCGTTACAATCACCCTCCTTTTAAAAAGTTTAGCCCTCGAAACTTAGAAGGAGAAATTATAGTTATAAGAAAATATAGGTATCTTTCCAATGAAACGGTGATACTCTTGTTGATCAGACAAGAACATCCACATTCATATCAAGATATAATAATAAAAAAAAAATATTTCTACACCAATAAATGAGAAAACCCATTATTGGGACGTCACCAACAACGAGATTAAACACTCATTAATGTTAAAACCATTAAAAATCATATAAGTATTTTCAAAATTTTAGCTTAAAGTTCTATAGTAAGAATACTATCTTTACTAATTATGATTAAATAAGGCTTAGTAACTCGGAAAAAGAGTAAGAAAAGGAATCATTACACAAAACGAGAAATAGCTTAGATATCCAATCGAACACTAGGGTTGAAAGAGAGTGAGAAATCATTTTCAAATGTTATAGAAAAAGGTAAATTTGTAAATTTACTCCAAGTAAATGAACCAAAAGTTTACTCAAACTATATAGAATCTATGCAAGATGGAAAACAACTCGGGAATGAGAAGTGCAAGTCGCGATAGGGAACTCACACCCAACAGACAAGAAGGAATTGAACTTTTACAGGTGGAATTTTTTTTTTTTTTGATGAAGTCAATAAAGATGTCAACGAACCAGACGCTTTACTCAAGAGGTCAAATGAGTTCCATAAAGGCGAGCACAACGGAACAAGCCAGAATAGCAAGAATGACAATTGTCGGAGATCGGAATTAGGAAGATCGGTACATCGAGAAAGGTTCACTCAATTATCCAACCACAGAGTCATCCTACTAGGTCCTCCGAACATCAACGGGGCAACAACCGGAGGCCACACGATCCAAAGAGCCATCGAACCACTCCTCGACAAGTCTACTCATAAGCTAATCCTTGAGACAATCCTATCCTCTACAATTATAACTTAACAGTTTCCCAATCAAAATGTTTCCACCAGTATTCTCCATCAAACAAACGCAAAATCCAAAGTCGAAACTAGTAACAATATTATACCCTTACCAAGATTCAATATTCTCAAACGCATTCATGCTTGAAACCAACCCACAAGCAACAAGTTGCACTATCCAATCCATAATTAGCACTAACTATAAGATAAATGGGTTCATCACACAAATCATCTGATCGGTTTACTCAAGGTTCACTATCCTACTTCCCAACATTATTCCAATTCCAATAGAAAGATTCCTCAAAGGATTAAATATAAGGTCCAAATTTACAATAACAATCCACAGACTTAACTATCAATCCCCAATTCCGTAAAGTAAGGATCAAATGACAAACGACAATCCCCGAACGACGATGCCCAAAACAAATCCAAAATAACCATAGAAATACTCCACCCAGGTAAACTAATCCCATTAGTCTCATCATCAAATTGAAACCAAAGTGGGTCTTATACCACCAAAACACGCGAACCTTAACTCGCAAGGAGACTACATCATTGCCATCATAAGAATTCCATCAAAAATCTAGCTCTCATATCACAGGGTCAAATACAGACACAAACTCCTACACTAATTCCCGACAAAAATCAAAATACAAAAATCCTCAAATCATATCCCACTAACTCTGTAAACATGGTCAACAAGGTACCAACTATACTAAGTAGATAAAGAGTTATAACGGAATAGAGAAACGGTAAAATATTTTCGAAGGATGCATGAGCATGACAAGTTAGGAAACTAAGGAGTCGGACCGTAAAAATAACGGTTGACAGAAATAAGAGGTACTCGAGTTAAGAAGATATTTCGGGCAAGAAGAAGATACGTAAACTTCGGCATAAAAACAGGGTTCAACAAATGCTAAAGAGAAGGAGAGGAGAACAACAGCGGCATAATGAAAGGGTTACCGCTTAACCCAAACACTCCTCAAAGCTTATGATTGCTATGATAAAGTTACATCACTAAGGTGCTCAACAAAGACTCAAAAGTCTACCACATCATAGGATTAACAAGGACTCACAATGGTAGGTTTTCCTCAACTCAATTGGTTCCAAGAGCCAAAATCAATTCACCACACAAATTCATTTGTTACCATCCAAGTCCCAAGGTATCTCCTTTACAATTCTCGTCATCGAACTTCACTTGCTATGTCATCCCCAAGTACTATGGCTTGTTTACCCCCTCATCTCACCACTTAATACTTCTAGTCTCCGATACCATGAATTAGAATCGCATCTTTGAACTCACGAACTACATCGAACAACTTTCCACCAAAATTCCCAAATTCAGATATGATTAATAAAGTCAACAAGGGCTACTCTATACTAAATTTGGTCAACTCAAAAGGTTTAACAAACTAACTAATTCCAAAGTACGATACCAAACCATTAAGCAACGTCAATGTCCTATTGTATTCCTTTCAAGGCCTACAAGGATTAGGGCTAACTATCATTCCTTTAATTCTCCATAAGAAACATCGAGACTCTCAAATGAAGTAGCTCAGGTTCATTCCATCTTATGTGCTAAGGTAGTACCCATGCTCAATCATCTATAACAAATAAGCTCTCAATAGACATAAATCCAAAGGTGTTCCTCAACTCACTAGGCTCTCATATCATGCGCAACTAACAAGTCTAACCAAAGGATCCCAAGTTATATTCTCCTATACCACTCAAACCTTAACCAATCAATTTCTCAACTCGTTCACGCCCTCCAATGATACATTCTCTCAAAACCGGGTTCTCTTGAACAAGGGAACTATCCTGCGGAATAAAAGGAAGATGTCCACATGGGCTTTATTATAAGAAGAAAACGAACCTAAGATGAATCGGGAGAAAGAATTGAAAGGTAGTTACCAAGGCGAGAGAAGAGGAATTTGAAAGACGAATAAACAACGAGATTGGAAGACTAAGGTAAGATTGCATTATCTACATCTATTGGAGAGCCATCTTACAAAAGAGAAAATCAATTAGTACCTAACAATTAGCAATCACAAACAGACTACCACATAAAATCCTAAATCTACCCATCCTACCCATCTCTCAAGTTTATTATTTAAAGGTCAAGTGATTTTAAGTGGGGTGCACAAACGTGCGTCGGGAGCAAATAAGCTCTGATACCAACTGTGACACCCTTAAATAACGCGATAAATTAACACCTAAAATCTACGGAAAAACTGGTAGGATATGTTTGTAATTGGTCCAATTATATAAAAACCTGTAATTTCAAAAAATTTTCTAAACCAATCACAACATTTCCAACATTCCCAAGAGGCGGGTGCCAAAACCTGCAATGCTAACGAACTAATTTACATGCCATAGCTAACGATAAGAAAATGTAATAATACAAACCCAAAATAGAAAAGGGAGACATATGTCCCTTCAAAATATATACAAAACCAAAAGATAAAAGGTTTACTATAAGAATAGCCAAAACTAGGTCCAAGGTTCCTTATGCTCACTAGCTCGTCTGTGACCCCAACAAAGTATCAACAACCTGTCAATCGCATTTTATACAAACACGAAAGCCACAATTCAGTGGGGAGTAACTTCGAGTCCTCCCAGCCACGAATCGTCAAAATTAATGTAACATGTAGTAAAACATGTAAACAATATGATAAACAATGTAATTATCATGTAATCTAACCTATGACCCCTAAACTGACCAAACTAAACTATCATGTGAATCATATAACAAATAGTAATCCAAACTTTATCAACTGTAACCGGCTTACATCTCACCTATTACAGTTCATAAAATCACCATACAAGAAAGGGCAATATATATCAAAGACAGGCATAAGTTCTTAGCACCGTCAATAGTCACTCTGTAACTCGAGTCTATACCACGAGGTAGGGAAGGTAATCGAACCGGTATCTTGGCTCAGCGGTTAATATTAATAAAACATGGCCAAGACACAACACAACCCTAGCCTAAAATCTGCGCAGACCTAGACATGCGGATACACACCACCGCACCCAAGACCCACAATTTTTCTAAAACAAAGTGAGTACCCTAAGGAGTCCACCAAAGGGTTGGCTAGTACTTAAGCTGACCACTTACTAACAAAATAAGTAACGAGGTCATGCCCCAACTTGGATATAAATCCACTAGTCAGGAACACAAAGGCTATCAAGCAGTGAACATATACTCGTCAAAGACTATAAAGACCTATCTATGATGAAGGCCGAAATACTCACCTAGGACCTAGTCCCAGCTAGTCCCAGCTTGAATACTTTAGCCCACACCACATAAGACAAGTAAGACACCCACTTAACCATAAGAGGACAAAAAGTCCAACTTACCAACCTAAATGCTAACGTTCTATCATGTGAAAGGCTATATAAATGTCTATTCAGCAAACAATCCAACAGTATCCTCAATAAGTATTCAATACTAATTTCCAATTCTAACAATATTAACCATGTTAAAGGCTTCAGGGAATCTAGGGCCGTTTCTACAATACAAGAAGCTACTTAAATCAACTAATTACACATGTGAAATAAAAATATAATAAATGGCCTAAAACAAGAAAAAGGCCGATTATCTAATTCATTCAACCGAATTTTTACCCGCAACCCCACCTGCGGCGATGGTGCACGGGTTAAATTGCGGTGACCAATCACTCAATTAATCGACATCGCATCGATCAAAGGGACTAAGGCTCGGTTTTTCAAGACAATCAACAAAACATTACAATTATCGCTATATAATTCATTCTGAGCCTAATCTTTACAATTTCATTTTCTAACCTATACTAACATGTGCAACTACCAAAATAAATATAATTTTTACCTTTAACATAATTTTTATTACTAATTTGATTTAATTCAAAAGTTTACCCATACATTACTTATTCTAATTATCTCATTAATGAACCTAAAATGACGAACAATGCATGGAAAACCGCGAAACAAGCAACGGGCCGACCCGGGCCAGCCATGGGCTAGCCGTGGGCCTACCGGGCTTTCAGACTGCTGGAACTCTCGCCGCCCCCTACACCTCTCTTTTTTCCATTTTTGTTCATTATAACATCGTCTGAACACTAATTAATCGTTCCCAATTCAACTTTGTTAACTTAAACTAACAAAAGGCATAAATTAAGCATGCATGCATCAAATTTTAACATGTGAAAATTTCTACTCAAACCAAAAATCACAAAACATCCAAAAACAACAAAGCATGTGACGATCTTTCGTCGAGTAACTCGAAATATGTTACCTTAAGCTAGAAAAAGAGCAATTAGCACCTTAAACCCAAACCCTAACAAGCACTAGCCGCTATCCTCGACAATATACGAGTCCCCAAACTCGTCCTCCAATTCTTCACCTAATTAAACAATAGAAACACACAAATAAGCACAAATACCGAAATTTACCCAAAATTCGTCTTAAAAAAACTTCAATAAAACTGAAATTAAAACATACAAGGTTGTAGATCTCGACGAGGGGATTCCGGAAATGTAAATTTCGTGAAAATCCGAGTAGAAATGAGGGAGATGTGACGATTTTAGCTTGGAATTGTATATAAAAATGGTGTTTTGATAAATTTGGGAAATGTTAGAGGATGAAGAACAAGAAAACCAGAAAAATGAAGGGGAAGGGGGACTGGTCCGCGGGAAAGGAGAGAAAGAAAGGAAAGAGCGGGTTTGAGTCGGGATTTTTCGAGTCGGTTTTGACTCGTTTCGATAATAATTAAAACCGTAAGTCAAATGCAAATTCCGACAAGACCAAAGTTTTTAAACACGAGATTACAAGAAAATTGAATACTCATACGACCCATTTCCAAATTCGTTTACCCAATGTTCAAAAGAATTGTCATTATCCCCCCGATACGCCCTTATTTCGAAATAAAAAGTTTTACACGGTTTAAACTATTTTTAAACATCTCGAAACTATCAAAATAAATACTTTTCTTCAAAATATAATAAAATTATATTTCTTTGAATTATTTTTACTTTAAATACACTAATGTCAAATTTTACTTGATTAATTAATTATTTTCGAAATATATTAACGGTCCGAAATTACGGGGCGTTACAGTATTAGGGTAACTAAAGGCTTAAATGCCGATTAAGTCCTTAAGAATAAGATTAGTGCTTTGCAAGTCCCACAAGCAGCCGTCCGGATTGACATTGAAGCAAACTCGTGCTGCCCAGGGATCCGCTTGACCTGAAGGTGAGACGCCCGGATTGAGGCTTGAGACACCCGACCTGGGCCCGGGACCCCCGAATCTTTTCAGCTCTTCTTCTTCTTCTTCTTCTTTGACTGCCTAAGCATCCGTGGGGATCGTTGGGAGGTCGTAGGGGTCTTCATCATTGCCCATTCTAATTCATTTGTTCACTTAAGTCTTTAGTAATGGTCTCCTCTTTGATGCTTGGTCATTAGATGCACTCCATTTATCTCTATTTTGCTCCATAAATGCAAGGCTAACAATTCTGTCCTACCAAGGACACAAAACCTCAAAGAATATGCAAAGTAGGGAACCAAAGATAAGAAATGACGCTAATAAGCACTAGAAAGCATAGGAACGAGGCTAGTTCGGGGACTAAATGTGCACAAATATGAGTCACATCAAATATCCCCAAACGAACCTTTGCTCGTCCCGAGTAAAGCGGTGACCAAAACTATGACCCTTATTAATAATACTAGCCTATGTGAGACAATTAGCGGGTCTCACTCCTCCCCTTCAACTCACAACAAGACATCCATGAGGTAAGATGCCTTCTTGCAAGGCAAGGTGGGGCTTGCCAAAATTTCGATGCACCTTATCACTTAAGCACACAAAAACAAGTAAGGAATGCATGTACAAAAAGAATAGCTACTATCCTCATCTAAGTGGTGGAAATCATCTAAAGGGGAAGCAATCTAAGAGTACACATTTCATTGTAGATATCGTTTCTCCAAGTTACTAAGTGTGGGCATAGACACCTACACGATGAGCCGATCTGTGGACGTATAGCGGTCTTTTGAAAGCCACGCTCGGCGGCGTAAAAAATTCTTTCAACCAGATCGCTTTAGATCAGTCGGTTTCGTCTCGATAAGGGTCTCGAAATTATGCAAGAGATGTTCGGATTCGCCACCAAGCATTTGTGGGATACTTGGAACCCGTTCGAATCCACTTTATACCTAGGTCAACCAAGGCAAAAAGCGATGTTTTACATAGGTAATAAAGATAAGGAGCCGTCCCTCTTTAGCATCCTATCTCTAGAATGACTCTCGTACGCCCTGGATAAGGTCGTCCACTATCCAAAGTCTCTGAGTAAGAGGTGAAGGTACGTATTGGAAAGCCTTTTAATCGAACACACAATCCCGCCCGCGGTAGCGGCCTCTACTGATCGATCTTGGTTGGTTAAATGTAAAAGTTGATAAAACAGGTAAATGCATGAATGCGCATCCACGAGTTTGAACCTAACATGTGAGCTTTCTATGTCGGTTGATTAATCAAAGTATCAAGTATTTGATGTCAAGTTGGATTTAATGTTGATTTGCATGCAAGACGGAAATTAAACATACATTTACCGAGTTAGGTTTATGGTGCATAACGTGATCCATTTACCTTAGTAAGGCGTTTTGCAAATACAATGTAAGAGAGCAGATTTGTCATCTGATTCGTCCTGTATTCGGGTTATCCAAAGCCGGGATCGTCCTAGACAAGTGTTAGAAGGAATCAGGGTCTTTATCAGGCAGCCTATATAGGCGCGAGCCATCAGGAGATACAAACAGGCTTATCCTGATTTGGAATTCGAAAAATGGTTAGCCTGTTTAGGCGCGGGTCAGCACACGATTGAAGGGACGCCTTCTGACAATAAAAGTTTTGTGAAATGGTTTGAAAAGAGGGTGTTTGAACCCGTCTTGGTTTGAAAAGGTCGTTTAGACCGCTTTTGTGTTGATATCAAGAACGAGACTTGAATAATCGTCATTGTATTGACAATATTCGATGTCGGGTTCGATTTTGCAAGCTTGAAATGAATAGTTTTGAAAACGAATATGAACCAATTGTTTTAAGTTCATTTGTTTGTGATTAGTCAATGTTTATCATCGTACTTGAGTTTAAAAACGACATGGTATGTGAAACAATGGATGATTTTGTATTTATGACTAATGCATTTGTTTTGAAAATGTAAAGAAATGAAATAAAAGGTTTTAAAATACCTTTTAAAATGTAATTAACCAAATATAATCACCGAAATACGGATCAAACCGTCATGGTATTAGGAACCAAGGGTGAAAAAAATTTATGGTTAAAAGTTTGTCACGAAAATGATTTGAAATATTTGAAATGGTAAAAACAGATTACAAATAAGAAATGAAATAAAGGGGAAGATGAGACCAAACACGGCTGGATTAAGGCCCGAGAGGAGGTTTAGGCGCGAGCCGCCCTACTATAAAAGCAACACCTGTCTCCGGCCAAAATCCGGTTTTGGCTCATTTAATCCACGTTTGAATCATGTTATGCATGTTTTAAAATGTTATAGTCATAAAACAGATGAAAAACATGATAGAAGAGGATTTTTACACCCTCATACTTAC
The DNA here is from genome assembly GCF_048544455.1 of Silene latifolia. Taxonomy (NCBI): domain Eukaryota; kingdom Viridiplantae; phylum Streptophyta; class Magnoliopsida; order Caryophyllales; family Caryophyllaceae; genus Silene; species Silene latifolia. The sequence goes on along the minus strand of NC_133535.1, from coordinate 48,049,445 downwards.
ATGCTAGGCTTGAGACGAGAAATCGACAAAAGTGTATCAACTTGTTTGGTCGGAAAACGCAGTTTGAAAACCGTTTTAGCAATGTAAAAAGAGTGTTTTAAGTTTAGTGATGGTGTAGTTGCTCGAGATGGTCGGTCAAGTTATTTAAGGCATGATGACAATACCAAACAATGTGTAAGGCTTGTGTTTTCAATCGGTAGGTCGAAAACACGTGTCGGTTTGTGACTTGAGAAGTCGAGTCTAGAATTTTAAGGGAGAAATGAGGGGGTGGACACTCGCGTAACTTCAAAAGGTGGCATTTGAGGGGTATTTATAGAGAAATGGGTGGTTGTGTGCGTTTTGAGCGACGTGGCTGCATGGGCTGCTCGAAGAGGCGCAAGCTAATTCGCGGGTCTTCGAGGTGTCTTGCCACTATCACACAATTGTAATCATGATTTGTTCTATCCTATGTTTTGGATGACATGATTTGTATTTGACCATGAAGCATTCCGGGAATACTTAACATGGAAGTCTTGAAAAGTTTTGGTTTTTTATGTTTGACTCGGTTTGACTCGTTGTTGGAGTCGGGATTTGAATTTTTGAGTCGGTTTTTGGTCCGGCATCGGTTTTGACTCTAGTTAGTGTCATTGTGACCCCCGTCACCATGCAATAAACACTCCAGGTACTTTTGAAAAGTTTTGAAATGTTTTGTTTTCGAAATCTTTTTAAGTTTTCCGACGTATAGTTGTACAAAACTGACGATTAAAAAGTGCGATTCCTAAGCATGTTGTAGACCGATAACTATCGGGTGTTTGTTGAAGACTCGACAGATACTGGGTATCTACAGATCCCCCACTTTGACCGAGGCTTAGACAAGGCGAAAGTCAAAGTATAGCCCCAGGTCAATCGAAGATTACAACCTGGTGACTGAAGCGACGTCGAGGCGGCTCGAAAGAATTCGGGCCAAGGACCTGCTGTCGTGAAGGGCGACGCGCCGACGCCAAGGCGACTCGAGGATACGAGTCAAGGACCTATCGTCGGGAACAGTTTAGAGTCTGTCAACTGTCAGTTCGGGTCGTTTAAAGTCCGTTAGACTACGTACGAAAGCTCGCCAACCATAAGAAGGAGTCATACCTGAGGCATCTTCGGGATATGTCCTTGAGTTGTTTCTTGTTTGCGTACAAAGGCTCGCCAGCTGTGTTCCGGATATGATGGGGCTCGTCAGCCGCGTTGCGGATATGATAGAGCTCGCCAGCCGCGTTGAGGTTACGTTGTGAGGCTCGCCAGCCATGTCGGATGTGCGTTGTGAGGCTCGCCATCCATGTTGGATGTGCGTTGTGAGGCTCGCCAGCCATGTTGAAGGTCGGATGATCGACTGTGGGAAATAGCCGTGTTGGACGGGCCTATTTTGAGAGGTCGTTGAGTTAGTGGGCTCCGTGGAGAAGCCTCCGATATCCTACTTGGGAATCTAGGTGTTTATATTGGATGTTTGTGGTGCCGGAAAGGGATAGGCTCGTGAGCCTGGCTCCCGTGGTTAGCGGTGATTTTGAATGTCGAAGGGAGGTAACAATTTTTATTGCCGTTTGTTGGAAGTTTGTAGAAAAGGGCAGATGTGCATTCTGCCATTCGACGTGTGTTCGGGGATAACGGTTTCGATTTTGTCTTCCCACGATTTGAGATTTGTGAAGGGTAGTCAATTTCACTATCTTGTTTGAAGGTTTGACGGTTTTTAATGCCGTTTGCTTAAGGTTTGAACATGTCGTTGAAAATTTTGTGAGAATAGCGAATTTGAACTTCACAATTTATTTTTGTTTGAAAGTGACGGTTTTTAATATCATCGTTGAAGATTTGAAATTCGTGGAAATAGCGAATTTTTAATTTCACCATTTTGTTTTTTTGTTCGAGAAATGACAGTTTTTAATTCCGTCATTGAAATTTTTGTGAAAATAGCGAATTTGAATTTCACTATTTATTTTTGTATTTGAAAAATGACGGTTATTAATGCCGTCGTTGAAATTTGGTGAAAATAATGAATTTAAATTTCACTATTTTATTTTTGCATTTGAGAAATGACAGTTTTTAAAGCCGTCATTGAAATTTTGTGAAAATAGTGAATTTGAATTTCAGTATTTCGTTTTTGTATTTGAAAAATGATGGTTTTTAATTCCGTCGTTGAAAATTTCGAAAATAGCAAATTTGAATTTCACTAGTTTGTGTTTGCATTTGAAAAATGACGGTTTTTAATTCCGTCGTTGAAAATTTGAAGTTTGTGTGGGAATTGGGCCAAAGGCCAAAATTCCGCTGAATAAAGCAGGGAACGCCTGATTGAGGCGCGAGCAGTTGTGCGAGGGAAGGAGCTTCCCTGTTTCCAGTAAAAGGACGCGAGAAGTGGCTGCTCTCATTCTCACCCGTCTTCTTCGACACAAAATCAAAAAACCACGAAAAAGTCGCCATTTCGACTTTATTTCTTGCTTGACTTTGTTTCGTTAATTGAATTAGGGCGAAACCCTAACCTTTCGAAAATTAATTTGGGCGTTTTTGTTTGGCCCATTTTCGAGTGAAATTGATGATTGCATTAGGTTAGGAACCTATTTAGGAGTATATGGGTGCTTTTAGTTTGCATTTTGGTCCCCGTTCTCACTCCCTAGGCTCGAAAAACGTGAATGAGACGAAAAAATCGTCTTATTTCACAATGCCAAATTTGTTTGCTTGAGTTGTGTGTCCCCACTAGGTTGTATTGTAGTCGGAGACCGTCTTTGCCACATTGAACCTTCGTTGAGTGTTGTGGGCAAAATTTGAGTTTTTGCCTTTTTGTGACAGTCTTATGTCTAATGAAATAAGCGTCAGTTTGAGCCAGTTTGCCTTGAAATGGACATTAACGGTAGTTTAGGTCACTTTGAGTCCTGCTTAAATCACGTTGTTTTGTAGTGGTCGTATTTTGAATTTTTGACCTGTTTATGCCCGAATGGAGTAAAACTGCCTTTTTGAGCTGTGAAAAATACCCAGTTGTGTCGGGAATTTTTATTGTTTGTTTGTGGGCCTTGTGTGGGCCTTGAGATGTTGGGTGGTTTTTGTAATTTTTGTTGTTGTCCTGACTTGGGCGAGTCGGTTTTTTTGTGCGATTTTTATGAAGTGTTTTTGTTGGTTGGGTTTGGGTGGGTTTGCCCTTGTTCTGTTTTATATTTGCAGGTGGTTTGTATTTTTTGGATTTGTCCATTTTGTGCCGTCGTAATGCCGAAATTTCGGCTGACGTTTTTTTTGTCCTGATTGCAGGGGAGTGTTATGGGCCTACTGGATCCGGTGTTGAGACTTTAGAGGTCTTGTTTGGGACTGGGTCGGTTAATACTCCGGCGAGTGCGTCTGAGGCGGTGGTAGAGGATGCGTCAGAGGAGGAGGAGCCTACTGAGGAGGCCGTTGGAGCCGAGAGAGCTGCGGGGGCTCGTCAGGAGGCTGTTGTCGAGGCCGTTGGTGCTGAGGGAGCCACGGGGGCTCGGGAGGAGCCTGCTGTTGAGGCTGTTGGTGCTGGGAGGGCTCAGACAGGGTCCTCGGCCCACCAGACGGGAGCTTCAGAACGTCGCTCAGGTCGTTGTGAGGCCTCCTCCGCGCCGCGTGGAGTCTCGTGCGGGGAAGAGATGGAGAGTGGAGACGGATGCAGATGACGTCTTTGTCGAGAACTGGGATGTTAGACGGGTTACAGCCCTGCGGGGGTTAAACCTGCGGGCGGCGCCTGCTTGGGCTGAGGGCTTTGACGGTAGCCAGCTATTGTTGCGGCTAGACACTCGCATCTCCTACCGGACACATGAGGGCTTGGTGAGTTTGCTGCTTTGTTGAGTTTTTGTTGTTTTTGTTGTTTCAGACCTGGATAGGTATTCTGATGCTGTTTGTTTCCCAATTTCAGGAGATTCCTACCATGAGGACTTTCTCAGGCTTCTCGACTTGTCTGGGTTTCTACGAAGTTCTCCAGGCCGGTACGAGGGCGTTGATAGAGAGGTCGGCTATGGGGCCGTTGATGGCTGATTGGCGCGACAATCACAGGGCTTCGATTAGGTCAAACCTGTGTCTGATCCGTGCCATGTTGGACCGTTACTGGGATACGATATCGTCGTTCCACTTGGAGTTCGGAGAGTTCGGTGTCACCTTGGAGGACTTTGCGATGATATCGGGCCTTCCCTGTAGCGAGACGCCTATTGAGTTCCCGGAGACGCCGAAAAGTGTGTCTTCCGCCGTAGTTACGGGTTTGATCGGCAAGGTTTTGCCTGCGCCGACTGACATCACTCCTTTCCTCATTGCGAACTCATATGTGAGGGACTACTTCAGGGGGAGAGTGGCTGGATTCGTTCCGGCGCCGTTGGCGAGTCTGGAGGCTGAGGCTGACGTGCAGGAGACGCGGTTGTAGTACTTCTTGGGTACTACATACTTTGGTGACAAGGGTGAGCGCTTGTCGACCAAAATACTTCCTCTGGTTGCTGACTTGGATGCCTTGGGTCAGTTTGACTGGGTGACGCCGGCTTTGGCAAGTTTTACTAGTTACCTGCACGCTGCATTTCGTCCGGAGGTGATAGGGTACGGGAGTTCTCCCGCTTTGGTTGGTCCCGGCCTTATCTTGGAGGTGCGAGCATTTTTGTTTTGGTTTTGATTTTGATTGTGATTTTTTGATTGATTTTTGATTTGACTTTTGAGTTTTGGCAATTTTTGAAAAATTGGCTGATTTGTGGTTGTTGTGTTTTGTTACAGGCTTGGTTGTATGCTTAATTCATCCCCCTGTGCCCAAGGACAACGGGTGACGTGCCTTCGGCTTACCCTGCTGTTAGGGGTTGGACGGTGGCTTCGAAGAAGTCGACCAAGTCGACTTTTGAGGACAGCAGGCGTCGGGTGAACGCCCTCCGAGTTGGTGACGTAAGTCATTGCTTCTTATCTCTTTTGTTTAGTAGAAACGGATAGATATAGGATGACTAGGTAGCTTAGAAAGCCCCTAGTTAGTTGATTAGCCTTGACTTGAGTGAAGTTTGTCGGGTGGCCTTGGGAGCACTACACAAGCATGTCGGCTGCTGTCAGGGAGCGTCTGCGACCTCGCAGTTACCAGCGCTTGTACCTCGAGACGGCGATCGAGCCGCTTTGGTACCTGGGTGAGCGTTTAGCTCGTCAGTGTTTTAGGGAGACCTTTGTGGTGCCGGTCGACCCGCCTATGGTGTTCTTCTAGGAGTCGACACCCGATGTAGTGGAGGAGCACCTTCACAGCCGTGGAGGTGAGGAGCTGCTGTTACGGGAGGCCGACTACGGCACCTTCTGTTTTTTGAGGCTTGCCAAGTACCCGATTGATGTATGTTTTCCTCTGTTCTTCGTTTTCGTTGCCTTTTTTGCTCTTTGGCGAAAGGGTTTGTTACCTTCGATGTGAATTCCTGTTGTAGGGTGTTGACGCGCTCATGAGGACTCAGCCCTCAGTTATCCCGACACGAACTACCTTCTAGGGGCCGGGTGGCGAGGAGTTGCAGATGCGTCTACCAGAGCCTGCGGCTGCGGAGGTGACCGACGCTGGCATGGAGTGGAGGTTGACAATTCTGAGGGCGAGTTTCTGATTTGAATACTCCTTCTTGTTTGTATTTTGCCTTGCATTCTTGTTGTGTTGAAGGACTTTTCCGGTTGTAGGTGTCGACCACTAGTCATCAGGCTTTGTGGCAGATGGCTAACCGGTGGAGGGCACTTGTTGGTGACCTGGCCGCGAGGGAGTCTCGGCTCGCACATGTTTTTTTTGTTGGTTGTGTTGTGTGTTTTTGTGTTGCATTTCACGTTTAGATCTCAATGACTTGTATTGTGTTTTGCAGGGTACTGCGGATCCGGCGGAGCTTGCTCGGGCCGTGCTGAGTTGGACGCAGCGAGGTCGACGATCCAGGCACAGGAGCTGGGGATCATCAATCGGGACCAGGAGCTGAGGCGTCGTGAGGACGGGTTGCGAAGTCGAGATACGCAGATTGCCTCTCTTAGGGCTCAGTTGGCTGCGGCGAAGGAGCTTCGCGTCACGATGGAGTACGAGATGTTGGAGAGTTCTCCGAAGAGGGGGCCCGAGCATGAGGTGGTGTCTGCTTTGCCCGCGACTCCTCGTGAGACCGAGACTGGTCCAACGGGAGGCGTTGAGTAGTTGTAGTTATTTGCCCGTGTTTTGGACTTCTGTTTGTACATATTTACACTTTGCGTGAGGCGGTTTGTATATATGTGTTTTTGGATTGTAGTCTATTTTGTTTGGCTTTTTTGTGTTGTGTTTCGGAGGAGCACGGTCAGCTGCTGATTCCCTTTTGCCTTGCATTTGTTTCTACATCGTTAGTGTAGAAAACAAGCGACAGGTAGCACATATGCACATACGTAAACACACAAAAGCATTTGATGAAAACAAAAATAACCACGATGACTCGAAGTTAAAATTTGAAAATTAAATTTTGAAAATTCCATGAGAGGTCGTCACGTTTGAATTTTTCAAATGAAATTGTTTTGAAATTTTGAGCAATTAACTCTTGTTTGAATTAAATTACATCGAATTTTGCTGAAAATTGATTTGTAACTCTAAAAACTAAAACTCAAACCGTCACAGATCCGTCGCGTTATCAATTCTCGATTCTCAATTTTGTGGGAAATGTGAAAAATCAAATTTTTTTTGGAATTTTCGACTGACATGTAAACTGATGCGTGTCCTAAATATGACGTTTTACACCCTATTTTACACGCATTTCAGAGCTCAATTATGTAGTTTGTGCTACTATTTTCCCTATTTCCGTCTACTTTCGTGTTTTTGTGTAATATTGCAGAAATGTGAAGAATTCAGCGGAAAATGAGCCGAATCCGTCCCCGAGTATTTATCATAGGACCTGACATGAAGTAGTGACTCGAGGAATGAGCTTGGTGCGCGTTTCAAGGCCTAAAGATAGCAAAAGCATGGGTGCCTACGAGTTTAACAAGCAAAGAAGTACTTCACGATATTGCAGCCTGCTTCAGATGGCAATATCTCGAGTTCTAGAGCTGATAATAGAGTTATTCTAATTGGAGGTGAAATCTTATCCTCTTAGCTTTCCTACGCCGCATAGAACGCCTGATTTGACCAAATAACGAAGAAATGGCAGCTCTTTTAAGATCGTTGCGTGCTGCAGAATTCGTCAGAATGCATTACTGTACAACACCCTTGGTCGATCGACTGGCCTACATGGTCGATCGGCCAGAGCGCGAATTCCAGAAGCTACTGTGCCAGGTACCTTGGTCGATCGATGGACTCATTGGTCGATCGACCAAGCTTCAATCTGACGCAAATTAAGAACGAGAATTAGAAAGCCCATTGTATTTTAGGTTTAGGAATAAGAGTTGCGTGATTACTCTATTTAAGGATGACTCCTGTAATCAGGGGGGGAGGACCGAATCTCGGGGAATACCGAGATCAGGTATTCGCCATAGTTTAGTTTTGCAATTACTTTAAATTTCTCAATAAAAGTTCGTTCTTTGCATTCAATTACAATTCTTCTTTTTACCTCTTGTTTCGGTAATTGTTCCTTTATTTCAGTTTTAATTCGTTGCTTTAATTCGTTTCAGTAGTTTAGAATTGATTAGATTAGTTCCCAAAGCCATCAATATTTCGTTTTATGCATCTCTATTGCTTAGTTAGTTTAATTATGTATTCGTTTTCGTTAATTGTTAATTTAGTTGTTGTTATTAATTCTATCATGCGTAGCTAAATATTCCTGTGCTAAGATGCGAAGGGATCTGTAGCGAAGACGACGTAGAATAGGTGACCTGATGACGGACCATGGTCGATCGACTGGATTAGTCAGTCCCTGTTGGTCGATCGACTAGCTTAGCTGGTCGATCGACCGACGCGCGATAGAATAGCACCGTTTCAATGTTTTAATTGCAATATTTGACAACGAGATCGAGAGGAGACTTGTTAAATACTTAGGAATTGACCGACCCATAGATCGAGAGATAGGGGAGGGAATCTGACTAAATTGAAACGACTAAATCTTACTAAGATCGAAAGATAGGTAAAGTTTAGGCATTAGGAATCACTTTTCGGGGCGAGAGCTAGTATTAGTGAGACCTAGGGACCAGTGGCATAGGCTGAGAGGCGCTACTAGTTAAGAATGCACCGAGAGGACTTCTTATTTTCCCGCCTATCGTGATTATTCGGACTTACTTAGGAACCCATCGTCGTAGCTACAGTGAACCGACCGTTTTAACATTCTTTTTATCATTGTTTACATCTTTTGCTACTATTATTTATTTATTTAGTTTATGTTATTAGATTTAGTTATAATTCTCATCAAAACCCCCTCACTGTTACCGTTAGACTAGAATTGAAAGCAACTATAATCTCCCTACCTCCCTGCGGATCGACCCTTACTACCACTTTCTAGTTGTAGTTTGGTTTTATAAATATTATTTTTGGTGCACACAACGACAGGCATCCTAAACGATCCATCACGGATCGGGGCGACCAACCCTTCCCCCCTAAAAAAGAAGAGAAAAAAACCTATATGTTTAAAGCTGCGTAGTGGAAACCGTGCCAGATTTCGTAAAAAGCGAAAACAAGGAAATGTGAGTGTGAGAAAACACAAAAATTCCTGGATAGGCTCGAAAGGGCGCGAGTCCTGCGGCGGGAGGATTTAGGTTTCAGGAAGAAACACAACTTGATAGGGACAAATCAAGGTGCTGATTCTGAGGACCAGCCCAAAGAGGCGCGAGGCCATAGGCGATGGAAGGGAGCTTCCCCTTTTTTTCGGAAAAAAGCGCCGATTATTTTGTATAAATAGGGACGTTTGTGCTTCATTGTTTCATCATCTGAAACACGAAAAACATCTCTACGAAAACCTCTCCTCTTCTTCCACAAAATAATTCATGGATGCTTTCGAAAATAGGTTGCGACATTGGTGTCGAGACTTGTCACCTCTCGAGAAGTGTCAACTCGTTGTAATGGGAGTTGGTCAATTGTTGGTGCTTCATCAAGTCAAGGTGCAATCCTCGTTCCTTGAAGCATGCACTCGGTTTTGGGATTCGAAACATCATGTTTTCGTTTTCCCGAAAGGTGAAATTTTCCCTCTTGCCGAAGAGGTGGCGCCATTGGAGAGTGGCCGGGTTGCACTCAGGTGCTCTCTCCGACTCAGTTGTGTTACAAAGAGAAGTTTCGTTCAATGTTGGGCTTGTCAACGAGCCAACTGAACTCTCTCCTTGCTCCCTATGGTGTGGATATGTTGGCTCTTATCAACATTTTCTCGAACCGGTTGGATGTCAATGTTTTGGAGATGGTTAGGAGAAGGGCTCTTGCCTTTTTCCTAGTGCACGCATACCTCCTTGTCGATGCCTTAAAGAAGGAGGGGTCAAAGTGTTATGGTAGTATGGCCCTTGTGCATATAGTTGAGCAAATGGATTACGGTTGGGATCCATCATGGTTGGTACTTGGCGAGATCATCCAAGCATTGGATAAGAAGGGCTCTTGTGGAGAATCTCCTTCTTTTGGATCCCCAAGGATCCTCCAACTGTGGCTATTGGAGAGGCTAAGGTATGTAGAGCCTTCGACCGATTCTTCTTCTTACTCCTTCCGTCACCTTACTATGAGGAAGAAGTTGTACTCGGATAGTTTTGCATCCACCGGGGCCTATTGGACCTCGAGATTGGTGGAGGAGGGTAGTCCTCATATCCGTTGGGTGGTGCCATGGTGGCACTTGAGGTCCTTCACGGGGTTACCCTCTTCGGCCGCTAGTTCTTGTTCTTTGATGGTGGTGGGTTTGAAGGTTGCTTCCTTCATTTATCCCAAAAGGCTCATGAGGCAAATGGGGCGTCAACAAAAGGTGCCTGCTCAAGATACTCTCATCCAAGAGAGTGTTTTTCGAAATTCCGAGCTCGTGGAGATCTTTGAAAGATGGTGGGCCACTCGGCCGACTTGGGAGGTACCAAACCCCGTTGCCACAACATGGGTGACTCCCGCTTATGTCAAGTGGTCAAGAGCTCCAACCTTGGAGGAAAGGTCCAAATCTCGTAAGGATGAGATCGTCGGCATGAAGTTTAGAGAGGTTGGCAAGGCCAACCATGACTTATTTGACGATTTTACCGATGATTCTAGCCCGGATGTAATGAGGCCACCAAAGAGGAGAAGATCGGGTCCCAAAGAAGTAGTGGGTCGCGTATGGGCTTGGCTTGGACCGAGTTTGAGGTCATGCAAGAGACCGGAGGCTGTCGCCGTTGTAGATCCGTCGAGAATTCGTTCCGAAGAGGAAGTCCATGCTAGGCGGGCCAACAAGAAGAACAAGGGGAAGATGTACCCCGAGGGCAAAGGTAAGGGTAAAATGGAAGAATAAAGACCTCCATTAACCGTTTTATTATTATGTTGTATTAGTGTTGTGAGTTTTTATTATGTTGTACTAGCTAAGTATTGTGTATTTTGTGCTAGTTTTACTATGTGAGATGTCTTAGTCGTCATTCTAGCTTTGACAAGTTGTAGACTTGCTTAGCTTTATTTGTTGTCAAATTTGTAATCCATCTCATTATTAATTAAATAAGAGGATTGCTTATGCCAAAAGAATTTGTGAACGCTTGTTTCTTCCATCCATTTTGTAAAGGCAATTCAGTTTGAATTATCCTAAACATCGCACTTGGGAAATGGGATTTTTGTGGGAAGGGAGAAAGGCCCTTTTTTGTATTTTTGTGGGAAAAAAATGTTTTCCCTTTCTTTTTTTTGAAGTTGATATGGGTGATTTTTTTTATTTGTGGGGATGGCTGTATCCTTCTTGTGTAAGAAAGAACTGCCTACGTATCCGCCTGAAAAGGCGAAATCAAACCATGATCGTAGTTCGAAAAGTTTTGTTAATTTTATTTGGGTTTTGATGCGTGCATTTTATATAGGTATTTTGTACTTCATTTGCACTCATTTCAATGCATTTTGTGTAGTGTTTAGCTACAAATGTCCCCCGAATTGTCTGCTTTGGTTTCTCTTGTATTATTTACAGGTATGAATCGGAAAGGAGTATAATCAAGCCTAAAACATGTCCTTATGCATGCATTTAGGAGATGGGTTGAGTCGGAGCCTTAAGACTACTATTTTGAGATGCGCAAAGAAGTAAGTTAGCTAGGCGAGCAAAGGAAGAACTTCAAATTGCTAGTGTCTACTTTGAAGAGCCATATCTAGAGTTCTGCAACATATTTTTAGGTGATTCCAGTTGGAGATGAAATCCTGTCCTCTTATCTTTCTAACTCCACCGGAAACGCCTTATTTGCCCAAGTAACGAAGAAATGGCAGCCATTTAAAGTTCAGTGCGCGAAGCAGGAATTGTGCGCTGGAAAGTACTCGATCGAGTACAATTGTGTTCGATCGACTCCTTTTTCTATTCGATCGAGTATTGCCTATTTAATAAGTGTTCGATCGAGTACCTAAAGTACTCGATCGAGAGTTTTTAGCTTGGATTTGCTCGATCGAGTGATATAAAAGTCCTCGATCGAGTTGTTTGCTATTGGGCTCGGGCTTTTTAGTCTTCTTTCGTTATTAGGTTAAATAAAAATCGTCTTTGCTATATAAAGGACGACGATAGAAACATAGGAGGACATGTTGGACGCTGTTCCTTGACACTTCATAATTTATTTTCTCTTTTCTACTGTTGACTGCTTTCCTCTCTTTTTCCGGATCTTTTTTCTGTAATTCTCTTTTTCCTTTTCTCTCTTTAGTTAATGTTTATTATTTCTCTTCCCTTTGTTCTTGTTCTTTTCTGACTCATGTCTAGCTAATTCTCCCTGCCAGGATTAGGGGATTCGATGGACCGATGTTAATTGCTAATTAGGTTTGTAGATTGTCGTTGTTGTTTTTTTTGTCTATGTTGTTAATCACTGCTTATAATTGTATCTAGCTATTTGAATCGATGCATTTAGCCTTTTTAACCTTGGTAAGCCTTAACCTGGACCAGAAGGTTGGAAGGGGTGAGACCTGCAGTGAACAATAGAATGCTTTAGTGAGGGCGGAAGCTAAGCTAATAGTATTTTAGGGCGAATTGAGACCGGAAGGAGATATTCGTTGCCCCTTAGACCGACACATCGATTAATCTGTGACCTTAGCTGTAATTAACTAACGTTCGTTGATAACCAGACATCCTAGTTTTCTCTCTTTCTTATTAATTTCTCTTATCATTAATTCTCTTCCCTTAATCTTGTTTAGTTTAGTTTTATTCAATTCAAAACCCCCAACTGTGATGTAGACAGACTGAATAGACAAGTAGATAGTGACCGCCTCCCTGTGGAGATCGACCCTACTTACTGCTAGCTTCTGTTAGTGTAACTAGGTATTTTATTTTTGGTACCTGACGACGGTATCAAATTTTGGCGCCGTTGCCGGGGAGGCAACTACTTTATTTACTTGTTTTAATTTTGTCTGTTTTTAGCCTCAAGGAATTTATTCCTTGAGGCCGTTCTCATCTTTTTCTTTAGTGCTGTTTTGATAGGTCCTACAGGTCCTACCTAGACAGTTTTAGGTAAAAGATCGTCAAAGGGAAGGCTTGAGTACCTTTGACCTTCCGCCTATGTTCCATTCTATGGCTTAGAAGGTGGTTTACTGTGGGAGATGTGGTGCTTCAGGGCACAATGCAGCTATTTTCATGGCAGAGAACGACGAGGTCTACGCGTTCAAGCACCATAGACAAGCTAGACATTCCGCTGTAGTTGTGCCGCCACATCTACCTTATCAACGAGGCTATCAAAAGCCTCCGTTCGTCTGGCCACCGCGACAACAAGCTCCTCCTCCTGATAGACAGAAAGAAGAGATTGCGGAGCTGAAATCTTTGATCAAGACACTTGCATTCAAAAAGCAAGAGTATGATAGACATACGTACGCTCAAATCGATGAGCTTGAGTCTCAAATAGCTCAGCTAGCCGCTGAGACGACCTTTAGGCACACGAAGAGTGGTCTTTCCCAGGGAGGACCCGAGTTGCCTATCGTTGCTGATAGTTTATATGACTCGGAGTACGAAGATCTATCCGAAAATGAAGCGAGTTATGAAGATTCCTACAATACACTGCAAAGATCACTCGATCGAGCTAGTAATAGTGCTCTATCGAGTGGATTATTAGAGAAAATGTTCGATCGAACAGTTGATTCCACTCGATCGAACAGTTGTGTTGAGGAAGTCCTCGATCGAGCAGTTCACTGTGTTCGATCGAGTGAAAATCGGGAAGGAAGCTCTCGATCGAGTTCTATTTTTGCTCGATCGACTAGTTTGGCCAAAGAGAGCATTGATTTGTCACATGGGTTCGTTTTGGGTGACGATTTTTATGAAGACAATGGATACGGTGAATCTTCCCTTTTCAAAGCCGAGTTGGATGACTTAGAGGCTGCGATATATGGGACAGAACCCACCAAGGAGAGTAACGAGGTAGCTGAGTCAGCAATTGTTCCTAGCACAGAAGAGGTAGTGTATTCTACTGTCGATGAATCCGCCGTTCGGAGCAACCAGCCAGAGGTAGTAAGCGGTAATTTCATTACTGTTGGTATTAATAGTACACTATCTCACATGACTCTAACTTTTTCTTTTGATGCGCTACCCCCTCCCGCTGAGACGAATTATTTAACGATTTTTCACCGTACCTGTCATCAAAAACTCGTTAAACTGAAACGGTGCCTTAGACTATTCCTAATTGCTCCCGAGCTCCTTTATTTTGTGGACAAATTTAGGAGCTGTCATAGGAAATTTGTTAGGCTTAAACATTTATACATGTTATTTTCCTATGTTGCTATTATACTATGGTGCTACCTACAGTTTTGTGTAGCACATGCGCAGCTATTTGATCGGTTGCTGGGTGCTTTGAGCTGTTTTGACCAGGCTAAATTAGAGAGGCTCGATGAAGAAAGAAAGTCGAGCTGGGACCTATCTGAAACTAGCGCTATCCGGAAGGCAACCCGGAGTTTTAATTTTTAGTTGATTTACATTTCAGTTTTGTGTGTGTAATTTGGTTTTCAAACCATAGACTCTATGAACAATTTAGGCTTGGTTTTGGTTGCTTTTGTGGTTGCTATTCGCGTCTTTTGCAGGTATTTCACTGAGGCCTATGAGTTCACGCATTAGGGAGCTCTCGACCGAGCGCAATTCTACTCGATCGAGTACTCAACACCCTCGATCGAATGATTCTTCTTCTCGATCGAGCATCCACAGATAATGACCGTTCGATCGAGACCTTCTATTTCCTCGATCGAGCACTATTGCAGCCCATTCTACTCGATCGAGTCCTTTTCCCTCTCGATCGAGTAGATTCGTTTTGTTTGGCTTCCTGTGACGTTGTTCTGGAGCTTTTAGTGACCTCCCCATGTTGCTGGCTGGTTTGAGGAGGTCCCTACTTCGCGTATTCTTGTGAGTTTTCTACAGCTTCACTCTCTCTCCTTTCTAGTTTGCATTTCCTTTCCTTATTTTTGGGTACAATGAGGGCATTGTACGGTTTGGTTTGGGGAGGTTATGCATCCATATCTGTGTCTGCATCTTGTTTTTGTTTGCATTTCTGTTATCAAGTTTAATTTCTATATGCATTGCTTGTTTATTTCCATAAAAAATCAAAATCCCATAAAAAAAAATTCAAAAAAAAAAATTCACATTTTTTTTGCATATATAGGTTGAGTCGGAACGGTAGATTTCCGTGATGAAACTGCACATTAACTTGTCATTTTTACTTGAGCCTTGCATCTAATTGACAATTATTAGTTTAGTCCTACGCATATCTACGAGTTAATGTCAAAAATATAGCTGACTGTTTAGACTTGACTTGATAAATTGGCAACCTACTTACAATTTCTGAGTTTTAGAGCTATATAACTGGTGACATTCATGACCGGTTCATGTAGGAATTGAGAGTAGTACTCCTTGCATAACATGTTTATCACTTTTGCACGTTTATGAAATTCGATTTCTTGTCAATTGCATACATTCGGGTTTGTGGTCGGTGTCACATGTAGGGAGGTGCTTGCAAATTCCCATTTTCTTACATTTTCCCCCATTTAGCTCCACTTAAGCCAAATTTAGCCTTTTTGACCCGTTAGCTACATCCAAAACTAAGCCTGCCTAGTCAAGCTAGTTTAGTGTGTCTTTTGCGGTATGTTTGTTCCGTCTGCGAGTTTAGCCCGTGTGTATTGATGGACTTGGTGGAAATAAAGGAAGGAAGGATGAAAGAAAAAAAAAATGAACCGTGTGAAAGAAAAAAAAAAAGAAAAAAAAAGGAGAAAAATTGAAAGAAACACACGTGATGCAGGAGAAAGAAAAAGAAAGAAAGTTAGGAATTTTGTTTTGAGTTGATTTTGAGACCGTCTGCGTTCATTTCTATCTTGTGACGGTCTCACTCCTCCGTTTTATTCTTACATTTTTTTGAGGAGATAGTGTATTTGGATAGTGAGATGCGTGCCAGTGAAGGGTACTTGTGTTTATTTTTCAGTCAGTTGAGATTCGGACGGTCTTATATGGCCCTGTTTAGGAACTAGCTTGGCGCTTTTACCTCTACATTTACATAATTTATTTTGCCTTTTCTCACCTGAACCTCACTTTTCCATACTATTTGTATGCCCTCGGCTGTGACGGACATTGTTGGTTGGACTGTATGCGTAGTACTTGAATCGTCTATCATTTTTGTTGCATGCATGTTATGTAGGCCGCAATTTAGGTGAGTGACTGTTTCTCTTTCTCTCTTATACATAATTATTCACCCTTTGCTTCATGAGAGAAGAGTGACCACGTGAGAGTCCGATTTTGTTGGTCTTGCAAGGTCAATAGGTCAGCCTTGTTTATGGACATCTTATAACTCGTTTACGTATTGACTGCTGTGGCTATAACAGTTAATTTTTGACTGCATTAAATTGGTTTAAGTAGACAAGTTATAGCTAGCTCTGATATTTCTTTTTCCGTTCCATTAGTTTTGCATATAGTTTGCTTGGGGACAAGCTGTTGGGAAATGTGTCCTCAACAATAGTGCGATCACATGATTTAAATATCATTATTAAATCTCATTTCAAGAATACGGAAGGGATGATACATTACATATATAGTCAACTGGTCCACACATATCGGTAATGATTGGCTGGCTAGAGTTTGACATTTCTTGTAATTTACTGACGGTGGTGATCAGTTGATCCCTTGAGGTCACACCTAAAGGACGATTCCCTTAATTGAAAAGGTTAATTAGTTGTATACCGATACAGATTAATTAATTCCTTAAAATTGAACAATTCGATTTGTGAGAAAGAGAATATTGATATCTTATTGTAATGGGATTAAATAAGATTTATTTTAGTATATAAAATGTCTTATTACTAAAATTGTTTATTGTTTGAGAAACAATAAAGATAAGAATGAATGGTTGATTATAATTACAAAACATTGTGAATTATAATTATATGACCCATTTTATTTATGTGATCAAGTATCACTAGTCAATTTGTTAAATATAATTTGATTAATTTATAAAATGATATTTATGTGATAAATATGCATTTAATCAATTAGTAGCATGTATCATACTACATGTGACATATTGTGTGACAAATGACAAATTGACAAAAATAAAATGGTAGTCCATTTTATATATATGGACCGAAATGTGAGTGTAAAAGAAGTTAGTGGGTGAATTATTTTATGAGATAAAATAAGCTAATGATCACTAACCTACAACTAGCCTTACAAGCCTAAGGTATAGAAAAGAACAAAATGAAAAGTGAAGGACAATATATTGTTCTTTTTGGCTCACCCAAACCGTGTGGCCTCATTACTTGAGGAGTGCTTTTGTTCTTTTATTTTACTACACTCTACCATTAAAAAGACATGCAAATGTTCATGAATATTCTCTCTTCTCTCTCCTTAATATTCATCAAAAAGATGAGTATTTTGATTCAAATTGTTCATATAAATTACTAAGATTACTAGAAGTAGTATATGAGTATTAGTAATAGATTTTAAGGTAAACTACATTGCAAACATCTAGTACATGTTTATTTGTGGGATTAAGGGATTGTCTTGGGTGCTACTAATTGGAGAATCTCTACTTTGGGATTTTTGTATGTTCATCCATTATTGGAAAGCTCAAGAACAAGAGAGAAAGGTGATCTCTCTTGTGCCCATAAACCGAAAATCCATATGTAAGAATAATGCTTCTTCTCTATTTTATTATATTGTTTGCATGCATAAAATCCGTATTTAATTTTATGACAAATTAATTTCAACATATATGAGTATGTTAGTATGTATAAAGATCTACATTTCCTTCAATCGGTATCAAGAGCCACGGTTGTTTGCATGCAAATCGGTTAAAAGTTTTTCCGAGTTATAAGAATAACAAATAAAACTTGTAAAATTTGTGTTATTGTGAGATATCACGAAATTAATTCATGCATGTTAATATTTCTGGTCCTAAAATGTTTTAGGATATTTTGGTTAATTTTACGGATTTTTATTGTTCATATTTTACAATAATGGCATTTAAATATGATTTTATGAGTAAAAATGTCATTTTTGGTCTAAAATTAGCTATACTTCGAATTTTAAGTTGATTTTTGGATATGTTGTCACATATATTATTTTGAGATAACATGTAAATTTTCATAATTTGTGGACTTGTTATGCTCGAAAAATGAATTTTTCATTATTAAATTCGGATTTAGATGAAAAATAGGTTAATATGAGTTAAATTTCGAATCTGGTCATAGAAAATTAATATGTTGTCACATGCAATTTTACAAGATGTGTGTAAAATAATTGGCTATAAAGAAGTCTTTTTGCATGATTTATGGATTTTTGAAGAAAAATAGCATAAATAGTGACATTATTAGTGGAAAATTAATAAAACATAATCTATGACTTAGGAAAAACGTCTAATGTTGCATTTTATTATCTTTTTCAGATCTAAAATTGAAAAGTTAGTGAAAATAATTTTTCCATGTTTTTATGATTATTTTATTAAAAATCGATAAACCGCAACATTGTTTTTCCGGGAAAGATTTCGAAATTTTTAACCTAAGATTTTGAACATTATGAGTGTCATGGTAATTTTCCAGAATGTTCATGAGTTTAAATTTCAAATTTTGAATTTATTTGAAATTTTGTGATTTATTTGAAGTTTATGGCTTATTTTTGTAATTTTTTGGTCCATTTATGAACAATTTTATAAAATATGGGTTAATTATGGTCAAATTATTAGTGAAGACTAAATTTTGAGTCCTAAGAGGTTAGGGTAATTAACTTATGCATAAATATGAGTTTATGTATTTTTGTGATTATAAAAATGTTGAAATCACGCAAATCCGTAAAAACCGAAGTAATATACGATATTGGCTAATTAAAGGCGATTTAGCATAAAATTGAGCATGTTCATACATATTATAATGCTGCATTTTTCTTTATGATTGTCATAATTTTATTTTATGTAATTTTGAATTATGTAATTTTACTTAGTATGGCCTTAGATTTTAATTGGTATTTCCCGAAATGTATGGGAATATCGATTCGGTTGTATTTTTTTATTGTGATCTCGTATCACCGTTTTGTAATTTAATAGATTTATTTTATTTTAGTTACAAATGTATAATAGGAAATTATGTAATTTGCTATGTAATTTTAATTCATCTCGGAGTTCCCAAAGACGGATTTCTTCAAGATGGCGATACATAAAGACGGTGTTACCTCGAGATGCGTGCCACAACCGAAGTTCAAGGGACCAATTGAGTTGGTTTCCGAATATGTAATAGTTAAATAGTTTTTCTATTTTAGGAAAGGCCATACTAGGATTTATTTATCTTTATGCTTGCATTTTATTTTATGTCACATGCATCGCTAAATCGCCATAACTAAACATGCATTGTTTTTTTATCGAGTTTATCGACCGTGTCAATTACAATTATCGTAGTTCACCGCTTTAGTTCACTTAAAACGTGATAGATAATAAATTGACATGACCTCTCGCTAAAATAAACAATTGAGACTTAGCCTTACCAAAAATTAGAAACCCATGAAGTACCAGTTTCGCAAGGGAGTTGAGCCGGCTTTACCGTAAGACAAACCTTGTTACGTTGGTGAAGTGGGGTGATAAATGTCTATCCATCGAATTTATGTTAATAAAGGGTATTTCGGCACACCGTGCCCTAAGTTGATATGGGTTTGGATCACGGACACATTTATTCGAAATTTGGGTTGAACTCAACGAAAGTATTCACGACGTATTTCCGGATGTGTTTCGGGCTAGAGATAAAATATTAATGTAATTTTATCGACCAAGAGTTCTAAAAGTAGAATCGATTAAAGAGTTAATCCACCGAGTTATATTGATAAGGGGTATTTCGGCACACCGTGCCCCAAGTTAATATGAATTTGGGTCTTGGAATCATTTATCATAGTTGGGTAGAGGTCACTATGTAAATGCTTTACTTGTTATTTACAAGTATTAATATAACGATAAATGTTAAGTTTTCCACTATTCCGTTATTATATTGTTCTATTTCTTTACCACAATTCATATACGATATCATTTTGATTTTTGATTCAAATCTCCTTAAAACATCGTAACTAAAGACAAATATGAATTTGCTTCTAAAACCTCAAATGAACCATTGATAAGGATCTCTTGTAAAGAGTATAGATTAAAGTTATTCATTATCAAACAGGTTTTTGATTCATGACTAACACTTCTACTTACAATGGATTATTTTTCATGTACTTAAATGAATTAAGTACCTTGAAGCGATAAATTGTTTTGGTAATTAGTTTTGTCAAGAATTCGTAATTGACCAAAATAACGCAACCACTTCAATGAAAGTTTTAAGACTAAAACGAACAAATGAAGAGTGAATCTTCATGAATTCAATTTTGCTTCTCAAAGCAAAGACTCATTGAATTAAGTGGGAGCATTCTCTTAAACCGTTAATATGAGGACGAGGTTCAAGAAGTAAGGATTATAATGGAATTGATACAAGGTAATGTTAAAAGTAAAGTTGTTGAGAATAGCGATACTAAACCTATCAATCCCGACTGATAAAGTTTCCATTGTCTTAAAAGTTGGACACGAGAAAGGAAACTACCCCAAATTGTTGAAGTATCAACAAGTTAGTTGTGGGACATCTAATGAGACCTTCTTCTTTAAATGTTTATTTGATTAAACATAAATTTTGCTAGTACTACTTCGTCAATATTAGAAACCGGTGGTGGTTTACATCGTTGTACTTGATACATAAGATGATTAGAATATGACGACTAGCAACAAAAATGTCGAGAGATAGAGTAATTGTGTACTCAATCTAGTTTTGGATTTAAAGTTATACTTAATTATGACTATTAAGTGCATAAACTCTAAATAAGAATATAAACTTGTTAAGATACAAAAGAGGTTTCACTTTTGTGACCCTATACACCACGATTTGATGTATGGCTAGCCCATTATCAAGGTGATTATATTCTAAACCAAACTAGAATAATATATATCATGAAGATGATGCAAGACTCAAAATTGGTAACCCAAGATTAAACCTTAAAATTTTGGAATGATGAACGCAAAGAGTTATCGAGTACTCTTGAAACCATTAGATTGTTAATGGTATATGCGTATCTTGTATTCAAAGCAAGATGTCTCGTGCCTTTTGGTTGAAAAGGAGATCGAGGTTGTAAATCATCGATCCAAAATAGGTTGATCATTTTCTTTTACCAACGATTTAAGTTGACGCTAATATGTTCACTTAATAAGGTAAATAGAGAAATCTTTGAAGAATTTCAAAGAGTTCAAGGAATCACGATTTAGTCGTGATGGGATTATCAAAGTGAAGACTTTGATATAAGCCAAAGGAAATGTAATATAGCATCACAAGTTAATCTCTCTTAGCACGCATTATGGAATAATGTGTGGTTGGATAAGAAATCAAACGCTATTCGATATGGTTTGGACTTCAATCAAGTTACTTTGAGTTACTTGATACTTTTGGGGATTTTATCATTTTTGTCTAAATTATTTTTCCACTAAATAGAATCATATGAGATATGAAATGGTAAGGGTAACATGTTTGTAAGTTTTCACAAGAAACAAATGCTCATTTTTCTTATTATAATCACGAGTACACCGGGTTTGTGGCTCGTGAAGTCATCTTTCGAAATACAAGTTTATTTCTAGAAGACAGAGTGGGAGAAAATTATACAAGAGCCACAAAGAATGTTATGTCGCAAGAAACTGGTCTTTCTTGGCTACATGAGACGTTTTGTGTAAGACGTTGTTTCTTTAAAACCTAGGAGGTTAAATTCGTCACTTGTTAAAGATGATGAATTCATGCTACTTTTAAGAAAGTAACGAGCTTATAACTTACAAAAGAAATTGTTTGATTCAAGTTGATTACTTCTAGAAAGTAATGAACATATGACTTACATAAGAGTGTTTAAGTCACAACTCAATACAAGGCTTAGAGCCATGAAAATCCGAAACAAAAGGGCTTGATTAGTGACAAAGGGTTTTGCACTAATAAAGAGAGATTTCAAAGCAAGATTGGTTTTGCACTAATTGAAATGCTTAAGTCTATTTGGATCTTCTTAGAGATTGTGTTTCATTATGAGGATACGCATACAACATGTGAATCTAAAACCCACTTCTTCAAAAGAAGGAATGTATTCAATACATGTCATGAGTTTTATAGATTCTTGCAATCCTAAGATAATGTGAAACTTAAGAGAGAATCTTAAGTAGGACATCAATGAGTTGGAATCAACATTTTGATCATGTGATAAAACGTTTCTCGATAAGTCGAGAAGTTGTGTTTATACATGGAGTTTGGTGGGAGTTACGGAATTTTTAATTAGTCCGATATGTGGATGACACATTGATCATTGAGAATGATTTAAGACTTTTGGAGTATTATAATACATCTTGAATATCCGGATTTATGAAGATAAATCCACATGATATTAGCGCCAGTAAGAAGTCTTATGTTGATAAGATTCATGACTAGTTCAATTAAATTGAACATATTTGATTGATTTCATTTGCTTCCGCTGCCGAATCAATTAAAAAGAAATGATGTATAACACTTCATATGCTTTGAGCATGATGAGTTGTTTTCAAAAATCGAATTTAAGTAATCTTTACCAAGTAAGCCATAAAGATTACCCTTAAGTGCTTGCAGAAGCATTAAGACTATGATGCAAAGTGTTTATGATGCAATATTGTGTAAGGGTGTTACACAAGTGACAATTGACAATTGAGATTGCGCATGGTTTCCGACAAAACCATAATCAAAACACATTAGGATGGTTAAGATACCATTGTGGCTATGATAATTAAGAAGTAGATTTTCTAGAATCGTTCTAGGCAATAAAGAACAATGAGAGATATTTATAACGGAAATTGAGTACACTTGCAATCATGAGATGTGCAAGAATGATGAGTCACACCTTTGTGAAAACAAAGTGGGAGCTATTCTAAGGCTAGAGGGCCTATGTCTTGATTAGATCTCGACACGTACTCAGAAAGTTTTGTAATGCAAATGTATACATTACAAAGGAAAACGAGTATGTAGTAAGGTTGAGTAAGGTACAAGAAGTTGATAAAACCTACTAACCAAAGCCTTCTCAAAGGCTAAACATGATGAGTCATGTCATTTCAATTGAGTTGAAATGAACAAACTACGTACAAGATCAAATTAGATTATAGAATATGAAATAGTAATCAGGCATTGACTATTCATATGTGATAATCGCATTTGTCGTTCGAGTTTTACTTTAAAACTCTTATATTATACTTTGTTACATCCAAACGGGTTATAGAGACAATTGAACCCCGTTAAAGTGAACACGGATTAGCATTGTATTCGCCCATAGTCATTTGTATGAGGTGACGTCTCGAAGTGACTAGAGTGTGATGCGATTGATGGCAAGTTCAAGTGCCATAGAGTCATGTGAGATGACTAGTCGATCACATAGGCAGACTGTTAGGAACACTTTGTCGGGCAGTGACCGCTTATAGAGTTCTGGCAAATTTATAAAGCCTGGTCGTGGCGAGAGCTACTATAGTATTCTAATGAGTCGATTCTTTTGACTAAAGACTGTTCACCTAAGATAGCACAGTTTCAGATTAACTTTGATTTGTGTTACTACGACCTTCGTAAATGGGGTCAAATGGGCATATTTTGGGTTATGATGGCTGTGGCTAGTCGAAGGGAATAAGTGCGATAGGAATTGTCCACCCCCTTGTCAGGGTTAAAACAATATCTCAGGGCCACTCGAGGAGTAATGAACTGGAAATGCGTGGCCACGCTCGGAAGGTATCCATGGTGGATAAATTCCGGTCAATCAGTTATTCTCCAGATCGAGGAAACCACTCTCGATATGATCACTTGCAAGTACGACCCGAAAGACACCTTGCATTAAGTGGGAGATAGTAATAGGACAAGAGAATTGGTGACGCACACTTGTCGAGGACAAGTGGGAGATTGTTGGGAAATGTGTCCTCAACAATAGTGTGATCACATGATTTAAATATCATTATTAAATCTCATTTCAAGAATACGGAAGGGATGATACATTACATATATAGTCAACTGGTCCACACATATCGGTAATGATTGGCTGGCTAGAGTTTGACATTACTGTCGTGCGACGGTGGTGATCAGTTGATCCCTTGAGGTCACACCTAAAGGACGATTCCCTTAATTGAAAAGGTTAATTAGTTGTATACCGATACAGATTAATTAATTCCTTAAAATTGAACAATTCGATTTGTGAGAAAGAGAATATTGATATCTTATTGTAATGGGATTAAATAAGATTTATTTTAGTATATAAAATGTCTTATTACTAAAATTGTTTATTGTTTGAGAAACAATAAAGATAAGAATGAATGGTTGATTATAATTACAAAACATTGTGAATTATAATTATATGACCCATTTTATTTATGTGATCAAGTATCACTAGTCAATTTGTTAAATATAATTTGATTAATTTATAAAATGATATTTATGTGATAAATATGCATTTAATCAATTAGTAGCATGTATCATACTACATGTGACATATTGTGTGACAAATGACAAATTGACAAAAATAAAATGGTAGTCCATTTTATATATATGGACCGAAATGTGAGTGTAAAAGAAGTTAGTGGGTGAATTATTTTATGAGATAAAATAAGCTAATGATCACTAACCTACAACTAGCCTTACAAGCCTAAGGTATAGAAAAGAACAAAATGAAAAGTGAAGGACAATATATTGTTCTTTTTGGCTCACCCAAACCATGTGGCCTCATTACTTGAGGAGTGCTTTTGTTCTTTTATTTTACTACACTCTACCATTAAAAAGACATGCAAATGTTCATGAATATTCTCTCTTCTCTCTCCTTAATATTCATCAAAAAGATGAGTATTTTGATTCAAATTGTTCATATAAATTACTAAGATTACTAGAAGTAGTATATGAGTATTAGTAATAGATTTTAAGGTAAACTACATTGCAAACATCTAGTACATGTTTATTTGTGGGATTAAGGGATTGTCTTGGGTGCTACTAATTGGAGAATCCCTACTTTGGGATTTTTTTATGTTCATCCATTATTGGAAAGCTCAAGAACAAGAGAGAAAGGTGATCTCTCTTGTGCCCATAAACCGAAAATCCATATGTAAGAATAATGCTTCTTCTCTATTTTATTATATTGTTTGCATGCATAAAATCCGTATTTAATTTTATGACAAATTAATTTCAACATATATGAGTATGTTAGTATGTATAAAGATCTACATTTCCTTCACAAGCAAAGGTTTGGTTTGGGGATATTTGATGCGTGCATTATATATAGGTATTTTGTACTTCATTTGCACACATTTCAATGCATTTTGTGTAGTGTTTAGCTACAAATGCCCCCCGAATTGTCTACTTTGGTTTCTCTTGTATTATTTACAGGTATGAACCGGAAAGGAGCATAATTAAGCCTAAAACATGTCCTTATGCATGCATTTAGGAGATGAATTCAGTCGGAGCCTTAAGACTACTATTTTGAGATGCGCAAAGAAGTAAGTTAGCTAGGCGAGCAAAGGAAGAACTTCAAATTGCTAGTGCCTAGTTTTAAGAGCCATATCTAGAGTTCTACAACAGATTTTCAGGTGATTCCAACTGGAGATGAAAGCCTGTCCTCTTAGCTTTCCAACACCACCAGAAACGCCCTGTTTGCCCAAGTAAAGAAGAAATGGCAGCCGTTTGAAATTTAGTGCGCGAAGCAGGAATTGTGCGCTGGAAAGTACTCGATCGAGTACAATTGTGTTCGATCGACTCCTTTTTCTATTAGATCGAGTATTGCCTATTTAATAAGTGTTCAATCGAGTTGTTTGCTATTGGGCTCGGGCTTTTTAGTCTTATTTCGTTATTAGGTTAAATAAAATCGTCTTTGCTATATAAAGGACGACGATAGAAACATAGGAGGACATCTTGGACGCTGTTCCTTGACACTTCATAATTTCTTTTCTCTTTTCTACTGTTGACTGCTTTCCTCTCTTTTTCCGGATCTTTTCTCTGTAATTCTCTTTTTCCTTTTCTCTCTTTAGTTAATGTTTATTATTTCTCTTTCCTTTGTTCTTGTTCTTTTCTGACTCATGTCTAGCTAATTCTCCCTGCTAGGATTAGGGGATTCGATGGACCGATATTAATTGCTAATTAGGTTTATAGATTGTCGTTGTTGTTTTTTTGTCTATGTTGTTAATCACTGCTTATAATTGTATCTAGCTATTTGAATCGATGCATTTAGCCTTTTTAACCTTGGTAAGCCTTGACCTGGACCGGAAGGTTGGAAGGGGTGAGACCTGCAGTGAACAATAGAATGCTTTAGTGAGGGCGGAAGCTAAGCTAATAGTATTTTAGGGCGAATTGAGACCGGAAGTAGATATTCGTTGCCCCTTAGACCGACACATCGACTAATCTGTGACCTTAGCTGTAATTAACTGACGTTCGTTGATAACCCGACATCCTAGTTTTCACTCTTTCTTATTAATTTCTCTTATCATTAATTCCGTTCCCTTAATCTTGTTTAGTTTAGTTTTATTCAATTCAAAACCCCCAACTGTGACGTAGACAGACCAAATAAACAAGTAGATAGTGACCGCCTCCCTGTGGAGATCGACCCTACTTACTGCTAGCTTCTGTCAGTGTAACTAGGTATTTTATTTTTGGTACCTGACGACGGTATCAAGTTTTGTGGTTGTATCCTTCTTGTGTAAGAGAGGACCGCCTATGTATCCACTTAAAGAGGTGAAATCAAACCTTGCTCGTAGTTCAGGTGTTTTTGTTTGAGTGCAAATGGATATTGCCTTTGACAGATCAAAGGTTGTTTGAAATGTGGCAAGGTGCCGCAACTTAGACTCGATAAAACATACAATTTCAAACCATAACGCGTTGAGGAACTTGACTTGAAAGGGATATTGTGGTCGCTAGTTGTGAAACTAGGGTAAGGTTTGTTGGTTATCAGGGTTCAACGGTAGTAATTCTTGAGTTAGTCTAGGTTGGTCGGGTTTGTGAAATCCTCCCCGTCTAGGTCACTCAGTCTCACCGCGCCCCTTGAAAGTATCTTCTTGACAAGGTATGGCCCGGCCCTATTGGGTTTGAATTTCCCCCTCGGATCGACGGGTAGTGGTGCTTGAACCGACTTGAGGACCAAGTCGCATTCTTTGATGTTTATGGGTTTGACCTTTTTCTTGAATGCCCGTTGTATACGTCGTTGGTATAGCTGGACGCTGTGCAAGGCATTGAGTCGTCGTTCGTCTAGAAGCGTGAGTTGTTCGAACCTTCTTCGGGTCCATTGTGCCTCAGGAACTTGACTCTCTAGTAGGATGCGTAAAGATGGGACCTCCAACTCTAATGGTTGAACCGCCTCCATACCGCATGCTAGATAGAAGGGTGTGGTATCTGTTGGTGTTCAAATGGAGGTTCGGTATCCCTAGAGCGCGAATGGGAGTTTGCTCGGCCAATCACGGTAATTATCTTGCATATTCTTGATGATGGTGACAAGAGTTTTGTTTGTTGCCTCTACCACTCTGTTGGTTTGGGGGCGGTAGGGGGATGATCGCTGCCGCTTGATTTTGTATTTGTCCAGCAAGGCTTGTGTTTCCGCCCGGAAGTGAGAGCCTTGGTCGCTGATGATTTCATGGGGTACCCCATATCTGCAAATGATGTTGTCCTGGATGAACTTGACCACTTGTTTGGCGGTCAAGACTGCATAGGACTGTGCTTCCACCTATTTGGTGAAGTATTCGATGGCGACGAGGACGAAGCAATGCCCTTTGGTGCCTACCAGGTTGACTTTCCCAATGATGTCGATGCCCTAGGTCGAGAAAGCCTAGGGTGATGTCATGATGTATAAAAGAGATGGTGGTATGTGTTGTAGGTTGGCGAATATTTGGCAATTGTGGCAATGTTTGATGTAGTTTATACAATCGGCATCCATGGTGGTCCAGTAGTAGCCTAACCGCATGATTTTTCGGGTCAACATCATTGTGCTCTAGTGAGGGCCGCATTCTCTGTCGTGGACCTCTCCCATGACTTTTTTGGCTTTGTGGTGATCAATGCAAAGGCGAAGAATCCCTTGGGGTGTTCTTTTGTACAGTTGTTCTTGGTTAATAACGAATTGTGACGCAAGTAAACGGATGGTTCTTTGTCCTCTTGTATCAGGGTTATGAGGGAATTCGTTTTTGGTTTAGTAGTTGAGGATGGCTTGGTACCAAGGTTCGATAAGGTTCTCCTCGTCATTGTTAATGGCGCAGATATGACCGGGCGCACTCCTTCTCTTAACACATAAGGGCATCGATGCCATGTCGTCAGGTATGTTGACGAGCGAGGCAAGTTTTGTTAGGCATCATCAAATTGATTTTCCTCTCGTGGAAAGTGGAAGTAGTCGACTTGGTAGAAGAACTCGGCCTCTTGATTGATTTTTGCTCGGTGGGTGCTATGTTGTCGCTTCGGATTTTCCATGATCCGGACACCTGATTGATGATGAGTGAGGAATCTCCGTGGACCCTTAGTCTCTTGATGCCAAGTTCTATGACTGCTTGCAGGCCGATGAGGCATGCTTCGTATTTGGCGGCATTATTGGTGACGACGAAGTCTAGCTTGACTGAGATCGTAACATGTTCTCCCTCTAGTGATATTAGGAGGATTCCTACTCCGAAGCCTCTCAGGTTTGACGCACCGTCGAAGTATAGGTCCCATGTATCGGTGTCAGCAGAAAGGATGTCTTTGTCAGGGAGTGACCATGTGTCGATCGTTGGATCCTCGTTGACAGGGTTTTTTACTAGGAAATCGGCGACTGCCCTTCCCTTGCTAACCTTGAGGGGTACGAACTTGAGGTTAAATTCGGATAGCATAAGTGTCCATCTAGATAGCCTTCCGTTTAGTACGGGTTTCTCGAAGATGTATTTGACCGGGCCCATCTTTGAGTAGATATGAACCGTGTAACTGAGCATGTAATACCGTAGCTTCTTTGTTGACCTGACCAGGGCAAGACAAGTATTTTCCAGTTGGGTGTACCTTTGTTTCGTATTCGATTAACTTTTTGCTAATGTAGTAGATGGCTCGTTCTTCGTCGTCGACTGTTTGTGCTAGCATTGCTCCCATGGCTGTGTCGGTGATAGTCAGGTATAGGGTTAAGGGAATTCCTTGTTGAGGTGGCATGAGTACATGAGGTTTGGATAGAATTTCCTTTATCCTGTTGAAGGCCTTTTGACAGACGTCGTCCCAATCGGTGTGATTGGAGGCGCAAAGCTTTTTGAAGATTGGTTCACAAATCATTGAGTTTGGCTATGAAGCGGCTGATGTATTGGACTTGACCGAGAAATCCTCGAATCTCCTTCTCGTTCTTAGGCCGAGGCATTTGTTGAAGAGCCTTGATTTTTGTAGGATCAATTTTGATGCCCCTTTTGCTGACGACGTGTCCCAGCAGTTTTTCGGAGGTGACCCTGAATGCACACTTCTGGGGATTTAGTCTCATGTTGTATTTCCGATCGCGAGCGAAGAAATTCATAAGGGCGCTGATGTGGCCGTCCCGCTCTTTTGATTTGACGATCATGTCATCGACGTATACCTCCACCTCATTATGCATAATGTCATGTAGGAGTGTGGTGGCGGTTCTTTGGTTGGTTGCTCCAGCGTTGATTAAGCCGAAGGGCATGACCGTGTAGCAATATATACCCCACTGTGTAGTGAATGTAGTTTTGTGCATGTCTTCCTCAACCATTTTTATCTGGTTGTACCCAGCATATCTGTCCATGAGTGATAGTAAGGCATACTCGGCGGTGTTATCCACCAAGATGTCAACGTGTGGCAGAGGGAAGTTATAATACTATATTTTTATAGGCTGGTACTCGACCGAGTATGGCCTACTCGGTCGAGTAAAGTGTGTTGTGTATCCTGTTTGGCTACTGCCCAGGAACACTCGGCCGAGTATGCGGAATACTCGACCGAGTATACTCTATACTCGACCGAGTATCCGGTCTGTCGAGTGTTATTTCTACGGTTTGATTTGGAAATTATTAGGGCATTATATATTACGCTAAACAGTTTCTAATTACGTTTTACAAAACCTAAAACATTCTACGACGCTCTAATCATCTCTCAATCTCTCCTTTGTGTGTGGGTGATCATAGCAATTGCATCCTTTCCTTGATTCATCGTCGGTAAGCCTCGTCTTCATATTCTATGGTTTATATTTTAGGGTTTATCTTTGATTATGAATTGGGGGGAAATGGGGTTTGCATATAGTGATTGTGTTATGTGATTATTGATTAGGCGGAGACTTCGTAGAGGAGCTGTTCTAGATTGCTTGCTCGCATTCCTTGCTGTTGTGCTAAGGTAGGGTTTCCCTACTCAGTTCCTGTTTAATTGATTTGAGATATATTTTTGTACTGTGTATGATTATTTGTCTACTGATCATCGTTTGAGTGTTGGTGCGGTGTTGGTGTGGTGATAGTGTTGGTGTTGTGATGATTGTGGTGAAGTCATTTGCGGGAGTGGCTTCACACCCTAGTTCGCCCTCCGTGGAACCAGCCACGGGAGGGGATGTGCACATTAAGGGACAAGGATATCGCTCGTTGATGAGCGGGTTGTAGGTGGGGATTGGCTGCGGTCCCCCACTGGCGGCGAGGATTACCTGCTGCGATGGGTAATCTGGCAGGGCTACACACTTTGGTGTGTAGTCGGTTACTGTGTGAGATCGGGAGACCGGGGATGGGGGATGATCAGCTGGTTGTTTTATACGCTTGTCTTATCTTAATTATACAGTAACTGACCCCGTTGTGTTTTGTAAAATCTGTGGTGATCCATTCGGGGATGGTGAGCAGATTGTGACAGGTGATGTACTTGATGAGCTTGGGGCAGTCATGGGAGAGTAACCACGCCAGATTAGTTATCACCGTCAAGAGTCTTAGCTGTCTTTTCGTAGTTGCTAGTTTTTGGTTATTACTTTTGTTGGATTTTGAGACAATGTAATCTTTATAACTCTCGTACTTTAATAAATGTGTTTGGATTGTTGCTTTTGATATATACTAACCTCGGGCAACCGAGATGGTAACAGCCTTTCATGCTAGGGTAGTCCTGGTAAGGTACCTTGGTATGAGGGTGTGTTACAAAGTGGTATCAGAGCCGACGATTCCGGCACTTAAAACTAATGAACCCAATGAACTTAGGGAGTCTAAATAAAATGAACCCGGGGAGAGTTGTTTGGAGCTACCACAAGGACTTGGGAGACGTCCCGAAGTCGCACTATGGCCCTCATAATCTCAAGCCGATCACCAGGGGGAATTTATTGTGTGTATATTCGATGCATGTGTATGGTATGTAGAAATTGAATGGTTGGAACATGTGGTAGAAGGTGTGATACGTGGAAATATGTGTAAAACATGGTGAAATTGGTTGAAACGGATTTGATATGAAACATGTTGGCATGTTATGTGTTTATTATATGGCTTTAAGATTGATGACGTATTATGTTCAACCTTGGGTTAGAAAGGCAAGATAGGATATGTTTATGTACTGTTTTAGCTCGTTTTTGGCATGACTCGGCCGAGCAGGGTAGGTACTCGACCGAGTAGGGGGTACTCGGCCAAGTAACCAAGCACTCGACCGAGTGTTGTTTGGCAGTACATTACAGTAGCTTCTGGTTGTGTTTACTCGACCGAGTATCTAAGCATACTCGACCGAGTAGAGCACACTCGACCGAGTATGATTCTTGTGATTTTTACGTTGGCTACTGGAGTGGAGTACTCGACCGAGTATCAGTGATACTCGACCGAGTAGTCCTTACTCGACCGAGTATCGCTATATACTCGGCCGAGCACTTCTTTGGCGGAGGGTCGTTTACATTTTGAGCCATAGGCTTTTGTGCTTACGTTTCCTTGCTTCTTATTAGCTCAAAATGCCGCCAAAGTGGACTGCCGCGCAAATCCAAGCCTCTGAGATGACTATCGATGAGATAGCTCGCATGATCGAGAAATAGGATGCTCTCCTCGAGGCTCTTAAGAATGTTGGAAAGGGAGCGGAGAAACCTGTGGATGCTGCCCAACTTAGCATCATCATCGCTCGCTTTAACCCTCCTACTTATGAGGGCGTCGGAGAACCAAAATTGCTCGAGAACTGGCATCGTGAGATGGAGAGTCTCATGGAAGTTGTTAAGTGTCCACCAGAGATGATAGTCGAGCAGGTAGTGTACTACCTGAGGGGCGAGGCTGCTGTATGGTGGCAGAACGTCAAGGAAGACGCCAAAGCTTACTACCAGGCTGAGGGTCTAGGAGCTATACCATGGCCAGGTCTGAAGAGTGCCATGAGGAAGCAGTTTATGCCGGAACATATCCGTCACAAGTTGAGATCTGAGTTCGATTCCTTCACTATGACTGATGATATGACAGTCACCGAGTACTATCACCGGTTCCTTGAGTTGTCTCGCTATGCGGACGACATGCAGCTAGGGCAGAGGGGTTTGGCTCTTCACTTTGAGAGGGGTTTGCCAGCTAAGATTATGAACCGGTTACCAGCTGGAGTTATCACTGATCTTAAGGATGTGTACCTGAGGGCTGGTCAAGCTGAGAGGTTGGTAGATCTCTCTAAGGAAGCTACCGAGAGAACTGCTGCTGAGAAAAGAAAAGCAGAAAGTGGGAACAATAATCAGTCAGGTAATAAGAAGGGCAACTTCAATCAGGCTAACGCTTTTTCTGGTGGAGCTGGTTTCTCAGGAGGATCACGAGGATGGGGTAGAGGTGGTGGTCGGAGTGTGAGTGACAACTCCAACCTTTCTTGCTTCAACTGTGGTGGCATAGGCCACAAGAGACGTGATTGCACGAGTGCCAGGACTGGAGTAGGTTCGGGAGCTTTTTAAGGGAATTTCTCATAGGGTCCGATTCAGAGCTTTGCTAGTAACCGACAATCTGGGTCATAGGGTAACCGTGGAGGGCATAGTAACAATGGCGGCTTTAACCGCAACAGTGGAGGAACTTACCAACGCCCGAACAACAGTGCTACCCAGGATTCGGCAGCTAAGCCGAGTACTTCTAACGCATCGGTCCAGGGAGGAGGTTAGAAAAGTAGTGGGAAGCTCTTTATGATGGACAAGCAAGAAGCTCAGAACGATGCACATGTAGTTACCGGTACCTTTCTTGTTCATAATACACCGTCTTTTGTTTAGTTTGATTCGGGGGCAACACACTCTTTTGTGTCTAGGAGTCATGCTTTGTGTATGGGCTTGGGGGAGTTTGAACTTGTAAAAGATGATGTGTTTATACCTTCTGGGGAGTCGGTGTCATGTGTTAAGTTGTATAGGGGCGTGTCTATGTTGGTGGGAGGGGTAGACTTACCGGTTGACTTGCTAGAGTTTCCTATGTATGAGTTTGAGGTTATTGTCGGGATGGATTGGTCGGGTAAGTATGATGCCAAGATAGATTGTCGGCAAAAGAAAGTGTCTTTAAAGGGTCCTAAGGGTATAAGGGTGTCTTATAAGGGGTTTGTTGTGAGACCTAAGTGTAAGTTCATCGCGGTAATGACCTTAAAGTCATGCTTGAGGAAGAAGTGTCCCTTTATTCTTTGTCAAGTGAGAGATGTCCGGGTGGAGCCGCATACTGCTTATGATATACCTGTGGTGGGAGAGTTTGATGATGTCTTTCCAGAAGAGATACCAGGGTTTCCGCTAAAGAGAGATGTTGACTTCAACGTGGAGCTCAAACCGGGAACATGTCCTATATCTAAAGCACTATACCGTATGGCACCTAAGAAGCTAGCAGAGTTGAAGAAACAGTTACATGAGCTGTTAGAGAAGGGGTATATCCGGCCCAGTGTGTCGCCATGGGGAGCTCCAGTTTTGTTTGTAAAGAAGAAAGATAGGAGCATGAGACTTTGTATCGACTATAGGGAGCCAGTGAAGAACAAGTATCCCTTGCCTAGGATTGATGATCTGTTTGACCAGCTGAGTGGAGCAGGAGTGTTCTCTAAGATTGATTTGAGGTCAGGATATCACCAGTTGAGGATAGCGGATGAGGATATTCTTAAGAAAGCTTTCCGGTCCCGTTATGGCCACTATGAGTATGTGGTAATGCCTTTTGGTTTGACTAATGCACCAGCAGCTTTCATGGATCTGATGAATCGAATTTTCAGTCCGTTTTTAGACACGTTTGTGGTTGTCTTTATTGATGACATCTTAGTCTACTCTAAGACTAAGAAAGATCATGAGGAGCACTTGAGGATAGTTTTGCAGACTCTGCGAGAGAGCCAACTTTATGCCAAGCTATCTAAGTGTGAGTTCTGGTTAGAGGAGGTGGCATTTCTGGGACATGTGATATCTAAGAAGGGGGTGTCCGTGGATCCTAGCAAGATTGAGGCAGTGACCAAGTGGGAATCACCGAAGAGTGTTGCTGAGGTTCGGAGTTTCTTGGGTCTGGCTGGTTACTACAGGAGGTTCGTCAAAGACTTTTCCACAATAGCACGGCCTATGACTTCTTTGATGAGGAAAAAGACCAGATTTGTTTGGGATAGAGTTGTGAGACGGCATTCCAGACCTTAAAAGAGCGTTTGACCACAACTCCTATTGTAGCTTTGCCAGAGGGATGTGAGAACTTCGAATTATATACCAATGCTTCAAAGAATGGTCTGGGTTGTGTTTTGATGCAGGATGGGAAGCTTATAGCTTATGCTTCGAGGCAGCTGAAGCCATATGAGGAGAACTACCCTACTCATGACTTGGAGCTGGGTGTAGTTGTTTTTGATCTTAAGATTTGGAGGCACTACCTTTACGGGGCAACCTTTAAGGTGTTTTCAGATCATAAGAGTCTGAAGTATATCTACACTCAGAGGGAGCTTAACACGCGACAGAGACGATGGATGAAGCTGATTGGGGACTACGATATGGAGATCATCTATCACGAGGGTAAGGCTAACGTTGTTGCAGATGCTTTGAGTAGGAAGAGCGTTCATTCGGTATGTACAACTATGTCTTTGCTGAAGATGAGGGATGAGATGTCCAAGATGGAGATCTATATGATAAGGAAAGGGGATGCCATCGGGGATTTGACGATCGAGCCGGATTTGTATGAGAACATCAAGAGTAAACAAGATCTTGATCCTAGGATTCAACAGTGGAAGTCTAGAGTGGAGAGTGGCACAGTTTCCAGGTTTTCTATGCACACAGGCGGAAGTGTTCGCTTTGATGGGAGATGGTGTGTTCCTGATGATGCAGATTTGAGGAGAGTGATCCTGACGGAGGATCATTGCACTCCTTATTCGGTTCACACAGGTGGCGACAAGCTGTATAAAGACCTTAAGAAGACTTTTTGGTGGCCCAACATGAAAAGGGATGTGGTTGAGTTCGTGGCTAGATGTTTGACCTGTCAGAGGGTCAAGGGTGAGTAGCGGAGACAACAGGGTAAGATTCAATCCCTTGAGGTACCCGAGTGGAAATGGGAGTCGATATCTATGGACTTTATCGTGGGGTTACCTAGGTCACAGCAAGGTAACAACATGATCTGGGTGATTGTTGACTGGTTAACAAAGTCAGCTCATTTCATTCCTATGAAGGATACTTGGTCTAAGATGCAGCTAGCCTTGGGTTACAGGAGACATGTGGTCCGGTTACATGGTATACCTAAGGATATAGTGTCTGACCGAGATGCGAGGTTTATATCCAAGTTTTGGCAAGAACTGCAGGATTTGATGGGTACTACCTTGAAGATGAGTACAACTTTTCATCCTGCAACTGATGGTCAGACTGAGAGGACTATCAAGACCTTGGAGGACATGTTGAGAGCATGTGCCATGGAGTTTGGGGGAAGCTGGGAGGACAGACTAGATTTGATCGAGTTTTCGTACAACAATAGTTACCATACTAGTATCGGGATGGCACCTTTCGAGGCTTTGTATGGTCGGAAGTGTCGAAGTCCAGTTTGTTGGGACGACAGTTCAGAGGCAGTGGTTTTAGGACCACAGTTGGTACAAGGTATGGTTGAACAGGTTCGGCTAATTCGTCAAAAGATGAAAGCAGCTCAGGATCGCCAGAAGAGTTATGCCGACTTGCACCGTAGAGACATCGAGTTCGCAGTAGGTGACAAGGTCCTTTTTAAAGTGTCACCAATGCGAGGTGTTATGAGATTTGGAAAGAAGGGTAAGTTGAGCCAGAAGTTTATCGATCCTTAAGAGATTTTGGACCGTGTAGGTGAGGTAGCCTACGGGTTAGCTTTGCCACCCGCTTTGGATAGAGTCCACAATGTCTTCCATGTTTCACAGCTAAGGAAGTATGTGACTGATCCGTCACATGTGCTTGAGGTTGAGAACATCGAGCTTGATGAGTCCTTGTCCTATGGTGAGGTTCCTAAAGAGATTCTAGACCGCAAAGTACGCAAGACAAGGAATGGTGAGACCGTTTTGCTTAAGGTGCTTTGGTCCAATCGTAATATGGAAGAGGCCACATGGGAACCCGAGGAGGCTATGCGAGAGCGTTTTCCTAACCTTTTTGATCAGGTACGGTTGGTTTCAGGGACGTAACCGTTGTCTTTTTAGGGGGGCAGGATATGGTTGCATGTGTGTTTTTGGGGTAATTTGAGTCTAGTTTGAGTCGAGTTAGTGGTGTTTTGTGATGCTTTGTGTTAGTATATTGTTTGGTATGTTTTGTCGGGAGGTTGTTTGGTTGTAGTGTGTTTTTGTAGAGTGTGAATTTCGGGGACGAAGTTCTTTTTAAGGGGGGAAGACTGTAATACTACGGGTTTTATAGGCTGGTACTCGACCGAGTATGGCCTACTCGGTCGAGTAAAGTGTGTCGTGTATCCTGTTTGGCTATTTCCCAGGAACACTCGGCCGAGTATGCGGAATATTCGACCGAGTAGAAGGTACTCGGCCGAGTATACTCTATACTCGACCGAGTATCCGGTCTGTCGAGTGTTATTTCCGCGGTTTGATTTGGAAATGATTAGGGCATTATATATTACGCTAAACAGTTTCTAATTACGTTTTACAAAACCTAAAACATTCTACGTCGGTAAGCCCTCGTCTTCATATTCTATGGTTTATATTTTAGGGTTTGTCTTTGATTATGAATTGGGGGGAAATGGGGTTTCCATATAGTGATTGTGTTATGTGATTATTGATTAGGCGGAGACTTCGTAGAGGAACCGTTCTAGATTGCTTGCTCCCATTCCTTGCTGTTGTGCTAAGGTAGGGTTTCCTTACTTAGTTCCTGTTTAATTGATTTGAGATATATTGTTGTACTGTGTATGATTGTTTGTCTGCTAATCATCGTTGGAGTTTTGGTGCGGTGTTGGTGTGGTGATAGTGTTGGTGTTGTGATGATTGTGGTAGAGTCACTTGCGGGAGTGGCTTCACACCCTAGTTCGCCCTCCGTGGAACCCGCCACGGGAGGGGATGTGCACATTAAGGGACATGGATATCGCTCGTTGATGAGCGGGATTTAGGTGGGCATTGGCTGCGGTCCCCCACTGGCGGGGAGGATTACCTGTTGCGATGGGTAATTTGGCAGGGCTACACACTTCGGTGTGTAGTCGGTTCCTGTGTGAGATCGGGAGACCGGGGATGGAGGATGATCAGCTGGTTGCTTTATACGCTTGTCTTATCTTAATTATACAGTAACTGACCCCGTTGTGTTTTGTAAAATCTGTGGTGATTCATTCGGGGATGGTGAACAGATTGTGACAGGTGATGCACTTGATGAGCTTAGGGCAGTCATGGGAGAGTCACCACGCCAGATTAGTTATCACCATCAAGAGTCTTAGCTGTCTTTTCGTAGTTGCTAGTTTTTGGATATTACTTTTGTTGGATTTTGAGACAATGTAATCTTTATAACTCTCGTACTTTAATAAATGTGTTTGGACTGTTGCTTTTGATATATACTAACCTCCTTTCATGCTAGGATAGTCCTGTTAAGGTACCTTGGTTTGAGGGGGTGTTACATAAGTCGTCTTTTGGACTTGCTGGCCACCCAGTCAGAGTATTCAGACACTTTGATGAACCCGACTTTAAACTATTTATCTACTTCTTCCTTGATTTTCAGGGCGCATTCAGCGCAACTTTTGTTTCACAGGTTTAGCTCCGGGCTTAGTGGGTATCGTGTGCTCTGCAATCTCCCTGTCGATCCCAGGCATGTCTTTGTAGGACCAGGCCAATAGGTCCTTGTATTCGTGAAGCAGGTCGATGAAATGCTGTCTTTCCGAGGGGTGAAGGGTGATCCCTATCCTAAGTTCTTGAGGTGTGTTATCGGTTCCTACATTAATAGGTTCGGTCTACTCAATGATGGGGGGTCCTATCTTCTCGTTTGTCAAGTTCTTTGGCTACGTGAGGTGGGTAGTCACTCAAGTCAAATTCCTCATATTCGTTCAGAATTGCATTGCAGTTAAAATGAGACGAGTCATAAGCAAACTTAGCGTTTATTAAGTCGACTTGAGCAAAATGCTCGAATAGGACAGACATATCATGGGAAGTCAGAGGCGACACTGTACAGGAGGTGGCCCCTGGAACATGCTCTAGGTTACTACCTTCCACGGGAGTGGGGATGACCTTAGTTGACTCGGCCTCTGAAGCAGCCACAAGTTTGTGATAAAACAGTGGAAATGGGGACCTTGATTGGGACATCAGAAGTACCAGGAGGTAAGACAGACTCAGACTCAGACTCAGACTCTCTTTCACTTCCCTCTTTGAACATAGGACCTTCTCCAGTTGTGACATTGAGAATGCGGCCTTGATGATCGGTCCACTTGACAATGTTCCTCCAGCCTTATGTAGCTTTCTCTGGTTCAGTATCAGAGATTAAGGCAGTGGGGTCGAACTGGTTGTCCTTTAGAGCAATGTTGATGATTTACTCATAGCCGAGGTGCTTGATGTTGTCTTCTCCAAAGAGGAGACTGACGGCTTGTCCGTCGAGGCATGGGGTCGACTCAGATTTGGTTGACGCAACTTTGGCGTTGTCGAGGATGAAGTAGCAGTCTTGAAAGACTTCTATGCCCGAGTGCTATACCTTATCTATGGAGTCATAGATTGGCTCAGGAAAGCCGTTGTAGAGCTCGGATTCTCCCTCGGGGACGAAGTATCCATTGAGAGTCAAATGGTAGGGACGGAGGATGACTCCGTGCTTTTTGCGCTTCCGTATTAGGAGGTTCATCTCCTGGATGTCTTCATCGGTAGGCTCATAGCCTAGCTCAAAGGGGATGTTAGGGACCTTAGCTTGTTTCAGGGGAGGCAATGTGCTTTTCAGCGGATTGAGAGGTAGACCCGGGAAGTAACCCTGGCGCATCAAAATGCGGTTGACTGTGAGCTTGGAGAACGGGCCACAATCAAAGGATGTTGATTCATCGGTTAGGGCATTCACAACTTGGAATCCCTACATTTCGCCGTCGTCCTCTTTAATAACTTGAGAGGCTATTCCCTTCTTCATGATAGCCTTGAGCAGGGAAGCGGGAATAGTGATTGTTTTCCCGTTGAAAGGTACCCTGATTTTTTGATGGAGGGTTGAGGTGACGGCCTTGACGGCGTGAATCCAGGGGCGTCCCAGAAGCATGTTGAAAGAGGCGACAATGTCGACCACCTGAAAACTGGCTTGTCTTTCCAAGGGTCCAGTTGTAATGGTCAAGGCAATAAGCCCCGCGACCTTACAACGAATGTCGTCATAGGCGCGTTGTAATACTACGGTTTTATGAGTCTTTGGGTACTCTATCGAGTAGGGCTTACTCTGTCGAGTAAGTAGTTTTTGACACAAGACAGTAGTCTGCATGTAGGGTACTCGATCGAGTAAGTTGGGTACTCGATCGAGTAGGGGGCACTCGATCGAGTAAGTGCCTTACTCGATCGAGTAAGTGAGTTTACGGCTGAGTTTTGACGGGCTTTGTTAATTATGCGAGATTAATATATAATGATACCATCACTTTTCTTAAACCTTTTTAACTATTCTAAAAACATAGTTGAGAAGAAAGGAGTTACGTAAGTTCATCTCAACACATCATTAGCAAATCCCCAAGGCTACGTTCGTTGGATCATCTTGTTCTTTACGTCGTTGTGATCTTTGTGTCGAGGGTAAGATTTTCATATAAATTTTATAATGTTTTGTTAAAGTTGGTTAAACCCTAATTGGGTGATTTGGGGGTTTCGGGTGATTTATGTGAATATGGTTGTGATTGTATGTATGTATGATAGGAGAAGGATTCGTTGAGGAGAGATTCTAACTTAGCCGCTTAATCATTTGTGGTGTTTGCTTTCCAGGTAGGGTTTCCCTACTCAGTATTAATTACATAATGTGTGGTGATTGTGCTGTAATTAGTGATTGATGATTGATTCAGACGGTTGTGATTTCATATTATTGATTAATTCAGACGGTTGTTGGTTTGTGTTGTGATTACTGTTTATCTGTCTGTGATCTTCGGGGCGCGTCCCTGGCTGAGTGGAGTCACTTGAGGGAGTGGCTTCACGCCCTTGATTCGCCCTCTATGGAACCCGTCACAAAGGGGATGTGTAGATTAATGAACTTGGGTATGTCGCTCGATGGAGATGAGCGGGGATTTGGTGGGTATGGTTGCGGTCCCCTACTGGCGGCGTGGAGTACTTGTTGCGATGGGTACTCTGGCAGGACTACACACTTTAGTGTGTAGTCAGTTGTGTGGAGTTTGGAGATGGAGACTGGGGATTTGTGTGAGCTGCTTGAGCTGTTTGTGACGTTGTTTCTTTGAGGCATTTGTTTTTATGTAATCGATCGACCCCGTTTAAATGTTTTAAAAGCGTGGTGATCCATTCGGGGGTGGTGAGTAGTTATTGAGCGGTATGAGTGATGCGTATGGGATAATCGGGAGGAGTCACCACGATGCAGTTTAGAAATCTTCCGCTGTGTCTGATAGTTTTATAGTCTTTTGATAGTAGACAGTTTTGGAGAACTTGTATCTCTTTATCAGTTATGGTTTTTGGCATGTAATAACGTTAAACGTTATTTACTATTTAAGTATGTTTCTTTATTGTCTGATGATTATCATTGCCTCGGATAACCGAGATGGTGACGTTCCTATACCTGAGTGGTCCTGGTAAGGCACTTGGAGTATAGGGGTGTCACAAAGTGGTATCAGAGCGACGATCCTGAAACCTGTAACCGATGAACCTAATTAACATATAGAGTCAAAATAAAATGAACCCGGGTAGAAGTTGTAGGAGCTAATGCAAAGACTTAGGAGACGTCCTAAAGTCGCGAACTCGCCCTACAATTTTGAACCGGTCACCATGGGATATGAGTCGGGATCGCTATGTGTTTATTTTATGAATTGTCTTCCTATATAGTGATGTGTGGCATGAATCAGTGTGATTTTGTATGTTGTTGGTTGAAAGCATGTTGAATGATAGTTGTTTTACAATGTTGGTTGGAATTGTTGGAAAAGTATATGAGAATGATGAATGATATGGTGGAAAAAGGAAGTAGTTCATATATGATAATATGTGATGACTAATGTATTGCAGGATGAATTATTTATAATGTGGGAATCTTAGTAACATGCGATTAGGCGATGTGATATGGTTATACATGATTTTGTTCCGTAAAGTTATATAATAAAGCGTATACTATATGCATGCGTTAGATAAAGTGTATGATGGATGATGGATAATGTTGCTTAAAAATATGATTTCATGATTTAAGCATGTTTATATGATTGAAGTGGATTTTTATAATGTTGGTATGTTAGTAACACATGAATGGGAATTTTATGTTATATATATTGTCATTGTTTTTATGTAAGGTTATAGAATAAAAGCATGTGGGCATTACATGAGTGGTAAGTCGAATAATGTATGTGCATGATGGAAGTTATTGTTTGGATTTTTTATATAGTAACATGTGGTTAGGGATACTGGTTTTATGAGTATTGAGTTGTTTTTATTTACCTTGTTGTTTAAGTTGCTTGGAAGTAAAAATCGAACAGTTATGTCGTCTGATTACAGCAAAGTTGTCTTTAAACTGTTATAACTTGAGATGCATAAATGATTTTGATGTGATTCCAATTGGAGGTGATATCTTGTTCTTTTATGATTCTAACGATAGGTCACACACCCAAAACGACCACGAAACGAGTGAGTTATGACTGTTTTACGAAAATTGGACAGTGGTGAGAAATGCGTAGTGTACTCGATCGAGTGGCCCTCACTCGATCGAGTGCACCTCTTGTTACTCGATCGAGTAACCCTTACTCGATCGAGTAGCCCTGGTAATTTGTTTTACGTGCTTCTGACCTTCACCTACTCGATCGAGTAAGTCACTCACTCGATCGAGTGGCCTGTACTCGATCTAGTGACCCCTGTTCCGGGTCATATGCTTATCTTTTAACTTCGTTGCCTATTATGTTTAATTCAAAGGTGTTATTTTGCTTCTTTATACGTTATTTCACGTATATGTTGGTCCTGATGCGTAAGTTACCCAATCTTATGACGTAAGGAGTGGCACCTGTGGTGATTATGAGTTCGGTGGGAGGACATGAGTTATATGTGATTGTAGTATATAGTGGAAAAAGAAAAGGAAAATTGGTAAGGTTTATTAAGGCATGAATCATGTTTTATGAGATGAGATGAATGATATGATTGTGTGTTGAGTAATGTAAAAGTAAGTGAAGGTGGGCAAGGGATGACGTGAGTCTAAGGAACGTGAGAATGAAAAGATTGAAAGGAAGGATTGGATAGTGGCAACTTGAGATGTGTAAAGAATTATGGAGGGAGATGGTTAGATTGTGTTGGTTAAGAATGTATGTAATGAAAGATCGTTGTAGAGGGATGGAGAAGAGTGGTATATAGTGAACTTAATGGAGACATATCACGATGTGGATTTGCAGATAGTGAGTGAGTTTGGGAATTTGTATTATCAAGAGGTGAAACTAATGTGTGATTTCCTTGGGCAAGTAACGATATAAAATGAGTTTTGGGATTCTAGATGGAAAAAAAAGGTGATTGGTGATTAGTGTGAGTGATAGCCTGAGATGGTCTGGACTGATTAGTGATAAGTGTGAGTGATAGCATGATAAGAGAAAATCCATAGTAAGAAAGAGTGAGATGATACTGATATAAAATAATGAGATGTGAGTTTTGGAGCAATGAGAAGGTAACCGGAGCACTAAAGAGTTAGGTAGAAGTAATAAGGAGTTGAATGGTTAATTGATTTTGTCGAGTGTAAAAAGAAAAGAATTAGGGGAGTAAAACTAGGAAAATGTTCACCGGAGTTATGTGATATAAAAGTAAGGAATCGTCGAGATGTATGATACTATCATGAGGATTTGAGTTAACAGTTATATAGGAGTTTCAGGACAACATGATTAGTCATGAGTTTCAGGGAATTAAGGAAAGTAAGAAGCCGAGTAAATAATTTGCACCATATGAGATCTTGGTGGTGAGTTGGGTGACGATATAATTAAGGATGGATTTGGAAATAATGTTGAGGTAATTTGGTTGATGGGTTTGATGTTCGTTATTTGGGATGTTAACCAAATATTGGAAAGAAACCGTGATGTTTAGAGATGAGTGTAAGAGGCTTGATGTCCGAACGATGGTAGTATTGAGGTGTTGTCACTAGTGGTTAAGGGTGATGATAAATAGGAAAGATGGCCATTCTAAAGAGGTTGATTTTGTAGAGACATGATTGATGTGTATGGTTGTGAGGGAGCATAAGATATGGTTATAGGAGGCGGTTGCTAGTAGTTAAGTATTAATGTTATGGTTACGTTTGGCTGGAAATGATTGTTGTGCGAACGGGAGAATGTGTTATGAGGGGCATACGAGTTAAGCTCGGACGAGAGGTAACCTTTATCAGGTGGTAACTTACGTGATCAGGATTGACTGGTTGGATGTCATTACGGGTCTAATATGTATATAAATGTTTGTGTGAGGTTCTGACCTCACGGGAAGTGGTATGGTGTGATAGTTATAAAGCTGTTATCTGAATGTTCTGTAATATATGTTGGATACGGTAACCTAGTGGAATGATGATTAAAAAGGTAATAATTTGAGTGATCTGACATGACTGGTTATACTTGTATGTATTCATGATATATGTTATTCCGTGATATGGTAAGGGGATGATATTCATGAGGTTATTATCTGTTTAATTCATATAATATGTTGCGTTGTGATTTAGTAAAGTGGATTGGAGTAAGTTTTTCTTGTCCGAGAAGTTATGCTGAGTCAGTGTTTATGGGATTGTGTAAGTTGTGATGTCTATCGGTGTGGTTGTGGTGCCTCGGGTGGTGATCCTAGCACGGTACTTCGTGTTGTGATGCGGGTATTTTCGCGCTGCGGTGCGGCTGTTGGTGACGGTGTTGTGATGCCGTCACCGGTTGTGGTGGAGTAGGTGGGATGATTATGATACGTGTTCTCAAAAGTACATACCAGTTATACATAGACTGTGGTGGAGTAGGTGGGAAGAGAGTTATGAATGTTTCTGTTGTTGTCATGGTATAGTGATTTTCTGTTGATGGGACACAGTTGTGAGAGGTTGTTACAGTAATTTTGATCTTGTTTTAAGATAAGGCATTAGACATAGTCATGGTAAATGATTGGTGGAACATGTGTTGTACTGATCTGGACGCTGCAGGTGGTTCATAATCAGATTTTGGTACAGTGAGTGTAGGGTGTTGGGAATTAGTGTCATGTTAAGTTATGTATGGGTTTTGCGGTAATGAAAGAAAAGAACTTGAGGATCTAGTGTGAGTGTACGTAACAAGTGTGGATCGTGAGTTAGGCTTTTGGCCATAGGAGTTTTATATAGTTTATATAGAGAGGTTTGTCGTGTTGCGGTAATGTGGAAGGATTGAAATTTTGGTTAAGCTAAGGATTTTGTGGTATAGGTTAGGTGGTGTGCCGAATGAATTGAGGTACGAGAGCTGTTTAAGTAAGAGAGCCAAGGATATAGGAATGATGAGTGTTTAAATTATAGGCGGTTACCTTTCACATCCGATGGTGATGAGGATTTTGGGAAGTATGACAAAGGATTTAGTATTAGATAGTTACGAGGACGTAACATTTATCTTAAGAGGAGTAGGATGCGACAAAGAAAGTTTAATGGTTGTACATGTTGTAGTAGATTTGGAAGTTTGAGTCTTGATGTAGAATAAAAGATTGATTTGTGTTGTGGTTGATTTTGTTAAAGGTCATGGCTGTGCTTGTAGTAGTGTGATGTCCAGGAATGTGAGAATTCTTTGATAGTGTTGACAGTTGGGTGAG
Organism: Silene latifolia; assembly: GCF_048544455.1. Classification (NCBI taxonomy): domain Eukaryota; kingdom Viridiplantae; phylum Streptophyta; class Magnoliopsida; order Caryophyllales; family Caryophyllaceae; genus Silene; species Silene latifolia. The sequence goes on along the minus strand of NC_133535.1, from coordinate 48,004,780 downwards.
GATGTTTATGAGTAAGATAGTGTTGACAGTTGGGCGACGATGTTTATGAGTTTGATAGTGTTGACAGTTGGATGATGATGTTGAGTGGGAGTAAACTTCGAGGACGAAAGTCCTTTTAAGGGTGGTAGAATGTAACATTCCGATTGATGTTTATAAGTGTCTTGTTATTGGATTTTCTAGTGGATAATATGTTACGGAGCTAGCAGCGTTTGTGGATAGTAGTTGGTAGTGTTTGGAGTTGGTGTCGAGGGAGACTATGATGTAGTTGATACGATATCGTGAGCCGTGTTGTGGAGGTAGGCATAGTTGGTGGAGTTAGTGTTAAGAGTTCATGTTTTGCAGGTTGGAGTTTTGTTTTAAGTTCTTAGTTGCTTTGTTGTATTTTGATATAGTTAGTGTATGTTTTGAGTCGGGTTGAGTTTGGTTTGGTAAGTATGTTTTGGAGTTTTATGTTGAGTTTTGTTTTTGTTGTTGTGTCGGGAGGGTGTCAGTGTGTTTTTGTTTTGTTGTGGTTTGAACTTCGGGGACGAGGTTCGTTTTAAGGAGGGAAGACTGTAATACTACGGTTTTATGAGTCTTTGGGTACTCTGTCGAGTAATTAGTTTTTGATGCAAGACAGTAGTCTGCCTGTAGGGTACTCGATCGAGTAAGTGCCTTACTCGATCGAGTAAGTGAGTTTACGGGCTGAGTTTTGACGGGTTTTGTTAATGATGCGAGATTAATATATAATGATACCGTCACTTTTCTTATAACCTTTTTAACTATTCTAAAAACCTAATTGAGAAGAAAGGAGTTACGTAAGTTCATCTCATCGCATCATTAGCAAATCCCCAAGGCTATGTTCGTTGGATCATCTTGTTTTTTATGCCGTTGTGATCCTTGTGTCGAGGGTAAGCTTTTCATATAAATTTTATAATGTTTTGTTAAAGTTGGTTAAACCCTAATTGGGTGATTTGGAGGTTTCGGGTGATTTATGTGAATATGGTTGTGATTGTATGTATGTATGATAGGAGGAGGATTCGTTGAGGAGAGATTCTGACTTAGCCGCTTGATCGTCTGTGGTGTTTGCTTTCCAGATAGGGTTTCCCTACTCAGTATTAATTACATAATGTGTGGTGATTGTGCTGTAATTAGTGATTGATGATTGATTCAGATGGTTGTGATTTCGTATTATTGATTGATTCAGACGGTTGTTGGTTTTTTGTTGTGATTACTGTTTATCTGTCTGTGATCTTCGGGGCGCGTCCCTGGCTGAGTGGAGTCACTTGCGGGAGTGGCTTCACGCCCTTGATTCGCCCTCTGTGGAACCCGTCACATAGGGGATGTGCACATTAATGAACTTGGGTTTATCGCTCGATGGAGATGAGCGGGGATTTGGTGGGTACGGCTGCGGTCCCTCACTGGCGGCGTGGGGTACTTGTTGTGATGGGTACTCTGGCAGGACTACACACGTTAGTCAGTTGTGTGGAGTTTGGAGATGGAGACTGGGGATTTGTGTGAGCTGCTTGAGCTGTTTGTGACGTTGTTTCTTTGTGGCATTTGGTTTTATGTAATCAGTACTGACCCCGTTTAAATGTTTTAAAAACTGTGGTGATCCATTCGGGAGGTGGTGAGCAGTTATTGAGCAGGTATGAGCTGATGCGTATGGGATAACTGGGAAGAGTCACCAAGATGCAGTTTAGAAGTCTTCCGCTGTGTCTGATAGTTTTATAGTCTTTTGATAGTAGACAGTTTTGGAGAACTTGTATCTCTTTATCAGTTTTGGTTTTTTGCATGTAATCACGTTAAACGTTATTTACTATTTAAGTATGTTTCTTTATTGTCTGATGATTATCATTGCCTCGGTTAACCGAGATGGTGACGTTCCTATACCTGAGTGGTCCTGGTAAGACACTTGGAGTATAGGGGTGTCACACGCGTACTCCTTGATTGGTTGGGACTAAATCAGCTTCTTTAATACCTAGTTTGTGAGCTGTCTTGAGGGGAATGACATTGACCGCATATCCGTCATATACTAGAACCATAGGCACATTCTTCTTGAGGCATTGTAAGGTGATGTACATGGCCAGGTCATGGCTGGCTCCGAATGGAGGGATATCTTCGTCAAAGAAGATGACCAGGTTGTTCAGGTCGGGGGCATCCCTTGTCATGTGTGCTACCACTTCTTCTAGAGAGGAGGTAGAGGGGACTATTAACTTTCCCAAGGCTTGTAGAAAAGCCTGCCGATGTTCGAAAGATGTAGAAATCAGTTGCCAAATTGAAATTTCGGCCTTTGCTTTTTGCAGCTGTTTAAGGATCGAGTTTTCGGGAATGTTGGGTTGAGTGTCCGCGTCCGGGACAACTTGGTCATTCCTTGTTGGAATGGTTGTTGTATTGTTTGGGTTCTGGTAGGGGCGTCCGGACCAGGTAAGATGTCCGATTTCTTTTGCTTGCTTGCCCTTTCCCGGAACCATGTAGACATCCTCTGCGTCGTCTCTCCAGATACTGTTGATTTTGGGATCTCGAGGGTACCTTGGAGGGGTATTCTTTGGTGGATAGTTTTTGTAGGGGATGTTTTTGTGAGGGTAATTTTTGTGAGGTTGATTATTGTGGGGTTGATTATTGTGGGGTGAATGCTGGAATGGTCGTGGGAGTGATCCTTTCTAGTGAGGGTAGTTTTGGGCGTTTGGAGGACCCTCCCTTGGATGCAGTGTTGGTCAACCGGTGGTAGGCACCCTCAAATCGAGTAATCCTTTCTGAGAGACTAACTATGGCTTCCTCAACCTGTTGGAACATGGTGAGCATTGTTGCGGCGCTGAATACGAATATCCTGTCTCGGGTATCCTTCTCCAAGGCATTCACCTCGTCGTCAATTGGCAGGATGAGGTGTGAGCAATCCAAGGTTGGCTCGTCATCAGAGATGGCATGGATTCCCAAGGGGTTTGTTTTATTGTTTTGTTTGGTGGGTGGAGGTAAAGATAGTTCTCTTTTCTCGATCATATCTTGGATGGCGTACTTCAGTTTAAAGCAAACCTCTGTGTCATGACCCTTTCCTTGGTGATACTGGCAGTAGGCATTGGGATTCCATAAACGGGTTTTCTTGGCCTCGAACGGGTCAGGAGTAGGCCCAATTGATTTGTAGTTTCCCTTGGTCCATGAGTCTTTTTAGGGCACTGGCATAGGTTGTTCCCAAGTTCGTGAATACCCTTTGAGGACACTCAGTTTTCTTTGCGGTTGGTTCGAGGAGGTTGACCTCATCGATTTTGTTTGTTTGACCATAAGGGCGAGATCTGGTTGATGTTGACCCCTCATAGCCTCTACCGCTGGTCTTGGCTAGGACACGCTTGCGGAGATCGTCTTCAATGCGGGTTCTGAGTATTTGTACGTCCTGGAATGTTTTGATGTTTTGATATCTCAGCAGGTTGGCATAAACTGGGCGGAGGTTGTTGACAAAATTATCTACCAGAGTTGATTCACTCGGCTTACTGACCAATTGAGTGCTTACCCTCCTCCAACGGGTTAGGAATTCTGAATCCTTCCTTATCATTCTGAGTCAAGACCTCAAGAGTGGAGGTGTTGAATTTCGACGTTGTCGACATATTGTTTAACAAATTCAACGGCGACTTCGTCCCAAGTAGTAAGGTTCTTGGGGTCGAGGTAATAGTACCACTGGCGGGGAATTGGCTCCAGGGATGATGGAAAGATCCGGGTGAAGAGTTCTTGTTTGACCCCCTTAATGGACATATAATCCTTAAAAGCTCGAATGTGGTTGAGTGGGTACTCCACTCCCTTGAACTTGGGTACATCAGTCAAGGTAAATTTGTCGGGTAGTTGATCCCCAACGGATTCGAATCTTCAATTGTTCTTAAGGTGGATGTTGTTACCACGAGCTAGGAGTTGTTCTTCCAAGAGCTTGAGCCTCTTCTCGGTTTCAGACAAAGGCAGAGTGTTGTGTTCTCTGGTTTCCTTATTTTCCAGGGTGTCAATACGGGTCTCGACACGGTCCAGGGTGACCTTAAGAGCGGTGAGTAAACTGGCTAGCTGGGTAGTTGTGACGTCTCAGTTGTCATTGTTGTTATTGGATGATGCTGAGGAATGGGCCATGGTTCTGAGGCAGAAAAGTGGCTCACGTTACATCCCAATCCGACATGGTTTAACGACTAAACGTAGATAACACATGGGATGGAAAAACAGATTAGACTCAACAAGACGAGGATGACCGTGTGTGGTGCCTCGGTGCCGACTCGATTTATGATGTGATGATGTTGACCGGACCTTGACTTGCGTCCAACTTAGTGGCGTGACGCCATTGAGCGAGTGTCTAGGTGAGACAACTCATAAGTAAAGACCCATAAGTACGCTTGCTTCGACTCCATAAACACGAGGCGGAATTGGAATGGTGGACTGAAGTTTTCGAAAATAGAGATTTTCAAAAAGATTCGATTGTCGCTTTATGGACGGCTTCCGAAGAATAGGGATATTTGAAAGTCAATCAGTTGAAAAGTTGTCTTAAGTTTGTTTTCAAAAGACGGTTTGAGTTCGAGTTGAGGCGGCTCTGAAAACAATATGTTGTTTCCAAAGACGGTTTGTTTTCAAAAGACGGTCATGGTTCTTAAGCCCAAACACTTTTCCAAAATCACTTTTGTGCATTGTTCTAGTTTTGTTTTCGAGACGGAATTCGACATAATCTCGAGCCTCAATTTTATACTCCCTCAAGGAACTAATGAATTCCAATGTCAAGGAGGGGTATGTCAATTCATTCATTTCAAAGAGGGTTGATAACCCCATGGACTCGAAAAATGCCTTTGTTTACTCAAGGACACCCAATTTACTCAAAGCTTCTTGACATAAGAATTTTGTAGCTATAATCTTTTTCTTGGCTAGGGATTCGAATGCAAGCCTATGCTTATCGGATATGAAAGTTAGCTCTGGATAATTCTTCAATTGTTCCACCTCCGGGATAGAATTAGTAGCTTAGCTTCCTTGATAGCATTGATGGTTGATGGAGCTTGCTCCCTTTGTTGAACCAAGACCATTGCTTTGAATGCTAGAGCTTGTTGTCTTTTGGACAATGTTGGTGTCTTTGTTGCCTTGATGCCTCCCTTGGTCCTTGCCATTGCTTTTCTCCTTTTAAACTAGTATCAACAAACCAAGTTTATACTTGAATGCTCCTTTGCTCTTCAAGTTTCAATTCAATGCCCAATCAATTTGGGGATTTTCGGATTTCTCCTAACCCTAGAGGAATTGATTGATTTTGTGAGGAAATTGTTGTTTGAATGGTCTTATTGTTGATAAAGGAGTGATTTATTTTTGATTTGAGCAAGTTTGGATTTGATTGTGGTGAATTTGGATGAGAGATTGTTGTTTTTGGATGAGGGTTTGAAGGTTGAAGTGAGGGAAAAATATTGTGTTTGTGTTTGAATGAAATGAAATGAAATGAAGAAGAGCATTTGGTCTCGTGTTTTGTTGATATAGCAGGTAGAGACGGGTGGACTAGGCTGGAGTCGGGCGGATTTTCATCCAGTGAAAAATCAACTATCTGCAAGGCTTTGAAGACGGGCGTCTTGAAGGCAAGTCGGGCGGATTGTTGCTTGGCTCGCTCGACTTGTTTTTTAGACGGGCAGATTGTTGCCCGGTGCAAAATTTATCATTTGAGAGCTCCTTCAAGACCCACGACTTGAGCTGAGGTCAAGCGACTTTGGCAGTGGGTCGCTCGGGTTGAGGTCGGCTCGGGCAAATTTCTTTCTAGAGTAGATTTCCACTTTGCACTCCTTTCCCAGTCCCCACGAGCTCAGGTCTACTCGTGGGGATCTTCTCCCCGCGTTAAATCTTCTTCTTTTCTTCTTCATTTCTTCTTGGGTAGCATTACAAAGGATTGGTTTAGCCTAGGCATATGCTTCCCCACACTTGATCATCAAATACTACACATTTAAAGCACATTAAAATCCCTCCTTCACTTGCTTTCATGTCACACAAATTCGTTAAACAAAGCATGTAAAATGTAATGCAAAAATGAGTAATGTACAAGTAAAATTAAATGCAAGTTAAGAGGTCAGAATATTTACAAATGGTGGTTTAGGGAGGACTCCACCAAACTCTCCTCTTTTGAGAGGTGTTAAGGGGGAGCCAAGGTGTTGTTGATGTTTCTCAATACCTTGTAGAAGTAGTCAAAGGCTTGTTCATTTTCATGGTAAAGGTCTTATATAGACCCTTGTACATTGTTGTCTTCATTGTTGTAATCCGAGTCAAAGTGTTGACAAGGATCCATTAAGCCTTGGTCTATAGTCATAGCGTTCCCAATGTAGGGATTAACCAATCCCTCAAATTCATCGTCCCATAGACCATACACTTCATTTGCTTTCTCCCCTATGTTGGGTGAATCATGAGTTGACAAGAGCAACTCTCCTTTCTTGTTATCATGGCCAATGAGGCCTCCATCTATACTTGTCATGGGTGAGCTTTGCAAGCTCTCATTCTTGTTGTGAAAAATTCCATGCTCTCCGAATAGAGCCATTTTAACATCATCGTTATCTTTCTTCCAATTAGGCGGTGTATCTTTGCCCTTCTCTTTGAGATTTCCATCTTTCCCTTGTTCTTTGAATGGAGATTCCCCTTATTTTTGCCACCCTCCCGAGTATAATGATCAACCATGAAGCATGTCTCAAACAAGTTGGGAGCTCTCATGGTCTTATCAATATTGAAGGTGATTGTTTCATCACCTACTTCAAGGGTGAGCTCTCCATGTTTCACATCGATCACTGCTCCGGCGGTGTGTAAGAATGGTCTTCCTAGAATGATTGGAATGTTAGAATCCTCCTCCATATCAACAATGACAAAGTCCACCAGTATGATGAACTTTCCAACTCTCACGAGTACATATTCCCATACCCCTAGTGGTTTCTTTGTTGAACGATCCGCCATTTATAATGTTATGTTGGTGCACTTGAGCTCTCCCACTCCTAGTCTTTCACATACCGAATATGACATGACACTTACACTTGCACCTAGATCACATAATGCCTTGTTGATTGTGGTATCACCAATGGTACATGGAATAGAGAAGCTTCCCGGATCTTTGAGTTTTGGAAGGGAATTCCCTTGCAGTATTGCACTACTTACCTTAGTAAAGGCAATGGTTTCCAATTTTCGGATGGACTTCTTCTTGATAAGGATATCTTTCATGTACTTTGCATAAGCCGGAACATGATGGATTAGCTCCGTGAATGGTATAGAAACCTCTAAGTTCTTCACAATCTCCATGAACTTTCCAAGTTGCTCATCAAACTTGGGCTTAGCTTGGCGACTTGGGAATGGAAGTCTAATCACAATAGGCTCTTTCTCAATTTCTTTAGCCTTCTCTTCACTTCTCTTCTTTGATGAGTCATTAATAGTTGTCTCCACCACCTTAGGATTTCTCCTTAGTGGTTCAATCACATCACTTTGCTTATCATTCTTCTCAACAATATCTTCTTCAATTGGCATCTTTGGTCCCTCATATCTAGTACCACTCCTCAAGTGGATAGCATTAATGGTCTCATGTCTTGTGGGAGGATTACCTTGAGGAGGTAATTGTCCCTTTTGTCTTTGTGAGCTAGAAGAGGCCAATTAAGACAATTGAGTCTCCAACATTTTGGTGTGAGCAAGGATATTGTTGATGGTAGTGTTTTTGGCTTGGCTATCCCTTTGCAATTGAGCAAAGAAATCTTGTTGGCTCTTTTGCATTTGGAGGACCGCTTTTTGAACATCAAAAGCTTGGTCATTGGGTTGATTGTAGTATGGTATTTGAGTAGGATTTCTCATTGGAGGGGGTGTGTATGTGGGTTGAGGGTTTTGGACATTTTGGCTCTTGTATGAAAGATTTGGATGGAATTTGGTATTCTCATTGTAGTAGTGAGAATAAGGTGTGCCATTTTTGTATGCTTGGAAGGCATTCACTTGTTCATTTGTTCCTCTACATTCGTTTTGATCATGTCCCAAGGTTCCACAACTTTTCACACACTCCATTTGGGATTGAGGATGTTGCCATCATAGCATTGAGATGTTGTTTGGGTGATTGGGAAGCTTCATCAAGCTTGGCCATGGCTTTCTCAAACTTCAAGTTTATGGTGTCGATATGAGCACTTAGTTGAGCACCCAATTGTGTGATGGAATATAATCCACCTCATGCTTCCCTCCTCTAGTGGCCTTTCGTGGCCTACTATATTGGGAATTATGAACCGCCATCTCTTCGATTTTAGCCCATGTTTGGTTGTCATCAACCTCGGTGAACCTCCCATTGGAGCCCATATTAAGGACATTTCGTGTGTCTTCATATAAGCCATTCCAAAACTGTTGAACAAGGAACCATTCACTAAGTTCATGGTGAGGACAAGAGCGACAAGTATCCTTAAATCTCTCCCATGCTTCATATAATGATTCCTCATCCCTTTGCTTGAACCCGGTGATTTGGGCTCTCAACATGTTAGTCTTCTCTGGAGGATAGAACTTCTTGTAGAAGGCAAGTGCTAACTTCTTCCATGAATCAATACCAATAGTAGCCTTGTTTAGGCTCTTTAACCATTACTTTGCGGTTCCGATCAAGGAAAAAGGAAATAACACCCATCGAATTTGGTCTTGGGTCACTCTGGTTTGAAAGATTACATCACAACAGTCACAAAAAGTTTCCATATGTATATGAAGATCTTCACTGGGCATTCCTCCAAATTAACTTTTCTCAATTAATTGTATGAATGCAGATTTGGCAATAAAATTACCGGTTAAGTGAGTCGGTGTTGGAGTACCATTTGGTAGGTTCTCCTCGGTTTGTACGGAATGAGATGAGAATTTAGGCATTGTGGGTTGATTTTGTGGATGGTTTTGAATTGGGTCCTCCTCTCCTTCTCTTGAAAAAGGGTTGGTAAACTCAACACTATTCGATTGGATAACACCAATGCTCACAAGTTCTCCAATACCCGAACTTGGCGAAGTTCCTCTAACAACTCTTCTAATATTGGTCAAGGTCCTTTCAATCTCGGGATCAATAGGCAAAAGTCTACCTTGTGATCTCCTAGACATGCAAAAATCAAACAACTAGAAAACAATTAAAACTACCTTGAGGAGTTTGACTTCCCCAAGGTTAAGAAAGACCCAACTAAAAACAACAAATGATAATAATTAAATTGAACACCATCCCCGGCAACGGCGCCATTTTTGGTACGGTTCAAAACTTTGTTGTCTAAGCTAACCAACCAAAACAATATTTATAAACTAAACAAACTACTCTTAGTAGAGTGGTAAGTAAAGGTCGGATCCCAAAGGACGGGTATTGAATTAAGTTATCGGTTGTAGAAAGTTATGTCTTAGGGTGTCACAAATGGGGTTGAGATTTGAGGTATCAAACTACACTACTTAACAATGAAATGTAAAGAAATGGAAGTAAAACAAGCAAGTAAAGTAGGGGTTTGAAAACAATAGATTAATGCACTAGGGTGTCATGGGTTCATAGGGGATTCATGGTAGTGATCATACAAACATGTTTACATAGTTGCAAGCAAACTATTGTTGTAGTGGAATAGAGTTAGTTTATGTCTTACAATTCTAAGGAAGATTTCGGTTCCGGAGCCGAGTTGGTCAAGACTGTACAACACCTACAAGTCGACTTAGTTTCTTCCTATTAACTTTTATGCATGGTCTAACAAGACTCGAGTTAGTTTATATCTTACAAGTCTTATTGAATAGATAAGAGATGTATGCATGCAAGGTTTTCAATCAAGCAATTTATCAAGCATAACATGTGCATAAGTTGACACTACAACAAGCAAGAAATCTTATGAAAACATATTAGATTAAGTATGGATCTACCCCCATATTTTAGTTCCCCTAATCCCCCATTAACCCTAGCTAGGAGACTATTCACTCATGATTATGGTGAACATGCTAATAAAGTTGTTAATCATATTAGCAAAGTTAAACATGATGAATGAGTAAGCAATAATTAATTAAGCAAGGGTAAAAGGAATTATACCAACTTGAGATCCAAATAATAAGCAAAGGATAATAGAAGAACACTTGATGAATGATGAAGAGTTGTCAAGCCTTCAATAAACTCAAATAGTCTTCAAATTGCCCAACTAAAACTAAGAACGCTTGAATAATTAAAGAGGAATTAAGATTTGATTAATATTGAATTGAGTGAATACAACTTGATTAGTAATATTTAAACTTGATTAATGCTAAATTATAACTTGGTGATTAATCCCCTAACACAATGGGGTATTTATACTAAGTACAAGTATTAGGGTAACTAAGGGCTTAAATGATGATTAAGTCCGTAAGAATAAGATTAGTGCTTTGCAAGTCCCATAAGGAGCCGTCCGGATTGACATTGAAGCAAACTCGTGCTGTCCAGGGATCCGCTCGACCTGAAGGTGAGATGCCCGGATTGAGGCTTGAGACGCCCGACCTGGGCTCGGGACGTCCGGATCTTTGATCAGCTCTTCTTCTAGTTCTTTGACTGCCTAAGGATTCGTGAGGATCGTTGGGAGGTCGTGGGGGTCTTCATCATTGCCCATTCTACTTCATTTGTTCACTTAGGTCTTTAGTAATGGTCTCCTCTTTGATACTTGGTCATTAGATGCACTCCATTTAGCTCTACTTTGCTCCATAAATGCAAGGCTAGCAATCCTCTCCTACCAAGGACACAAAACCTCAAAGAATATGCGAAGTAGGGAATTAAAGATAAGAAACGACCCTAATAAGCACTAGAAAGCATATGAACGAGGCTAGTTTGGGGACTAAATGTGCACAAATATGAGTCACATCAGAAATTCAACGCCTTGGCCATGGTCGGACTTTGAATTTCAATGTTCGTCCATGGTTCAGTCCCGTTTATTTTGTTTTAACGTATATTTTCAATTTTATTGATTAATCGGTGAGTAATTTATATTTTTTTGTTTTAAAAGTTGTTTATTTTTATTTATAATTCATAATTTATTTATTTTATGTTTTAAAAGTTGATTATTTGTTATCTATAATGAGTATTTATATTCTTTTTGTTTAAAAGTTGGTTATTTCTATTTATAATGGTTAATTTATATTGTTTTTGTATTAAAAGTTTTTTTTTATATTAAAAGTTGTATTTTTATAATTTTATTGTTTGTTTATTTCATATTTATGTTTATCTAATGTTTAATCCTCGTTAATGAAGATGTCGGATCGCGGCAATGGCGTTATCACTTTCGTGGGCCGAACGAGAGGCATAAGAGTGACGGGCTCTAAGCGATGTCAACCCTTACCGTTAGCGCCAGGTCGGGGTCGGGGTCGGGGTAGGGGTATCCATATCCGTTCTTCTCCCGACCCTACTCCCGAGCCTGTTATGACCGAAATTGATTTTCCGAAGGAATTCTTTAGGGACTCGGTAGATGATGAGGGTGAGGGTGAAGATGAGGATGAGGAGGATGGGGAGGAGAAGGAGGAGGAGGAGGCCGCCGAACGACCACCTAAGAAGGTGGCACGGGATGCTAGTGGTCGATATTTGCCGGTTGGTGAGGGTTCATCTAGTAGCACGGGGAGGAACAAGTCGAAGAACCCGGATCAATCTTGGTGTCTTACACGTCCGATTGACGGTGGTCCGAGTGTCGTTAGCGTCCTACATAGCTTATACCAGTTGGATCGAGCTGGGACAGGTGAGATCGTGGATCACGTGTTACGAGAGGCCCGCTGCTCTAGAGAAGATGAGTAAGTTGAAATTCTGTGATGGTGTTTGTGAGAGAGCTAGTGAGAGTGGCCTTGATCATTTGAGGAGTTCTTTGACGACCGGTTTGGATGAGAACCTCATTAGTGCTTTTGTAGAGAGCTGGCACCTCGACACCAACAATTTTCATATGCCGTTTGGTGAGATTACTATCTTATTGCACGGCGTTGAGAAGATTCTTGGGATATGGGTGGATGGTATGAGGGTCGTGGAGGAGGGTCCTACTAGGGAGAAAATCGGTTTAAGAGGGAAGGTGGCTCTCTTTTTTGGTATGCCTCTGCAAGATGTCAAATCACCGTTTTACAAGGGTGGTGGATTGACGACTAAGAGCTTGAGGAAGCTTGTGGAGTTGGGTAACCAGCATGACTCACTGAGGGCTTACATGATGTTGTTGGTAGGACAGACTCTGTTAACGGACAAGTCTAATGATAGGGTTATTGCACGTATGTTGCCATTGTTTGATCAGTTGAGTGATATCGGCAAGTATGCTTGGGGGCCGCGACATTGGCCTATTTGTATCGACAGTTGGGGATGGCTTCGCGTAAGGAGGCCCAGGGTGTTAACGGTTGTTAAACGTTGCTTCAGACTTGGATATATAAGTACTTTCTCATGTTCTGACCACACTCCGGATATTATGTCGAGGGGAGACCACTAGTCGAGTCTTGGTCACGGATTCCTAGGTTTAGGGGAGATTCTCGGTTGTTAGAGCTGCACCGCCAGACGTTGGACGGGCTGGGTGGAGCACGTCACGTGGCTCCCTTATGGTGTTAGTCCACATAGAGCTTGCAGGATTTCCCTCTACTCGGGTGTGATCATATTTCTGGATATACTTGAGTCGTACCAGCCTGATAGGTGTCTCCCCCAGTACGGGTATGTTCAGATTATCCTGGCAGCTATGCGGTTTCCGACTATTGAGTATCATCTGGCTAAGCCGCTCTTGGGTTATAGGTTGTCTTATGGAGACTATCCTGATTTGGATTGGGGGTTGAGGGATGTCGAGCTAGTTTTGAGAGATCGGGTTTTTATGCCTTTTTAGACTGATTCGCGCTACATGAATTGGTATAGCAGGATTTCTCACCCGTACTTGTACCCCCCCCCCCCCCAACACGCCGTACTCAGTTTCGCTCACTCCCTTTAACCGAGGAGCCCGAGATTTATCGATCTCTTAGTCGTCATTTCTCAGATATCTACATACAGCCTACAATGGAAAAGAAGTGGCAATTTGTGTGGAGCATGTGGATGAGATGGAGCCGTATTACAGAGCCGAGGACAATGCTCAGGATGATGCTGATGATGACGATGAGGAAGAGGATTCTACGACCACTAGTGTATAGGGCATTTTTTATTTACTTGTTCGTATTGTTTCTCTTTTATTTTGTTTAGTTGTTTATGGATAATTTTTTTTTGGAACAATTTATTTTGTTTCTCTTTTATTTTGTTTAGTTGTGTATGGATATTTTTTTTTGTTTGAACAATTCATTTTGTTTCTTTTTTATTTTGTTTAGTTGTGTATAGATAAATTAAAACTTAATTATTAAGACCAACATAACGAAATTATATAAAACTTAATTGAAAATACAACTTAATTGAAAATACCTTAAACATAAACCATAGACCCCCTAAACATAAACCTTAAACCCTAAAAACCTAAACCCTAAACCCTAAAACCCTCAACCCTAGACCTTAAACATAAACCCTAGACCCCAAAACCCTCAACCCTAGACCCTAAACATAAACCATAACCATAAACCATAAACCCTTAAACATCCAACTTAATTATCTTCATCAGATGAAGATTGAAGTTCTTCAAAAGCGTTTCCAACCTCAACTTCTTTAGGCTGATCAGCGACATTAACGGGCAGAGTGCCAAAATCCTCCCAGTTTTCGGCTAAGATAAAACATAGAGTGCCAATTGGTGGATCCTCAACCAAGTGTCATACAGTGGAAGTTGGGACGACTAAATCAAGACGAGCCAATAACACCGGGAAATCCACAACAATTGAGTCAATTTTTTGTTGATATTCTCGTATTTGTTGAGCATTTGTAGCCATTTTGTTATTTTTTGTGTGAAGGAGATGAGTTGTTGTGAATGGGATGGCTATAACATTATCGGTATTTATAAGAAATATATTAAATATACGAAAAAAATAAATATAAAGGCGAAAAATGTCCAAACCAACAAAGGACGTGTATATTGAAAGTCCTATGTTGGAATAGACAAGTATATTCAAAGTCCTGTGTTGGTATGTACGTCAATATTCAAAGTCCTATGTTGGTATGGACGTGTATATTCAAAGTCCTATGTTGGTATGGACGTCAATATTCAAAGTCCTATGTTGGTATGGACGTGTATATTCAAAGTCTTATATTGGTATGGACGTCAATATTGAAAGTCCTATGTTGGCATGGACGTGTATATTCAAAGTCCTTTGTTGGTATGGACTTGTATATTCAAAGTCCTTTGTTGGTATGGACGCGTATATTCAAAGTCCTTTGTTGTCCTTTGTTGGTATGGACGTGTATATTCAAAGTCCTTTGTTGGTATGGACTTGTATATTCAAAGTCTTTTGTTGGTATGGACTTGTAGATTTAAAGTCCTTTTTTGGTATGGACTTGTAGATTTAAAATAAACTTAATTAAAACAAACTTAACGGTATTACAAAAATTATATAAAACTTAATTAAAACAAACTAAACAAAAATTGAAAATACAACTTAATTCATCCTACAAATGCATTATCAAAGTTTAATTTCCTTGCAGCTTCTGGGTCAGTTGTTGTGGAACGCCTTTGATGAGCTCCTATTTCTACTACATTTTGGCACTATTTTGAGCTCATTTGGTAACATTTAGGGGTGGTTTATGACGATTTTTACATTGTTTAACCCATTCCGAGTGCTTTGCCATTTAGCATGGTTCAAGTGAAGATTAGGAAGCCGAAAGATCAAGAGAAATGTCCAAGGAAGAGCCAAGAACAAGCTTGAAGAAATGCACCAAGAAAGCCTTCCAAAGGATCAAAGGAAGAAAGAAAGGAAGACGGACTCCAGCAGAGAAACCGCACGGTGCGAGTTCCCTGTTCCAAAACTCGCACCGTGCGAGTTTTCTGGGTTTGATGGCGTTTGTTAGCGTTTTTGTTACGGGCCTTCCCTTTTATTAAGCCCACTAATTACTAGGTTACGGGGGATTATAAATACAATGTTTGCAGTTAGGTTAAGGATCTTTTGTTCACTTTAATTAATCAAGGTTGTAATTTGGGAATATTTTCATCTTTTGAATTGGGTTTTAGATCTAATTATGGAGAACTAATCTCCTATCTTAATCCGACTCAAGGCTTAAACTTTGGTTGTAAGATCCTTTAATCCTTCTTTAATTTTAATTATCATTGTTAATCCTTTTGTGTTTATTATTTGAATTTTGGAATCTTTGTTTATATTGAGTAATTAAGTGTGATTTCCTTGTTGCTTAATTAATCAAGTTTCTTAATTTATTGTTGTTGAGATTATTAAGTGTGATTTCCTTGTAATCTCATCTTTGCAACACCTTGTTATTATGCTAATGAATGTGATTTCTTCTTGGCTTAATTAGCAAGTAAAGGATTAACTTGTAATTGGGCATTAATTGTGATTTCATTGTGTCTAATTACCCCTATTGAATCTCTTGTGCTCATATCTTCTTATTAATTTGTCCAATGTATGTGATTTCTACTTGGTAGAATTGATAAGTTGGGTTATTTGATTAAGTGTGATTTCCTTGTCATTTGGCCATTATTAAGGAGATTTAGAAGATTTATCTTCATAATAGGGTGATAATATATAATTGAAGGATTGATTGAAGGGTTTTGTCAACTAAAGTGCCAAATTTTGAGTCGGGTTAAGTCTTTCTTAATATTGATTAATTTCCATCTTAAACTCTTGATTGTTTACTTGCTTTGCACTCTTGTTTGAATTTGCCTTGCTTTTGTTACCATTAAAACCAAACCAACCCCCCCCCCCCCCCCCCTTTACATAATTGTTGTTACTTCTTTGCAATTGTTCTAATTACCCTTTTAATTTCACTATTGCAAAACCCATCTTCTCTTGGGTTCGACCCCTTGCTTGCTATTTTACTAGTTTATAATTAGTGCTAATTAGTGTGTTTAGTGGTATATAAATTGTTAATTTGGCCGTCTTTTAGTGCGACATTTTAGGCGTGTCAAATTTTGGCGCCGTTGTCGGGGAAGGTAACGGTTTTGCTAAGTGTTTGTTATTTGTGTTTTTAGGATAGTTGTGTTAGTTAGTCTTTGTTTCTTGTTGATAGTGTCTTGTTCTTTACTTGTGTGAACCTTTTGATTGTGTGCACTTGTGTAGAATTGTTTATGGTCAATACTAGGAATTCAAGAGAACCACTTTTTCCTTTCGATCCGGAGATTCAAAGATCACTTGCTTGGATAGGAGGAGGTATTAGAAGAGACAACCCGGTTATTGAAGAAATTGATCCCGGTTTTCAACAAGACCAAAGAGAAGATAACAACATCCCTTTTGAACAACCCATACCCATTCAAATCATAATGGATGATCGTGAGGAAGACCAACCACTTGGGCATGGTGAAAGAGAGAACCGACGACGTGGTAGAACTATTAAGGAACTTACCGCCCCGGATCTCACACATGTGCCCTTGTGTATCTCCTTTCCGACCTTGGCGGAAAATGCCACCTTTGAGTTGAAGTCCGGGCTCATTCACCAATTGCCCCAATTCCATGGGCTTAGCACGGAAGATCCCAACAAGCATCTCAACAAATTTCATGTTGTTTGCTCGAGCATGAAGCCAAATGGGGTTACCGATGAGCAACTTCAACTAAGGGCCTTTCCTTTCTCACTCAAGGACGCGGCCAATGATTGGCTTTATTATCTACCTACCGGGAGCATCACCACTTGGAATCAAATGAAGAGGGCTTTCTTAGAAAAGTATTTTCCCGCTAGTCTCTCATCTCAATTGAAGAAAGAAATAAGTAATGTTGAACAAATGGATGGGGAGAACTTGTATGAGTATTGGGAGAGGTTTAAACAACTTCTTGCTAGTTGCCCATACCATGGGTATACCGACCACGACCTTCTCTTGAACTTTTGTGGTGGTTTACTTGAGGATGATGCTAGGATGATTAAAGCCGCCACCCAAGGTGGAATTGAATACATGTCGGTCCAAGAAGCAAATGAGTTGATTGAAAGGTTGGTAGGAAGCTCTAGGAATTTTGGGAGGAGAATTAAGAAGTCAAGTGGAACATTCTCTTCAAGGCAAGGTTCCAACCATATGGAGGAGAAAGTTGACTTTCTCACTAATTTGGTGAAGGAACTTACAAAAGGTGGTGGGAGTACTTCTCATGTGAAATTTTGTGGTCTTTGTAATGACCCAACTCATCCCACCGATGGGTGTCCATCTTTGCAAACGGAGGAGGCAATTGAAGCGGTGAAGGCTATTGGTTTTAGGAAGTTTGACCCCTATTCTAACACTTACAATGAAGGTTGGAAATCTCATCCAAATATGGGGTGGGGTGGAAACCAAAATCAAAACCAAAATCAAAACCAAAATCAAAATCAAAAAGGGGCTTCAAACTCTTCATTTCAAAAGCCAAATCAAAACCAAAACCAATCACAAAATTCCTTGGAAGAAATGATGAAGACTCTTACCATGAATCAAATGGCAATGCAACAACAAACCAAGGAATTTCAAACCGCCGTGTACCAACAAAACCGACTCACCGACTCTAGGTTTGTCAACCTTGAGACCCAAGTTGGTCAAATCCTCACTACACTCAATTCTCAACCCAACCAAGGAGGGAGTCTCCCTTCTCACACCATTCCTCCACCGAACAAGGAACAAGCAAAAGCGGTCTCTTTGAGGAATGGTAGAGAGTTGGAAGAGGCACCCAAAGCTCCTAAGAAGACAAGACCACTTCCTATTGTTCATGAAGTGGAGGATGTGATTGAAGATGAAATTGAAGTGGTAGTGGAACAAGGGGAAGCATCTTCACCTCAACAAGTAAGGGTCCATGAACCTCTTCCGGAATATGAGCCACAAGCTCCATTTCCGAGTGCTTTGAATGATACAAGGATAATTGACAAGAAGACTTCAAGCCTTTATGATATCTTTCGTAAAGTGGAGGTAAACATTCCTCTCCTTGATCTTCTTAGTAGTGTACCCAAGCATGCAAAGTTTTTGAAAGAGTTATGCACTACTAAGAGATCCAATAAAGCAAAGAGCATGAAGAAAGTGCGGGCTAGTGAACATGTCTCGGCCATTTTTCAAAAACGGTTGCCACAAAAATGAAGCGACCCGGGCATGTTCACCATCCCTTTTAAGATTGGTGATTTGCAATGCCAACATGCTATGCTAGATTTAGGAGCTTCCATCAATGTCTTGCCCCATTACCTCTATGAATCACTCAAGTTAGGGCCTTTGAAACCGACTCGTACGGTCATTTCATTGGCCGATAGGTCCAACATTTATCCTAAAGGGGTTGCGGAAGACGTCTTGGTGAAGGTGGGGGAAATGTTTTTCCCCGCCGACTTCTATGTAATTGAGATGGAACCCGAGAAAGGCTCCACTCCCATTTTGTTGGGAAGGCCTTTCATGAGGACTTCCAATACCAAAATTGATGTATCTAGTGGTCACCTCACAATGGAATTTGAGGGGGAAAAGATTGAGTATAGCATACATGAGGCTATGAAATACCCATCCGAGACTTCATCTTTGTGTTTTCTTGAAATTTTTGAGCCAATTGTGCAAACCGTGTATGAATTGTGCAAAGTTGATCCATTAAATGTTGCTTTGACTAATGGATTGGTTTGAGAGGATACGGGGTATGCTTTGTCTTGTGATTTGCAGGAAACAATAAAGGACTTAGAGGAAAATCCCCCAATGGAAGAATGGGAAGAAAAGGAAGAAATCCGGAAGACAGCGCAGAACTCGCACCGTGCGAGTTTTGGGGATGAGAAACTCGCACCGTGCGAGTTTGGTCCTGTCCAGGAACTTTTCTTCCTTTCTTCCAAATTGTTAGAAGAGCTACCAAAGGAGAAACTCGTTCCCTCTATTGTCAAGCCTCCTACTGTTGAATTGAAGCCCTTACCAAGCCACTTGAAGTATGCATTTCTAGGAAATGAAGAAACTTTACCGGTGATTATTTCAAGCAAGCTTACTAAGGAGCAAGAAGAGGCTCTCATCCGGGTTCTTAAGCAACACAAGGAAGCAATTGGGTGGACAATGGCCGACATCAAGGGCATTAGTCCCAATTTATGCATGCACCAGATTCTTCTTGAAGATGAAGCAAAGCCCGTCCGACAACCACAAAGGCGTTTGAATCCTCCAATGATGGATGTTGTGAAGAAAGAGGTACTCAAACTCCTTCATGTAGGTATGATCTATCCTATCTCTGATAGTCAATGGGTTAGTCCAACCCAAGTTGTCCCAAAGAAATTCGGGCTAACGGTAGTCGAGAATCATGAAGGTGTTTTGACCCCCACTCGAGTTCAAAATGGGTGGAGGGTATGTATCGACTACCGTAGGCTCAATGCCGTGACCCGAAAAGATCATTTCCCGCTTCCCTTCATGGATCAAATGTTGGAGAGGTTAGCGGGAAAGGCTTTTTATTGCTTTTTGGATGGCTACTCGGGGTATTTTCAAATCCCAATCGCACCCGAGGACCAAACAAAAACAACCTTCACATGCCCCTTTGGAACGTTTGCCTATAGAAAGATGCCCTTTGGTCTTTGCAATGCCCCGGGGACGTTCCAAAGGTGTATGATGAGTATCTTTTCGGATCATGTTGAGGACTTTATTGAGGTATTCATGGACGATTTCACCGTCCATGGTCAATCTTTTGAGGATTGTTTGAGTCATCTTACTTGGGTCTTGAAGAGATGTATTGATACCAACCTCGTTCTCAACCATGAGAA
The DNA here is from genome assembly GCF_048544455.1 of Silene latifolia. Classification (NCBI taxonomy): domain Eukaryota; kingdom Viridiplantae; phylum Streptophyta; class Magnoliopsida; order Caryophyllales; family Caryophyllaceae; genus Silene; species Silene latifolia. The sequence goes on along the minus strand of NC_133535.1, from coordinate 47,985,144 downwards.
ATGTCATTTCATGGTTGATGAAGGAATAGTCTTGGGACATGTTGTTTCCTCTAGGGGAATTGAGGTTGATAAGGCAAAGGTCGATACCATTCGCACCTTGCCTTATCCTACTAATGTGCGTGAAGTGAGGTCTTTCCTAGGTCATGCCGGGTTCTACCGGCGTTTCATTAAGGATTTCTCCAAGATTGCCGCTCCTCTATGCAAGCTACTTCAAAAGGATTGTGAATTTGTCATGAGTGAAGAATGCAAGGGAGCTTTTGATATGCTCAAGGAGAAGCTTATTTCGGCACCTATAATTCAACCTCCCAATTGGAATGAACCGTTTGAGATAATGTCGGATGCAAGCAATTATGCCCTTGGCGCAGTACTTGGCCAAAGGGTAGGAAGAGCACCTCATGTTATTCAATATGCATCGACAATGATGAATGAAGCTCAAAGGAACTATACAACTACCGAGAAAGAATTTCTTGCGGTGGTGTTTGCCTTAGAGAAATTCCGATCTTATATTCTTGGAGACAAGGTCATCATCTTCACGGATCATGCCGCTTTGAGGCACCTTGTCTCAAAGAAAGAATCCAAGCCCCATTTGATGAGATGGGTACTACTCTTGAGTGAGTTTGACGTTGAACTCAAGGACAAGAAAGGCTCCACCAACACGGTGGCGGATCATCTTAGTAGAATCATCCAAGAAGACTCCTTGGTACCACAAAGCTCAATAAAGGAGACCTTCCCGGATGAAGCCCTTCTTGCCTTGATGTCTACCGAACCTTGGTATGCACATATCGTGAATTACTTGGTCTTGGGCAAATTTCCACCGGGTTTGACTCGACATCAAAGAGACAAAATCAAGAGTGATTCCAAGTACTATGTGTGGGATGATCCTTATTTGTGGAAATTTTGTGCCGATCAAGTGATAAGGAGGTGTGTGCCGGACACCGAAATCATGTCAATTCTCCGGTTTAGTCACGAGTATGCTTGTGGCGGGCATTTTGGAGCCAAGAAAACGGCTAGAAAGGTGTTGGAAAGCGGTTTCTTTTGGCCCACATTATTCCGAGATGCTCATGCCATGGTGAAGACATGCGATAGATGCCAAAGAGTTGGTAATATTTCAAAAAGAGGAGAAATGCCCCAAACACCCATGATCTATTGTGAAATATTTAATGTGTGGGGTATTGACTTCATGGGACCATTTCCCGCCTCTTGTGGCAATGTTTATATACTTTTGGCGGTGGACTATGTCTCCAAGTGGGTGGAGGCTAAGGCCACCAAGACCGATGATGCAAAGGTGGTTGGAGAATTCATCAAAACCAACATCTTTTCTCGATTTGGTCTTCCAAAAGCTTTGATAAGCGACCGGGGTACTCACTTTTGCAACAAAGCCATTGGAGCTCTTCTCAAAAAGTATGGGGTACTTCATAAGGTCTCAACCGCCTATCACCCTCAAACCAACGGTCAAGCCGAGGTTTCTAATAGGGAGATTAAGGCTATCCTTGAGAAGACGGTGAATCCCGACCGCAAGGATTGGAGCTTGAGGTTAGATGATGCCTTGTGGGCCTATCGCACGGCTTACAAAACGCCAATCGGGATGTCACCTTACCGCTTACTTTTTGGGAAATCATGTCATCTACCCGTGGAGGTTGAGCATCGAGCCTATTGGGCGGTTAAATCCTTCAATTTGCAATTGGATGAAGCGGGACTTCATAGGAAACTTCAACTACAAGAGTTGGAAGAAATCCGGAATGATGCTTATGAGAATGCATCCATTTACAAGGCAAGAACAAGAGCATGGCATGATAATATGATTTCAAGAAGAGTGTTCCAAGTGGGAGAGAAAGTCTTACTTTTCCAAAATCGACTTAGACTTTTCTCCGGGAAATTGAGGTCTAGGTGGATGGGACCATATGAAGTGGTGAAAGTTTTTCAACATGGAGCAATTGAAATCAAATGCTTGAAATCCGGGAAAGTTTTGAAAGTGAATGGGCAAAGGCTAAAGCATTATCATGAAGGAATTGAAGTGGGTGAAGTGAAAACACTCCATCTTGTTGATCCAATCTACTCAAATTGATGAAAGTGCAACTTTGTCGAGCCATCGACGTTAAATAAACGGCAAAAGTTTGTAAATATTTCTTTCCCTTGCATATTTAAATTCCGCATTGCATTGTTTATATTGCATTTTGCATGTTTAAATTCATTGCATCCTTTACTTCTTGCAAAATAAATTAAATCATTTGCATTTTCATTAATGTTTTTAGCATGTTAGGATGTTTTAATGTGTGTTTTAGTGATAGGATATCAACTCAAGGGTATAGGTGAAGAAAAGGAGGAAGAATGACGGGTAAAAGAATTGGCTAAAGTGGAGAATTAATCAACAAAAAGCTCACTTCCAGCAGAGAAACCGCACGGTGCGAGTTTCCTGGGAGCATAACTCGCACCGTGCGAGTTTTTGTTATATTGCGGATTTCAGCCCCAATTTCGCACGACACTTTCATTTGTTCTTCCCCAATTCTCCTAATATTCTACCTCTTTCATTCATTCATAACCCTAACTCCTAAAATCACTCACCAAAATCCTTCTCAAATCACCCAAATCAATCAATTTACCTTCAAGTTTCATCAACTTTCATCTCCCAACATCGATTTGGGTAAGGTAAATTGCATAAAATCCGAGGAATCATCATCATTTCAAGCTAGGGTTTCGGGTCAATTGAAGAAGTTGAAGATTTGGGGTTGCAAATCGGTTTTAAGGGACGACTTTGAGCAATTTGGGTTAGCATTCTTCACCAAACAACCCAAGCAAGGATCAAAGGGAGGTATAACACCTTATTCTTCTCCTTGTCATTTCTAGTTCACTAAAATTCGAATTGTGTTCTTCAAATTCGAAATTTAGTTGTCTATTTGTGTTGTTATCGTCCTTAAAACAACCCCTTTAACTAGTGAGGTGTTTCTTTTCTAGCAAATAGCTAATTAGCACAACATTTCTTGTAGTGCATATTAGGTGTTTGATCAATTGCCTCACCCAAAATTTTGTCCAAAAATTGTGTTTTTCTGGGATTCTAATTGTTCTATAATGGGAAAAGGAAAAGAAACCGCGGCTTCCTCCTCCAAAGAATCCAAGGGAGCCTCGGATTCTTATGCAAATGAGTATTCGGGTAAAGAGGGCCTCCGAGACACGGCCCTCTCAAATTGGAAAAAGTTTGCCTCGGTGTCTACTGTGGCACAAACCAAGTTCCTTGATGAAAACCTTCTTATCGAGTTGGGAATGCTTCCCATAACTCGTATGCTTTTAGAAAAGGTCGGACTTGAGGCCTATATTCGTGTTGCCGCACCCACCCGAAGGGGTGTTACCTATGAGTTTTTGTCATCGTTGGAAAAGGTTAAATTGGGGAGGGACAAGGTTCCGGGAATCAAATTCCGGGTATGCCGCCTCACCCATACTTTGACTTATGATGAGGTGCGCGAGGCCCTCCATATCATCAAAGCCCCCGTCAAAGAAAAACTTGATAAACCATTGATGAGTGCTTTTTGGAGCGATATTACGGGTGATGTACGTCACGGGAACTCAAAGAATACCACCATCCCCAACCCGGTCCTTCGTCTCCTTAGCCGTCACATAAACACAAATTTCTTGGTCATGACCGAACCAACCAAAATGCAATACCAACAAATTCAATGTCTTTGGTCAATGACCCCGGAAGGGAGGGGAGTGCCGGATTGGGTGGAATTGTTTGTGAGTGGGTGCCTTGAATTGCAAAAAAACCCCAAAGGGACCATTTTTATTGGGGGTATGATCGACTTAATCGTGCAAAAGACGGGTGTGCCATTTCCACCCAATGCTTACCCTCTTGATGGTAGTGGTCTCATAGACTACCATTACTTGAAGCACTCAAAAGTGATTGAGGTGGTTGACAAAGTAACCCCCTTAGTCATTTGGTGCATGGGTGGGCAAAATTCCAAGCATTATATGTATTTACCCCGTTCCTCCGACTTACCACCCTTGGGTTGGGGGAGTGCGAAAGATTTCAACATGCCTCCCGATGATGCTTTTGTGTACCTTTGGGTTGATAGAGCCCAAGTAGTTGAGCCGGAAGAGGATGAGGGAGGAGAGCAACCGCAAGTGGGGGGGGGGGGGGGCTTTGACTTTTGGTGACATGCCTCATGATGCACCATTTGATGAACCCATGCCTAATGCCCCCTTTGATGAGCCACATTTCACTCCTCCCCATATGCCACAACAACAACCTCAATATCCTTTTTCGGGTCCTCAATTCGACTACCCGGCCTTCAACACATGGCAAACCAACATTACCAACCGTGTCTCAAACATTGAATCTACCCTCTCCCAAATACAACTAACGGAGAATGCTCGGTGGGGAATCACCGAAAACCGCTACCACCATTATCAAGAAGATTTGGAAGAGTTGCGTTATACTTCAAATGCAACTTTTGATATGGTGGCCGCGATGAATGCTCAATTCATGCAACAATTCCTCACCCAATACGAAGGGTACAATGCGGCTAAGGTTGAGGAAACAAGAGCCGAAAGGGCTAGAATGAGAAGAAGAAGAGAAGCAAGGAGAACAGAAGGGCCTCCGGACTTTGGAGGTGCCTCAAGCTCACATTCTTGAGTGAGTTTAGATGTGGTGTTTGCCTCACACTTTGGGGACAAAGTGAAGATTTAAGTGTGGGGTGGACATGAGTTGGTATCATGTATATTTTGTAATATATTTCATTTCCATGCATTGTTCTTCATTCAAAAAAAAAAAAAAAAAAAAAGAGAAAAAAAAAGAGAAAAGAAGAAAAAGAAAAACCCGGCTAGGATGAAAACCCGAAAGGGCATCCTAGGCAAAAATGGGAAAGTGGCCGAGGTCGGAGTGAAAACCCGAAATGGCACTCCGGGCAAAATGAAGAAATGAGTGCGAGCCACGAGAGTAGAAGTGAGGAAAATGCTAAACCGAAAACCCGCAAGGGCGGGCGGTTTAGGCAAAATGAGAGATTTAGGCAAAATGAAAAATGATTGAAACTCTCAAGTCTTGTCACATATTTTTACTACTTCCTACATGGTGTTGGTGACATAAGTGGAGGTGTCAAAGAAGGTTGGAAGGGTAGGTTAGAAGTGTGCCGAGGCTAGGAGGGGGATTCGGAGGCTACTTTGTTACTAGTGCTTGGCATACTTGAAGTTTGGAATTGTGTTGACTTGTTCTATGCATTGGTTGGAGAATTGTGTTTGTGAGTTGTTGAGTTGTTGTGAATTGTTAAAGAATGGAGTGTTTGAGGTTACCAAATTGATTGAAGGGAGAGGCTTTAGTGACCATGGTAGCCTTGTATTACCAAGTGGAGTGATAAGGGGGAGTAATAAGGAGGAAGTGTTGAGTTTTGGGAAGGATGTATGGATGGATTGGTGGACTTAGGACCATCTTAGTTGCGGGATGACATAAGGAGGGGGCGTGAGAGAAGAGAGGTTCATATTGGTGGAATTTGGGTCACTCACTCACTTGTTGAAGCTATGAAGAAGAGTGACCATGTGCTTAGAAGAGGGATGATATAAGAAGGAAGAAGTGAGATGAAGAGGGGAATTAGGAGTGCCCATACTTCTTGGCCTAGGTGGTGATTAGACTTATTCTAGTTTGCTCGGGACGAGCAAAGGGCTAAGTGTGGGGTGTTTGATGAGCTCCTATTTCTACTACATTTTGGCACTATTTTGAGCTCATTTGGTAACATTTAGGGGTGGTTTATGACGATTTTTACATTGTTTAACCCATTCCGAGTGCTTTGCCATTTAGCATGGTTCAAGTGAAGATTAGGAAGCCGAAAGATCAAGAGAAATGTCCAAGGAAGAGCCAAGAACAAGCTTGAAGAAATGCACCAAGAAAGCCTTCCAAAGGATCAAAGGAAGAAAGAAAGGAAGACGGACTCCAGCAGAGAAACCGCACGGTGCGAGTTCCCTGTTAAAACTCGCACCGTGCGAGTTTTCTGGGTTTGATGGCGTTTGTTAGCGTTTTTGTTACGGGCCTTCCCTTTTATTAAGCCCACTAATTACTAGGTTACGGGGGATTATAAATACAATGTTTGCAGTTAGGTTAAGGATCTTTTGTTCACTTTAATTAATCAAGGTTGTAATTTGGGAATATTTTCATCTTTTGAATTGGGTTTTAGATCTAATTATGGAGAACTAATCTCCTATCTTAATCCGACTCAAGGCTTAAACTTTGGTTGTAAGATCCTTTAATCCTTCTTTAATTTTAATTATCATTGTTAATCCTTTTGTGTTTATTATTTGAATTTTGGAATCTTTGTTTATATTGAGTAATTAAGTGTGATTTCCTTGTTGCTTAATTAATCAAGTTCCTTAATTTATTGTTGTTGAGATTATTAAGTGTGGTTTCCTTGTAATCTCATCTGTGCAACACCTTGTTATTATGCTAATGAATGTGATTTCTTCTTGGCTTAATTAGCAAGTAAAGGATTAACTTGTAATTGGGCATTAATTGTGATTTCATTGTGTCTAATTACCCCTATTGAATCTCTTGTGCTCATATCTTCTTATTAATTTGTCCAATGTATGTGATTTCTACTTGGTAGAATTGATAAGTTGGGTTATTTGATTAAGTGTGATTTCCTTGTCATTTGGCCATTATTAAGGAGATTTAGAAGATTTATCTTCACAATAGGGTGATAATATATAATTGAAGGATTGATTGAAGGGTTTTGTCAACTAAAGTGCCAAATTTTGAGTCGGGTTAAGTCTTTCTTAATATTGATTAATTTCCATCTTAAACTCTTGATTGTTTACTTGCTTTGCACTCTTGTTTGAATTTGCCTTGCTTTTGTTACCATTAAAACCAAACCAACCCCCCCCCCCCTTTACATAATTGTTGTTACTTCTTTGCAATTGTTCTAATTACCCTTTAAATTTCACTATTGCAAAACCCATCTTCTCTTGGGTTCGACCCCTTGCTTTCTATTTTACAAGTTTATAATTAGTGCTAATTAGTGTGTTTAGTGGTATATAAATTGTTAATTTGGCCGTCTTTTAGTGCGACATTTTAGGCGTGTCAGCCTTCTTCGGCGATTCGCTCTAGGTGTCGTTCCCATTAATGTATGCCATTTGTCGATGTTTGACTGGTTATAGTCAGCATAATGAGATACATCAGGGTCTCTGTAACCTTCCCAAAAAAGGTCGATGGGTAGCATAGGTGCTTCTCTCGTTGGTACACTAACTACAATGCAATCTCATCCAATGAAAATGGTAATTTACGATCCACAAAACATTGTATGGTGGACTTTGACTTGTGCGCCTTAGGGTTAAGTAGGTAAAACATTTCCATGACCTGTTGTCTCCAACGGTATTCTGGGCGATGACACAAATATTCCAGTTGAACAAGGACGCAAACACAAACAAATATTCCCCATCCATCCAATGGTGGGTTCCACAACCGCCATTGTTGGAAAACTCGATCCGTTTCAATGTTTGCTCGTATCTGCTCAAAATATTTGGTGTCACATGTCTATCTTCAAAATATACCTTGTAGATCTCGTTGTCCTCAATCTCCTTTATACACCACTCTCTCATGACTAAGTGGTCACCTTCCTGACCCCGCACAACATGGGATATTACCCGATAGCCACAATGCCATAATCACCGACATCTACCTAACCATCAAAGAAACACCATAGGTCTTCCGGGACCCTCCATTTTTTACTCCAAGTTGACAAAAGTCCCTTAGTGTAGCCACTCTCCAACAGTGAACCTACTGGTCCTTCCTCAAAATCACACAACGTACAATGAACAGATGTCGTCGGAGGTGTAAAAGGTGTCGCTGACTTTCTCCTTTCATGCTCAAATCCCGACTTGTTCCGAGTATTACAACCTCTCGGTCTCCCCTTGGGGTTTTCTCTAACACGAGGTGGTTTAATTTGTTGGAATTTTAGAGTTAACAAGGTTAAAGTTAACACAAATTAATGATATGTTTGTCATTGGAATGTGTGATTGTGTATACTAGAAATGGATGTGTGAGTTGTACACTGCATGTGCATGTGATCATCTGTACTCTTAATAATGTTTGAAGAGTCACGTCATTAGTAATCTTCTACTAATGTGTAGAGGGGAACATTGGTTTAAGAAAGAAACCGGATACATAATTTTGCGGCAAATTGGTAGACATCTGTTTGGCAAAAGTTGTGTCCCTTCACTCCTATTTCTAGTATGAGATATCTATAAATAGACCCATTTTGGTTGTCAAAAACAGAACAACAAAAACTTAAGAAAAGTTAGAGAAAATATTTCTCATCCACACTTACTTCTTACTCTTATAAAATTACTGCAGAATTTTCTAAGTGTGGGTGATAAAATCCTTATACATTATTAGTAAGATCGAATTAACAAAGCAAGTTAATTTGATTGTGCCTTCTATGTATCTCAAAAGTCATATTGTGATACCCGGTTGCTTCTAAGAGGGTCGATATTAGACTTTTAGGAAAGGGTTACTTAACGTGCCTAGAAGGTTATCCGGTTTTATATTTATTTCATTTATTATTTGTACCCTTGTTCTAACAGTCTAAAAGTCTAATATTCGTATTGGAAATAATGGCTTCTACGGTTCGTGAGTTGACTACCAATTTTCAAAAATTGGACAAGTTTGAAGGTGTTGGATTCCGAAGGTGGCAAAAGAAGATGCATTTTCTCCTACAAACTTTGAATGTGGTATATGTTTTAAGTACTCCTAAACCGGTGGAGGAGGAAAATGAGACTAATGAAAATGCCCGTCGAAGGATAAAAGTGGGAGAATGATGATTATATTTGTCGTGGTCACATCTTAAATGGTATGTCCGATACTTTATTTGACATCTATCAACATGTTGAGTTCGCTAAAGAACTTTGGGATTCACTTGAAACAAAATACATGGCCGAAGATGCTTCAAGTAAGAAATTTCTTTTTTAGCAATTTTAATAATTATAAAATGGTTGATAGTAGGCCGGTAATGGAACAATTTCATGATGTTGGACCATATAGTTATATGTTTATGTTTTGATGATGTCAAGAGTGTTTTATATTCTATATACTCGTTGCTCGTAATAGTTTGTTTAGTCCTTTTATATTAGACTTATTAATCGCACGCATTAAAGAATTATGATGGAAGTATACAATAACATATCATGTGATCAAGCCCTCAATCAAGGATCAAGATACTACAAGTTATTAAAGTATTATTCAAGCATTCATGAGAAGATGAAGCTCATTTAAAGATTAATCAAGCTTGAATAATGAAGAAGTCTACATTCGAAGATCTCTTAAGAAGATTAGAATAGTGTAGGTAGTTATCTCGTAATGGTAACGTAAGAATGCACTTCTTAGATTGGTAAAGTTATAGCCTCACAGCTATAACATTGCTTATATAAGAGCTCAATGTTATAGCTCTTCTAATATAACATTGAGATGTGAAGTTTATATAATACACGACAAAAATAGTTTTTAAATGGTTTTTAGAAAACTGTTTTTGTTCTTTTAAATGTTTTTAGTAGAGGTATTTATTTTTACAAGGATGCTTATATTCATATTGAGTGTGGTTTTATTTTAAGCTTATAATCAGTAATTATGTTGAACCAACTTATGAGTTGAGTCATATTACTAATAAGGATTTCTAATACTACACCCCCTAAAACCCTAAATCTAACCTGAGTCAAGCTAGGATTTTCACGAAAAACAAGGCCTATGAGCCGTGTGGACTCTCGTGTAAACCTGATAATATAAGTTAAGTATTTTTAAGATTTTATTCTCTAAAATTATCTTAACATATCTTTTATATTTAGCATGATATGGTTATATATGATAAGATATTATTGTTATGGAAATATCTTATCATATCTTAAGATTTAAGGAAAAGATAATAGGAGAATAATTGATAAAATTATCTCTTAGTTATTCTCTATCATTTCCTAAGATTTTAAGGGTAGAAATAATAAGATATGATTTGTTTTCATATCTTATATTTCGGCCATCTAGGGTTTCGGTGACACCGTGAGTCTTGTTTTCCCTTATTCTATAAATACTCTACACTTTGCAAAATTCAAAGGTAAGACCTTTGAGCATAACTTTGATTTATTTTCAAAAAGCAAAAACCGTATTTTAAAGCAAAAACCGTTTTGTTATTTTTTTGAAAAAGGGTCGTGTGATTTATAACTTGTGCATTCGTTCTTTTGTTATAATTATAAGATAATAATGCTTTATTGATTTCTTACTCGTTCATTAACGTAAACTTTTAGTAGAATCATTAGTGCTTTCTTATTAGCGTAAGTTAGTCACTCGAGTATTTAACGGTACTCACTTGAGTTACAACTAGGGTTAGTTGTACGAGTTGGGTTAGTAAATTTGTAATCCGTAGAAAGGTGCTAAATTTATTAATTGAGAATAGTAGACGTAGGTTTCAAGTTGTGAAACCGAACCACTTCAAAAATCCATGTGTCTCTCTTTCTCTTTCATTTATTTCGTGTTCTTTCAATTCAATCAATTACTTAGTTAAAGTTTGATCAATAAACTTTAAATAAGTAATCAATCCTTACGCTTAAACAAATCGTTTAAAAAGTGGACTAAGTTTTTAATCCTCATATGAAATCAGAACCTCGTGCTCTTGATTCTCTAACCACAAAGAGGCTGATCTGTCTATCTTTATTTATCTTATCGTTTTATATTCCGCTACCTATCACGTGATAAATGGATTCCAAATACCTCAAGTGTCCCGTCTTTAATGAGAAGAATTATGGTTTATGGAAGAACATGATGACTCACTATATGAAGGGTCATGATTGGGAGTGCTGGAGGATTATCTAAAGCGGACCGCATAAAATTTTGGTTGCATCCACTGAAGGCACTACCTACGAGAAAAAGGAAGAGGATTATGTCGAGGCTGACTACAAGAAGGCCGAAAAGAATTCTAAAGCAATAAGCCTATTGCAGAATGACATGACTACTGTAAAATTCGATCGCTTCTCTTCTTGCTCAACGGCCAAGGAAGTATGGGATGGCCTTGAACTAGCTTATGAAGGTACTTCCATTGTTAGGACGCACCGCATAGATTTGTTAATACAGAAATAAGAGTTATTCATTATAGCGCCAAATGGGTCCTTGGATAGTATGTCCACACGTTTTTCAAGCATCATAAACGAATTGAAAAACCTAGGAAGAAAAATTGATACCGAGGACATTGTAAGAAAGATTCTTAGGAGCCTAACTAAAAAGTGGCGCGCCAAGGTCACTGCAATGGAGGAATCAATAGATCTTGCGAGCATATTCTATCAAGAACTCATTGGTGCCCTCATGGGCCATGAACTCACTCTAAATGTTGATGAAGCAGAACCGAGTAGAGGTAAAAATATGGCCTTGAAAAGCGAGGATGTCAGCTCCGACATATAAGATGAGACCGTATTGTTTGCTCGTCGTTCTAAAAATATCGAATCTGTCGAAACAAGCAAACAAAGTCTACTACTAATAACAACAAGTCTTTCAATAGGAAAGCAACAGAGTCTAAATTGTCATTTTCCAACAAAGGTTGCTTCAAGTCTGGAGAATCTGATCATATGATCAAGGATTGTCCCACATGGGAGAAAATTAAAGACAAGACAAAACGTGAGAAGATAAAGAAGGAGTTCAAGCGAGTAATAATGGCTTCGTGTTGGGGAGATCTTGATTGATGCCTGTGTTTTATATAGGTTTTTACCTCATTTTTACACGCATTTCTGTACTATTTTACGTAGCTTCTAGCTACAAAACCCCCGAATAGTCTACTTTGGTTTGCTTTGTGTAAATTGCAGGTTCAGACTGAAAAGAAGATAAATCGAGCCTAAACTCTTCCCATTCGCATGCATTTATGGAGAACAAGGAATAGGAGCTTGGAACCTATCACTTTGAAGACGCGTGAGCTGATTTCGGAAGGTGTCATAGTGCCTAACGTGCCAAGATAGCTCGATCGACCACTTTTTTAGTCGATCGAATGCTTTATATCATGAAGATCACACGATCGAGCATAAATATTACTCGATCGAGAAGGCATTATAAGGAGTTACTCGATCGAGTGGTTTATTTCCACTCGATCGAAGGGTTTACTGCATAGTTACTCGATCGAGCGGTTTTATTCCACTCGATCGAGTGGTTTGTCCCTGTAATTATGATTTTCCGCCTATTTTCGTATGGGCTTTTGTAATTAGGTTTGGATTAGGTTTAGGAAGACAAATTCGTGTGATATATCACACAGTAGACTGCGTAACTCTTCGACACTTCATCTTGCTCACTGCTTCTCTTTCCTTTACTCTATTCTACTCTAGAACTTGGATTCGGATTTGTAATCGATACTATACTTCCCTTTAATTCTTTATCATAATCGTTATTTATCTTATTGCTATTATTTTCTCTCTTCTCTTATTTTGCAATTGCTCTACTCGGATTTCTCTTGTTTATTAAAACCATGTTTAATTCGTATTATCTATGCATTGTTGTTGTTGATTCAATAATGGTACGTAGCTAATTCCCCTTTGCTAAGACTAGGGAATCCATGATTATGAAGGGATAGTAATTGAATTATTAGGTTAATGCTTGTGTAGTCTTTGTTGTTAATCGCTTCTATTAATTGTTTTTGTCTAATTGAGTCGATGCAATTAGGCATTTAATCTTAGTAAATCTTGACCTGGACCGAAATGTTGGAAGGGGTGAGACTCGTAGCGAACATTAGGGCATTGTAGTGAGGGCGGAAGCTAAGCTATTTGTGCTTTAGAGCGAATTGAGGCCGGAAGGAGATTTTCACTACCCCATAGACCATATTTGCATTGACCTGAGACCTAGATTGCTTGACTGAATGATCATGGTGAACCGACTGTCTTAGCTTCTTCTTCCTTATTTGCTTAATCTTTATTCTCTTGCCTTTTTCTCTTTAGTTTAGAACAACCAAATCAAAACCCCCAAATTGGTTACCGTGACGAACTTAGTTAAAGCTGACATTTTCCCATCTCCCTGTGGAGATCGACCCGACTTCTCTAGCTATATTAGTTAGAGCCAGTTGGTTATATTTGATAGGTATACGACTGCCCTGTCAAATTTTGGCGCCGTTGCCGGGGAGGTGGCGCAATTTTGTTGCTTTATTTAAGTTTGTCTTTCGTCTCAAGGAACTTATTCCTTGAGACTGATCTCATTTTTTGCAAAGTTTTTGATTAGTTTCAGGATATCTGTTCTAGGAAGAGAACATTGTCATACCTGCCCAGCCTGTAAATTCTATCTGCCAGGATGCCGAATATAGCCAGCCATTCAGAGCCTAACGTGGATTCCCTTCCAAAAGGTTTCTTACTACCCACTAATGAATCGGGAACTTTTGGAATCCACCCATCTTACATACAGCTGGTCGAGAGAAATCTCTTCAGGGGGGTACCTGAAGAAGATCCGTGCACGCACATAGAGCTATTTACGGAGTATTGCTCCACCATTCCTCTTGTTGCTGGGGTGACACAAGACAGAGTAAAGGGAGTTCTCTTTCCCTTCTCTTTAGCTGATGATGCCCAAGAATGATTGAGGGATTTAGACAGGGAAGCAGCCGGTGTAGCTGACTGGAGTTCCCTTTCCTTAGCCTTTTACAGGCGATATTTCCCACCACAGCGCACTAATGCGTTGAGAGCTCGGATTACTGCATTTGAGCAATTGCCCACCGAAGACTTGGATGGGGCTTGGACTAGGTTCAAGAAGCTCGTCCGTTTCGTGCCTCATCACGGTTTCAAGCGCTGGTTCCTATGTACCCAATTCTAAAACGGGTTATATCGAAACCAGAGAGCTATCCTTGATAGTGTAGCTAAGGGGAGATTCATGAAAAATGTGGAGGATGATCAAGGGTGGCATCTTATTGAGGAGATGGCCATCCATGTTGTCGAATATGGAAATCCCCGAGGAAGTGGGCCCGTTAACGAGTTGGTAGCAGCTGAAGTGGAGAGTCCTAGCAAAAGTCTAGGTAATGTGAAGATGACGGAGGCTATGGGTGAGCATGCACAAGTTTGTGCGATTACTAAGCATGTGGAGATATGCGGTAGATGCGGCATGGAGGGGCATGACCCCATTGGTTGTATGGCGAGAATAGAGCGCGTCATTGCTTACCAGAAATACAAGCAAGGAGTTCCTTTTTCTCAATTATATGAAGAAATGACAAATATTTATACTCCTTCTACGCCAATGCCGCAGCCAGACCCCCCTTTTACAAATGGGGAGATTGCCGAACTGAAATCCTTGGTTTTGAACTTAACACAACAGTTTGGGGAGAAATGCAACAAGGATGATACTGTTATCGTGGAGTTAAGAGAACAAGTCGCGCAGTTAACACTCGCGAAAGACCAAGCTAACCATCCAACGATGTGTGACCCAGTCAACGCCATCAATCTCCGAAGTGGCCGTTCTTATGAGGAGCCAAAAATGCAAAAGACGGGGTTGTGACAGCTGATAATGCCCCGGAAGAAGAGCTAGACAAGTTTACGGACGATATCCCTGGTGTATATTGTCCAGCCACTCGATCGAGTGAAAATACTACTCGATCGAGTGAAATATCTAATCCAGATGATCGATCGAGTGAAAAAAGTGGTCGATCGAGTGATGCCCAAATGAGAGATGGTCGATCGAGTATATATTCCTCTCGATCGAGTGATCTGGCAGAAGAAGTCACTCGATCGAGTGAAAATTGTGGTCGATCGAGTGAGCCTGATATACAAGAGCTCGATCGAGTGACTCAAACAACTCGATCGAGTAGTTCTAAAGATAAATTCACTCGATCGAGTGAGGAAAGTGCTCGATCGAGTGCCAGAACCAGCGGAGACCCTATTTTATCATCTAATTCCGCTACCGTGTCATCTTCCCCTGCTGTGAAGACGTCACGCACTGATAAAGATAAAGAGAAAGTCGGGCCCACTCATTGCTACCAGAGTACCCTTTCCAGGTCGTCTGAAGGACTCAAAGGTTGAGCGACAGTACGGTAAGTTTGTGGACGTTATCAAGAACCTCCGGGTAACTGTCCCTTTTACCGAACTTATTACCCAGGTACCTACTTACGCTAAATTCATGAAATATATTGTGACGCGTTAGAGAGAGCTAAGTGAATTTGAGACCGTTTCATTTTTGGAAGAGTCTAGTAATTTACTTTTAAATAAGGCTCCACCTAAAATGAAGGACCCGGGTAGCTTCTCTATTACATGTATTATAGGCAATGAGGTAATTGATAAGGCTTTTTGTGATTTAGGAGCCAGTGTCAGTGTCATGCCCCTATCTATCTGCAAGAAATTGAATATGGGTCACCTTAAGTTGACTAACATTACCCTACAGATGGCTGATAGATCTGTTAGGCGACCCTTGGGTGTCTTAAAGGAGGTGCCTGTGAAAATAGGCAAGCTCTTTATACCAGTAGATTTTATTGTTCTAGACATAGCTGAGGACACCCGGACCCCAATTATATTAGGAAGACCGTTCCTCTGTACAGCTGGGGCCATTATTGATGTCAAACAAGGGCGTTTGACTCTTGCAGTAGGGGATGATGCGATCACTTTTAGTCTGCCTAGTACTTTGACTCGGCCAATGATAGAGGACATATGTTATTCTGTTGATATTATTGACGAGTCTATCTATGACTTCTGGTCGGGTTCTTTTATAAAGGACCCACTAGAGGCTCTTATGCTTTTGGATGAGTGTGTAGATAACCCAGATGACGATGACGCTGTGTTGGATTTGCTTAAAGATGATTTAGATGAGCGTGAACTCACCGACGCTGTGGGAGAGCAAGTGGAACAGATGATCAGTACCTTTTGCTCCATTAAGGTAAAGGTGCCTGAACGTAAGCCTCTTCCCTCTTATCTAAAATATGTTTTCTTAGACGATACTGAGCAATATCGAGTCATTATTAGTGCTAAGCTTGATAATGATCAGCTGACTTCCTTGTTAGCTGTGCTTAAGAAAAACAGGAAAGCTTTGGGTTATTCTTTGGACGATATCAAGGGGATTAGTCCCGATATTTGTATGCACAGGATACAGCTGGAGGAAGATCACAAACCTTGCGAGACGGGGTGTGGCCGGCTGAATCGAAGATGCAAGATGTTGTGATGGCCGAGGTAATGAAGTCGCTCGACGCAGGTATTATCTATTCTGTTGGTCATTCTAAGTGGGTGAGTCCAGTGCAGGTGGTCCCTAAGAAAGGAGGGACTACCGTGGTTAGGAATGACAAAAATGAGTTAATACCCACTAGAGTAGTGACTGGTTGGCGGATGTGTATAGATTACAGACAGCTGAATGCCGCCACCAAGAAAGATCACTTTCCCCTTCCTTTTATTGATCAGATGGTAGAAAGGTTAGCTTCTCATAAGTTTTTATGCTATTTAGACGGGTATTCAAGGTTCTTTCAGATCCCTATTCACCCAGATGATCAAGCTAAGACTACTTTTACTTGTCCTCAGGGCGTGTTTGCTTATCGCAGGATGCCTTTTGGTTTATGTAATGCCCCTACCACCTTCCAAAGGTGCATGAAGGGGATATTTTCAGAGTATATTGAGTCTATTATGGAAGTTTTTATGGACGATTTTAGTGTGTATGGAAGTGATTTTTCTAACTGTCTGTCTAACCTTGATAAAGTGTTGCAGCGCTGCATTGAGGTTAATCTCGTGCTTAACTGGGAGAAGTGCCATTTCATAGTCAACGAGGGAGTTTTCTTAGGGCACTTGGTTTGTGATAGGGGAATAGAAGTTGATAAAGCAAATGTGGAAGTGATTCAGCAATTACCTCCTCCTGTTAATGTTAAAGGAGTGAGAAGTTTCCTTGGTCACGCCGGCTTTTATCGCCGATTTATCAAGGATTTCTCAAAAATTGCTAAACCACTTACACATCTGCTACTTAAGGATGCCTCTTTTGTATTTACTGACGACTGCCTTTCTGCTTTTAACAGGTTAAAGCAAGCTTTGGTATCTGCGCCGATCATACAGCCTCCTGACTGGGATTTGCCGTTCGAGATAATGTGTGATGCCGGTGACTATTCACTAGGAGCGGTGCTAGGCCAAAGAAAATACAAAGCTTTAAATGCAATCTACTATACGTGCCGAACTCTGGATGAGGCTCAAGTGAAGTACACCACCACTGAAAAGGAGCTGCTAGCTGTAGTTTATGCCTTAGTGATATTTCGTTCTTATTTGATTGGGTCAGAAGTTACTATTTTTACTGACCATGCAGCTCTGAGGCACCTCCTTGCTAAGAAGGAGGTGAAACCACGGCTATTGAGATGGATACTCCTTCAGGAGTTTGATTTGCAGATAAAAGATAAGAAAGGAGCTGAGAACGTTGTAGTTGATCATCTGTCGCGACAAGAGGGGGAAGATTCTTTACCTATTGATGAGTCTTTTCCTGATGATTCTTTATTTGCTGTATTATCTTCTATTGTTAACCAAGAACCTTGGTATGCAGATATAGCTAACTACATTGTCAGTGGCAAGCTGCCGCCTGACCTTTCTCATCAGCAGAGGAAGCGTTTTCTGTATAACGCTAAGCAGTATTTTTGGGATGATCCTTATTTGTTTAAGGAATGTGCAGACGGTCTCTACAGACAATGCATTCCGCAGTGGGAGACCAAAGTAGTCCTGGAAGGCTGTCACTCCTCTCCCTATGGTGGTCACCACGGTCCATCGTGCACCGTGGCTAAGGTACTTCAGTCTGGTTTTACTGGCCTTCTTTGTTTGCTGATGCTAAGGCTTTTGTTTCAGCTTGTGATGCCTGCCAACGATCAGGGAACATTTCAAAGAGACATGATATGCCAAAAAATGTTATCTTAGAGGTTGAGGTTTTCGATGTCTGGGGCATTGATTTCCAAGGACCGTTCCCGTCTAGTAAAGGTAACAAGTATATTTTAGTAGCTGTCGATTATGTATCGAAGTGGGTTGAGGCAATTGCCTCACCCCATTGTGATGCCAAGACCGTGATTAAAATGTTCAAAACGGTCATATTTCCTCGATTTGGTGTCCCTAGGGTCGTCATTAGCGATGGGGTAATGCACTTTAAAGAAAAGAAACTAACTTCCATTTTGTCTAAGGTTGGTGTTCAACACCGGCGTGGTTTGGGGTATCATCCCCAAACTAGTGGTCAGGTTGAGGTCTCTAATCGCGAGATTAAAGAGATCTTGTCTAAGGTATTTTCTAAATCACGGAAGGACTGGAGTCTTAAATTAGAAAACACGTTATGGGCTTACAGAACTGCCTTTAAGACACCGATCGGTGCATCACCTTATCGCTTAGTTTATGGGAAATCATGTCATCTACCTGTTGAGTTGGAATGTAATGCTTGGTGGGCAATCCGTGAGCTTAACTTTGATCTTAAGTTGTGTGGTCAGAATCGTCTTTTGCAGCTAGATGAATTGGAAGAATTTAGGCTTAATGCCTATAATAGCTCGCGCATTTACAAGGAAAAGACGAAGAGATGGCATGACAAAAGAATTCTACCTTGGGAATTTCATGTCGGGTAGAAGGTGTTGCTGTTTAATGCCCGACTGCGATTATTTCCTGGCAAGCTGAAGTCCAGGTGGAGTGGTCCTTATATGGTGACAGCTGTTACTAAATTTGGATCCGTCGAGCTCGAAAGTCCTGAAGGAAATCGGTTCAAGGTGAATGGGCAATATGTGAAGCATTATCACGAAGCAAATGAAGCAGACAATCGTGTTGAAGTCTTGTACTTTGACGAGCTTGACGCGCCAGTTAATTGATGCCAGAAAGGTCATGCGGGACCTCATAAACCTGCGCTTTCCAGGAGGCAACCCGGACTGTTTTATTGTTTTTTTGTTGAACTATTTCTTTGCCTTTAGCTTTTTGTTGAACTTTAGACACCAAACTATGCTTTCTCTACATTCCCTATGCTTCTTTTACGTGTTTTGCAGGTGCAGTTACTCGATCGAGAGGTTTTTCAACTCGATCGAGCACTTTTGCCAAGAGATTCTCTCGATCGAGTAATATTTCTACTCGATCGACAAGCTGTAATATCACGTTCATTCGATCGAGTGATATATTTACTCGATCGAGTATTATTGACACCAAATTACTCGATCGATCCATTCTAAGTTGCTCGATCGAGCTGTTTCGTCTTCCAGCTGCTAGTTTTCATCTGTTGAGCTGCTGTGTGACTACCTATGACCTCCCATGTTCATGGTCGGTTTGGGGAGGTCCATCTTCATGACGTGTTGTAAGTCTTCCGACTCCAGTTATCCTTTTCTCCTTAGTTTGCATTTCTTTCCCTATTTTTGGTACAATGAGGGCATTGTACGGTTTGGTTTGGGGAGGTATGCATCCATATCTGTGTCTACATGTTTTCTTGCATTTTCGTTTGCACGTTTATTTATTTCTGCATCCATTGTCGTTTTTATATTAAAAAAAAATCAAAAATTTTCACGTTTAATTTGAGTCGGAACGTTTGAACTTTGACCATACTTTGAATCTTTACCTTTGCCTTGCATATTCTTGACATAAGTTGGCATGATAATGTGCATAATCTACGAGTTTTTGTTTCTCTCTTATCTAAACGAAAAGACTTGACTCATATATTGGCAAGCTACTATACATTCTGAGGTTAGGGCTTTATGAACTGGTGACATTCATGACCGGTTTCATTTAGGATGTGAGTAGTACTCTCTGTAAGGCATGTAACATCAATTTGCATAAGCATGAATCTAGTCTTCTTAATACCTGTATGCATTCGGTCTGTGGATGGTGACACATGTTAGGAGAGGCAGTTCCCTTTATTTCATTCTACCCATGAGCCTCACATAGCCAAATTGCCTTTTTGTCCTATTAGCTACATTCTATAATTTTGTCTACCCTAGCCGAGCTAGTGATGTGTAGCTGTTTGGAATGCTTTACTGCAGTTTGGTTATATATCTGATTTCAGAAGTTGGTGGAAGAATCGAAGGGAATGGAAAGAAATAAAATGATGTGAAAAAGAAAAAAATGAATGAAAATGAAAAAAAAAAAAAAAAAAAAAAAAGAATTGAAGAAGAAAAATGAATGGAAAGAAAGAAAAATCATATGCGAAAAATGAAAAATTGTATAGATGATTTTCGCTCTCATGTCTTATTTATATTTTATGGGGAGTTGACAAGTTTATGGTGTTTTGTGAGTTGAGTGCATCGAATTTGCACCGTTCTGTATTGCTATATTGAGTACGGAGTTGGGATGCAGTTGATAATTTGGATCCGTGTTGCTAGTTTGGCTATTAACTCCACATTTCTAAATTCGTCTTAGCCCCTTCTTACCCATTACCTCACTTACCCAAATGTAAGCCCTCGGCATGTGTCTTGGTCATTAGTTTGGTTTGAATGCATATGTACCGTTGTAGAGACTTTATTCATGTTAACTGCACGCATGTTCTTATAGGTCGAGTTAGGTGAGTGTCTATACTTCTTTCTATCCTTCACTTATATACTCACCCTGTGCCTAAATTTGAGTGATGAGAGACCCGTGAGAGTCCGATATCTTTGAGTCTTGCAAGGTCGACGGTTCAGTAAAGTTTGAGACATTGCTTTAATTCTTATGCACTTATCATTTGCCACTTTGTTAGTTGTTGCATTAAACTGGCTTTGGCGGACGATTTGTAGCTAATGCGTTGGTCCCGTTCCACTGTTTATTTTTAGTTGCATTCATAGTTTGCTTGGGGACAAGCAAAGGTTTGGTTTGGGGAGATTTGATGCGTGTGTTTTATATAAGGTTTTTACCTCATTTTTACACGCATTTCTGTACTATTTTACGTAGCTTCTAGCTACAAATACCCCCGAATAGTCTACTTTGGTTTGCTTTGTGTAAATTGCAGGTTCAGACCGAAAAGAAGATAAATCAAGCCTAAACTCGTCCCATTCGCATGCATTTATGGAGAACAAGGAATCGGAGCTTGGAACCTATCACTTTGAAGACGCGTGAGTTGATTTCGGAAGGTGTCATAGTGCCTAACGTGCCAAGATAGCTCGATCGACCATTTTTGTAGTCGATCGAATGCTTTATATCATGAAGATCACACGATCGAGCATAAATATTACTCGATCGAGAAGGCATTATAAGGAGTTACTCGATCGAGTGGTTTATTTCCACTCGATCGAAGGGTTTACTGCATAGTTACTCGATCGAGCGGTTTTATTCCACTCAATCGAGTGGTTTGTCCCTGTAATTATGATTTTCTGCCTATTTTCGTATGGGCTTTTGTAATTAGGTTTGGATTAGGTTTAGGAAGACAATTTCGTGTGATATATCACACAGTAGACTGCGTAACTCTTCGACACTTCATCTTGCTCACTGCTTCCCTTTCCTTTACTCTATTCTACTCTAGAACTTGGATTCGGATTTGTAATCGGTACTATACTTCCCTTTAATTCTTTATCATAATCTTTATTTATCTTATTGCTATTATTTTCTCTCTTCTCTTATTTTGCAATTACTCTACTCGGATTTCTCTTGTTTATTAATACATGTTTAATTCGTATTATCTATGCATTGTTGTTGTTGATTCAATGATGGTACGTAGCTAATTCCCCTTTGCTAAGACTAGGGAATCCATGATTATGAAGGGATAGTAATTGAATTATTAGGTTAATGCTTGTGTAGTCTTTGTTGTTAATCGCTTCTATTAATTGTTTTTGTCTAATTGAGTCGACGCAATTAGGCATTTAATCTTAGTAAATGTTGACCTGGACCGAAAGGTTGGAAGGGGTGAGACTCGTAGCGAACATTAGGGCATTGTAGTGAGGGCGGAAGCTAAGCTATTTGTGCTTTAGGGCGAATTGAGACCGGAAGGAGATTTTCACTGCCCCATTGACCATATTTGCATTGACGTGAGACCTAGATTGCTTGACTAAATGATCATGGGGAACCGACTGTCTTAGCTTCTTCTTCCTTATTTGCTTAATCTTTATTCTCTTGCCTTTTTCTCTTTAGTTTAGAACAACCAAATCAAAACCCCCAAATTGGTTATCGTGACGAACTTAGTTAAAGCTGACATTTTCCCATCTCCCTGTGGAGATCGACCCGACTTCCCTAGCTATATTAGTTAGAGCCAACTGGTTATATTTGATAGGTATACGACTGCTCTGTCATTGACTCAGAAGATGATGAAGGATCTGAAGATGACGAAGTAGCAAATCTTTGTCTTAGCAGCGTCAGTCTTGACCTAATTTCTGACAGCGACGATGATAGCACGGATTCTCACTCAAATTACTGCTTTCTAGGAGAATCAGATAAAGATGACATGATGAGGTTAGTTATCTTGAACTCAAAAAGCGTGTTAAGAAACTATCTAGAAATACCCTAATCGAATTCTTTGAGCAATCCCTCGACAAATGTCATGAACAGAATATGGAACTATAGGATCTAAAAGAACAGATTCTTGATATTGCTGAGGAGAATCATATTCTAAAGGCAAAAGCTAAGAAGTTGAAATCTAAAGTTACAGCTGATAAAGCTACAACATTAGATACTACTAATGCTGAGAAAAAGGAACTAGAGTCGAAAGTTATAGCTAATGAAGCTATAACTTCAGATCTAAAGCTTAATATTAATCACCTTCAAGTCAAAGTTATAGCTAATGAAGCTATAACTTTAGAACTTAGAAAGGCCAATGAATTCTTAGAGTCTAAAGTCACGGCTGATGAAGCTGTGATTTTACATCAAAAGAAAGAAATAGATTCTCTCACAAAGCAATTGAATGAATCTAAAACTGAGATGATCAATGTTAAGAGACAACATTCAGATGTTGTATTTATTCTTAACAAAAGGTTCCAAGACTTTCGTGACAATTACAAAAAGGATAATAATGTAGATCACACGAAATGTCTTGAAGAAATTAAAACCCTAAAGGACTTACTCCTACACGCAAGGAAAGTCCATGACAAATGGGAAGGTAGCACCAAAGTCCTAAACTTCCTAACCGAACAATCTGACAATAATATGAAGATGGGTTTAGGACATGAGTGCTACAGCCGTAGAGATCATTCTAAATGCAAATCAACACTTTCTGATCATGATTTCAGAAAAAGAAAATATGCTGATCTTCCTGAATACTTAATTTGCAATTATTATGGTCATATGGGTCACATCCAAGACAATTGTGTCAAACGTGTACAAGATATACGAAAGAATACTGAAATTGTTAAAACGGTTGACGCAGTAGTTGAGGATGATGAATCCCCTATAGATGAATCTAACGAAGAAAGAAATAACAACTTTCGCTGGTTCTACGACATGGCCTTTGACTACACTAAAAGGCCTAGTACCTCACAAACTCCTTGTCAACCTAAACACAAGGAGACTAGATATGTGAGACCCAGAAAGTCCCCTAGACCTAGAAATCCTCCTAAACGAAATTACCCAAGGTTTAGAAATATGATTATTAGACAAGTTTGGGTACGAAAGGATTTAGTGTATAAAGTAACTACCGTAAAGGACCCAACTTAGCTTGGGTACCTAAAAACTATATCTCATCCTATTGCAGGTAATGATGAAAGAAAACAACCAATGGTATCTTGACAGTGGATGCTCAAGACACATGACTGGAGATGAAAGTTTGTTTCTTTTACTCAAGCCTTTCAATGGAGGAAAGGTAACATTTGGGGATGACAAAAAGGGCAAGGTGATTGGTGTGGGCAAAATTAGAATTTCTAAATCACATGCAATCAGTGATGTTTCTCTGGTGGATGGTCTCAAGCATATCTCAACTATGCGACAAAGGTAACAAGGTTGTATTTCATGCAGATGTTTGTCGCATTATAATTGAAGGTACAAGTAGTATTATTCTTGAAGGCCATAGAAAAAGAAATGTGTATATGGTAGATTTAAATGTTGTGCCTACTAACTCCTTTTCGTGCATGAAAGTTATACTTGATGATCCTTGTTTGTAGCACAAACATTTTGGTCATATTAGCTCACCTATTTTGAATAAACTCAAGAGATGGGACTTGGTTGAAGAACTACCTAAAATCAGGTTCGATCAAGAGAAGATGTGTGACACTTGTACTACTCGATGCAAACATGTGAGATCATCGTTCAAACCTAAAAGAGTGGTAAGCACGAATCAAGCCCTGGATTTGATACACATGGACTTGTGTGGTCCTATGAAGGTAAGAAGTAGAGGAGGATCTAGGTGCGTCTTTGTCCTCGTAGATGACTACTCAAGGTATGTATGGCCTATCTTTCTTTATTCAAAAGATGAGACTTTTAATGAGTTTGTTTGTCTTATGAAACTTGTTCAAAATAAATATAAAACTAACTTTGTTTCTATTCGTACGGATCATGGTACCGAATTTGATAATCAAGCCTTTATAGAATATTATAGAGTTAATGGTGTAGGACATAACTTTTCTACACCACGAACTCCTCAACAAAACGGTGTTGTTGAACGTATGAATAGAACACTAGAAGATATGGATCTTACAATTCTTTTGTGCAGTGGTCTACCTCGTAATTTTTGGGCTGAAGCCATTAGTACTTCATGTTATATTCATAATTGTGCTATGATAAGATCTATCCTAAATAAAACCCCTTATAAACTTCTAAGAGGTCGTAAACCTAATATCTCTCATCTTCGTTGTTTTGGGAGTAAGTGTTTTGTTCATAACAATGGCAAAAATAGGTTAAGTAAGTTCGGCCTTAGAAGTTATGAGGCTATTTTTATAGGTTATTCAGATCATAACAAGGCTTATAAGGTTTTCAATAAAATAACATTTTTTATTGAAGAAGGTATTCATGTTATTTTTGATGAAGATAATGTGTTCGATAAGCCCTTACAGGATGAGGAAGAAGACATGGATGAACCTGACTTTCGTCTTTCCAGAAATGATCCTCCAGAATTGGAAATTGAGGACAAGGAGATTGAAGGAACAAATGATGAGCTTGATCATTTTTCTAATGACAAAGAGAAGAGAACTAAAGTTATAGTTGATGATA
Organism: Silene latifolia; assembly: GCF_048544455.1. Taxonomy (NCBI): domain Eukaryota; kingdom Viridiplantae; phylum Streptophyta; class Magnoliopsida; order Caryophyllales; family Caryophyllaceae; genus Silene; species Silene latifolia. The sequence goes on along the minus strand of NC_133535.1, from coordinate 47,960,193 downwards.
CTATAACTCGGTCTCAAGATAAGGATTCTCAACCCAATGTTATAGCTGATTCAACTATAACATTGAATCCAAATCAAGGTAATGAGTCTGAAGTCATACCTGACTCAACTATAACACCGGGATTGGATTCAGGGAGAACGTCCTTAAACTCTGAGCCAAGTGAAGTTGGATCAAGTTCAAATGCTGAAGAACCAAGTACTTCAACAAAATGGAAATATAAGAGTTCACACCCTATGGAAAGTATGCTTGGCAATATTAAGAAGGGTGTTCAAACGCGATGATCCCTGAACAATTTCTGCTCCTTCTATTCGTTTCTATCAACAATCGAACAAACGAATATTAAGGAAGCTCTCGTAGAATCAGATTGGATTATAGCTATGCAAGAAGAGCTTCAACAATTCAAACGGAACAAAGTTTGGCACTTAGTTCCTAGACCTAAGGATCAATCTGTAATTGGAACCAGATGGGTGTTTATAAATAAACTAGATGATGTCGGGGTCATAGTTCGAAATAAGGCAAGATTGGTGGTACAAGGTTATAATAAACAAGAAGGAATAGATTATGACGAGACCTTTGCACCTGTTGCTCGTCTTGAAGTTATTAGACTTCTGATAACATTCGCAGCTCATAAAGGAATGAAACTCTTCCAAATGGATGTCAAGACAACGTTTCTAAATGGGTACCTACAAGAAGAAGTCTTCGTAGAACAACCTCCTAGATTTATGGATAACAAATTTAAAGATCATGCTTTTAAATTAGACAAGGCCTTGTATAGATTGAAGCAAGCACCAAGGGCCTGGTATGACAGATTATCGAAATTTCTACTTGACAGTGGATTTAAGAGAGGATCTGTAGATAAGACATTATTCCTAAAAACCGAGGAATTTGATCTCTTGGTTGTTCAAGTCTACATTGAAGATATTATTTTTTGGGTCAACTAACCGTAATCTATGCAAGTATTTTTCGGAGTTGATAACTTCCGAATTTGAGATGAGTATGATGGGAGAATTGAAATTCTTTCTAAGTCTACAAATTCAACAAACTGAGGAAGGCATCAAGATTCATCAACAGAAATATATTAAGGAGTTAACTAGAAAGTTCGGAATGGAAAATTCACATGCTATGTCTACTCCAATGGTCGCAGACAAGAAATTGACTTTAGATGAATACGGTAAGTCTATTGATGAAACCACTTACCGAGGAATGATTGGATCATTACTATATTTAACTGTAAGTAGACCAGATATCATGTTTAGTGTATGCGTTTGTGCGAGATATCAATCATCTCCCAAAGAATCGCATATGGCGGTCATAAAAAGAATCTTACAATATCTTATTGGGACGTCCAAACTATATCTATAGTATCCTATGGAATGCCATTTCGATCTTGTCGGATATTCAGATGCCGATTACGCAGGATGCTCCTTAGACAGGAAAAGCACGTCAGGTATTGCCACATTTGTTGGACCTTGCATTATCACTTGGGGTTCAAAGAAGCAGAATTCAGTTGCACTTTCAACAGCATAAGCCGAATATATTGCAGCAGGACTGGTATGTACTCAATTATTATGGCTTAAGCAACAGTTATGTGATTATGGTGTTAACGTATGTTGTATTCCTATTTTATGTGATAATGAGTGCTATTATAATTTCCAAAAACTCCGCGCATCACTCGCGTACTAAGCATATTGAAATTAGATACCATTTTATACGTGACCATGTTGAAAAAGGGAATATAAAACTCGAATTTTGTAGTACTGAAAAACAATGGGCAGACATTTTGACAAAGCCTTTAGCTAGAGGACGTTTTGAGACTTTACGGTTGTAAATTGGTTTAATCGATGGCACCTAAGCTTCTATAAATGTTTAATCTCCCAATGATTGATTAGTATAAGGTAAGATTGTATGACTATGTCCGTATATTCCGCTGCATGAATATTTTCGTTTTATAGAAATTTATCTATCGTATATATTCTATCTGTGTTTAAGTCATTATGGTTCATACAAACTTTTTCTCTTAACAAATTAAGATACACCAAATCTTTTACTCTCCAATTTCTATCCAAAATCTTTTCCATATTCTTTTTCTACCAAAATTTCGTCCAAAACTATGTATTTCCAATTTCCTTATATGACATATTTTCCATATACATCCATCCTTTGTATTCCAAATCTTTACATAAATCTTTTACCAAATTAGTTTCCTAATTTGTGTAAACATCTAACCCTACCACTACCCTAGATTCCCTCCTATATCTACCCCTAAACCGTGCGATTTGGTCAAACATCATAACTTGCTTTTTACTTTTACCTTTAACAAAATTATACTCCATCTCCATCATCATCATTCGTCCCTCAACAATGTCCCATCCACATGCAAACACCCGTTCCTCCACTAGAAACCACCACCAACCATGACCATGCAATCAACCACAACCACTCAACCATCATCATCTCATCAACTCGTTTCCTCTACCTTCACTCCAACAACCCAACATCCATCATTACCTTCCTCCTTGTTTCATGGCCGGGATGAGTCGGTCTCCGAGGGAAAAAGGAGACGGTTAAATAAGGGGAAGAATAAGGTTGTAGTAGACGATATTGAGGAAGATAGTGAACCAGAGGTTGTTATTCGGGATGGAATTTCGAGAACTCTGTTTCGTGAGCCTTCGAAAAGCGTAACCAAAGCCGGATTACACTGTGTTCGAATGACCAAGAATGAAAGCAGCTTGGTTTCTCGTGTCTTACAATATTCTATTCATGGCGGAAGGTACTATCCCAAATCTTGGCTGTCTCAAATTCCGTCATTAAAATTCATTGTGGATTTTCTTGATTTCCAGGGGTGGAATGATGTTAGTCGATTCTCGGGTCCTAGATACTCGATTGAGGTTGTTCAGTTCTTTGCTACGGTAAAGGCTAAAGAGAAGTGTTGCATGCGGTTGTTAATGATGTCAACATCACCGTCACCATTGCTGATTTTTGCTCTGCATTCAAGGTTCCTCATGATGGAACCGAGATCAACCCGAGTCAAGAATGGTCTAATGTGAGTGATGATCAACAGTTGATCATTAAGAGGTATTTTGATGAGCTTGCTTCAGAAAATAGCAACATCTCGGTTCGTCCTCTCGCCCACAAACTCAAGTTCTTTTTGAACTTTTTATGGAACACAATTGTTCCAAGAAGGGGAGGACGTGACAAGGTGTCTAGCTACGAAGCTATTATATTTTATTTGTGGTTAGAAGGTCGGAAAGTGAGTTTGGCTAGTCTTGTATTTAATCGGATTGTTCAAACTAGCATTACCGTAACTAAAGAGAAGTATTGTACTACTCTTGATCTTCCTTACGGTATGTGGATTTCGAGATTATTGGAAATTAAGCGGGTTGTGAGTCGGGAAAGCTATGGTGTGAGTGCTAAGGATGGTATGTGTGACCGTGTTATGAAGTTGATGGAGCTCGGTTTTGAAGGACCCGAGTTGGTATTTTCTAAGGGTAATGATAAGGGTGTCAATGAGGTTGGGATGACGGCTATGGAAGCAAAGTTGGATGTGTTTATGGGGTCTTTAATGGCCAAGTTATAGGAGCAAACCACAGCTTTGGCTGCGGCTATGTCTAGTGTTGGGCAGCATGGGTCCTCTGTTGGAGGTGTGAATGATGCTCAGATTTGTGCTTGGATGAAGGACATCAACAAAAGGGTCGAGGGTCTAGAAAGGGGATTAGTGACTATCCGTGATGAAGTCTTTAGCCATGGTGATCGTCTTACTTTTCTTGCAAGTCAAGGGGGGTGCTTTGGTCAAATACGGGAAGGATATTAAGGCGGATCAAGCAATGACTTTGGCGGCAACAAAGGCTTTCTCCTTGAAGGTTCTCAACTTTGAGACAAGCCTCACTGCCCAGGCTAATCATGTTCGGAGCTGTTTTGATCATCTTGATTCGTTAGAATTCTGTACTCGTCCTGGCTATGTCAATCCTCACAACATCCGCCACCCTTAAACCTTTCTGCCCCTCCCCTGTTTTCGCCCTTCCTCTGTTTGCCTTGCCTCTTTTGCTTTCTTTTGTTTCCTTTGGTGTATTTTGCTTTCATCAACTAATTTGTTATTCGGCCCATTTTGGCATACCACTTGTTATTTGGCCCGGTAGCTCTAAACATGTTATTTTCGTTCGGCCCATTTGGCTTTAAAACATGTTCTTTTGGTTTATATGCTACAATAATTTCGTAAGTGCTTATGGTTATTTACGGTTTATTTGTTTTTATTAATCGTCTTTATCTCTTGCCTCGTCGTATATTATTCTAGTCATTTTATGTTTTCTTATCTTTTTGATGATGTCAAGAGGGGGAAAGAACGACCATGGTAAGCATTTGCCTAAGCTTGCTCCTTATCGGAACCAATTATCTCTTAGGGTCCTTAAAGTTTTGGTATTGTATATAGTTGTTTGATCTTGCGTTAATCTTTATCTATAAAGATGATGGTATTATGTTGAGGGGGAACTATATAATTAGTCACAATATTAGGAGACTTGCCATCATCAAAAAGGGGGAATAGTTGGACCATATAAATATATGTTTATGTTTTGATGATGTCAAGAGTGTTTTATATTCTATATACTCGTTGCGCGTAATTGTTTGTTTATTCCTTTTAGATTAGACTTACTAATCGCACGCATTAAAGAACTGTGATGGAAGTATACAAGAACATATCATGTGATCAAGCCCTCAATTAAGGATCAAGATACTACAAGTGAGAAGATGAAGCTCATTTAAAGATTAATCAAGCTTGAATAATGAAGAAGCCTACATTCGAAGATCTCTTAAGAAGATTAGAATAGTGTAGGTGGTTATCTCGTAATGGTAACGTAAGAATGCACTTCTTAGATTGGTAAAGTTATAGCCTCACAGCTATAACATTGCTTATATAAGAGCTCAATGTTATAGCTATTCTACTATAACATTGAGATGTGAAGTTTATATAATACACGACAAAAATAGTTTTAAAATTGTTTTTAGAAAACTGTTTTTGTTCTTTTAAATGTTTTTAGTAGAAGTATTTATTTTACAAGGAAGCTTATATTCATATTGAGTGTGGTTTTATTTTAAGCTTATAATCAGTAATTATGTTGAACCAACTTATGAGTTGAGTCATATTACTAATAAGGATTTCTAATACTACACCCCCTAAAACCCTAAATCTAACCTGAGTCAAGCTAGGGTTTTCACGAAAAACAAGGCCTATGAGCCGTGTGGACTCTCGTGTAAACCTGATAATATAAGTTAAGTATTGTTAAGATTTTATTCTCTAAAATTATCTTAACATATCTTTTATATTTAGCATGATATGGTTATATATGATAAGATATTATTGTTATGGAAAAATCTTATCATATCTTAAGATTTAAGGAAAAGATAATAGGAGAAAAATTGATAAAATTATCTTTTAGTTATTCTCTATCATTTCCTAAGATTTTAAGGGTAGAAATAATAAGATATGATTTGTTTACATATCTTATATTTCGGCCATCTAGGGTTTCGGTGATACCGTGAGTCTTGTTTTCCCTTATTCTATAAATACTCTACACTTTGCAAAATTCAAAGGTAGGACCTTTGAGCATAACTTTGATTTATTTTCAAAAAGCAAAAACCGTATTTTAAAGCAAAAACCATTTTGTTATTTTTTTGAAAAAGGGTCGTGTGATTTATAAACTTGTGCATTCGTTCTTTTGTTATAATTATAAGATAATAGTGCTTAATTGATTTCTTACTCATTCATTAACGTGAACTTTTAGTAGAATCATTAGTGCTTTTTTATTAGCGTAAGTTATTCATTCGAGTATTTAGCGGTACTCACTTGAGTTACAAACAGGGTTAGTTGTACGAGCTGGGTTAGTAAATTTGTAATCCGTAGAAAGGTACTAAATTTATTAATTGAGAATAGTGGACGTAGGTTTCGATTTGTGAAATTGAACTACTTCAAAAATCCATGTGTCTCTCTTTCTCTTTCATTTATTTCATGTTCTTTCAATTCAATCAATTACTTGGTTAAAGTTTGATCAATAAATTTAAATAAGTAATCAATCCTTACGCTTAAACAAATCGTTTAAAAAGTGGGCTAAGTTTTTAATCCTCAATTCACTCCCTCCCCCCTTTTGGAGTATTTCGGATTGATAGACTCTTCACATGAAATCAAACGTATTTTAGGTCAAATTAAACAACATGACATGACTATAGATGATACCTTTGCGGTGGCATTTATAATTAACAAATGACCCAATAATTGGAAAGACACTAGAAACCGTTTAAAACATAATAAGGAAGATTTGTCCATGGACCAATTGGCTTCCCACCTTCAAATTGAAGAGGGAATCCGATTACAAGATGGGACAAAGGAACAAAATGTTCCAGCTCCAACCATTAATGTTATGGAGGAAGGACAATCAAGTGGGACTAAAAAGTCAAAGAAGAGGCCTCGTATAAATACTAATAAGCCTTCCAAATTTAACAAGAAACAAAAGGTGGTTAAGCCCGGAACTTGTTGGGAGTGTGGCGGTCCTCACTTTAAGAAGGATTGCAAGATTTGGAAGAAGAATAAATCTCAACGTCAAGGTCATCGAGATGGTGACCAAGACTTCTATGGTACGATTGCACATGATGTTATAAATTTTAATATAAATTTTGTGGCTATGATTTCTGAAATCAATGTTGTGCAGGTTGATGGCACTTGGTGGATAGATTTGGGGGCTACTCGACATGTATACAAAGATAGGAATTACTTCAAGACTCTTCAAGTTTTGAATGTTGGACCAACTTTGTACATGGGAAATGATTCTACCGTAAATGTTCAAGGCATAGGTCAAGTAGAATTATTATTTACTTCTAGTAAAAAGTTGACATTAAATGATGTATATTATGTTCCGGAAGTTTAGAAAAATTTAGTGTCCGGTAGTCTTCTTAATATGTATGGTTTCAATATGGTCTTTGAAGCCAATAAGTTTATATTATCTAAAGGGGATATATTTGTAGGTCAGGGATATTTATATAATGGTATGTTTAAGTTGAATATTAATAATATAAGTAATGGTTGTATTTATATGGTTCATGATTCTTCTCTTTGACACAATCGTTTTTATCATGTTAATTATAGAAGATTGTATGATATGTCTAAAATGGATTTAATAACACCATTTTACATGAATATTGAGAAGTGTAAAACATGTATGTTAAATAAAATCACAAGACAACCATTTCCTAAAATTGTTAATAGACATACCAAATTGCTTGAATTGATGTATAGTGATTTGTGCGATTTTCATAACGACACCATCTTTAGGAAATAAAAAATATGTTATAACATTTATCGACGACTATTCACGATTTTGTTATGTATATTTATTGTCTTCTAAAGATGAAGCCCTAAATAAATTTAAGATCTATAAAACTGAAGTAGAATTACTTTGATCCTAAATTTCTTGAGTCCATTGATATTATTCATGAAAATGTTGGGGCTGGTGTCCTCTACAGTTAGTGAAATAACATTTAAATCTCTAAAAGGATCAAAGGGTATACTTTTGTATTATTATCAGTTGGTCCACGTTTATCAATAACGGTTGGCTTGCTAGATAAGTTTGACGTTATTGTCATACTGATGGCGGTGATCAACTGGTCCCTAAAAGTCACACCTATAGGATACGTTTGAGAGATGTGACGGTATGAAAATACAGTCATGTTGATGCCTAATTTGACTAAGTAGTTAGTCGGAGTTATTGACTAATAATTAGTCAAACGCGATGTTGAGATAATTATTTAATACAGATTAAATAATACGGGCTAAGGCGAATTAAGCGGTTAATTCGTAAATTAAATATAAACGGTTATATTTAATTAATGTATATTGAATTAATTATACAATATTGTCTTTGTCGGACATGTATTAATATGTCGACTAATCCTTGTTACTAGTCGATATTTTAATAACCGATAACCGATAACGATTTATAATAAAAACCGCGTCATATACATTCAGCATTTTCGAGTCGGATCACGAGTTTAATAAGGAGGAAGTGGAAAGCCCACTCCCCCCTTAAGCAAACCCACGGACCGAACCAAGGAGGAACAAAAGGAGAGCTCCTCTCCTTTGTGACCTAATTCACTCATTTGTAAAATAATTAGGGTTTTGAGAGAATTTTCCTCTGAAAATCCTAGATCTCACATCAAGAAAATTCACAATAGCTCTCTCAATATTGCAAAGCAATTAGAGAGCATTTCTAGCACAAGGGGCATAGTCTCAGACGGTCTTGGGTGCAACGATTAAGAGGAAATCTACGTTGATTTCTATCTTAGGCCGCATTTCAAAGGACCCGAGGTTAATTCTCATGCTTTATCGTTTCTCTCTATTGTTTTTCGTTTATGACATTTTATCACATGTAAAATTTGCGTTATAGTCCTATATTTTAAGGGTTTTATACGGATATTACCCCACAAGTGGTATCAGAGCGAGGCCACGTAAATTTTTCTATGTGATTTTCATCAAACGAATTTGAATCGATAAATTTGTTTGCATAAAATTCCGTGCGGCACAATTTTTGTCTCGAATTTTTTTTTGAAAACCGTGCGGCCATTCCTTGTTCTCGGCCTGTTTTCTGTTTTTTTTGGCCTAGAATTCCGTGCCACACGGTTCATGCTGGATCAGACGATCTTTTGTTTTTCGATTTGTTCTTTGCGTATTGTTATTTTAAATGATAATTATAACAATATGTTAAGATCCTGTCAATTGTAATTTTGTTTTAATACGGATTATGTTCAAATTGCAATTGGTTTTAACAAATAGATTTTGTTTTTTGTTTGTTGAGGCTCTCGGTTTTTGAGCCGCTGGAATTTTTTTTTTCTTTGCTCTTTTGAGCTCTCGGCATCAGCTGCAAATAATAAAAAAAAAATTTGGTACTGTTCACGGTCCAGACGTGAAGAAAAAAAAATTTGAGTTTTATTTTTTTCGGCCAATATGTGCATAATACGGATTTTGTGCACTCGCTTAATAGTGAAACGGTTCACTCACGTACCATTTAGTTATTTTAAAGCGATTTAAAGTAACGGATTATCATGGATTAAAATTAAGTTGATTAAAGCGGTTTTGTCACATAATTTTAATCATTAAAGGTGGTTTGGATAAATTTAACATAATTACGGAATTATGTCACGAATAAATTTTTTTTTAGTTGATGCATTTTATTTATCGTTATTTTGAATGCCTTGAATGTTTTATTACGTATTTAATTTTTTCAAACAGTTGTAACTTAGTGTGGCCTTAGTAGAACGTGTTACCGTAATGATGGAACACGGTCTTGGTTGTATTTTGAGATCTTGTATCTCCGTTTTGGTTTTTTTTTGTAATTACAGTTTTTATTTAGAATGTAAATAGGTTTATATTTTGTAAATTTTAATTGTAATTTTGAGAAGACCAAAGATGGAGACCGGATGCTCACTCCCACTGCATGAAAAAGATGAAACATCAAGACAAGCTTCTCGGGTCCAACGGTGGATTCCAAAGTTGTATTATGTTCTTTTTACTAGGATAGGCCACACTAGGAATTTTTATTTACGTTTTGCATTCTTTTATTTATTTTATCGCAACGATAGATTGCATCATATTCCGCCTAAAACCAAACCACCTAATAATTACATGAAAACTGACTCATATAGAGGTCACGCATTAGTTTTCTTTGATATACAGATATCACACGTTTTAATTAAGCCATCACCTAAGTCAATTCATTCACGCAATGCTAGTTTTTCGTTCACTTAAAACGAATTAAAACTAAGTTGATGGGATCTTCCTCGTATAAACAAAAATTGAGAACAGTCTTTATAGGTCAAACTCCAATGAATCCCTTCTTCGTCGGTAGGCATAATATGACCCCTTCTACGTCGGGTAAGTTGGAACTGATTGACCTATTTTATCTCAACACTATGGTCACTCGTACGATCCTGTGATTATGGTGGACTATAGATAGGATTTACGGAAATCTATCGACCAAGAGTTCTAACGATAGAACTAGCTAAACAGTTGGCTTATCAATTTACGGAAATTGAGTCTTGGGATCACTTGTATTATTCTGGAGGGAGATCAATTATGCAAGTGCAATGAGTCTACACGATTAAAATGAATTTTTAATAGACTTAAATCACCTCGATGAGTTGCTTATTTCGTTTTGTTTTTCCTTTCTTTTTCAGTGTAGATCACGATCACTTAAACTGCTAATAACAAAATGGCTGGCCGTGCTGACGACCCAATGCCAAGTGCCACATTGGACCGTGAGTCCTGGTTTCGGATCTTTATGAATCAGATGAATCAGTCAACTCGACTGAAGAATGATGGATCAAACTTCGCGGACTGGGAGGCGGCATTACGGAATGCTGCCGCAGCTGACGGGAAGCTCAAATTTCTGATAGAGCCCATCCCGTCAAACCCATGTCCCACGGCTGGAGCTAACGAGATCGCCAAGTATAACGATTTCGTCATGGAAGCGGGTGCGATTAAAAACGTACTCATTTTTGCAATGGAATCCAATTTGCAGAAACGCTTCATAGCCCAAGGTACAAACAAGATTTTCACCACGCTCACTAAGGAATTTTCGAAAGCACCGAGAATCGTGACCTATGAGCATACCACTCGCTTCTTTGATGCGAGACTCCAGAAGGGCTAACCGGTTAGCCCACACATTCTCAGCATGATTGAGAATGTCGAGAGACTGGAGGCGCTTGACTGTAAAATCAGCGAGAACATCGTGATCGACCGCATGCTTCATTCACTCCACGATGGTTTTGCGCTCTTTAGAGCGAATTACTATATGAATGATTTGAAGAAAAGTCCTCATGAACTACACTCCCTTCTCGTATGCATCGAGAAGGACATGAAGTTCAGTGGGAGCTTGAAACAGGATGTTCTCGTTGTGTCAAACAAGGGCAAGGGTAAGGGCAAAGCTCAGGCAGACCTAGCGGTAGGTAAACCGAAGTTTAAGAAGTCGGGATCAGGTAAGAGTGGGCCTGGTGAGGCGAGCAACTCATCAGGCGCGACAAAGAGCAAGACCGAAAACATGGAATGCCATCACTGCCACAAGACTGGGCATTGGAGGCGTACATGTCCTGTTTATCATGAGGACATAAAAGCAGGTCGCGTTAAACCTGTTGGTATGTCTTCTTCCTCTTCTATTTTTATTCATATGATTGAGATTAACCACGCAAGTTACGGAACTTGGGTACTAGATACTGGTTGTGGTTCTCATCTGTGTAATCATGTGCAGGGGCTCCGAAACATCGAACCCCTCGTAAAGGGTGAGGTGGACCTGCGTGTCGGGAATGGAGCACGAGTGGTGCGCGTAGTCTCGAGGGGAACATACGTGATCCGACTTCCTAGCGGATTTGAGTTATTTTTATATAATCGCTATTATGTACCCAGTCTTTCTAAAAACATTATTTCAGGTTTCGCACTTGACAAACTTGGTTTTTCATTTGTAATAGAGAATAATACTTGCATTTTCTCATTACACGATATGATTTATGGCAAGGCAGTCTCCATGAACGGAATTTATGTTTTAGATCAGACCACCGAAATATTACACGTAATGAATAAGAAGTTAAAGGTTGGTGACAAAGATCAAACGTATCTATGGCACTGCCGTATGGGACACATTAATGAGAAACGCGTAAAACAGCTCATAAAGAATGGAGCTATCTCAGCCTTTGATTTTCAATCATTTGGCACGTGTGAATCATGTCTCATTGGTAAGATGACTCGAATTTCCTTCAAAGGTGTTGGAATGCGCGCTGCTGACCTATTAGGACTCATACATACGGATGTGTGTGGACCTATGTCAATCACCGCACGAGAAGGCTATAGGTATTTCATCACTTTCACGGATGATTTAAGTAGATATGGCTATGTCTACTTAATGAAGCACAAAAGTGAATCCTTTGATAAATTCAAGGAATACCAGAATAGGGTACAGAACCTACTGGGAAGAAAGATTAAAACACTGCGCTCAGACCGTGGTGGCGAGTATCTTTCTCATGAGTTTGATCAACACCTCAAAGACTGTGGGATTGCCTTGCAGTTAACTCCACCTGGAACACCTCAGTTGAATGGTGTGTCCGAACGGAGAAATCGAACACTACTTGATATGGTTCGATCCATGATGAGTCACACCGTGTTGCCTGACTCATTGTGGGGTTATGCTCTTCTGTCAGCTGCTCTAATACTTAACCGAAGTCCATCTAAAGCTGTTGACAAGACTCCATATGAACTATGGAAGGGAACGGTCCCCAACTTGTCCTTTATACGGGTTTGGGGCTGCGAGGCTTATGTCAAGTGGAGACACGAGGATAAGCTCGGCCCGCGATCGGTCAAGACATACTTTATAGGTTATCCTAAAGGAACGCTTGGTCATTACTTTTATTCGCCAACCGAACAACGTGTATTTGTTGCGGCTAGTGCGACATTCTTAGAGAAGGAATTTCTCGAGAATGCAAAGAGTGATAGAACCTTCGAACTGTCGGAGATTCCAGAACCAAATACCGAGCAACCATTGGAGGAACCAGTTCCTTCAATCCCTATTGCGGTTAATATTCCGAGGAACCTAGGAGGTCGGGAAGAGTCTCTATTCCTCCGGACAGATACATTGGTATGGTCGAGGAACATGACATAGATGACATTCTACTCTTAACGAGTAGTGAACCCGCAACCTATAAAGGTGCCATGACTAGTTCCGACTCAAAGCTATGGCTTGAGGCCATGCAATCCGAGATGGACTCCATGTATGAGAACAACGTATGGGATCTTGTTGACTTACCTTCTAAGGTTCGTCCCCTTCAATGCAAATGGCTTTACAAGATAAAGCATTTTGTGGAAGGTCAACAAGATATCTATAAAGCACGACTAGTTGCTAAAGGTTTCACCCAAGTGCCAGGTCTGCACTACGATGAAATATTTGCACCCGTAGTCATGTCATCTTTGCGTTCCATTCGGATTATCTTAGCGATTGCCGCTTTTCATGACTATGAAATTTGGCAGATGGATGTGAAAACCGCCTTCTTAAACGGTTTTTTGGAGGAAGAGTTGTACATGGTACAACCCGAAGGTTTCATCGACCCTGAACATCCTAAGAAAGTGTGCAAGCTTAAGCGTTCCATTTATGGACTTAAGCAAGCTTCTAGGAGTTGGAATCATCGTTTCGACCAAGTGATAAAAGAAAATGGATTCACTCGATCGGTCGAGGAACCATGTCTATATATCAAGTCGAGTGGGAGCAAGATTGTCTTCCTAATATTGTATGTCGATGACATACTCCTGATTGGGAATGACATACCTCTCTTAACTTCGGTCAAAGTATGGTTGAAGAACCATTTCCAGATGAAAGATCTGGGTGAGGCACAAAGAATTTTGGGCATCCGTATCTATCGAGATAGATCACGTCGGATGTTATCTCTCAGTCAGGAGTCTTACATAGACAAGATCCTAGAGAGATTCAGCATGACTAACTCCAAAAAGGGGTTTCTTCCTATGGCTCCAGGGGTGCATTTGAGCAAGTCTCAGGCACCAGAGACACCGGAAGAGAAAGAGCGCATGACACGGATTCCTTATGCCTCGGCTATAGGATCAATCATGTATGCCATGATATGCACACGTCCGGACGTGGCATATGCATTGAGTATGACAAGTCGATTCCAACAGCATCCAGGTGAATCACATTGGATGGCTTTCAAGAACATTCTTAAGATTGGGCATTGACTTATGGAGGCGAACAAAAGCTATGCGCAACCGGTTACGCAGATGCTAGCTTCCAAACGGATCGAGATGACTCAAAATCTCAGTCTGGATTCGTTTTTACTCTTAATGGCGCTGCATCAGTGGAAGAGTTTCAAACAAAGTGTTAAAGAGATTCTACGACCGAGTCCGAGTACTATGCCGCGTACGAAGGCGCAAAGGAAGCGATATGGATGCGTCAATTCTTACAAGGACTATCTGTAGTGCCTAGTTCGAATGACCCGATCACCATCTATTGCGACAATAGAGGTGCCATCTTCCAAGCTAAGGAGCCTAAGTCTAGCAACAAGTCTAGACATGTACAACGGAAAGCTCATCTAATCCGAGATTACGTGGAGCAAAAGGAGGTAGTGATAGAAAAGATTGCTACAGATGATAACATAGCAGATCCTCTCACTAAACCATTACGACAAGATAAGCATGAAGGGCATGTTAATTCCATGGGAATTAAACGTGTTCCTGAGTTGTAGTACTCTTTTATGGATTAGATTCACTCTCTTTTGTACTCTATACGACATCATCATTTTGATATTTATATATTCTGTTTTTCATGTGGATTTGTATGACAATTTTGAACACCACAAAGTGAACTGAACAAACATTATATTTTTGGTCCTTAATTGCCCACGTGAGCTGATAACTCTGTCACTTATTTTGTGACGTTGGTTGATGGTGGGTTCAACGAGCCATAAGTCAAAAGGTTGACTGACCAATCACAGAGGCGATTTATACGGATATCTCGTAGGACACAATTGTGACATCGACGTGGAGTCCTAAATGTTTTATAACATTCGGTGCCAGGTCGTGGATAGGACCTCCATGGTGATCCTAAGAGTCGATTCTTTTGACTATCGTTGTCTCTTGAGACCGAGGCGATTTTGGGTGACTTTGGTTTCTTTCTCACGGTCATCCGTAACAGGGGGCCAAGTAGATTTTTTCTGGGTCATTTCATGCTGTGCTTAGATCGGAAGGAGTCGAGTTGAAGGAGATATTCAGCCTTTATCAGGTACTCGATATTTCTCAGGGCCACTCGAGGAGCAGTAACTGAAATGCATGGCCATGCTCGAATACGAATTCGTTTTATCAGTTGAGTTACTCTCTAGTCGGGGAAACCACTCTTGATACAGATCGATTGTAAAATACGACCTTTGCGGATCCGGATCTGCAAATTGTTTTACATTGAGTGGGAGAAATTTTAAATGAATATGAGAATCGGTTATCGCACATACACTTGTACGGACAAGTGGGAGTTTGTTGGAGCTGTGTCCTCCAGTTAGTGTCGATAACGTTATTACACATACACTTGTACGGACAAGTGGGAGCTTGTTGGGGCTGGTGTCCTCTACAGTTAGTGAAATAACATTTAAATCTCTAAAAGGATCAAAGGGTATACTTTTGTATTATTATCAGTTGGTCCACGTTTATCAATAACGGTTGGCTTGCTAGATAAGTTTGATGTTATTGTCATACTGATGGCGGTGATCAACTGGTCCCTAAAAGTCACACCTATAGGATACGTTTGAGAGATGTGACGGTATGAAAATACAGTCATGTTGATGCCTAATTTGACTAAGCAGTTAGTCGGAGTTATTGACTAATAATTAGTCAAACGCGATGTTGAGATAATTATTTAATACAGATTAAATAATACGGGTTAAGGCGAATTAAGCGGTTAATTCGTAAATTAAATATAAACGGTTATATTTAATTAATGTATATTGAATTAATTATACAATATTGTCTTTGTCGGACATGTATTAATATGTCGACTAATCCTTGTTACTAGTCGATATTTTAATAACCGATGACGATTTATAATAAAAACCGCGTCATATACATTCAGCATTTTCGAGTCGGATCACGAGTTTAATAAGGAGGAAGTGGAAAGCCCACTCCCCCCTTAAGCAAACCCACGGACCGAACCAAGGAGGAACAAAAGGAGAGCTCCTCTCCTTTGTGACCTAATTCACTCATTTGTAAAATAATTAGGGTTTTGAGAGAATTTTCCTCTGAAAATCCTAGATCTCACATCAAGAAAATTCACAATAGCTCTCTCAATATTGCAAAGCAATTAGAGAGCATTTCTAGCACAAGGGGCATAGTCTCAGACGGTCTTGGGTGCAACGATTAGGAGGAAATCTACGTTGATTTCTATCTTAAGCCGCATTTCAAAGGACCCGAGGTTAATTCTCATGCTTTATCGTTTCTCTCTATTGTTTTTCGTTTATGACATTTTATCACATGTAAAATTTGCGTTATAGTCCTATATTTTAAGGGTTTTATACGGATATTACCCCACAGAAACAACTGCGGGTTATACACCACAACAAAATGGTGTAGCAGAAAGGAAGAATAGGATTCTCAAGGAAATGGTTAATTCCATGCTTTCCTATTCGGGACTTAGTAGCGGTTTTTGGGGTGAAGCAATGATAACGGCTTGTTATATTCTAAATAGAGTTTTCTCTAAAAAGAATAAAGTTACCCCTTATGAACTTTGGCATAAAAAGAAACCCAATTTAAATTACCTTCGGGTATGGGGTTGTAGAGCAATTGTAAAATTGCCGAAACCTAAAAGAAAAACTTTAGGTGAAAGAGGAATTGAGTGCATATTTATTGGCTATGCTGCACATAGTAAAGCATATAAGTTCTATGTGATCGAATCTAATGATTCAATCGGTGTTCACACCGTTATTGAATCGAGAGATGTAATATTTGATGAAACAAGATTTACTTCGATTCCTATACCTAAGGACATATTACCGTGTCCTAATAATAACAAAGTTCAAGATTCAATAAATGATCAAGACTCTAATCCTGAAATTAGGAGCAAAAGAATGAGAAAAGAAAAGTCCTTTGGTCCGGATTTTCAAGTTAATTTGATTGAGGGATCAAAAGAAAATGTACTTTCTTAATTTTCATACTGCTATAGTGTGGAGGAGGATCCTAAAACATTTAATGATGCCATGAAATCCCAAGATGCCTCATTTTGGAAAGAGGCTACAAATGATGAGATGGATTCAATTATAGGAAATAATACATGTGGACACGGGGGGCCAACGGGGGCACTTGGGAAAACAAGCGTTTGCATTTGTGGAGTTGCCACCAATTTATTGTGGAAAATTGGAAACCGTTCGAATATTTCGCGTCATGTCAAGACACAAAGTAATGATATAGACACTAAGAACTCGTTACCCTTAGCATTCTATGTCTAGAATGACTCTCGTGGATGCCAATGAACACGGATGTTCACAGAGATCTGGAGTAAGGGGTGAGGGTACGTATTAGGAAGCTCTTTTACTGAACACCTAATCCCGCCCGCCTCGATAGCGGCCTCTACTAATGATTAGGGAAGTTGTCTATACTTGATATGTTGTCGATTATATGCATGCAATGCAACATCCAACGTTTCGATCCTAACATGTGAAAATTAACTAAGTCGGTGAACATGTAATTTATCATACATTAGGTCGAAGTAGGAATTTTAGGTTGATTACATGTGAAAGCAAACAAACGATAATAAAGAGTACAATACGATAATTAAAGTTACAATGGTTACATTGGTTCAATGATTTACGTCGAAAATACGTTTAAAACGGATAATTTGAGAAAAGAAAAGGAATATAATAAAATAATTAGGGTTAGAAAATGGGCAGATTAGTGGTGATATTACGATTAATAGTCGATTAATACGTAAAATTAATAAACTAGGTCGAAGCAAAAACAGAAGTTCAGAGACAGAAATCACCCCGGAACAGGCGCAACAGTGTTGCGTCCCTTGGAAGAGACGTAGTGGTCACTGCGTCTGTTTCTGAAGTGAGTTCTGGCCGTGAAGCCGGAACGGCATATTGTTAATGTTCGTTGGTGATTTAATGATCGATTATTGATATTCGACTCAAGTAGAAGTGATTTAGCAGATTATTTACATGTGAATTAATCATAAAAGCGATGAAGAAACAAGTGAGAACAAATGAGAATTAATTATAGTGAACTAAAGTAAATTATAAACTAATTATAAATTAATTTTATTTAATACAAATTAATTAGGTTAGATGATGATAAACAGATGAAAATATACAAAAGGCGAATTCCAGAGACTTGATATGAACGAATCGAATCTCTAAAATCCGGGTTTGATTTTAATGACGAAAACCCGCAAATATTGATTACTTGGGATTTAAGTCGGATTTAAAGCTGACAAATTATTATGAATTATGTATTAAAATTATTAAGTGAATGAAACATGAAGAAAATAAGAAAAGATGGAACAAAAGAGACGAATCAACAAAGAACAAAGGAAGAAGAAGAAAGGCAGAAACTGCGGCAGCCTCAGGAAGAGGCGCAGCTGATGCTGCGACTCTTCGAAGGGGCGCAGCAGTTGCTGCGTTTCTTCTCGACGTATGTCTTCTGTTAATCCGTGAAAATAGGTTTGATAAAAAGGGTTTTATAAATCGATTTTAAACATGTTTTTGACGTAAACCTTACATTAATTTATACAATAATAAAATACAATAATGAAATATAATAATAAAATATGGGATTTATACCCTCAGACTTACATGTTTGATGAAACGAGATTAACTAAGTTAACGATTAGTGATTGCTCGACTCGAATGTATGATGAAAGTACCCTCGTAAGAGGATTTAAATTAAATTGATTTGATTAATTGAAGTGGAGTTGGTCAAATTGGTCGGTCATGAAAACGAGACTAGTACTCAGAAGGATCCGAGCTTACGTCGTCGATTGATCAAGCATGTAGACGCCAATAAGCAAAGAGCGTGGTCTTAGAATAAAAAGGGAGAAGAGAAGGGCGGACCCTCGCGTGATAAATATGAGGAACGAAGGTCCCTATTTATACTAATCACACGGAGGAATTAGGGTTACGGTAAAACTTTGGAAACAAATCTCGAAAAGATTTGAAAACATGCAGAAAAGAGCTGGGGAAGAGACGCAGCAGCCACTGCGGCTCTTGGAAGAGGCGCAGCAGGTGCTGCATCCTTTCCCCAGAAGTTTCCTCCTGCGGAAGAAAGATTTTTCGCATTTTTGTTATGGAATTGCGGTAGATCTCAACTTCCTTATTGTTAAAAATATGATTTCGGGATATATTTTGCCAATAGATGAAAAGATTAAAATTATAGAATAGAAATATTCGGAATATTCCAGAACACTCCGACTCGGCATTTTAAACGGTTTATTAGAAAATGAAGACGGTTTTTGACCCGGACTCCAAATGAACTCTAATTACTGTCAAAACGACCGTAATGGCGCGTAGATGACAACCAAGGGTAGACACAATTATTTGAGCTATCACTTGACGATAAACTTACGAATTGGCATAAATCATTCCGTATACCAAACATGCGGCCCAATCATCACGGGGTGGCTTGCTGGAGGTGCAGAAATGAGGTATCTATAGAGCCCCCACTTTGACCGAGGGTTGGACAAGGCGAAAGTCAAATTATAGCCCTCAGGTCAATCGAAGATTACAACCTGAAGACTATGGCAACGCGAGGCGGCTCAAGGGGTCTGAGCCAAGGACCTGTCGTCGGGAACATTTTAGAGTCTGTCGACTTCCGGGGAGGGTCGTTTAAAGTCCATTAGACTACGTAAGGAAGCTCGCCAGCCATAAGAAGAAAGCATACCTGAGATACCCCTGGGTGAAACGGGACTGAAGGCACTTCGGCAAAACTCTTTGGTCTGAAGATAACTTGGTGTCTGAAGGCATTAGGAGTTACAGGGATTCTGAAGAAACTTCTTAACACTTCTGAAGGCTAACTCGCTCTAAAGGGAAGGCTGAAGGATAACTCTCTAAAGGACTGAAAGGGGGCTTAAAAGAACTGAAGGGGGGATTATCCTGAAAGTTACTGAAAGGATTATCTTGAAGGGATAAGGCTGAAGGAAGGACATATGAAGGACTAAACTATCCGAAGGGTTATCTGAAGGTTATCTAAAGGGTTATCTAAAGGTTATATGAAGGGATAAAGGATCATCTGGGGGTATCTGCCTGTCTCTGTCCTCAAGCAAACTCTCATTGGGGAATAAATTGATGACTCTGGGGAATCTGCCTGTCTCTGTCCTCAAGCAAACTCTCGTTGGGTGGGCAATACTGCAAAATACTGCTGCGCTGGAGAGAAATGAGGATTAGGAACATCTTGATCGTCATGGAAGAAACCTTGGGTGAGCAATCGCAAAATATTCTTTTGTCATACTGGACATAACAATTTGAGCAATATCGCAAAATATCTTTGCTTGTTACTGGGAGAAGGAAGACTTGAGCGAAGCCCCCAGTTGGAGCGAGCACTGCTTCTGATACTTAACTGCATGGTTAGTAGCCACACAAGAATACGATCTAATATATGCACGTAAGCAATTATCACATGGACCTCGAATGAGGAAACACATAGGTTTTGCAAAAGTTGTTTCTTTTTATAAAAGTCGTTTAAAACTTGCTTAAAGAAAATTTGTCGTTTGTAATGCGTATTTAATGGGCTCTAGACGCAGGACCTGACATGACATAGACCTACTAGGACGCGAAATGATAGACTAACGTAACGCTAACCTAGATTTGACGCGACACAGGGATAAATTTGATAGACTTTGCCTAAGCATGCGCAACCCCTAGCCGAGCGTGGGTGACAATGCGTATCAGTTCCAAGGGTAGAAGAATTTCAAGAATAATGGGGACATAAAAAGGCAAGGCATGAGCCATGGATCAGCTGTCTACTTGGACATCTTTTGGTACTGTTTGCTGTAAAAGAGACCCCTCTTGAGGAATGATAACTTTAAGAATCGATCTAAAACCTTTGTCATTGTCCGGACTAAGCACTAACTTGACTCAAAATAACAGAGGAATAAAGGAAGGGTGGCGCCTCGGAACAGAAGCCCCCCGGATGAGAAGATGACCCTAGACTTTGGTAAAAAGGAGTCTGGGCGACAAGAAGGAGCCCCCAGTAAAGAGGTAAAAAATGGAAATTGTGGTTGGAAGGTTGAAATTGAGGTTGAAAGTTGATGGTTGAGGTGGTTGATAATTGAGGTTAAAATTTGAAAGTGGGGATGGTTGTGTCCTTGATGACTGCCTACGTATTCATGTGAAGTGAAATCAATCCAGATCGTAGTTATGAGGTTTGGCTTTGGTTAATTTTGTTTGGGTGTTGTGGTTGTATCCTTCTTTCTAAGAAAGGACTGCCTACGTATCCACCTAAAGAGGTGAAATCAAACCATGCTCGTAGTTCAGATGTGTGCCTAAGCTTATGTTGTCAGGACCTTAAAGTGCATGGGTCAGGAGAGTATATTCCTTTGGTGACTCGAATAACTTATTTGAGATAACTCCCTCTGATCATGGACCAAAGAGGTATAACTAATTTTGTAAAAAATATCCTTGTCATGTGAGCACACTCAAAAGTGGACCCTAAGGATGATATGGGTATGTCCCGTTCTGAGTAGCAAAGTATTCGAAGATTCCGTGTTTGGGTCAAGGTGAAATTGGATTGGATATTTGTAACGTGGAGCTTGGTAATAAGAGGCTTTGATGAACAAATCTCTGGAGCTTGATTTTGTGGAGTTAAGGCTCGATGGGATTATGGCTTGTAGTATGGGTTGGAAATTGAGTCTCTTGGCTTGATGTAGCCTGGGCACATAAAGGTAGGTTAATTGATGTGGGATCAAGTTTCCATGTCTTGGCCCTAAAGGATGGGTATTCTTGACGAGTTTGAGAGGATTCTCAAAATTCCTAACTATCTCCCTGTAATGGTCTTGAAAAGGACTTAGGGTGTGTGATGTATGAAAGGCTAAGTGAGAGTGCTAGCTAACCATCTTCATCGATGTCTTGATTCTATATAGACTTTAGCAGCATTCTTGTGACACCCTTAAATCTAGCCTTAATTAAATACGTAAATTCTACAGAAAAACTGGTAGGATATGTTTGTAAATGGTTCAACTAATCCAAAAACCTGCAATTTCAAAAAAATTTCTTCCTAAACCATTCACAACCAATCCAACTCAAGAAGAGTGTCAAAAACCCTGCAATTGCTACAATCTAATTTACTTAACACCGCTAAAGGTAAGAAAATACATAATGATACAACCCAAAATGGAAAAGGGAGACATATGTCCCTTCAAATTATATACAAAACCAAAAGTTACAAGGTTATATACATAACCAAAAGATAAAAGGTTTCTACAAAAGAAAGCCAAACTAGGTCCAAGGTTCCTTGCTCACTAGCTCGTCTGTGACCCCAACTAAGCATCAACAACCTGTCAATCGCATTTTATACAAACACGAAAGCCACAATTCAGTGGGGAGTAACCTCGAGTCCTCCCAGCCACGAATCGTCAAAATTAATGTAACATGTAGTAAAACATGTAAACAATATGATAAATAATTCAATGCAATTATCATGTAAATCTAACCTATGACCCCTAAACTGACCAAACTAAACTAACATGTGAATCATATAATTCAAATAGTAATCCAAACTTTATCAACTGTAACCGGCTTACATCTCACCTATTACAGTTCATAAAATCACCATACAAGAAAGGGCAATATATCAAAGACAGGCATAAGTTCTTAGTACGGTCAATAGTCACTTTGTAACTCGAGTCTATACCACGAGGTAGGGAAGGTAATCGAACCGGTATCTTGGCTCAGCGGTTAATATTAATAAAACATGGCCAAGAGACAACACAACCCTAGCCTAAAATCTGCGCAGACCTAGACATGCGGATACACACCACCGTACCCAAGACCCACAATTTTTCTAAAAACAAAGTGAGTACCCTAAGGAGTCCACCAAAGGGTTGGCTAGTACTTAAGTTGACCCCATACTATCAAAATAAGTACCTGAGGTCATGCCCCAACTTGGATATAAATCCACTAGTCAGGAACACAAAGGCTATCAAGCAGTGAACATATACTCGTCAGAGACTATAAAGACCTATCTATGATGAAGGCCGAAATACTCACCTAGTCCCAGCTAGTCCCAGCTTGAATACTTTAGCCCACACCATACAAGACTCACCACACAAGTCAAGTAAGACACCCACTTAACCATAAGAGGGCAAAAAGTCCTACTTACCAACATAAATTCTAATATTCTATCATGTGAAAGGCTATATAAATGTCTATTCAGCAGATAAACCAACAGAATCCTCAATACAAATTTCCAATTCTAACAATATTAACCAAATTAAAGGCTTCAGGGAATCTAGGGCCGTTTCTACAATATAAGAAGCTACTTAAATTCAACTAACTACACATGTGAAATAAATATATAATGAATGGCCTAAAACAAGAAAAAGGCCGACTATCTAATTCATTCAAAATTTCATCCAACCGGATTTTTACCCGCAACCCCAGCCCTGCGACAGGTACGGGTCAAATTGCGGCTGACCAATCACTCAATTAACTGACATCGCATCAGTCAAAGGGACTAAGGCTCAGTTTTCGGCACAATCAACAAAACATTACAATTATCACTATAAAATTCATTTTGTAAACTATCCTAACATGTGATAATTATCAATATAACATAATTTTTCTACCATTACATAACTTTTAGTTACTATTATGATTCACTTCACAAGTTTAACCATGTATACTTATTCTAATTACATCCTTAATGAACCTAAAATGACGGACAAAACATGGAAAACCGCGAAACAAGCAACGGGCCGACCCGGGCCAGCCGTGGGCTAGCCGTGGGCCTGCCGGCCTGCTGCCCGTCCCCTAACACCCTCTTTTTTTTACCGTTTTTCTTCATTTTAACTCGTTTTAAGCATTATCTAATCGTTCCCATATCATTTCCATACTATTATGATAATTTAATCTAACAATTGACATGCATGCAACCATTTTAAACATGTGAAAATTACTACACAAACAAAAATCATAAAACATACAAAAACAACACTACATGTGACGATCTTTCGTCGAGTAACTCGAAATATGTTACCTTAAGCTAGAAAATGAGCAATTAGCACCTCAAAACCGAAACCTTAACAACAACTAGCCGCTATCCTCTACAATATACGAGTCCCCGAACTCGTCCTCCAATTCTTCACCGAAATAAACAATTAAAACACAAAGATAAGTATATAAACCGAAATTTCCGAAAATTGGTCTTAAAACAACTTAATGAAAACTGAAATTAGAACATACTAAGTTGTAGATCTCGGCGAGGGGATTCCGGAAAGGTAAATTTCGTGAAAATCCGATAAGAAACGAAGGAATTATGGCCAAAAAAAAACTTGAAATGTATATGAAATGTGTTTTGGGAAATGTTAGGATGTTGAAGATGATGATGAACAAGAAATCAGAAAAAAAGAAAGGTAAGGGGAAGGGGGTGCCGTGTAAGGGAGAAAGGAAAGGAGGAAAGGAGGTGCGGGATTTTTACGAGTCGGTTTTGACTCGTTTCAATAATAATTAAATCCGTAAGTCAAACGCAAATTCCGTCAAGACCAAAGTTTTTAAACACGAGATTACAAGAAAATTGAGTATTCATACGACCCATTTCCAATTTCGTTTACCCAACGTTCAAAAGAATTGTCATTTTCCCCCCGATACGCCCTTATTTCGAAATAAAAAGTTTTACACGGTTTAAACTATTTTTAAACATTTCAAAACTATCAAAATAAATACTTTTCTTCAAAATATAATAAAATTATATTTCTTTGAATTATTTTTACTTTAAATACACTAATGTCAAATTTTACTTGATTAATTAATTATTTTCAAAATATATTAACGGTCCGAAATTTACGGGGCGTTACAATTCTGTTTAACATTTGATTTCATACTCGTTCTAGATTCAGACTCAGATTCTTGGTCCGTAACATATCTCGGCCTTTGCTCAGATTTTTTGATTTGGGTATTGAAGATAACTTTGACTTTGGATATTGACATGGCTTGCTTGATTGAGCCTTCTTCTTATTTTGACTCTTTTGTCTTGGATCACGGGCACAACTGCGGCCTTGGATATTGATTTTGGTCATTTCTCTTGATTGAGCCTTTGTCTTTGATCATGGCTTGTTACCATGGATTTGTGTTAGACTAGCACATTTGGTGTGAAACGGGTTGGTCTTTAGTAATTAAGGGTTTGTTTATTGTGGGGAATGGGCTTGCCTTCCGTCATAGATCGTCAACAAGGGAGATGGTCTGGATTCGTCCTAGAATCTCTTGAGATAGGCTCGTCCTAAACTGGGGTATAGTAAGGTTTCTATTGCCAGACATGGAATAGGTAAGAAAAGAATACGGAGTTTTAAGTCCTCTACAACTTAGAACGGAACATCATCTAAGTGTACTCACATCGACTAACATGCGTTGTTCGTTTTAAAATGTCTCAAATCGATTGTTGTTGTCACAGGAAAAGGGTAAAGGAAGAGATGTGGATTGAATATGTGGACTGAAAAGTGTACTTTTATTGAAATGAATAATTAATTTATAGACTCGAGAAGACATGTGACTCGTGGAACAGCCCCTAGGTTGTCACTAGGAATGGAAATGGACACGAAGAAAGACACTAGAAAAATAATGAGAAAGAAAGTCTAGGACTCGGACTCAGACTCGGACTTTGACGCGATCTTAGATCCGGACTCGTAATCATCGGCCCATACTTGAACATTTTCTTTTCCAGCAACTGGCTTCGGTATCTGACTCTGAGCATTCACCCATTTGTGCACCTCGTCCTCATCATTGGGAATACTAGAAGGATAACAGTTAAGAAAAGTTTCCTGATAAGTGGCATATCCATGAGGATTGTCTAACTTGCCGTGTGAGTTAAAGGTTGAGAAGGACAATTTCCCGCTTTCGATCATATCTTGGATCACATGCTTGAACTTATGGCACACCTCAATATCATATCCCCTGTCCCTGTGATATTGGCAATAGGCATTCTCATCCCAGAACCTAGACTTCTTTTCTGGATCTGGTGTAGGTCCCATAAGTTAAAAAAGACCTAAAGAGGATAATTTGTTCAAGACTAAGGCATAAGGTATGCCTAGATTTGTGAATGACCTGCGAGGGTTATTAGGTTTCTTTGATGAAGGCTTCATGAGGTTGCCTTTGTTGATTTTGATTCCTGGATGAGAAGAACTAGAAATATATTGCTCGCTTATTGCTTTCTTCTTAGGATTGTCAGGTTGAGGGTTTGTCTGGACACTTTTTATCTTGAGAGGTTGGGCATCAAGCTTCTTACCCATTTCAGCAAACTGATTCTCCATGTTAGAAAGCCGAGAATTTAGGCTATCAATAGCTCCCTCTAACTTGGAAAATTTATTATTGAAGGCAATGGAAAGCATGAGCATTCCACTTTGAATATCGTCTTCCTCAAGCACGTTGATCTCTTCGCTATCATGAGGATCGAGGAGGTGAGAACAATCTAGGAATGATTCATGGTCATGTTTAGTGATATTAGACCCAAGAGGGTCAATCTTCTTGGATTGCTTGACGGAAGGTGGCACAGGAAGCTTGTCATCCTCGATCATATCCTAAATAATATGCTTTAGACAAAAGCATTCCTCCGTATCATGTCCCCTACCTTGATGGTATTGACAATATGAATTACCCTTCCACCTAGGCAATATCTTTTCAGGGTTTGGGGTTGGACCAATTGGATGAAGTTTTTCCTAGGAAACCAGTCTTTGTAGAGCTACTTCATACGTGGTTCCGAGGTCGAGGAATTCCCTAGGAGCTCGTCCCGACCTTCTGGGTGGAGTTTCCAAGAGGTTGACTCCCTTGTCTTCATTGGCCTTCTTAGATGGGTGAGTTATATTGAAGCTATGACCTGGCCTTGGGGTACGAGAAGATGGTAAAGGTTTCATCATGTCTATCTTATTATCCATATTGATGACACGAGCGCTCAAGTCTTCGACGGTGGCCTGAAGCTTACTGACTGCAGTACTTAGTTCTTCGACGACGACAGATAAACGTTCTTGAACACTTTCGTTGGAAATCGCATAATTCCTACCGAGAAGAAAATGACGCGCGTTATAACTTGATTTGACATGGGATCACGTATACTAAGGCGACAAACAAAGGATACACGAAGGAAAATATAGGAAGACGAGACGGGATAACTAGACTCTTGACTTGTGAAATTATGAAATGTCATGAGTGACTTCTCGTGTTTGGACTCATGGTGTTTGACTTTGACCTTAAACTCGAGTGTTAACCTTGACGGAGTGACATTTATATGGTTGACCTTATTGATGGGATTGATGACACGTGTTGATTCTAAGACGTGTGTTTTAAGATAGACTTGACTCGAAGTTCGGGTATGTGTGTCCTAAACGTGTCACTAGGAGGATTCGAGAGATGGATTTTGGAAAGACTCGACGTGTTAGCCTCGAGTGTGTGAGTCGAGGTGTGAAAATGTTTAGATCCTAACTAAATTGGGGTAGAGGGTCCAAAGTGACGGCGTGACGCCTTAGGACTTGACTTGAATTTGAAAAGACCCAAAATGTAAAGGAAGACGAGTTTATAACTCGACAGAGTTCCGACTAGGCTATAGTCGGTTTGAACTTTGACTCTAACTTAGCCCAATTTAATTTACATATTTACATTTACGTGGTTGGAAAAATATTTTGAATAAAACGCTTTTTTTTTTTTTGGACTTTTTTTTTACGTTTTTTTTTTTGCTCTTTTTTGGGAACTTTTGTTTACGTTTTTTTTATTTTGGTTTTTTTGTTAATTTTTGTACTGGTTTTGAAATGGGTATTAGGCCCGAAGTTTGACTTGACATTTGGACAGAGTTTCGGCTTATTTTGCGCTATTTCGAAAATGTTTACATTTTGAAAAGGATATTATTTTACAAAATTTCGTCATGGTTTTGTTTACAAAAAAGTGATCACGTATATGATACAAACATACATACGGGCATTATAACGGTATGCTGAGTGCATTTAAAGGGTTTTGGCTTAAAAGGTGGGTTGTCATACCAAGCAATCAAACCCTGGTCTGTGGAGAGGTCCGTGCCAAACAAGAGTAAGGCCGGTTCCTAGTCCATTTCCTCGAGTAGTGAAAGCCCTTGATACAAATAAGAGTATGTACCACGGTATGGTTGACGCCAATCGCTATCCATCTTTAGGCCTAGATAAGAATTTGGACCGTCCAGATGGGATGATTGGTCGAATGGGTTGGGTTGGGCCTAGGAAGGCTGAATAAAACGACCTAAGAAGGTCGAGTAATGAAAACCGAGAACTGTCTCATATAAACTATTCCCTAACCTTGTTCAAGTTTCACCCTTGGCAACACGTAAGTGTACTACCCCCCAGGGGAGTCGCCAAACTATGGACACGGGGGGGCCACGGGGTCGCTTGGGAAAACAAGCGTTTGCATTTTTGGAGTCGCCACCAATTTATTGTAGAAAATTGGAAACCGTTCGAATATTTCGCGTCATGTCAAGACACAAAGTAATGACATAGACACTAAGAACTCGTTACCCTTAACATTCTATGTCTAGAATGACTCTCGTGGATGCCAATGAACACGGATGTTCACAGAGATCTGGAGTAAGGGGTGAGGGTACGTATTAGGAAGCTCTTTTACTGAACACCTAATCCCGCCCGCCTCGATAGCGGCCTGTACTAATGATTAGGGAAGTTGTCTATACTTGATATGTTGTCGATTATATGCATGTGCAATGCAACATCCAACGTTTTGATCCTAACATGTGAAAATTAACTAAGTCGGTGAACATGTAATTTAGCATACATTAGGTCGAAGTAGGGATTTAAGGTTGATTACATGTGAAAGCAAACAAACGATTATAAAGAGTACAATACGATAACTAAAGTTACAATGGTTACATTGGTTCAATGATTTACGTCGAAAATACGTTTAAAACGGATAATTTGAGAAAAGAAAAGGAAAATAAGAAAATAATTAGGGTTAGAAAACGGGTAGATTAGTGGTGATATTACGATTAATAGTCGAGAATACGTAAACTAATAAACTAGTTCGAAGCAAAAACGAAAGTTCAGAGACAAGAATCACCCCGGAACAGGCGCAGCAGTGCTACGTCCCTTGGAAGAGGTGTAGTGGTCACTGCGTCTATTCCTGAAGTGAGTTCTGGCCGTGAAGCTGGAACTGCATATTGTTAATGTTCGTTGGTGATTTAATGATCGATTATTGATATTCGACTCAAGTAGAAGTGATTTAGCAGATTATTTACATGTCAATTAATCATAAAAGCGATGAAGAAACAAGTGAGAACGAATGAGAATTAATTATAGTGAACTAAAGTGAATTATAAACTAATTACAAATTAATTTTATTTAATACATATTAATTAGGTTAGATGATGATAAACAGATGAAAATATACAAAAGGCGAATTCCAGAGACTTGATATGAACGAATCGAATCTCTAAAATCCGGGTTTGATTTTAATGACGAAAACCCACAAATATTGATTACTTGGGATTTAAGTCGGATTTAAAGCTGACAAATTATTATGAATTATGTATTAAAATTATTAAGTGAATGAAACATGAAGAAAATAAGAAAAGATGGAACAAAAGAGACGAATCAACAAAGAACAAAGGAAGAAGAAGAAAGGCAGAAACTGCGGCAGCCTCAGGAAAAGGCGCAGCAGATGCTGCGACAGTGCGACTCTTCGAAGGGGCGCAGCAGCTGCTGCGTTTCTTCTCGACGTCTGTCTTCTGTTAATCCGTGAAAATAGGTTTGATAAAAAGGGTTTTATAAATCGATTTTAAACATGTTTTCGACGTAAACTTTACATTAATTTATACAATA
This sequence comes from Silene latifolia, assembly GCF_048544455.1. Lineage (NCBI taxonomy): Eukaryota > Viridiplantae > Streptophyta > Magnoliopsida > Caryophyllales > Caryophyllaceae > Silene > Silene latifolia. Next base: position 47,930,638 of record NC_133535.1, on the reverse strand, counting down.
ATAAAATACAATAATGAAATATAATAATAAAATATGGGATTTACACCCTCAGACTTACATGTTTGATGAAACGAGATTAACTAAGTTAACGATTAGTGATTTTTCGACTCGAATGTATGATGAAAGTGCCCTCGTAAGAGGATTTAAGTTAAATTGATTTGATTAATTGAAGTGGAGTTGGTCAAATTGGTCGGTCATGCAAACGAGACTGGTACTCAGAAGGATCCGAGCTTACATGGTCGATTGATCAAGCATGTAGACGTCAATAAGCAAAGAGCGCGGTCTTAGAATGAAAAGGGAGAAGAGAAGGGCGGACACTCGCGTGAGAAATATGAGGAACGAAGGTCCCTATTTATAATAATCACACGGAGGAATTAGGGTTACGGTAAAACTTTGGAAACAAATCTCGAAAAGATTTGAAAACATGCAGAAAAGAGCTGGGGAAGAAGCGCAGCAGCCACTGCGGCTCTTGGAAGAGGCGCAACAGGTGCTGCGTCCTTTCCCCAGAAGTTTCCTCCTGCGGAAGAAAGATTTTCTGCGTTTCTGTTATGGAATTGCGGTAGATCTCAACTTCCTTATTGTTCAAAATATGATTTCGGGATATATTTTGCCAATAGATGAAAAGATTAAAATTATGGAATAGAAATATCCGGAATATTCCAGAACATTCCGACATGGCATTTTAAGCGGTTTATTAGAAAATGATGACAGTTTTTGACCCGGACTCCAAATGAACTCTAATTACTGTCAAAACGACCGTAATGGCGCGTAGATGACAACCAATGGGTAGACACAAGTATTTGAGCTATCACTTGACGATAAACTTACGAAATGTCATAAATCGTTACGTGTACCAAACATGCGGCCCAATCATCACCGGGTGGCTTGCGGGAGGTGCATAAATAAGGTATCTACAATACATCGATTTTGGTTAATTTACCGCCAGGTTGTAAACCAATAGGTTGCAAATGGATTTTCAAAAAGAAAATAAAAGTCGATGGTACTATTGATAAATTCAAAGCCAGGTTGGTGGCTCAAGGATCATATCATATATTATATTAAAGCAACAACCACTCAGCCTAATTTTTCGCCACATGTCATTAGCCTCACAGTCAGCCACGTGTCAACAACTATAATTATTTAAAAAAAAAAGTAATTGGGATGGATATTTGTTCAGTTGAGATATATTAGGATAATTTTAAAATATCTTTTAAACAATATAACTTTTTGATTGATTGGCTTAAATTTGATTAATTAAGTTTTAAATCTAACTAATAAGGTTAGAATCCTCCGATCAGTTTAAAAAACAAATATCTCCCTTAAATTACATGATCTAAAACTGATTACCATAATTACATAATTTCATATTATTTCCTAAAAGATCCCGTATAATGATGAATATATATCAATCAATTAAGTTTTAAATCCAACTAATTACGGCTAGAATCCTCCGGTGAGTTTAAAAAAAAATGATCTCGCTTAAATTACGGGATTAAAAACTGATAGCCATACTTATCTAAATCACGTTATTTTCTAAAAGATTTCGTATAATGACTAATATCTACATAGTATGCTTTAATACCTATTTTAAATCCCGTAATTTACATTAACAATCAATTTAAATACAAAAAAAAAAAAAAATCGAGGCGAAATTATCTCCAAAATCGTAGTGGGATAATAATCATTTTGGGATAATTCAATGACTTCTTATATAAATAACCGAAACTTGATACCATTTCCTCATCATTCATTCATCCAGCGTAAACTAAAACTTATCTTTTCACCCTTCATTTCTCTACCATGGATATTAAAACTAAAATTACTGTATTAAATAGTGAGGATATTAAAATTACTGTATTAATTAGTTATTTTTAGAATATTATGAAAGGATATGACACATAAAAAGCAACTGAATCAAAATCATATAGTCATTTTCTAAAATATGGATCTTCAATCAAGTAGAGCCTTATCTTGATTGATTGACTTAAAAAAAAAAAAGCAACTAAATCAAACTAATGTAATCATTTTCGAAAACATTGACTTAAAAAAAGCAACTAAATAAAAATCGTTGCCATATTTTATTTTTAATGAACATTTTAAATAAATTCTAATTGACCGAAAAAAAACAAACTGATAAGTGAACGCTATGGTACGCAAATTAAGGGATCTGATTATGATTATAATTATATTTTCGAAGATACTGCAAAATTACTCCAAAGTAAATAAAAAAATCTCATTAGTGTTATTTAATATTCCCATAACAGAAATATAACATTACCATAGAGCAAAAAGATGACGTCAAACTTTTTAAAACTCAAATAGTCCAACTTTTGAAAACTCAACTCTCATCGCAAAAAAGGCTAATGTGATTACTTTGATATATTGATTGAGTGATTGACATATTTTGTTTTAAAGAAATTGTCATATTTATTTATAAGAAATATTTAATGGAAGATTCTTTAAAATTCATAACTCATCCATATCCTTTCCTTATTTGAGATACTTAAATCAAACCAACTCACTAAAATAAGTAACAAATTACAACTTCCTGTTATATAGTGATATGATTCTCACCTAAAATCTCAGTTAAATCAAAAACACATAAACTCCAAGGTTTCTAAATTGTGTACACATATACATAGATACCCACGTTTCTGATCCAGTTCATCACCATTTATCCAAATTGCAGATGTGGTATGAAAAACAGGCAAAGAAAAACTATTTCTTATGAATTAATTTGATATGGTGGTGTAATACATTTGACCTTTAATTTATTGTTGTCTATTAAAGGGAAAACAAATTCCCTTATTGAAACTTCAAATAACGGGTTACACAAATTAGGCTATTTTAAGATTTTCGGATGCATTAGGTGGATTTGAAAGTGTGGTGGGGTTTTGTGATAAGGTGGAGAAGTTATGTGGTCGACGATGGGGATGAGAGTCATGCAGTAGTGGTGGTGGACCGGCGGTCAAAGTTGGCAGTACAATGATGATGATTGATGAGGGTTGTGGTAGGATTATATGAGCGATATAGATGCAAAATGACTAATTATGGGTTGATAGGCAAATTAGGGTATTTTGGTAAACATTATTCTTCTTTCATTCACTTACTTTAATAGCAAAAGGTTTAAAATTATTGTAAAATTTATGATTTCTGATATGCAGTTTTTGAACTCCTTTCATATAAATGTCGAGCTTAAGAAATTACAATGTAACTCAAAAATAATACATATAAGTCGTAATATTTTCACATAAATTTTTCCTCGAGATGATGCAAGATTGTGATGGTTGACTCTATATTACTAAATTATTGCGACTTTGGGTTGTTTCGGACTATGGGTTGCGGATCAAGATCTATGAGCTTATACCTTGATAAAACGGGTCAGTCAAGCGAAGTAAAGTTTTAAGTGTTAGAGTATGTAGGTTTAACGAAATAGATCGAAGGTGGTGTAATGGCCACTTAAACCATGTTCTTTTGGATTGATTTTCAGTTCTTAGAGAATCAGTCTGTTTTAGGTCGATTCAGTTCAGTTATAACATAGTTATTTGTTTAAACTCGATTAAAGGCGCATAAATGAGCTTTTTTAATATATAAATTTTTACAATTACAATTATAATATAAACGGAAAATTCACGTGGTATCCTCGTACTTTGCCATTTTGCACGTGGTACCCAAATTTTTAAGTTTGTGTACATGATACCCTCCATGTTTGATTTTCATGCACAACATGCCCTTTATGTCTCTATAAAAAAACATAATTGCGCATAACTCCTAGACCGGAATTCGGAATTGACCAATTTTAATTCCTAAAATGATTATCTCGTCATAATCTACGATTTGAGAAAAACTAATTGTCGATCGACATTTTATAGGGTTTTTTTAAAAGAAAATCTCAAATCAACCATATCTTTGATCTTGAATTCCTGAATGACCATTTTTGTTTTATCAATTTATAGATCTCGAAGAGGTAATCAATTTGAAAAAAAAAAATTATTCAATTCCGATTTCTAGTCTATAATTTATGCTCAATTAAAAATTTTAAGAACGATAAAAAGGGCACATTGTGCTTGAAAATTAAAACTCGAGGATATCGTGTGCAAAAACATAAAAAGTTGGGTACCACGTGCAAAATGACAAAGTTTAAGGGTACCACGTGAATTTTCCGTAATATAAATATTATTTATAATGCAATTTTGAAGATCGCTTGTGCGGGCACGGGTTCAAAGGCTAGTTTACTCAAAAACATGGAATCGACTATTTTGACACATATGCACCAGTGGCTAGAATAACCACTATAAGATTGTTAATTACTCTTGCGACAATTCATAATCTTGTAATTCACCAAATGTATGTCAAAACAGCATTTTTAAATGGTGAATTGGAGGAGGAGGTGTATATGAAACAACCAAAAGGTTTTGTTATCAAAGGACAAGAAAATAAAGTTTGTAAGTTGATTAGATCGTTGTATGGGCTGAAACAAGCACCAAAGCAATGGCATCAAAAATTTGACGATATTGTGTTGGCAAGTGGATTTAAGATCAACCGGTCAGGTAAATGCGTATATAGCAATTCGATGACAACGGTAATGGTGTCATAATTTGTTTGTATGTTGATGACATGCACTATATTCGGAACTGATATGAAACAAGTTGAGATGACTAAAAAGTTCTTGTCATCAAAATTTTCCATGAAAGATTTGGGAGAAGCTGATATTATCCTTGGTATAAGGATAAAGAGAGACAATGGTACATTAAGTTTAACACAATCTCATTATCTGAGAAAGTGCTTAAACGGTTCAATTGTCAGGATATGTCTCATGTTTCTTTACCCATGGATCCAAATTTAAAATTGGAAAAGAATAGTGGCGCTCCAGTGTCGCAACTAGAATATGCTAGAGCAATTGGGTGCTTGATGTTTGCCATGACAAGCACTAGACCAGATATTGCCTATGCAATTGGGAATCTTAGTAGGTATACTAGCAACCCAAGTAACATTCATTGGCAAGCTTTAAGAAGATTATTGAGATACTTAAAGAAAATAATGGGTTATTGTTTGGTATACAAAGGAGAACCTTCGGTCTTAGAAGGGTACTCGGATGCAAGTTGGATAACAAATCAAGAAGATTACTCTTCAACAAGTGGATGGATATTCTTACTTGGAGGAGGTGCTATATCTTGGGCATCAAAGAAACAAACTTGTATCACAGATTCTATATTGGCTTTGGATTTTATAGCGCTAGCTTCAACTTGTAAAGAAGCGGAATGGTTAAGGAATTTACTTTATGAAATTCCTTTATGGCCTAAGCCTTTGTCTCCAATTTCTATCCATTGTGATAATGCAGCTACTTTATCAAGAGCTTATAATGATGTATATAACGGAAAGTCTCGACACATAGGTGTGAGACATAGTTATGTACGTGAACTAATAAGAGATGGAGTTGTGTCAGTTAATTTTGTACGTCAAGCTTAAATTTGGCGGACCCTTTTACGAAAGGATTGCCAAGGGACAAGGTGTACAAAACTGCAAAAGGGATGGGTCTTAAGCCCAACTAATTTAATTACATGTGAAAGAAAACTCGACTCAATGTCTAATATAACGTTAGATCTTGAGTTCAATGAGAAAAATATTTCATATTGTGATTGCAAACACTATATAATATTTCATCCCAAGGTAAAGTGTTTGGTCCTGAGTGAGGTTGAATTATTTCTTAATAAATCTTTTAAAAAAGTATTTTATCGCAGGAACACGATATAAAAGGTTTACCTATATGAGTTGGAAGTGTGGCCGCTTCACCGAGACAAGGGGCTTAACTTGGAACAAACTCAAGAATGGATATGGACACAAGGCCTACAATAGTGTCAAGTATACTAGTGATGTTTAGTAAACTCGTGTGTGTAGTATCTTCGATAATTCATTGTAATTGTATGGTTCAAAGCATAGTCTACCATTACTAATTCGAATTGTTGTAAAGTATATTATACTAAGTGAAAGTTCAATCGTAAAGACACTTTCATTTATGCATGAGTTGGGTTTTATCATTAAGCAAGTTTTAAACCGGAACTGTTAATTCTAAAATGGAGGAGGATTGTTGGAATTTTAGAGTTAACAAGGTTAAAGTTAACACAAATTAATGATATGTTTGTCATTGAAATGTGTGATTGTGTATACTAGAAATGGATGTGTGAGTTGTACACTGCATGTGCATGTGATCATGTGTACTCTTAACAATGTTTGAAGAGTCACGTCATTAATAATCTTCCACTAATGTGCAGAGGGGAACATTGGTTTAAGAAAGAAACCGGATAAACAATTTTGCGCCAAATTGGTAGACATTTGTTCGGCAAAAGTTGTGTCCCTTCACTCCTATTTCTAGTATGAGATATCTATAAATAAACCCATTTTAGTTGTCAAAAACAGAACAATAAAAATTCAAGAAAATTTAGAGAAAATATTTCTCATCCTCACTTGCTTCTTACTCTTATAAAATTATTGCAGAATTTTCTAAGTGTGGGTGATAAAATCCTTATATATTATTAGTAAGATCGAATTAACAAAGCAAGTTAATTTGATTGCGCCTTCTTTGTATCTCAAAAGTCATATCGTGATACCCGGTTGCTTTTAAGAGGGTCGATATTAGACTTTTAGGAAAGCGTTACTTCACGTGCCTAGAAGGTAGTTCGGTTTTATATTTATTTCATTTATTATTTGTACCATTATTCTAACATAATTTCCTCGTCTTCCGGATGAAAACCATCGCGCATTTCCTCAATAAGTACCCTCTTCTTAGCCGGGTCACTAGCTCTCACTTCCGCTATTAGCGACTCCAACTCATCATCATCATTCTTGAGCATTGCTTGGGGATTGTCGTACTCCAAGGTCTTCCAATATGCGTGAACGTCATCAAGATGAACCCTCTTACCCATTTTTTGCAATTGGATCAACAAACAAGCACAAGGTAACCCTTGAGTAACCCGTAACACACATCCACAATGGTCTTCCAACCGATTCCCGAGTTTCATCCCTCTCTTAATCCCTTTTTCCATGATCTCAATGTCATTGATAGACACATTTCCTTGCAACAAAGAAAAAACACAATCTCTATTTCGCGGCCTACTCCTCGAAACTTCTGGCTCATATCTAATCTTCGAGTGTTGCACTTCAAGCATGGAATGAATACGGGACCACATAGTGTCAAGGTTTAGGTTAGCACTCTTCAACCAAGCTTTCAAAAGTGAATGGGAGGACTCTACCCGGGAAGTGGCCGTGTTTCCAAGATGGAAGTATTGGTTTGTATAGCATAAAACGAACTTGTTTTTATATTTACCCCATGTCTTGACCACATAAGCCACCAACTCTTCCCACTTGCAAAAAGATTCCCAAGAGCCCAACGGTGGATGCATCGATCACACGGAACCAACCGCTTTCTCCATTGGTGAGTATGACTTCTTTGTACCACTTTAGGTTCTGCTTTGAGAGTATTTTTTTTTTCTATAGATGTGACACCCCCATACTCCAAGTGCCTTACCAGGACCACTCAGGTATATGAACGTCACCATCTCGGTTACCCAAGGCAATGATAATCATAAGACAATGAAGAAACGCACTTTAAAAATAAATATAATTTAAGTGATTACATGTTCAAACCCAAAACTGTTAACTGAAATACTACCAATCCAAAACTGTCTGCTAACAAAACTGAATGGCTAAAGGACATCGTCTGACACAGCGGAAGACTCTTCTAACTGCAAGTGATGACTCATCCCAGCTAGCCCATATGCATCATATCAAACCTGCTCAACAACTGCTCACCATCCCCGAATGGATCACCACAGTTTTTAAAACAATTAAATGGGGTCAGTACTAATTACACAATACAAATCACAATAAAACAAATGCCAAACAACTCAGTCAACACATCAAACCCCAGTCTCCATCACCAAACTCCACACAACTAACTACACACTAAAGTGTGTAGCCCTGCCAGAGTACTCATCGCAACAGATACTCCACACCGCCAGTGGGGGACCGCAGCCGTTCCCACCTAGCCCCGCTCATCTCATCCGAGCGATAAACCCATGTTCATTAATGTGCACATCCCTTCTGTGGCGGGTTCCACAGAAGGTGAATCAAGGGCGTGAAGCCACTCCCGCAAGTGACTCCACTCAGCCAGGGACGCACCCCGAAGATCACAGACAGAAACAACAACAATCAACGATATTAATCAACAATACAACCAACAATATAACCAAAAACCGTCACAACCACCAACAATATACTTTAACAATAATCGCAATAGAACCACCAAACACATCATGTAATTAATACTGAGTAGGGAAACCCTACTTGGAATGCAATCACAGAATCAGACGATCTAACAGCTGTCTCAAAACCTCTCTTCTACGAACCCTCCTCCTATACATACATTCATACAGTTACCACCTTAACCATACAATCATAAAAACCCCCCCAAATCCCCAAATTAGGGTTTAACCAACATTAACCAAACGCTATAAAAATGATACGTAGAACGTACCCTTGACGCAAGGATCACAACGGTATAAAGAACAAAGGAAACCGACACCTCTAGCTCCGAGATTTGCTAATAATGCGGAAGAACAATGCAACGTAACTTGAAATCTCTCTTAACAGTGAATTAGGTTTTTTAAAAGTATTTAAAGAAGATGACGAAACTTGTTATATATTAATCCGCGTTATTAGCAAAACCCGTCAAATAACACCCGTAACCCGACTTACTCGATCGAGTAAGTCTCGTACTCGATCGAGTGCCAAGGCTACTCGATCGAGTACCCTACAGGCAGACTACTGTTTCATATACCAAACATACTTACTCGACAGAGTAAGCCCCACTCGATAGAGTACCCAGAGACTCATAAAACCGTAGTATTACAGTCATCCCTCCTTAAAAAGAACTTCGTCCCCGAAGTTCGAACCACAACAAAACAAAAACACACTAACACTCTCCCGACACGACAACAAAAACAAAACTCAACATAAAACTCCAAAACATACTTACCAAACCAAACTCAACCCGACTCAAATAACTACTAACTATATCAAAATCAACATAAAAACATGTAAAAACTCTTCACGACCATCTCCTACCCCCCTAAAAGAAACAAGGTTACGTCTCCCTAAAAGAAACAACAAAATGGCATGTCGTTATACCTTATTTTCAGTAATCATTCGTTGTGTTATCATGAGAATATGATGTCATGAGCGGTAGCGAGGTTGTCAGTAGTGGTTTTGCGTTGTGCGGCTATGAATCATACATTGTTGTGAATATGTGATAGGACCGTTGTGTTACATGTTTTGTGTTGGTAATTGTGACCAGTGAAAGTATAGTCTCGTAGTTGCGATGATGCATGTCTGAATAATTCGATGTAGTAGTATAAACGATAGTCGAGTTGGTCGTGTTGGTGCATGTTATGTGTTCAGTAACTCAAGTAGTGGTTCGTTGAGGCTTGAGTGTGTGGTGTGTGTTAGGCAATTGACGATGATGATGTTTGATGGACATACATAGTAGGGATAATATTTCTGAGTAGTGTTGTTGACCTGTGTCGGGTAAATGGTGGTGTGGACCTAGGTTTCTTGTTGTGTGCTGCGGGGGAGGATGAGTCGAACTTCGAGGACGAAGTTCTTTTTAAGGGGGGGAAGACTGTAATACCCGTCCTTTTAGGGACCTGTTGACCGTCGTTGACCGACCTTAGAGGCGTGTTGTAGCCTTTGGGAATTCGTACTAGCGGTGTCTCTGTAACACCTCCATAAACCAAGGAGCCTTAACAAGACCTTCCCTAGCATATAAAGGTGTTACCATCTCGGTTGCCCGAGGAAAGTAATCATCAAAAGTCGATAAAAGAGCATTTATAATCATTTTACAAGTGATATAACCAAAACTACTGATACAAATAATACATCTCGTCAATACTATATAAACTACTTCTGTCATTACTCGTGAAGACTCATCTCGCCAAGACTCCAGCTACCATCCAAGACAACACCTACTAAGACTGACTGCTCACCATAGCGGATCACGGGCAGACACAACAGAGACAAATAAGAAACAACCACACAAGGTCAGTAACTGAAGAAACACACTAACCACTGGCATAACAATACAGAAACAACAATAACACATAAGCCACTTATCCTCCAACCAATCACCGTCACCGACTGTCCACTGGACAAGCCCTGCCAGTGGGGGACGGCAGCCGTACGAACCAAATCCTCGCTCATCATACCGAGCGATAAACCATGTCCCGTTAATGTGCACATCCCCTCCCGTGACGGGTTCCACGGAGGGCAAAACTAGGGCATGAAGCCACTCCCGCAAGTGACTCCACCCAGCCGAGGGCGCACCTCGAGAATCACAGACAATCAGTCACAACCAGCTGCACCACAACAACGACAACAACAACGACAACAACAACAACAACAATAACAACAACAACAACGACGACGACAACAACAACAACAACAACAACAACAACAACAACAACAACAACAACAACAACAACAACAACAACAACAACAACAACAACAACAACAACAACAACAACAACAACAACAACAACAACAACAACAACCGACACCCTAAACAACCAACGGAAACTGAGTAGGCGAACCTACCTTTAGCCAATCGCAGCGATTCCTTGTTCAACCACATGACATCAACCAAGTAAGCAAAAACCCTCTACAAACAGCATAAACACCTATTACTACTACCACAACCCTACAAGGAACAACAACGACAAAGATGATGATGATGACATACCTACGCACCGTATATCGGCGTCAAGACCGCTACCCGACTCAAGCAACCTATCCCCAAGGCACAAGCATCCTCAAAGGCTCCCATGGAAGGAATTAAGGTGAAAGGAAGGAGGGAGGCGACATCTAGGTCTGAAGAAAAGAGGCGGAAATGATTTGCGGTTCTATCAAAACACGATTATAAACCCTCGCTGGAAAGACGCTACTCGATCGAGTAACCAACCTACTCGATCGAGTGGCCCCTACTCGATCGAGTAACCAAGCTACTCGATCTATTAGCCTCTACTCTATCGAGTACCACTCATCCCCAAAGTCTAACAAGACACAAAGCATCTCTTACACGCATTCCTAAAGGCTCTCACATGCCCCCGAGGTCGGTCAACGTTGGTCAACGGGTCCCTAAAAGGGCGGGTATTACAGTCTTCCCCCCTTAAAAAGAACTTCGTCCCCGAAGTTCGACTCATCCTCCCCCAAAACACACAACAAGAAACCAAGGTCGACACCACCGTTCACCCGACACAGGTCAACAACTCCCTAGAAGCATCATCCCACTACATCATCATCATCATCAAATGTCCAACACACCACATAATCAAGTTCCGAAGAACCACTACTTGAATCACCGAACACACAACATGTACCAACACGACCAACTCAACTATCTTTTATACTACTACCTCGAACTATTCAGACACGCACTAACGCAACTACAAGACTATGCTTTCACTGGCCAACAATTTCCAACACAAAACATGTAACACAACGGTCCTATCCCAGATTCACAACAATAGATGATAACACGGTCCTATCACATATTCACAATGAGGTATGATAACATACTAATGATTACTGGAAAAAAAAAAGGTATAACGACATGACATCTTGTTTGACAATTACCGACAATTATTCATTCTCGCCCAATTATACAATTCCCACAATAAAACTATTAAAACAATTATAAACTCATATTTTAAATATAACAAAAATACTATAAAACATCACAAACATACTGCAAAATTGCTATAATTGCGGCATTTTCCTTTTTGCGACATTATTCTTCCCCTTTAAAAAGGAACTTCGTCCCCGAAGTTCACCATCAAACGAATTACTCATTTAACCTGACACATATTACACCTTATCGACATTACTCACTAATCACGACTAACATTAACTTATATACACCTGCTACTTTATGAGAATGATTAACAACAGCCATGAAGGACATGCAACCCTTACTAGTATTTTTTCCTCAAGTATGTAACAACCTGTGTATAATGGAATTATGGAAAGTCCATGAAGTAAGTAACAAGTCTTTTGGTAATAAATAAGTGAGGCTTGCTTGTAGACGTTGAGGAAGTAAAATGAATGCATTAAGAACCAATTAATATTTTTCACTTTGTGACACCTGACGCCACATAACCACTACTCGCAAGGTAAAGATATGTATATATACAAAAATATGAACTTTTGATAACATTACTTGCATGCCAAATTCCCGCAACAATATGTGTTATTGCCCCGTCACATCTATTTCTCACAAAACGTCATTTATAATTCAAGAATGAACCCAAGCATATCTAATAAGTCGACCCAAACATGTTACTAACCTTCAGTAACCATGATAAATATCGAAATATGCGAAAATAAAAGCATTCAAACAATTTAATTTTCGAAAAGTGCATGTAACAGTGTTACTCGATCGAGTGGGTTAGGCACTCGATCGAGCTGGCCCTACTCGATCGAGTAACTTAGCTACTCGATCGAGTAGCCCGAGATCAGAATGCTCCCAAATTGACACATCTGTAGCTACTCGATCGAGTGAGGGGCACTCGATCGAGTAGCTTCAGGTCAAAAGCTACTCAAAACTTCCCTAACACAATATATATGATCGCATAATAACTAGTGGGGATGGTAACCCAACCACAAATCCTGCAAAACAAGTCTAGAAAAAGCAAGTACGGCCTTACGGCCACCAATACAAACCAAATACGAAAAGAGAAGGTTCCCACTAAAATAACTAATATCCAACACAACTACAAACATGATAAAAGAAACAGAGTCTCACTCCTGCTGCTGCTGCTCATCCATGACATAATCCTCATCTCCACCACCACCCGAGGTGTCTGCTCCTGACGCACACAAGGCCGCATCACCACCGGCTCCAGCATCTGGTCTCACGTACCAAGGGGTCAAGCTGTCGTAAGGGTATAACTGAGGTGCTCCCCGTGTGGACATATCCACCCCGTAGGAGTGAAAAACCCCACTGTAATCCCCGACTCCCCTCCACCAAACCGGATGTGGTCCCGAGGTCCCAATACCCTGAGTGTATGCCATCTCATGCATGTTCCGGAGCGTCAAAGTAGAGGACACTCTCTCGGCCAGGTAGCTCTCACGCGTCTCCGGGGTATCAAGAAAAGGGTAACTAGGAAACGGGTACTCTGGTGGTGCTGCCGGCTGTGGCTGTGTCTCAGCCATCCTCTCCCTCACTCTGCGCGACCCTCTCCCTATCCTGGGTCGATCCTCCTCAGCTCTCATGTTCTCCCCCTTCCTCGGCTCAGGCATGACTCGGAGGATCTCCGGGTCGATGAAGTACGTCTGCCTCGCAGGACGTGCATCCTCATCCCCCTCCTCATCAGAATCGGCAGCTACCACGGCCTCGGGTAAAGGGTATGTCGGTGGGATGTGCTCAGGAGCTGGTATCTTCATCCAACTCATGCCCCACACCCTCCATGCTAAACTACCGTCCTCCAAAGTTCTCAACCATTTCAGGTCGAGGAAGTAAGCTCTGTCCATGGTAGGTACCGGGGTGGCCAAAGGGATGTACTCCGAGGAAGCCACAAAAGAAGTTAGCTTCTCAGCTAAACGTGTGGCAATAGCACCACAACTCAGAATCCTAGTGCCAGAGGAGGCCATCAAAGTAAGGCTGGCACACACCATAGCGGGAGCACTAAAGGTCACTCTCTCAGTCCGCTCAGGGTTGAGGTACGCCATCAGATGCATCAACTCATGCGAGTTCAATTTACTCATATCAGATCTCTCGTAGAGGAGACACGACACAGCACGAAGGAAGATCTTTAAAGTGACATGTTGCACATCATTGATCAACATGTTACTAGCAATGGGAGCTGATTTTCCGGTGATACAAGGCATAAGACTGCAAACCCCACACTCAGTCGGTATGTCACGAAGGGCTCCCTTGGGAGGCTTAGCAAAGCCAAGGTGAGAGGCAAACATGTCCATGGTCAAGGCAAAACTGGTGTTCATGAGGCGGAACTGCACAGTTTGTTCCACCGGCTCGTATTTAAACGAGCTCATGAACTCAAGGGTCAGAAAGGCATACGAATGCTTTCGTAGGCGGTATAGTCCGGTGAATCCCAAGGTCTCAAAGATGTGTCGGACATCAGTCTCAATACCCACATCATCTAAGAGGGTCGTGTCAACACAGCGGGTCGGTCTCATCTTACGGGACTGTAAGGCCACAAAATTCTTTCTTTGGTTGAAATCCACGAATACCACGGACGGGTATTCAGGTACAGTAGGTACTACCGGTCCACTTCCCTCCCCAACTTCAAGCTCAGAAGCCCTACCCCTCTTACTCTGTCTGGTTCCTAGGTTCAGTCTCGGCAACTGTTTCAGCATACAAATTTAAATATACCACCATATATACACTAAAACGTACAAAGTACAAAAATTTGATCATAAAAGAATCATCTACGTACACACTATCACCAACAATTCCCAAAATTACAAGCAAATTTTCCAATTCTTATAGCTCAGACGATCTCTACATCTGTGAAAATTTTACATATTTATCATGAATTCACTTAACCACTACTACTTTTGGGACTCAAACCTTCAAAACATATTCATATACAACCCAAATTTGCAATTATATGAGACGAATTTCAGTTTGGGGCAATTTTAAAACGGAGTTTTAAGACAAATTTTGGGGTGCAAATCACAAAAATTGACTCCATACATAATATATACAACATACATTACTCAATTTTCATCCTTTTATATGCAATAGATAAACAAAAATCGATTTAATCTCTCAAACCCTAGAAATTTCGAGTCATAAGACCCCCTTTTTTATTCGATTTTTGGCACAACTAACCTCAATAATCAACAAATTGAAGCAACTACAGCATATGACAACAATTACAACCAAGATTTGGCATATATAGATCAATTTTCCAACAAATGTTTAACATCCTATATGATACTAACCAATTAAAGACATCAAATTAGAGAGAGCATTCATACCTTGAGCAATTAGGAAGTAGAAAGGACAAATTCAAGCAAGAAAATTACTAGATTGAAGCACCACAAGTTAGCAAGCAACAAGGATTTGAGAGGAAAACAATTAAGGTTTGCGGAAATAGAAGAGAAAGTAAGGGAATGAACAAAAGAAAGGGTTTTGAACCCGCGTATGTGCTGGTACTGTAGCACTTACTCGATCGAGTAAGTAAGGTACTCGATCGAGTTGCCTCTACTCGATCGAGTAGGAGCTACTCAGTCGAGTAGGAAATTCCTACTTCCTCGACGTTATAGCTTCCTAACTAGATCGAATGACGTCTACTCGGTCTAGTAGGCACTCACACTCGGTCAAGCAAGGTTAGGTACACGGTCGGAATTACGAGATTAAGAACGAGGTCAAGGTTACGGGTTTAAGTAACGGTTCCTGCAAAACAACAATGCGTGTCGATTCCAAAATAAATTCGGGAATCGTCACAGATTATTACATTCATTCTCACGCACTATCACTACTTATATGCAATACAACGATTTCATTCGACCAAAGTAATATCACTTCATTGTACAATGGCGTTACGAAATTAATTGACTACACTATTAGCTTTCTCATGCATGCATGCAACATATTATTTCACTTCCAATCTTTCGTCTACAACTTCATTAATAAAACTTATACTCATATTACTCTAAGCACTCATCCAACTTCAAGCTCTTATGTATCATCCGAGTCTACTAGAAATCTAACTATGCCTCAACATACGCAAATTAGTTTACTCAAATTAATCATGTCACAAGCGGAAGCTTTCAACCAAACATATGTCGCATTCATCCATTATTATTTTGGTAATTATCATCACGAATCCACAACTCTTTAATTATTATTATTACTGCTTATAAGACTTATAAACTCTTATACGAACTACTATTACCAACTATTTGATGCAAACACGACCATTACCACATTCTATACGCTATCCCGCACTTCTACTCTTTTCACACACACTCCTATTCGTGTACCAACTTCCACGTTTTTCATTATCATCACACACATATTAACTCCAACAGAAACTTCATCATAAACGATTCTAGCATAACCATTATACACATTAGACACATAATTACCGACTCAACATCCTCATACCCAGTGACTGGCTTAAGCATAATGGGGGCCATGATTTTGAAATGAGGGCGCCTACTCACCCAAAATCTAGCATCAGCTGGGGCTCCCAATATACATACACCAGGTTCATTTTATTAGACTCACTACGTTCATTAGGCTCATTTGTTACAGGTTCCAAAATCGTCGCTCTGATACCACTTTGTAACACCCCATAAACCAAGGAGCCTTAACAAGACTTTCCCTAGCATATAAAGGTGTTATCATCTCGGTTGCCTGAGGAAAGTAATCATCAAAAGTCGATAAAAGAACATTTATAATCATTTTACAAGTGATATAACCAAAACTACTGATACAAATAATACATCTCGTCAATACTATATAAAGTACTTCTGTCATTACTCGTGAAGGCTCATCCCGCCAAGACTCCAGCTACCATCCAAGACAACACCTGCTAAGACTGACTGCTCACCATAGGGGATCACGGCAGACACAACAGAGACAAACAAGAAACAACCACACAAGGTCAGTAACTGAAGAAACACACTAACCACTGGCATAACAATACAGAAACAACAATAACACACAAGCCACATCTCCTCCAATCAATCATCGTCACCGACTGTCCACTGGACCAGCCTTGCCAGTAGGGGACCGCAACCGTACCCACCAAATCCCCGCTCATCATACCGAGCGATAAACCATGTCCCATTAATGTGCACATCCCCTCCCGTGGCGGGTTCCACGGAGGGCGAAACTAGGGCGTAAAGCCACTCCCGCAAGTGACTTCACTCAGCCGAGGACGCACCTCGAGAACCACAAAGAATCAGTCACAAACAGCTGCACCACAACAACAACAACAATAACAACAACAACAACAACAACAACAACAACAACAACAACAACAACCAACACCCTAAACAACCAACGGAAACTGAGTAGTCGAACCTACCTTTAGCCAATCGTAGCGATTCCTTGTTCAACCACATGACATCAACCAAGCAAGCAAAAACCCTATACAAACAGCATAAACACCTATTACTACTACCACAACCCTACAAGGAACAACAACGACAAAGATGATGATGATGACATACCTACACACCGTATATCGATGTCAAGACCGCTACCCGACTCAAGCAACCTATCCCCAAGGCACAAGCATCCTCAAAGACTCCCATGGAAGGAATTGAGGTGAAAGGAAGGAGGGAGGCGACATCTAGGTCTGAAAAAAAGAGGCGGAAATGATTTGCAGTTCTATCAAAACACGATTATAAACCCTCGCTGGAAAGACACTACTCGATCGAGTAACCAACCTACTTGATTGAGTGGCCCCTACTCGATCGAGTAACCAAGCTACTCGATCGAGTAGCCTCTACTCTATCGAGTACCACTCATCCCCAAAGTATAACAAGACACAAAGCATCTCTTACACGCATTCCTAAAGGCTCTCACATGGCCCCAAGGTCGGTCAACGTTGGTCAAAGGATCCCTAAAAGGCCGGGTATTACAGTCTCGTGTTGTGATAGACCTTGGAATGAGTGGTACTCGATCTAGTCGAGGCTACTCGATCGAGCAGCTTGGGTAATCGATCGAGTATGGGCCACTCGATCGAGTGAGTTGGTCACTCGATCGAGTAGCGTCTTTTCAGCGAGGGTTTATAATCGTGTTTTGATAGAATCGTAAATTATTTCCGCCTCCATCCTTCAGACCTAGATGTCGCCTTACCTCATTTCCTTCACCATAATTCCTTCCATGGGAGCCTTTGAGGATGCTTGTGCCTTGGGGGTAGGTTGCTTGAGTCGGGTAGCGGTCTTGACGCCAATATGCGATGCGCAGGTATGTCATTATCATCATCATCTTTGTCGTTGTTGTTTCTTGTAGGGTGGTAGCGATAGTAATAAGTGTTTGCACTGTTTGTATAGGGGTTTTGCTTGCTTATTTGATGTCATGTGATTGATCAAGGAATCCCTGCGGTTGGCTAAAGGTAGGTTCGCCTACTCAGTTTCTGTTGGTTGTTTAGTGTGTCAGTTGTTGTGTTGATTGTAGTGTTAGGGTGGTTGATTGATTATGGTAATCGCTTGGTGTTGTGTTATTTCGTTTGTTGTTGTTGTGGTGCAGCTGATTGTGAATGATTGTCTATGGTTCTCGAGGTGCGTCCTCGGCTGAGTGGAGTCACTTGCGGGAGTGGCTTCACGCCCTAGTTTCGCCCTCCGTGGAACCCGCCACGGGAGGGTATGTGCACATTAATGGTACAGGGTTGTCGCTCAGTATGATGAGCGGGGCTTAGGTGGGAATGGCTACGGTCCCCCACTAGCAGGGCTGGTCCAGTGGACAGTCGGTGACGGTGATTGATCGGAGATGTGGTGTGTGTATGTGTTTTGTGTACTTGTGTAGTGTTTGTGGTTGTTGATGTGTTGCCTCAGTTACTGACCTTGTGTGGCTTTGTCTCTTGTTTGTTCTGTTGTGTCTGTCGTGATCCCTTATGGTGAGCAGTCGGTCTTTCAGGTGAGGTCTTGGATGATAGTTGGAGTCTTGACGGGGATGGGTCTTTCGCAAGTTACGTCAGAGATAGTACACATAAGGATGTTGAGTTGTATCTTTTGTATCAATAGTTTTGGTTAGATCACTTGTAATAAATATAAATATTCTTCGATCGACTTTTGACTATTGCTTTCCTTGGGTAGCCGAGATGGTAACGCCTTTATATGCTAGGGAAGGTCTTGTTAAGGCTCCTTGGTATATGGGGGTGTTACAATAGCGCGGTTTAAGTGCCAACGACACAAAACGTGAGGAGTGCTCGGATAAACGGACTCAAGAGCGGCGATCAAACCCAACTCCCGATCAGTGACAATGGCATAAACAGATGCACCCGTTCACTCGAGAATCTCTCCTAATATCTCCAACATCCACCCGTAATCGTCTTCCGACTCTGACAGAAGGAGCACCGCAGCAATTAAGAAGGAAGAACCACACGGTGTTACACCAACAATCTCAACAAGAGCAATTTTGTAAACATTGGTCTTGTACGTCGAGTCAATAAGAACCACATGCGGATAAGCACGGAAGAGTTTAACGACTTCTGGATGAGATAGACATAAAAACATGACTGAGCTCCTTTGTCTCGGGATCTGATTTGTGCCATTCCACATACTTAGCAGCAACGGCTAGAGCCAACATTTGTTTAGCGGTATTCCGGGTTCCTCTAATTTCACGCCGAACCTTGTTTGCCACGCTATAAATTTGGGCGCTTGTAGGTTGGGGTTTATAAGGGGTTCTTTGATGAAGACCATTTTTAATATCTCTCGGGGGAACCGATGCCCAAACTTGTTGCCTCACGAACTCTTTTCTAATATCTCTCGGGGGAATCGATGCCCGAACTTGTTGCCTCACGAACTCTTTCTCTTCTGCATCCACACCCGCAAAATGCCTATCACCGTCTTTGTACTTTACTACTTGGTGGTTGTGATATACACCGGTCTCCGAGGTCAAAATGTTCCAAATAATCAACTCCTTCCCATTTATATCATTAGCCCGGTTCTCCACGGCTCGAACCCGGAACAAACACCCACACTTAGACGTCCCTTTCTTCTTAGGCTTGTCGGGAATATAGGCATCGATCTTCTTTCTTGTTCGCCCGTACCTTGAACAACGAAAGTATGAACCCTGCAACTCGGGTTGTTTACGATTTTTGGACTCATTTGATGCTTTTACTAAGGCAAACCCGTTATCAAACGCTATTTTCCGAGCCCAGTCAAACGCCTCATCCCGACTCGCAAAACATGTTACCGTCTCAAATAGGTGGTTGTAATTAACACCGTTTTCATCAAAAACCTCAAGTGAATCCTGTTAACACGCAAAATTAATAATGATTAGATGCTAAAATATGTAAAACGACCTAAATATACGAAAATAACTAAATAAAAAGACGAATAATAACCAATTTAATAGTCTGATCCATGAATGGACTATGAGTATTCACGTCCAGCACCAAGCCAGGCGTGAATAGTAGAGGTCCTCGCCAACAATAGACGTTGAATCCATCATCTCTGCCCATAGAGGATGAGAACATTCATCGTCCAGTATGGTATGGACGTGCAAATTCATGGTCCTGGACCATGCAAGACGTCTATGTTCATCGTCCTTGTCCATATGAGACGTTGAGTATTGTCGTCCATGACCAAAGAGGACTATGATTATTCACATCTCCTGCCATGCAGGACTATAAATATGTACGTCCTTGTCCATGCAGGACTGTGAATTTGTAAGTCTAAGGATTGACGACAAACAAATTTAGGACGACTATAGGACGTGTTCGATTCATGTGTTGATAAGGTAAGCTAATTCTAACGATCCAATTAAGACTATTTCGATTCAAACTAATACCATTCATATCAAGCTAACATGTAATTCGATTATCAATCTACTTCATACTAATTCGATTGAAACGAGCAAAAGAGTAATTAGTTAATTACTTACCGATGAATCGTTGTTAGCGTTTGACGTAGATTCTTCGTTGTTCGACATGGATGAACATGTAATTCGGTTATGGTTTTTTTTTATTAATCCGGTCCGGTTTATTTGGGAGAGTTTGGGAGAGAATAGGGTAGAGAGAGGGAGAGGAAGAGGTAGAGAGTGTCTTTTTTAAAAAAAAAAAAAACGTCGACGATTTGTTATAAAACGTCACAGCCCTCGAGAAAAAATTGTAAAGCGGGCTAGGTCAATCATAAACGAGAACGAAAGTTGCCCCTCAAAAGCCGAGTTTACTATAGTTTAAGGATCTAAAATTTCTACTTTTGGAGGTTTAAGGACCCAAACAATTATTAAGGAATTATAAGGACCTGGAATTAACTCCGTTACAAAATATGTCAAAGTGTGCATCAATATTTACACATGTACGTACACGTGTATATACCAAGTAAATAGAAATTAATAGCCCAAAAGTAACATAGAAGTAGACATGTCAGACGGGTTGGGTGGGTCGGGTCCCGGATCGGGTTATACGGATCGGATTAGGAAACGGGTTAGGTTATATGGGTCGCGGATCGGGTTAGGGTCAGAATACAGGTCAAGAAATAATTTCTAACGCCTTTCTTTAGCGAATTTTTTAATCAAAAAAATATTTTTTTAAAAATGTAAAACCCAATTTAAAATTAATATTTTAATCTATTCAATGTTTACGTTAATTATATTGGCATAATTATTAAAATAATTTTTTAATAATTATTTTATTATTAAATATATAAAAGTTATATAAAATTGAGTTTTTAATTGTATTTGTAATTTTAAGTAATAAAAAAAAATTAGCTATTTTTTCAAATATAATATATAAATATTAATATTTTAATAAAATTCTTGATTTATCTTTGATCTAACGGGTCGACCCGTTCGGGTCGGGTCTCGACCCTAAAATAACGGGTCATTTCGGGTTCACGTCAAACAGGTTGCCGGGTCGAAATTTTTGGATCTTGACCGTGGAAAATTGGTCGGATTGGGTCAAATCGGGCTTGCAGATCGAGTCAGAATTTGACATGTTTCCATAGAAGGCAAAGCTCATATCACTTCGTACCATTATTCCAGCATGAAATACCTCAATTCATCGCAAAGGAATAATGCTTTGATTAAATCTCACCCTTTTTATAAGGTAAGGTATGTGATTAAATCTCATACTTCTTAAACATATCTTGATTAAATCTCATGACAAAGATAGAATCATAGAAGAAATGATTTTTAGAAGAATAATCAAGCTCGAAGTATAAACCTTTTTCGGAAATTTGGTCGATTATGCAGCGGTTTGGTGAACAGTGGACATACATTCTACAACACTTTGCTGATGTTTTTTTGTCGATATCTGATACGATTGAAATTAAGACGGAGATTAAAAAAGGATATAGAAATGCGATTATTCAATCAAAGTTTGATAGGTCATCCAATTTAATAGAATTGCGATGTAATTAACACATGGATTCTATTAGCCAAATGAGATAAATCTCATACATTCATTCATAAGATTCTTTCACAAGTTTATGACGAATATTGCCGTCACAAATACGTAGAAACAAACCCATAATGTAAACTTTTTGGTGGAAAATGTGTAATAATCTTAGCGGTTTGGAGAGACCATACTCCATTGTGTATGTAACGGAAAAATGGATGGAAAGTTCATTCTAGGTCCTTAAAGCCATGCTTTAATATTTCAGGTCCTTAAACAGTTAAACCTACTCTTTTCAATATTTTGGGTCCTTGTAGTATGATCCGGACTGCCTCAACAGCCCATAGCCTGAATTTTTGGTGCATCTAGTCAGTTTTCTGCATTTATTTATTTAAAAGCACATCTCTCACAAACCCTAATTATTTCCCACAGATAGCGGAGCCTGATTTTCACCAAGAACTTCATCCATTAATCAAAAGGTAATTTAGGTTCCATCTATGAATTAAGATTTTTAATTCATTAATTAATTTGTTGTTGATTTGATTGCTCACATCCACAAAATCTGCCAGTAAACTGCTTGTTTGCGTTCTTCAGAGCGTTCATCGGTTTATGATTAGAATAAATCTTGGATTTTGAGAAACAGTGATCTTTGTATTTCAATTAGCGTATTAGTTTTGTCAAGTTGGGTGGTCTTCTTAATTCCCTTGTGTTTTTATCAAACTGAGTTAATATAAGATTGTGATACTCTTGTTCCGGAAATTCATTTGCTTATATGATTTTCAGTTCCTTAATCTACAGTGATAATGGCGTCAGAAGATAGCATCAACGATGTTCCTGAGGTAATTAATTATTTCTCCTCGTTGTGTTTTTAATTTGTTTCTTCCAAATTAAGTTGTTTGATTTTGGTTTGATGTTTAACGCTTAGCGTAAGTTGTTATCGATTTCACCCTAAAGCTTTGGCTTTAAACATGATTTTATTGTAGATAATGTAATCAATCATTGTCGATTTGTTAACTAGTTTAATGTATTATTGAATAAGGTGACATTCGGAAAGTTGAATCTTATCGCCTTTTCTTATGAACTATTTGGTTGGCCAGATACCTGATTATACCTTTGTTAGCTATATGAAATAGATGCTCAATTCGTCTCATCCATTTGTATACCTTTTTAATTCTTTATGACGGGTATTTTAATCAAGGTAAATGAAGGGATGGAAATAGTGCTATTAATAAGTTCTGTCAAACACCACCACCGTTGGTTAGGGATGGAAATAGTGTAGTAGGATTTTTAGTCTAATTAAACTTGTTAAGTCCTTATAAAATGCCCACTTGTTTCTTTTGTAAAATGCGTGCTATAATAATTTTAATTATAAAGATAAAAGTTGAATCGAGGGAAGGTTAGTTTTCCTCAGCCTTGTTGTGGTATACTTTGGGTATGATTGGGAGTTAACAACATTGTTGAACTGTAGACATGGATGCATATCTGCTCATTAGATTACTGGGTATTCTTTGGATGGTTGTTGATATGTTGTTGTGATACTGTGATGATTTCATCAGCTTGCTCCGTTTGACCCAACAAAGAAGAAAAAGAAGAAGAAGACTACGGTCCAAGAATTTGTTGAAGAAAGTGCTGAACCGTTGACTGATAAGATGGAGAATATGACAGGTATGAGGAGTACTTTTGAATTTCTTATTTTATAAATCTAGTTTTTGATTTATATTACTGAAAAAAACAAGGTAGAATTTTTAAATTTGATTTATTTGAAATTGACATTGATAAAACATGAGAAACTTACTTTTAAAGAAGCATGGTATATTGGTATCTATTATACTCATCTTGTCATCTTGCTGACTTTTAACATTCGTAGTTGCTGATGGAGTGGAAACATCATTTGCTGGTTTGAAAAAGAAGAAAAAGAAACCTGTAAGCTTCTTTGAACACTTAATCTTCATTATGTTACTGTGTATCTGTGCTTCAGGGTTTTATAGTACTTGGTTTTCACTTGTAGGTTGATCCTAATATGTTCAGTGCCGATGTTGTGGAAGGAGTAGAGGAGAAGGAAGGTAAACAATTATGACCTGTGGAATGAGTCTTATTTCATTTACTATTGGTTTGAATATGAATCTAAACTGATTTAATGTTATTTCTTTACATTGCTTTCTTCAGACGATATTGGGGAAGATGACGAAGGAGATGAAGAAGATCTGTTGCAGCAACAGCCACGCTATCCTTGGGAAGGGTCCGACAGAGATTATCTGTACGAAGAGGTAGGTTAGTTTTTTTGCCTGAGTTTTTTTTATATAATCTCTGTGTTTGTTTAAGATCTCTGGACTTTCTGTATGACATAATCATTCTGCATGCTACGCGATTGGGTTAAGGAATTTGCTTGTTTCTTGTGCATTGACTTCTTTACATTGTTGACTTGTTGTTAGTCATGTGTGAATAGCTCAAAAGCTTTTTGGAGAGATTGCTTTGTTTTATGCTGAGTAAAATGACAACACAAGCAGTGTAATTGGAAGCATCAGTTTCACTTCATCAAGAGAGAGAGTACATGTTTGTGTGAATCTGATTGCTTGTCATAGATTTGAATGCATCGAAGTAAAATGGCTGTATTTGCTGTCCCACTATTTGTTCTATATTATGTTATCTTTTCTTATTTCAGTGCTACGTGTACATAAAATGCTAATGTGAAGCTGAATAACTTTTTAGTTTTACTGTTTATGTAAGTATATTTTTGATATAGCAGTCATTAATATTATTCACGTTTGGTTGATCCGAGCAGCTTTTAGGAAGGGTGTTCAATATCCTTCGTGAGAATAATCCTGAACTTGCTGGAGACCGACGCAGGACAGTTATGAGGCCACCTCAGGTGATGCGTGAGGGAACGAAAAAGACCGTCTTCGCAAACTTCACTGATCTTTGCAAAATGTGAGTTTCATAATCTTTGTTTCTTTATGTATGCTTGCTTCTGAATGACTCTTTGTTTCTTAATATATGCAGCGTTACGGTACCTGTTAAAACCTCAAGATTCTTTAAACCCGTAGATGAATGTAAAATAGGGCAGTGTTGTCAATGTCTGTGATGTGAATGATATTTTTCTAGAAATCAGAACAAGAAATAGTGTTTGATATTGTGACCTTGTCTTTCCGTACTACTTTTTTTGAAGAACCACATTATTGTGACCTATGTTACCCCAACTCTCCGACACGAATGTCATGTCTGACTTGTGTTGAGTGTCGGATACGGCTATTTTGTGCGTTTTTTTTGAATTTTTTTGGTCTAAAGTATCGAAGTGCCGTGTCGTTACACGGACTGGTAGGTGTAGGACACGCGACGCGGCAACTAAGTGAAATGTCGGAGTAAAATAGATTGTGACACACATCTTTTGCTGATTGAAGGGTTGAAGTTTGTTACCCATTTAATATTAAACTGCGCAAGCTGTTATTTTTATTTTCTTCAAGCTCCAACACTCGATCTTTTTTTCTTCTCCAATCGTCTTTAGTTCTGAATGATGTAAATATGAGCGAAATGTACTTTGTTACTACTTTCAGGATGCATAGGCAACCAGAGCATGTGATGGCCTTTCTACTTGCTGAACTGGGAACAAGTGGCTCATTGGATGGACAACAACGATTGGTTATTAAGGGAAGATTTGCTCCTAAAAATTTTGAGGGGATACTGAGAAGATATGTCAGTAAGTACCTGTTCTATTTGATTCTTTGTTTGGGCTATCAATGTGCTAAGGTTTGCTACCGTGCTCAGTGAATTGTCTTAAAAATATAAGCTTTGTTTGTGTCACTCTCTTGTTTTATTTTTTTTTAAAAATAAAATACACTTTCAGAAAACTGAAATGAGTGGTTTGTGTTTTTGGCTTTCACTTTTCCCAAGTACCATGAATGTTTACCTTAAAATTTTGTTATCATACAGTTTTAACTGACCCATAAAGAGAAAGATACAAAACTGCATCAATGATACAATCACCCCATTGCATCGAAGAGTAAATTGCAGTGTTCTACTCCATCGAGTTACCTTTCCCTCTCTTTTTCCTTGGTATCCTTGAGTAATTTTTGAGGTCAAGGCTTTAATGTTCTTGTTGCTGCCTACTTCGTTCGTGCGTTTTTTGAATTTGGTAATAATTGATTTAATGCAGTCTTCTAAGTACTAGCTGAAACATAAAAAGTCCACCGTAGTATGAATGATTTTCTTTTATTTTCTGCAATTTTATTTTTTATCATTTTTTTTCTGCATATTAAGTACGAAGAGTAGTAGTTAGGGAATACACCCTGATTTTTTTGGATTTTGTTCATAATCAATCATAATTTTTAGTTTATTAGATATTTTATTATTGTGTAGAGCTAATGTTTTTTTTTTGTTTAGATGAATATGTTATCTGCAATGGGTGCAAAAGCTCGGACACAATTCTTTCCAAGGAAAATCGGCTACTATTTCTCAGATGCGAACAGGTAATTGATTGTTACACACTATTTTTTCCCTATGTTAATTAGTGTGCAAATGCAATCCTTGCATGAGATTATTTTCCGTCAAGTGTTGTTTCAATGAACCTATAGGTTGTGCCTTGGTCTACTAGGTTTTTAATGCACCTAGAGTTTCTGCTATTGATAATTTTTTAGGTTTACGTTTTGTGTATTGTTTCTTAATTTGTCGTACTTTATGTGAGCTTGTTGATTATGGTACAATCTTAGTGTTAAAAAGCGCACCTCCCGTGCGCACTGTGGTAAGGCGTAGTGATACTATAGTAAAAGCGCCTCGGCGCCCCTTAAATGCATTTTAAGGAAAATGCACATGACTATTCAATTTCCATATGTTGTAATTCCTTTAATATGCCTCTTCTGAACTCCAATATCCCGACCTCTTACCTTTTTATATGTTGGCCCTCTTTTTTACAAAGAAATATAGTTGTAGTAAATTTTGTTTTAAAAGTGCATGAGCCATGAGGTCCACATCTTCGTTTTCCTATCTTATCACCATGGACCCTCACTGTCCCTGTTCATCTTGCGCCTTTTAAAACTAAGGGTGCGTGTTTTTTTTAGTGGAGGATGTATTTATTAGAAGGGTATAAGTGGCCGGTATTTCTGCTCTTCAATGTACACCGTAGTGATGTGTTTCTGCTTTCGACAATATTTTTTGTGATCCTGCCGCCATTTAATTGCCCCGTGTGTGTCTTCACAAATTTTCTTAAATGCCCTTGTGCAACTTTCTTCTTCCTTTCTTTTCAACTCTGGATTATACTCCGTACAACATTAAGGAGAGTAGAGGGCATCAGTCTACTGTAAATTTGGCCATATGTGTTGATATTAATGAGTAACACTTTTGGTTTGACACGAGGGATCATGGGAAACACTTGTGTTTGTTTTCCTTTGTAAAGGCCTATGATGACTTTTGAAATATTTGCCTACATTGGATGAACTACAAAATGATATGTAACATATTTGTGTCTGAGGCCTATTTGTTTTATTTGCCATAATGAATAACTGCTCCAATCCCTTTAATGTGAACGCAGAATGAATGCTTATCTTTTGCATTTTTTCCTTGAAAATCAAACTCTAAACAAGTTAATTTTCAATTAGGGGATGTTTTGTTTGCACAAGGGAAAATGAATGGAATCTTCAAGGAAAAAGGAAAGGGATTACCCCTGTCATCCTACTATGTTTGATTGGAAGTTAAGAAGAATGAATCATCACCCTTAACACCAACCCACACCACATCCACCTCCTACGCCACCGCCAATACCATGAACCACCTTCATCCACACCGCCACTATCACCAGCCACCAAGCCACAGTCCACTCACTGGTGCTGGCGCTTCTCCCATTTGCATCTCTTGTCGAAAACCACTTAATCCAAACCCCAACCATACCGCCCCTAATCAATTCTTCCGTTTCCCGATTACCTCCAACCATACATCCCCTTAACTTGTCCTAAAAATTGATTAGCGACACATCAGTTTAAACTTTTATTTTTGCTGCTGTAATTGAATTTTTGGTCAAACCTCCTTATCCTTACTGTGATGAGTACCTGCCTGTCGTTATCTTCTCTTTCTCAAAAACCAAATATCCTCCATAATAGACAAGATATAGAAAATCATATATTCTTTTAGGTCAGATGTTTTACTGCATTTGTAATCTACATCTTACTTAAATCTCATATTTTTTGCTTTTTAGCCCTTCTAATGCTGTGTTAAAATTTTTTTAGTTTTAAGTTTTAACTAGAAAGCCTGTGATGAGAAACTTTTGCCTACATTGTATGAGTTCACAGTGATAAGTAACATAAAATATCTGAGGCTGCCTTTTTATTGTATGGCTTTAAACTCATTCCCATGCATGAGTATTTTTGTTTTTTTTATTAAAGGTTGTATACACATCTTGATTTTGTGTATTATAAACTTTGTTGTCAATTATTAAATAATGTTTGGTTTATTTAATCAGGAGGCCAATGATGAGAAACTTTTTGCCTACATTGTTTGACTCAAAGATGATAGGAATAGAATCAATAGATTTTACTGAGGCCTTCTTTATGTTTTCGTCAAAAGTGGGTTCAATTTTTTGATGTCCACTTCTAAATGACTGCTATACTCATTCTTGATTTTTGGTTCATTTCATTTTTGGAAAACATTTTCTTGACTACAAATTGGGTTGTGGCTACACAAGTTCCGTGCATAATATTTTCTAGTTAACTTTGACTGAGGCCTTCTTGATGTGTGTGCCATGTGTGCTCATTTGTGGGCTAATGGTTTGGTATTGATTCACGGCTTTTCTGTGTGAAATATTTACCGCTGTAGAATTCGGATCTGGCTACAGAACTTGTACAGTTTTGCAAGTTTTGTGTTCAATGTAGTTTTTTTCTGACAAATCATTACTACCAGGATTTAAAAGTTCATAAATTAATTTCGGCATTTTGTGTAGTTGTTCGACAATAATCTTGATATTTTACGCTTGGTCAAACTTCGTTCTCTATGTTACATGATTCTCTATGTTTTGAGAGGCCAATGATGACTATCTTTTGTCTACATTGTATGATTAACGATGATATGGAACAATATTATCTGAGGCCTGCTTGAAATGTTTATCATGATGGGATCACTTTGAATATACTTTGCCGAGAGACATTATGTTATCAAACTGTTCGAAACGCTTTCATGATAATTGAGCATTAGTAGTACCAACTTCTTTTGTGGGTTGTTCAGTTACTGAACAACTCTATTTATTAGTTAACTTCAATCAGAAAACCTAGATATATCGTGGAAATTTCATTTTTATTAAGGTTGAGTTCATTTTTTCCAGTTAATGGTTACTGTATCCTCTGAAGTATCTGTTTAATATTGATAATTTGCTATTATGAGTAACTGAGTATTTTTTTTTCTGCAACAGTGTGGTTCGGGACGTTCTGTGGCTCCAATCAAAACTGGTTTTGTTGCTCGTGTTGGACGAAGGAGCGCTGCTTGAGGTGCTGGTTTGCTCTTGGCGGTATTACAAGAGAAACACTTGCAAGCATCCTCAACTCGTCTTGTTACGACTTATGATGAATAAATCCTTGTTTTGTGTTATCTTGTATCGTTGTATAAATGGTGATTTGGGAGATACCTCTTACATTGTTTTCCTTTTACAAATCTTGATATGGATGTTAAATACGTAATACTAGTACCCTTTGGTTATAGATTATCAGCTGCTTGGTGCGATTTTCATCATAGATTTCCTCTCAGTTGTTTAAAGGGTTCAATCAACCCCTTTTAAATTGTCATTTACAGAAGGTTTTGTCAATGTATGTTATCAACTCGACCCCTTTGGTTTTAAGTTAACCAGGGATCTTGGTTTCAAGTCTTCAGAAAAAAATAGTGTTAAAAATTCATTGGAGTTTACCATCTTGGTTCAATTCGACTTGAACCTTGATTTAGCCAGGTTAAGGACACACGAAAAAATGTCATTGACTTGCGTTTTGGGAGCAAATATCTGGGCATAATATTAGATTTCCGCACTTTTTACACTTGGTTGCTTGCCTAACCTAGTGTTGAGATATGTAGCTAGATCTGTCAAAATTTGACCCAACCCGTAAAATCGACTCAACCCGTTTCTTTTCCAGGGACAAGACCCAAAAATCTTGAGCCGCAACCTGTTTGATCGAACCCTAAATACAGCGTTATTGTAACAATCCTTAATTTTATCTAATCAGGAACTAAAAGTTGTAACAAACCACATTTTCTTAAAATTTATTCACAAATTACTCCTAGTTTTGCATTTATGAGTTAAAGTCGCCCGCAAAATTCGCGGTTGAATTATCAAATTTTGAGGTTATTGCGATTTACGACCACATTTTTAATTGGTATTGTCCCGTGTTTAGTAAGATTAGGCCATGACAATCCATAGAACATGATTGAACTGAGATTTGATAGAACGTAATTGATCATTAGTCATAACGCTAAAAAAATGTCTCGTGATAAGGGATAACTTTGTTAGAAAAGCTGGGAACAAAAATTCCTCGCGCCCCCCTCCCCCCCCGAAAGAATCCGCCATTGAGCTTTATATGGCTTTTAATCTTTTATACCATGAGAGGTTCAAGTTATACAAGTAAAACAAAGGAAATCGAGTAGAAGCAAGAAGGGGGATTTACAAGTAAGATATTGGTAGTATTGAGGCCTCTTCATATATAATGAGGAGTAAGATAGCATCCTGATAGAGTCAAATAGTGTCGGCCTAATTAGGTAATTTTAGTTGAATAAACTTGTCACAAAGCCGGTTTTGAGTGTTAAATCGTTGTATTTTCCGGTGAATCCACTTTGGTTGTAATTTGGATCATTTGAACTTGTTGGTATTTACATCTCAAGGTAATTCAAGTACTTCATATTGGTAAGTTGAGATGAATGGATCATTTTGTACAAGCCGACTCACAAGTCAAACCCGAGCCACGGTCAACCAAGGTGAAGAAGGAGAGCAAAAGGTAAGCCAATGGAATAAGTTCAAAGTAAAAAAAAGTAAGCTAATGGAAGATTTGATGCCTTGGCATAGACAAACAAGAGCCAAAATGAAGAATTGAAAACTCGGTTTCACAAGAGTCAACTTCAAATGGATATATCTCGAGTTATAGAGCTCGTATCGACGCAAGGTCAATTGGAGGTGAAAGCTTGTGATCTTAGATTTCCACCAGTAGGTCACACGCCTCGTTTGTCCAGGAAACGAGGGAGATATGGCCTTCGAAAGATGTTGCTGTCAGTCTGAAGCGCAGCCTGCACAAATACGCGCAGCCCGCGCTCTGCTCGGAACATCGCAACTCTAGTTCCGTGTTTTTGGCTTTCTTGAGGGACTTAACCTAGATTCTCGTGCCTCCCTATATATATCTAGAATTTTGATATCTAAAAACACTCCTACTCTCATCTAAAAATCTATGTTTAATCTTAAGCTTGTAATAATTAAGACAAGAACTCTCTCTAATTTTATGTTAATCTTTCTTCAATTTGTGGGTTGTAACAAGATTATGGAAGGCTAAATCCTTCTTTACTCGGTGTAATTTCATTCAAAGTTCCAACCTTTGGTATTGTAAGACCCTCTAATCTCTCTTAATTTATCTAATACTCTTTCTCTGTGCTTAATTTCTTATGTTAAGTAATTGAATGTTTGGTTTGATCACCCTTGCATATTGCTTACTTGACTAGTGCAAATCCTAGAGAAATAGTTTAATCTATTTAGGATTGTTTGAAGCAAGTTTGTTGTATGTTGATTTGGTTTAAAGGATTCGTATAACAAATAGGAAAGTTTATGTCTTTTTCTCATTTGTATGGTTTAATCTCTTGAGGAAGTGATCCTAACTCCATCTTTTGGTTAAAATCTTAATGCTCATGCTTAGTCTCTTTTCATGGTTTATGACCTGTTGTCTGAGTTTGAATAGTATTATGACGCTAAAATGGGCCTTGGACGAAGGGTATCTTCATGTTAGATTGGTCATAGATTGTCTTACCTTGGTTATGCAGGTTGCCGGAGCGGAAAAGGCGATTGCGTCTATTAATTGCATTATCTAGGATATTAAGTTTATTGCGTCTCGTTTTCATTGTTGCTCTCTTAGCTTTTGTCCTAAGGGAGTGCATAGGATAGCTCATACTCTTGCTCAGGAAGCTCTTTTGTAAGCTATGCTATTTGTTGCTGTCAAAAAAAAAAAAAAAAAAACATCTTGAGATGGTAGTATTGGGTAGATAGTTTTGAGAGAGTAAAAAGGGTCAAGCTTTACTAATTGTTGGTTACTAAGAAGGAGTTACACCAAGTTCTCTTTAATATTGAATTTTCTTGCACACCAAGTGTTTGTTGTAGTGTCTTGTTAGAAAGGATTACAACTTTCTTTTACATTCATGTTATCAATCAACTCAAACTCCCCTTTTGGTCTATGTTCATCTATTGTTTGTCATTGTTAATAACCATTGTGTGCTTATAAACTTGTCATTAGAGTCTTAATTAGTAGTAGAGTCTTACTTAGTATCCAATAGTTTACAATTCAAGTTTTTAGTTTAAAAGTTCTTCTCTTGAGATCGACCCTTACTTGCACTATATTGCTTTATCCATTAGAGTAATCAAGAGTACAGTTTGGTTTATAAATTGTTAATTTGGTAATTAATTCTAGTAATAACGACAACCGATATTTTTACTATCAAAGTTTGGCGCCGTTTCCGGGGAAGCCAACATAACTAAAGCTTGTTTTTGAACTATTAGTCTTTAATTAGTTTTGTTAGTCTTTGTAAATATTATGACTCATTTATTTGCCATAAATTATTACTTGTTTGATTAAATGGCTAAGATCTCTTTTGCACAAGATGAGGGTGAATTATTTTGCAATTAATTTGATAGACTTGAGCAATATGTCTTGCAATGCAATTATTCTTATGATTCATGGGAGCTTGGCCGTATGGTTTATTGTGGTTTGAATGAGGAGTATGTGTCTCGTGTGCATAGCTTGAGTAATGGAAGATTCTTTGAATGGAGTTGTGAGGATAAATGTGAACTCTTCTACTACTTAGCCAATCTTACTAGGAAACGGGAGTTCCAAAACTCTTGTCAAACCCAATATCAACAAAGTGAGACAATGCCCACCCATGATACACCTTCAATGAGCATCCAAGAAATGTGTCAATCTCTCCTCAAGGGTCAAGTGAAATTAATAAAGAGTTAGATATGGATATAGAACTACACAAATCGAGAATGGACATCTTTAATAATCAAATGAACCAAATTCGTGGTGATATTGATGGAAATAAGATGGATGAAGAGGTTCTTCACACTTTAGACAATGAGTATTTTTATGATGGTTTCTTTGATAAAGAGAATGATTGTGAGGTTGAAGACCCTCCTCCCCTTAAATTTGATACGAGCTACTCTTATAAAGAGTATTTTTTTTGGGATGATGAGAAGGATGCTTATGTTTTCACCACACTTCCATGCCACTCCCTCGTTGTAGTATCTACCGACACTTTGTGCACTTATGATTATGGTTCCTCGAGTAATAGTCATGTGGGTGAAGACGAATCCTCGGTCCTTAGTGGCCTTGATAAGGAGTCATTGGGTCAAATTGTTGAAAAAGATGAACATGAGGGAAGTAAGGTCGAGGAAGAGGTTGTTTGTGCCTTTGACATCTCTTATTTTGATGATTTATTTGATGAGGAAGGTGATATGTATGACTTGAAACCTTCTTTGGCCTTGTCATCCATTGAGATCCCTATTCACACTCCTTGTACCGAAGTTGACGCCTCACACCTTGGAAACAACTCTTTGGTTAGTAGTAACTCTTGCCCGGAATTGGCCTTTAAAGAATCGGCGAGTGAGGTGTTTGAGAAGAATGACCAAGGAGCAATGAATTTTGAGGTGGTTGGGATAGAAAGAAAAAGGTGGAGGCTCTTGAAGACATGATTAGTGGACCTCCAAATCCTATGAAACTTGTAAGTGTGGGGGTAAAGGAAGATGCTAAAGAATAAATGGAAAATGAGTTTGTATAGGTGTACCCTCTTAAGGAGGAACCTGTTGGAGCTTGTGTCCTCCACTAATTAGTGTGATAACATTTGTAAATCTCTTACAGGTTCACAAGGGTATACTTCGTATATTTAATCAGTTGATTAACGTTTACCTAATAACGGTTGACTTGCTAGAAAGTTTGACGTTATTATCATACAGATGGCGGTGATCAACTGGTCCCTAAAGGTCACACCTATAGGATGTGTTTGAGAGATGTGATTATAGAAATATGATCACATTGATGCCTAATATGACTAAACAGTTAGTCAATGTGTTGATGAGACAATTATTTAATGAAGATTAAATAATATTAGTTGAGACAATTAATCATCAATTCGTAAATTGAATATAATAAGTTATATTTAATTAAATGTATGTAATGTTAGCTTGGACGAATTAATCTGTTAATTCGTAATTAAATGTAATAAGTTATATTTAATATCAACAAGATGAATGTGTCATAGTGGTAATAGTGAGGGTACACAAACCAAGAGGTCATGGGTTCGATCCTCACTAGATGACAATTTAGCACATTTTATACATTTTTGGAATAACCAAAAATAAGGAGATTACACTCCTTATTTCGGTTATATGGGCCGAAATTAGGGAAGATTATATCTTCTTAATTGACTCCCGTATTTCGATTACCATAAGAAGGAAAGGGAGATCATTTTATTCTACCCTAATTCTTTTTAACCTAGCCTCCTCTCTCATCAGAAAAAACACAAAAACAACATAATTTTACAGAAAATTTTAGATCGATTCTAGCATAATCAGAAGGGCATATCTCATATCGGCTTGGGTGCAACTGATAGGCGAATATCTCCTTTGATATTGTTCTTAGGCCATAATTGCTAGGACCGAAGGTTATTTCTGAATCCTTTATTTTGTTTATGTATTTTATTTATGACTAGTGATCGTCTTAATTAAATTCGTTATAATCCTTCATTTTAAGGGAAGTATACAGATTATTTCCCACAAGTGGTATCAGAGCAAAGGCCACAAACTTTAATTTTGATGATTTTCATAAAAATTGTATGTAAACAATGACAAATTTCCGAAAAAAATTAAGGTATTTTTTTTCGGCTGAAAATTTTTTGGCCGTGAGTTTTTTTTTTTTTATTTCGGCCTGTTTTTTTTTTCTCTTCGTTTTTTCTTTTGCTTGATGATTTATTTCCAATTTCTTTTTATCATATCATTGTTTTAATCAGTTAAAATTATCATATGAAGAATTGGTAGATTTTGATTTAATGCAGATTAAGGTTAAATGCAAATAGAATCGTCATATTGATGATACAAGAACTTGTTTTTGCTATATAGTTTTAGCATATACGATTAATCATGTTCATTAATTCATTTGCTAAATCATGTTCTATTAGCAACTGTAAACATTGTTCTTCATCAAATTTTTGTATTAGGGCTTTTTGCCGCAAAAGAAAAATAAATTTGACGGCTCATTTTTTAGGGTTGCCGTGAAAAAAAAAAAAAAACTGTTTTTGAGTTGTTTTTTTTGAAATGCCGAATCAGAAAAAAAAAGGAAAGTTTTTTTTTTTTTTGATTTTGCCCAAATGCCGTATAAATTTTTTTATTGGGCTGTTTTTTTTATTCTTCCAGCCGTGAGCTGGGTATTTAAAAAAAAAAATTTTTTTTATTCATTTGGTTCTGCCGAGACCAAACAAAGAAATATAAAGGGTTTTTTTATTTTGGCCAATTAGTTATTGTGAAACGGTTCACAATTAAAAGATACCGAATCATTTTAAAGCAGTTTAAAATTTTGACGGATTGAATTCATATTACAAGTTTAATATGAATTAAGATTGAAATTAATGTGATTAATTGAGGAATTGTCACTTAATTTGATTTAAATAGGTGGTTTGGATAAATTAATCAACATAATTAAGGAATTGTGTCATGTATGTTTAATTTATTTTTAGTTGATGCTTTTTAATTTTGTTGAATGAATCGAATGAATGAATTTTATTTACGTATTTATTTTTGCAATCGGTTGTAAATTGTAATACTTAGTGTGACCTTAGTCAAATTATGTTTTCGTAATGAAGGAAACATGATTTTTTATGTAATTATGAGATCTCGAATCTCCTTTATTTTTAGTTTTGGGTTTTGAAATTAGATTGTAATAAATAGGTTTTATATGTAATTTTATTTATTGTAATTTTCAAAAAAAGACTAAAGATGGAGATTGGAGCTCACTCCCGCTACATGGATCAAGATGGAACATCAAGACAAGCTTCTCGGGTCCAAGGAGGATTCCAAACTTGTATTTTTTGTTCATTTTGATAGGATAGGCCACACTAGGACTTTTACTGTTTTTACGTTTTCATTCTTATTGCTTTTCATTCACATGTTAGTTTATGCATCATATTCCGCCTAAAACCAAACCACCTACTATTAAAATGCATGAAAATTGACTCATATTGGTTGTATGTTAGTTTTCATGGACATACAGATGTCACAGTCTTTTTAAGCCATCACCTTAGTTTATTCATTCTCGCATGCTAGATATTAGTTCACTTAAAATGAATTAAAATAAAGTTGATGGGATCTTCCTTTAAAACGGAAATTGAGATTAGTCTTTATAAGGGCAAACAACTATGAATCCCTTCTTCGTCGGTAGGCATAATATGACCCCTTCTACGTTGGGTAAGTAGTTGTGTTGACTTAGTTTACCTCAACATCATAGTCCGAAGAGTTTCTCGTGATTATGATGGACTAAAGATAGAATTTACAGAAATTTATCGACCAAGAATTCTAACGGTAGAATTAGCTAAAAGGTTAGCTTATCAATTTACAGAGAATTGAGTCTTGGGATCATTTATATAATTCTTGAGGGAGGTCAATTGTATAAATGTTTTGAGTCTTCGCGTTATAACAGTAGTTCATTAGACTTAAAAATATAAACGATGCACATGCTTATTATTTTTATTCTTCTTCTCGCAGTGTAGAACACGTTTATTTTCATAATACTGTTACAACGAAATGGGTGGAAATAACACAATCCCAATGCCTAGTGCCACACTTGATCGCGCGTCCTGGCTTAAAGTTTTTATGGACCAGATAAATCAGTTCTCACGTCTGAAAAACGACGGGTCCAACTTTGCGGACTGGGAGGCGGCACTACGGAATGCTGCCATTGCTGACGGTAAGCTCAAGTACTTAACTGAGCTAATACCGGTCAACCCAGGCCCCAATGCAGGAGTCAACGAGTCACTCGCTTATAGTGATTTCGTTATGGAAGCAGGTGCGATAAAGAACGTACTCATCTTTGCAATGGAAACCAATTTGCAGAGACGCTTCATTGCCCAAAGTGCAAACAAGATTTTCACTACGCTCACTAACGAGTTCTCAAAAGCACCGAGAATCGTTACATATGAGCATACCTGTCTCTTCTTTGATGCGAAACTCCAGAAGGGCCAACCGGTTAGCCCACACATTCTTCACATGATTGAGAATGTCGAGAAGCTGGAGGCACTGAATTGTAAAATCAGTGAGAGCATTGTCATTGACCGAATGCTTCATTCTCTTCATGATGGTTTTGCCCTTTTCAGGGCGAACTATTACATGAATGACTTGAAAAAGAGTCCTCATGAGCTACACTCCCTTCTCGTACAGACCGAGAAGGATATGAAATTGAGTGGGAGCATGAAGCAGGATGTTCTCACGATTCACAACAAGGGTAAAGGTAAGGGCAAGGCTCATGGCGACCTAGCTGTAGGTAAGCCAAAGTTCAAGAAGCCAGGAAACGGTAAGAGTGCGCCTGGTGAGACTAGTGGCTCACAGGGCAAGGCAAAGAGCAAGGGCGGTGACATAGAGTGCCATCATTGTCACAAGACTGGACATTGGAGGAGGAACTGTCCCGTCTACCGTGTGGACATCAAAGCAGGCCGCGTCGTTCCTGTTGGTATGTCATCTTATATTCATATGATTGAGATTAACCATGCAAGTTTCGGAACTTGGGTACTTGATACTGGTTGTGGTTCTCATCTGTGTAATCATTTGTAGGGCCTAAAGAACATCATACCTCTCGAAAAAGGTGATGTGGACCTGCGAGTCGGGAATGGAGCACGAGTTGCTGCAGTCTCGAAGGGAACATACGTAATCCAACTCCCTAGTGGTTTTGAGTTATTTTTATAACTGTTACTATGTACCCAGTTTATCTAAGGATTGTATTTCTATTTCCGTACTTGATATAGACGGTTTTGCATTTTCAATAAAGGATAATAGCTGTATTTTCTTTTTATGAAATGATTTATGGCAAAGCAGTTTTCATGAATGGAATTTACATCTTAGATCAAACCACGGAAGTATTACACGTGAATAATAAGAAATTAAAGGTTGGTGATAAAAGATCAAACCTATCTATGGCATTGTCGAATGGGACACATAAATGAGAAACGTGTAAAGAAACTCGTCGATAATAGGACTATTCCCGCATTCGAATTTTCTACATATGGCACGTGTGAATCATGTCTCATTGGCAAAATGACTCGAATTTCCTTCAAAGGTGTTGGAATGCGCGCTAGTGACCTATTAGGACTCATACATACGGACGTATGTGGACCTATGTCAATTACCGCTAGAGATGGCTATAGATATTTTATCACTTTCACGGACAATTTAAGTAGATACGGATATGTCTACTTAATGAAGCATAAAAGTGAGTCCTTTGAGAAGTTCAAGGAATACCAGAACAGGGTACAGAACCAACTGGGTAGAAAGGTTAAAGGACTCCGTTCAGATCGGGGTGGTGAATATCTTTCAAATGAGTTTGATCAACACCTGAAAGACTGTGGAATCGTTTTGCAGTTAACTCCACCTGGAACACCTCAATTGAATAGTGTGTCCGAACGGAGAAATCGAACCTTACTTGATATGGTTCGATCCATGATGACTCACACGGTAGTGCCTGATTCATTATGGGGTTTTGCTCTATTGTCAGCTGCTCTTATACTTAACCGAAGTCCGTCTAAAGCTGTCGACAAGACTCCATATGAAATGTGGAAGGGAACGGTCCCTAACTTGTCCTTTATTCGGGTTTGGGGCTGCGAGGCTTATGTCAAGTCGAGACACGAGGATAAGCTCGGCCCGCGATCGGTCAAGACATACTTTATAGGTTATCCAAAAGGAACATTTGGTCATTGCTTCTATTCGCCTACCGAACATCGAGTTTTTGTTGCGGCTAGTGCGACGTTCTTAGAGAAAGAATTTCTCGAGAACAAGACAAGTAATAGAACCTTCGAGCTCTCGGATATTCCAGAACCAACAACCGAGGAACAGATAGAGGAAGTTGTTCCTCCAACTGATGATACGGTTAATATTTCTGAGGAACCTAGGAGGTCGGGTAGAGACTCTCATCCTCCGGAGAGATACATTGGTATGGTCGAGGAGAATGACGTTTTACTCCTAGAGAGTAATGAACCCGTCACCTATAAAGGTGCTATGACCTGTTCCGACTCAAAGCTATGGCTCGAAGCCATGCAATCCGAGATGGACTCTATGTATGAGAATGACGTATGGGATCTAGTTGATTTACCTAATAAGGTAAAACCTCTACAGTGCAAATGGCTTTACAAAATAAAGCGTTCTGTAGACGCGCAACCAGATACCTATAAGGCACGACTTGTGGTAAAAGGTTTCACTCAAGTGCACGGATTGCATTATGATGAGATTTTTACACCTGTAGTCATGCTACGTTCCATTCGGATAATCTTAGCGATAGCCGCATTTCATGATTATGAAATTTGGCAAATGGATGTGAAAACCGCCTTCTTAAACGGTTATTTGGAGGAAGAGTTGTACATGGTGCAACCCGAAGGTGTCATAGATCCTGAGCATCCTAAGAAAGTATGCAAGCTTAAGCGTTCCATTTATGGACTTAAGCAAGCTTCTCGGAGTTGGAATCATCGTTTCGACCAGGTGATAAAAGAGTATGGTTTCACTCGATCGGTCGAAGAACCATGCTTTTATATCAAGTCGAGTGGGAGCAAGATTGTATTCTTGATATTGTATGTCGATGACATACTCCTGATTGGGAATGACATTCCTCTCCTATCTTCGGTTAAAGAATGGTTGAAGAACCATTTCCAGATGAAAGATCTGGGTGAGGCACAACGCATTCTGGGAATCCGTATCTACCGAGATAGATCACGACGGACGTTATCACTTAGTCAGGAGTCTTATTTGGATAAGATTCTTGAGAATTTCAGCATGACCAACTCCAAGAAGAGGAACCTTCCAATGACGACTGGGATGCAGTTGAGCAAGTCTCAATCACCCACGACGCCTGAAGGGATTGAGCGCATGAGTCGTGTTCCTTATGCATCTGCAATAGGATCGATCATGTATGCCATAATATGCACACGTCCAGACGTGGCATATGCATTGAGTATGACGAGTCGGTACCAAAAGACTCCAGGTGAAACACACTGGATAGCTGTCAAAAACATCGTCAAGTACCTACGGAGGACTAAGGATTGGGTATTGACTTATGGAGGCGATACTAAGCTATGCGCAATCGGTTACGCAGATGCTAGCTTCCAAACGGATCGAGATGATTCAAAATCTCAGTCCGGGTTCGTCTTCACTCTTAATGGTGCTGCGGTCAGCTGGAAGAGTTCCAAACAGAGTGTTGTAGAAGATTCTACTACTGAATCCGAGTACTATGCCGCTTCGGAGGCAGCAAAGGAAGCGATATGGATGCGTCAATTCTTACAAGGACTTACAGTAGTTCCTAGTTCGAATGACCCGATCACCATCTATTGTGACAATAGAGGTGCCATCTTCCAGGCTAAGGAGCCAAAGTCTAGCAACAAATCTAGACATGTACATCGGAAAGCTCACCTGATCCGTGATTATGTGGAGCAAGAGGAGATAGTGATAGACAAGATTGCGACGGATGATAACATCGCGGATCCTCTCACTAAACCGTTGAATTATGATAAGCATGTAGCGCATGTTAATTCCATGGGAATTAAACGTGTTCTGAGTTGTAGTACTTGATTATGGATTTGATATATTATCTTTTTCATATACTATTTATAACTTCATCGTTTTATTTATAATATTTTGTTTTTCATGTGGATTGTACTGACAACATTGAACGCCACAAAGTGAACTGAATTACATTATATTTGTTTTGGTCCGTAATCGCCAATGTGAGCTGATAACTCCGGCTATTATATTGTGCAGTCGATTGATGGTGGGTTCAACGAGCCATAAGTCAAACGGTTGATCGATCGATCAGATGCGAGATTATAACGATACCTCGTAGGACAACTTTTTGTGACAACATAATGGAGTCCTAAATGTTTAAAAACATTCGGTGCCAGGTCGTGGATAGGACATCCATTGTGTTCCTAGAGTCGATTCTTTTGACTATCGACTGTCTCTTGAGATTAAGGCAGTTTTTGGGTGACTTTGGTTTCTTTCTCACGATCCGTGAATCGGAGGCTAAGTAGATTTTTTCTGGGTCATTTCATACTGTGCTTACATCTGCAGGATTAGAGTTGAGGAAAATATCCAACCCTTATCAGGTATAGTTATTTCTCAGGGCCACTCGAGGAGTTGTAACTGAAATGCATGGCCATGCTCGAATGTTGATTCGTTTATCAGTTAAGTTACTCTCTAGTCGGGGAAACCACTCTTGATATTGATCGCTTGTGAAATACGACCTTTGTGAATATGGATTTGCAAATTGTTTTACATTGAGTGGGAGAAATTTTAGGATATGAGAATCAGTTATCGCACATACACTTGTGAGGACAAGTGGGAGTTTGTTGGAGCTTGTGTCCTCCACAAATTAGTGTGATAACATTTGTAAATCTCTTACAGGTTCACAAGGGTATACTTCGTATATTTAATCAGTTGATTAACGTTTACCTAATAACGGTTGGCTTTCTAGAAAGTTTGACGTTATTATCATACAGATGGCGGTGATCAACTGGTCCCTAAAGGTCACACCTATAGGATGTGTTTGAGAGATGTGATTATAGAAATATGATCACATTGATGCCTAATATGACTAAACAGTTAGTCAATGTGTTGATGAGACAATTATTTAATGAAGATTAAATAATATTAGTTGAGACGAATTAACTGTCAATTCGTAAATTGAATATAATAAGTTATATTTAATTAAATGTATGTAATGTTAGCTTGGACGAATTAACCTGTTAATTCGTAATTAAATGTAATCAGTTATATTTAATATCAACAAGATGAATGTGTCATAGTGGTAATAGTGAGGGTACACAAACCAAGAGGTCATGGGTTCGATCCTCACTAGATAACAATTTAACACATTTTATACATTTTTGGAATAACCAAAAATAAGGAGATTATACTCCTTATTTCGGTTATATGGGCCGAAATTAGGGAAGATTATATCTTCTTAATTGACTCCCATATTTCGGTTACCATAAGAAGGAAAGGGAGATCATTTTATTCTACCCTAATTCTTTTTAACCTAGCCTCCTCTCTCATCAGAAAAGACACAAAAACAACATAATTTTACAGAAAATTTTAGATCGATTCTAGCATAATCAGAAGGGCATATCTCATATCGTCTTGGGTGCAACTGATGGGCGAATATCTACTTTGATATTGTTCTTAGGCCATAATTTCTAGGACCGAAGGTTATTTCTGAATCCTTTATTTTGTTTATGTATTTTATTTATGACCAGTGATCGTCTTAATTAAATTCGTTATAATCCTTCATTTTAAGGGAAGTATACAGATTATTTCCCACAGAACCTCCTCAAATTTGCTTTGAAGTGTCATCCAACTTATACCCCAAAGAAGCTCACGAGTTGCCTCATTCTTACTTGATTTTCACCAAGTCCATCCCATCATTCAAAGAACTTTATCGTGACAAGAAACCATTCCTTAGGCATGAAAATTTGAAATATGTGTCTTGTGCACACTCGGTCCTTGCTTGTACTTGCTATGTGGGTGATTCATTGTACGATCAAGCCTCTTGTTTGTGGGCTAATGTGTATGACAAGTTACTAAAGGCGCTAAGTTGTTCCGCTATTGACTGTTGAAGAAGAATGATCTTGAAAAGCCATCGAGCAAACATAGAAAACAAAAAGCGCTTTACATGAGGCAACCCGTACTCCTTTTACATTTCTTTATTTCCCTTTGCATTTGTAGTACTCTCCTCCACATTGAGGACAATGTGTAAACTAAGTGTAGGGAAGGAGATTGGTTGTAAAATATGTAAGCTTTATTTCATGTTTTGATGCATTACTAATTTTAAAAAAAAAAAAATTAAAAATTCCGGCTAGGTGAAAACCCACAAGGAGGGACACCTAGGCAAGATTGGAAAAGGTGGCCGAGGACGGAATGAAAACTCGAAAGGGCATTCCAGGCAAAATGAAGAAAAGAGTGCGAGCCACCAGTGAGAGGTAAGGAAAAAGTTAAGGTGAAAACACGAAAAGGCACCTTAGGCAAAATGAGTGATTGATAGGAGGATTTCATGTCTTGGAAGGAGGCTAGTTCTAGAATTTAATTTCTTTTTGAGTCACAAAAATGTATCCAAAATTGGCGGTTTCTTCTTGGGTTGCTAAGTTATGAATGTTGTGGTGTTGTCCAACTTAGTAACCATGGCTTGCATTTGTATAGAGTGATAAGTGGGTGTTATAAGTAGTGATGAGTTGTGATTGATAGGAGGATTTTGATGGGTCATTTTGCTATTGTCTTGGGATAAGGCAAGAGTGACTGTTTAGGTATTTTTTACCAAGTTGATTGATTAGGGTTAATGCGGT
This sequence comes from Silene latifolia, assembly GCF_048544455.1. NCBI lineage: Eukaryota > Viridiplantae > Streptophyta > Magnoliopsida > Caryophyllales > Caryophyllaceae > Silene > Silene latifolia. Next base: position 47,886,761 of record NC_133535.1, on the reverse strand, counting down.
CTTACTCGTTGATTGATTGTATGATCGTTCATATGTTAATAAGTTAGTAGAGAAATAAAGCACGCAATGTAAATTGACACGTGAGATTTGGTGACGCGAAAAACCCAATGTGGGAACAACCGCGGGAGGGACGGTACCCTACCAAATATTGCACTATGCTTGAATAGGAGGATGATTACAATAGTGACGTAAAGCTAATCCTGCTGGCCCTAGGCGTCTGGCCTGCAAGATCTTGGATGGATATATATTTGAGTATAATTTGCCAATGCCGTGGTGCTGATGTGCTCTTGAATGTGAATGTGTGAATGTATGAATGTATGAATGTATGAATGTCCTTCTTGATTTGCTTCCTTGGCTATTTATAGGGTGAGAACCCTAGATATGTCCTACTTTGATTATGGAAAGGGAATATAATTTCCATAAGAACTCTTTCCATACTCGGCTGCTTTCATCAATTCTCCCTGATCTCCCTAACTTCTCCCTAACTCCTTTTTCCTTAATCCGGACGCCTTCTTATGATGGACTCTTGATCTTCCTTCAGCCCGTTTTCCCTTTCTCCCAATTTCGGGCTTCCTTCCTCTTTATCACTCCTCCCCTTTTGCCTTTTATTTATTCAAGTGGGCCTTCTTTATTGCGCTATTTTTAGCCCAAACAGTTTGCCCCAAATTTCTTGTGAAGTACGCTTTAAGGTGTCGAGCAATGAATTTACGTAACCGAATGCTAAAAACTCTAAGCCGTCTTTTACACTCCTTCCCATGCAATTCATCATGTCAGCCGCCCTATTCCTCTTTTCTCGCACCCTACTCCCTCTCTCCTCTTTATAACTCCAACCTCCACCTTCCACTTTTATTAATCCCAAATCATTTCAAAAATATTCTTCTCTCTTAAACCCTCAACCTTCCTTCTTCTTTATTTTTTGCCGGCTTCACTATTCCTCTTCCTCCATCTCTTTCACCAGGTATTTCTCCCTCTTTCCTTCTTTTAATTTTCATTTTCTCTCTCCACCATGGGTAAAACTCGACAATCTTCATCAACCTCCACACCCTCTGACCGTAATCTTGACCCAATCTTTCCTTCTCGGGGACTTTTTAAGCATCCCCACGACTGTGACTCCGTCTTGACTCCGGCCGACATTCCCACGATCAAGAATCTGCTTAGTCTTGGTGACGGGGTGGACATCGCCATCCCTGAACCGGGACAGAAAGCTGACGCCCTCCGTCCAGGGTGGGTTAGTTTTTATTTGTACCCATTCAGATACGACCTCCGTTTCCCTTTTCCTAAGCTCATCCAAGACTTCATTTTTACCAACAACTTCGCCATGGCACAAATTTCTGCTGCCATTTGGAGGGTTCTTTTCTATTCTCTGGCCGCCGGTCAGAATACTGGTAAACCTGTCACCCTGGGCGATCTTGCCCATATGTACAACATCAGATCCCTGGGTAGGGGTCAATTCTCATTCCGGGGCCGTGGAGAGGCTCCCTTCAAACACGTGTCCAAATCCCGTAATGAGAAATGGTTTGAGGACTTCTTCTTTGTGAGGAAGGACTCCATCCACCTCTGCGATTACATCTTCGAGAAATGGGTTCTAACCGAGTAAGTAGCCTTCTGTCACCTGATTTATTTTATCTCGCCGCTTACTAGCTTACTTCATCGTCTTCGTGCAGGCCCCCGTGACTCGACCCGCATTGGTGCCAAGATCCCACTGCGCAAAGAACCGTTTCAAAGATCATCTCGAATACGAGAAAAGTTCTCAGACCTGCTCCCTGGTTTTTCACCTGCTTCCTCCTCCAATCCTCCTCAGTCGGCTCACAGTATGTCTTCTGGTAAGACTTCTACAACCGCTTTAATTTGCACGCAGTTCCTCCTGATACTTTAAGTATCCTGTCGTCTGAGACTACACCTGCTTGCAGGTTCAAAAGTTGATCCTTTAGAAATCATCCTCCAAAGTGCTAAAAGGAAGAGACCTTCTGCCAGCCCTGATGTGGCCTCTGTCTCCAAGAGGAGTGCTCCTGCTGCTTCCTTCCAGACTCCTCCTACGTTTTCTAGTTCTACTGCACGCGAGCCCTTGGAGGTTGACCCGTTGTCTCGTCATCCGCATACTCCTCCCGCCAGTCCTCGTGCTTCATCCAGTGGAGGTATTACTGCTCATTTCCCAGAGGGCTTTGGGAATGTGGACAAGGTACCTTACTGGCCGGAGATCGACCAGATGCTCTTCCCTCCACTGAAGGAGACGTTTTCGGAGTTCTCCCTAGAGGAGATGGCTGAGAATGACGTGCACAATGCCTTCATGGTAAATACTCTTCATTTTCTACCTGTCTGTTTGCTTTTACTTAGTTTCCTCTTGCTGACTTCTGACTTTCTTGCTCCAGACCCTCCAGTCTGCACTCTATAATAGGAAGATGATCAACATAGTGCAGACCACCAGCCATGCTACCAACGTCAAGAACCGGGAGTGAAGGGGACTATTGATTTGATTTGGCGCAAGTGGGTTGATCTCGAAGGAGCGTGTGGTGGAGTCAAGACCGAGCTTCTTGTCACCAAGAAGAAGTGAAGGAGGGGCGATCGGTGGCTCGTACTCAAACGGTGTGCGGCACTTTCTCGACTCCCTCAGCGCTCGATGAGAAGATCGCGAGTGATCTCCCGGCCACCAACGTCGTTGCCTATGCTACCTGGCGGGAAAAATCGGCGGGATGCGTCGCCCTTGAGGAGGCTCCCCCCAAACAAGCTATAGAAGAAGAGGAGAAGCGGTGGAGATATTCTACCCCACCCAACCCGATCCGGTGCGATGCGAAGTTGGGAGGTGAATTCTCTCCGCATTGGCCGAGCAGTCTTGGGGGTAACGCTAGAATGTCCCAGAATGCTGCTAATGGAGCTCAGGAAGCTATGGCGGCTGAGGATGTGCAGGCTGGTGCGGTATCTGAAATGGGAGGTCAGCAGGCAGAGGAGATGCCAGAGGTAGAGGTCATAAATGTGACCGATAATTAAGTATTTTTATGTTTTGATGAACTTTTTGGCAGTCTGGCCCAGAGGTGGCAGACTTGTAAGTTTTAAAACTCTTTTTGTGGTTGCTTCGCCAAGGTGGCGGTTAAACTTTGGGCCGTACTTTGGCCAAGTTTTGAAATGCCCCTTGTCATAGTTTGGCAAGGTTTTAGCTTACATATCGTGTGCTTGTTATTTATTTTCCCTATTTTTAGGAAGTTTGCCGTGTCACCGCTTGCGGATTTAGGGCGAGTCTGTCAACTGAAAAGGCCGACATTCGACTCGACTAAGCTGCCGTGTCACTGATGGTGATTTAGGCATATCCGCAATGTAAGGAGGAGTGGCCGTGTCAACCTAGGAGGTCGATTTAAACCGGCCCGGTCGGCTGAAAAGGCCGATCCGGACTAAGCTAGCCGTGTCACCGGATGGTGATTTAGGCGTATCCGTGATTTTGGACTACTTAACCTTGTTCATGACGCAAGGTGTGTTCATCACGCTTAAAGCCAGCAGGGGCGTAATTTAGGCAAGTTTATCGTCGTTCTAGGACCAATGGGACGCTGCAGGATTCTGGCAGCGTAGATATCCCTACATTCCATGTTCGTGTGCATGCATGCCGGGGCCCTGATTAATTGCGATTAGTGCGAGCTATGTCCAGGGTGTGGTATCAGGGGTAGCTGGATAAACGTATTTAGCTGTCAACCAGACTCCCTTTTGTATGTTCCACAGTCCGCCTGGTGAGGGTGCTCCTTGTGGAGAAAATAGGTTAGGCATGTTGGAGTGCCGTGTGCCTTATCACCCCACGTTGACAGTTGACAGGCCTGCTAGACATCCTTTCAAAGTACCATAGACACTAGGATTCAAAGTGATGTACTTAGAGTAGCCTGAAAATAAGAAAATCTATTAAAATGATGTGAAGTACTTGTCGCCATCTCATGGGGTACCAGAGCAATTGTGGTCCCAGGACACTGCCAGACCACACCATCTAATAGTAGTTTAAAGTTTTGAAAGAGCTAGAGACACCAGAAATAAAAGTGAAATTGGCAGTATGCCTACTACCGGATTTTTATTTTAACTTTAAAAGTGATTTGGCTTTTCATAGTACATCATTCTGAAAGCTAAAGTCTACTTATTATAAAAAGTAATATCTCTTCAGGTGAAGTATGTTCCATGGGCGTTGTATGATTTGACCGTCCATAGTCATCAGTCTGTATGCACCATGGCCAACAACTCCTTCTACCTGGTATGGTCCTTCCCATTTGTAGGCGAATTTGTCTGCTTTTCGATTCTTGGTGTTTTGGAACACTTCTCGGAGAACCAGGTCTCCTACCTCCAAGAGCCTGACTTTCACATTCTTGTTATAACTCCTGGCCACTGACTGTTTGTAGGCAGCCAGGCGGATTTTTGCGCTTGCTCGCAGCTCGTCAATTGTGTCCAGGCTTTTGATCATCTCTGTATTGTTTAGTTCCCCTGTCATATTTTTATACCTGTGAGTGGGAACTAGAACTTCTGACGGAATGACTGCTTCTGCGCCAAACACCAGGCTGAAGGGTGTTTGACCAGTTGCTATCTTTGGTGTCGTTCTATCTGACCATAACACTAGTGGCAATTCATCTGCCCACTTTTCTCCTAACTCCTGTAACCTCCTTCTCAGATTGTCCATGATGATTTTGTTCTTTGGATTGACTTGCCCGTTGGACTTTGGAGTCCTAGGTGCGACTTTTTAAGGTGATGTTCCACACCGGCACAAGTATCCTTCGCTATCGTTGGAGATGAATTGTGAACCATTGTCACATATGATTTCCGATGGGATACCAAAACCCGCAAATGATGTTTCGTTTTATAAACGAAATGACGCGTTTATCTTTTACTTCGTGAATGCTTCGCCTCTATCCACTTGGAGAAGTAATCTGTCATTGCCGCATCCGGTTCTGTTTCCTGTGGCCCGTGGCAGAGGTCCTACTATGTCCATGCCCCATGCCATGAATGGCCAGGGAGAAATGATAGGGTGCAAAGGTTCTGCTGGCTGATGGATCATCGGTGCTGAGCGCTGGCAGGCGTCACATTTGCGTGCGTACTCTGCTGCATCTGCCTTCATCGTAGGCCAATAGCATCCCTGTCTGAGGGCTTTATTTGCCAGACTCCTGCCCCCTGCATGATTTCCACATTCGCCACTGTGGAGAGCATGTAACACAGTCTGTGCTTCTTTCTTGTCCAGACACCGTAAGTAGGGGTCTGCTAGTGACTTTCTGAATAATATATCATCAATGAGTATAAACCTGGAAGCCCTTACTCTGAAAGCTCTCACTTCTTTCTTGTCGTCCGGCAGCTTGTTATGACGCAGCCGGTCTAGGTAAGGTGTACGCCAATCCAGTCATCGCCGCTCGGATGTTTGATCGGTGATTTGTGAGCTCTCATCTTCCTCTCAGAATCGCCGGGTTCCTTCTCCATTCTGTGGATCCTCCAGTTCTTCTTTGTCTACTTTATCTGCCTTTTGGATAGAAGACTCCAGCATGTGTGCTATTGGAATGCTGGATAGCTCTGTTGGTTTAAATGTTGCTCCCAGTGTTGCCAAGGCGTCTGCTTCCACATTCGGATCTCTGGGGACCTGCTTAAGCTTGCAAGTTGCGAATTTTTGCTTTAATTCCTTCGCTATTTTCAAGTATGCAATCATCTTTGAGTCTCTGGCTATGAACTCGTCGTTTACGTGGTTGACTATTAGCAAGGAGTCACTGGATATGTGCAGGTGCCTGACCCCTAACTCCAAAGCTAGCTTCATTCCTAATATCAAGGCCTCGTATTCTGTTTCATTGTTGGTTGCCTTGAATTCACATCTTACTGCTTGCGCTATCAGGTCTCTCTGTGGTGATCGCAGGATTAATCCCACGCCTGCTCTCCTTTGGTTGGAGGCTCCGTCAATATGCATCTGCCAGACTTCTGTCTCCTTGCTTCCTTCTAAGGTGTGGATCTCCGTATCTGCCAGATTCTGGATGGCTGGGCTGAAGGTTGACACGAAGTCGGCCAGTGCTTGCGATTTGATTGCTGTTCTGGGGTTATACTGGATATCGTACCCACTGAGGTGTACGAACCATTTTGACATTCTTCCTGATAGTTCAGGCTTCCTCATGATAGATTTTAACGGGTAGTTGGTCACGACATGTATGATGTGGGACTCAAAATAGGGGCGCAGTTTGCGAGATGCTATTACCAATGCTAGTACTAATTTTTCAAGGGATGTGTACCTGGTCTCTCCCGCAGCGAGAGACTTTCGACGCAAAGATATCGTTTCTCGCTCTTTTTCCCGCTCTCGACCAGGACGAAAGCACTCTCTGCCACCCCCGTGACGGCCGAGGTATAGGAATAGTGGTTCCCCCGGCTTTGGCTTCAACAGCGGCGGCGGGCTGGCCGAGGTAGTCTTGACTCTCTAAAGGCTTGCTCGTGCTCGAGGTCCATTCAAACTTCCGGCTTTTCCTTAGTATGTCGTAAAAACGGCCTGAATTTGTCGAAGATCTTGAAATGAACTGTTCGGGCCGCTACCTTTCCAGCTAGTCTTTGAACATCCTTAGGCTTTTCAGGTGATTCTAGTTGTAAGACGACTTTTGATCGCTCGATGCTGGCTTCTATCCCTCTTTGAGTTACAATATAGCCTAAGAATTTGCCGGAAGATACTCCGAAGGTGCATTTAGATGGATTTAGCTTCATTTTGTATTCTCGAGGGTCTTTGAATGTTTTCGCCGGATGCCGCATATGATCTTTGGCCTTTTCTGATTTCACCACCATGTCATCAATATACACCTCTATTGTTCTTCCTATCTGTTCTTTGAACATTCGGTTAACCAGCCTTTGATATATGGAGCTTGCGTTCTTTAGGCCGAATGGCATGACGTTGTAGCAATATATTCGGACATGAATGCCGTCTTCTCTTGATCTGCAGGATCCATCTTAATCTGATTGTACCCACTCCATGCATCCAGGAATGTCAGCATCTCGTGTCCTGCTGTTGCGTCCACCATTGCATCAATATGAGGCAGCGGGAATGGATCTTTAGGGCATGCTTTGTTGAGGTCGGTGAAGTCCACACATACTCTCCACTTTCCATTCTTCTTGGGCACTACCACTACGTTAGACACTGACCATTACGGATATTTTACTTCTCTTATCTTCTTGTTTGCCGCGCCAGTGCTATCTACCTCTTGGTTGATCACCTTGTTTCTTTCAGCTGCAAACTTTCTTCTTCTCTGCTGGATGGATTTACACTTTGGGTCCACACTAAGCTTATGCGTTATGATGGATGGATCTATTCCTATCATGTCATCATGTGACCACGCAAAACAATCCATGTTGTCTTGTAAGAACTTGACTAGTTGCTGTCTTAAGCTTCCTGTGCATCCTGCTCCAATGAGCACGGTTCTTTCTTGGTGCAGCTTATCCAGGTTGATTTGATCCAGCTCTTCTGCTGGGGGTTCGATGTATTCGTCCTGGATAGGCTGCTTCTGTAATTGCTATGCGGGAGGGCTGACAGTGCACTTAAGTGCCTTCTTATAGCAGCCTCTAGCTTCCTCCTGATCTCCTCTTATTGTTTCTACTCCCCATGATGTGGGGAACTTTATGCACTGGTGGTATGTTAAGGGGACTGCTTTCATCTGGTGCAACCATGGTCTTCCCAAGATGACGTTGTAGGTGGAGGGGCCGTCTATAACCAGGTACCTGACTTGCTTGTTGACTCCTCCCACATAGGTTGGGATGACTATCTAGCCTAGTGAGCTGGCTGTTTCTCCACTGAAGCCTACTAGCGGAATAGTCTTCTTCTGCAAATCCTTCTCGCTGAATCCCATGTTTTCTATAGTTTTCAGCATGATTAGGATGACCGAGCTTCCTGTATCCACCAAGACCTTCCTGACTGTGCAATTGGCCATCGATAAGGTGATAATAAGTGCGCCGTGATGTTCTCGCTCGTCGTATGTATCTCCTTCATCAAAGCCGATCGTTTGGTAGGTCAGTCCTTTGTGAGAAATTCTACAAGATTTGGCTGGCCTGTCTCCTTTGATCTCGGTGGCACGTCTTTTAGCTGCTGAGTATGTCAGACCACTTAAGTCTGAGCCGCCTGTTATCACGTTTATGATTTGGTGCATGTGGGTGGATCTGTAGGCTTGGCGGAGCCTACCTTATCTTGCTGCTTGCCCCCACGTAGTAATAGGTGGCTAAGCTTTCCTTGTTCGTACAGGCGCTTGATCTCTCTTCGTAATGTGTAGCAATCCTCAGTGTTGTGCCCAATATCATGGTGGAACTCACACTTCTTCTTGCTATCCTTTCTCCATGCTTGCTCTCCTACTGGTGGGTTGGGCCACCTGACTCCATCTCCCATCTCCCTGAGTGCCTTCAAGATTCCCCCGATACCTGTAGTGAATCCATACTCTACCAGAGTGGGGAGTAGCCGATTTTCCTCGATCCTGTTGACTGCCCTTCCATATGGTCTGTACCTCTCATCCTTCTTGCTGGTGGTTTGCTTTCTTCCCGATTTCTCCACGGCTGAGGTACTAGAAATACTTGGCGTGCTTAGTAAGCTGGCTCTGGATAGGATATCTTCTTCCAATCGATTGCGGGGTGCCTTTTCGCTTTTTTCCCGCATCGCTTGGCTGGCGGGGATGCATAGTTAGCTGCTCGTATAGGTCGGAGTCGTGGTGGAGGCCTCTTCTGAAGGCTTCTACTGCTGTTGAGACATCGCACTCTCGTACTGCTACCTTCTCATTGTTGAACCTAGTGTTGTATTCTCCAATGCTTTCTCCTGCCCCTTGGACAATTCTGTACAGATCTCCTGCGTGTTTTTGTGGTTTTCTGCTGCTTGCGAACTGTTGAGTAAATGCGTTCACCAATTAAGCAAATGTAGATATCGACCTGTTGGGCAGGCTAACAAACCATCGAAGTGCCGGTCCTGTTAGGGTGGACCCAAACCCTTTGCACATGTAAGCCTCCTTGACTTGCCCTATAGCTGTTACTGTCATCATTTTCTGCTTGTACTGGCTTATATGATCAAAGGGATCTGTTGTGCCGTCGAAGAGAGGCATATTTGGATTTGTAAATCCCTTTGGCATAGCTGTGATGGATATGGTGTCCACGAACGGTGAGTCGGCATAGCTGTCTAATGCCGCTTTCTCGAGTGGGGGTGGCAATCCTGGGACCCTACTCAGTATTTCTTTTAACTCCAATCTGCGATTCGTTATCTTTGCTGAATGCGGGGTCCGCCATTTTTCTTTGGTTCAAGGTATTGCCTCCTGATCCGAGCTCTTGAAGGTTCTGATGTGTTCCAGCTGCTAGAGGAGTTGTTGTAATGATTGTCCTCTGTTGCCAGTCCATTCATTGATTTGACTCCAGGTGTCTGATCGATTGTGGCGGGGCTACTGACGGGGATGCCACCTGCTCGTGCTTCCATACAGCTAGCTGTGGGCCAGTTATCTGGCGTGAGGTATCCCAGCCCTTATGGGGTTATTCTTCCATCTGATGGTATTGTGGACAGATCCAACCTGGTTACCAGTTCAGTTGGTATCTGTCGAAGTGGATTCCTGCTACCTAATGCCCCCTGTGTCAGATCTACTAGTGGAGACCTTCCCGCGTCTGCCCTGCTCGCTGAGGTGGCAGACTGCTGTTTCAGGATGTCTATCTGTGCCCAGAGCTCCCTATCCCTTTTTCTCGCTTCAGCTTCAGCTTTCCTTTGGTCTTTTCTCATGTTTTCCATAGCTTTCTGAAGATTTTCTACGCCAGTGAGTAAGATTTGTGTGGAATAGGTGGCGGAGTGAGGCCTGAACTTGCTGTTCCCTTATCCGATCTAGCTTGGGCCGCGACAGCAGGAGTCCTAGGAGGTAAAGAGGTTTTTGTTGTCGGTATGATTCTTGGGGTGTGTCCGGGAGCCTGTGTAGCCACTGTTAATGTTGGATTTTGAGTAGAGGGCGGTGGCAGCGATGGTTGTCTGATCCCTGACACGGCTTCCGATGCTTGCTTATCCATTGTGTATCTAGAGTATCAACGATTGACGACCACAATGCCCCACGATGGGTGCCAAACTGTTTAGGTATTTTTTACCAAGTTGATTGATTAGGTTAATGCGGTCTTACTCGTTGGTTGATTGTATGATCGTTCGTATGTTAATAAGTTAGTAGAGAAATAAAGCACGCAATGTAAATTGACATGTGAGATTTGGTGACGCGGAAAACCCAATGTGGGAACAACCGCGGGAGGGACGGTACCCTGCCAAATATTGCACTATGCTTGAATAGGAGGATGATTACAATAGTGACGTAAAACTAATCCTGCTGGCCCTAGGCGTCAGGCCTGCAAGATCTTGGATGGATATATATTAGAGTATAATTTGCCAATGCCGTGGTGCTGATGTGCTCTTGAATGTGAATGTGTGAATGTATGAATGTATGAATGTCCTTCTTGATTTGCTTCCTTGGCTATTTATAGGGTGAGAACCCTAGATATGTCCTACTTTGATTATGGAAAGGGAATATAATTTCCATAAGAACTCTTTCCATACTCGGCTGCTTTCATCAATTCTCCCTGATCTCCCTAACTTCTCCCTAACTCCTTTTTCCTTAATCCGGACGCCTTCTTATGACAGGCTCTTGATCTTCCTTCAGCCCGTTTCCTCTTTCTCCCAATTTCAGGCTTCCTTCCTCTTTATCACTCCTCCCCTTTTGCCTTTTATTTATTCAAGTGGGCCTTCTTTATTGCGCTATTTTTAGCCCAAACAGTGACCATTACTACTTCTTTGGTGATATAAGAAGGGTGAAGTTGCGTGATGAGTAGGAGTTGGAGTTGTGTCGTATCTTGTGTGAGGGATGGTATAAGGAGGGTGAGTGAGAGAAGAGTTTGTGTCAACTTTGAGTCTAGATTTTCTCTTTAATTGGTGGTTGTGCAAGAGGGAGATATAAGAAGGAAGAGGTAAGGGAAGAGTGATCATTTACACCCTTGCTCACTTGTAGACTTACTCAATTGCTTGTCTTGTGTTTTGCTCGGGACGAGCAAAAGTTTAAGTGTAGGGGGTATTTGATAGAGTCAAATAGTTTCGGCCTAATTAGGTAATTTTAGTTGAATAAACTTGTCACAAAGCCGGTTTTGAGTGTTAATCGTTGTATTTTCCGGTGAATCCACTTTGGTTGTAATTTGGATCATTTGAACTTGTTGTTGGTATTTACATCTCAAGGTAATTCAAGTACTTCATATTGGTAAGTTGAGATGAATGGATCATTTTGTACAAACCGATTCACAAGTCAAACCCGAGCCACGGTCAACCAAGGTAAAGAAGGAGAGTAAAAGGTAAGCCAAGGGAATAAGTTCAAAGTCAAGAAAAGTAAGCTAATGGAAGATTTGATGCCTTGGCATAGATAAACAAGAGCCAAAATGAAGAATTGAAAACTCGGTTTCACAAGGGTTGACTTCAAATGGATATATCTCGAGTTCTAGAGCTTGTATCGACGCAAGGCTAATTGGAGATGAAAGCTTGTGATCGTATCTTTCCACCGGTAGGTCACACGCTTCGTTTGTCCAAGAAACGAGGGAGATATGGCCTTCGAAAGATGCTGCTGTCATTCTGAAGCGCAGCCTGCGCAAATACGCGCAGCCTGCGCTCTACTCTGAATATCGCAACTGTAGTTCTGTGTTTTTAGCTTTCTTGAGGGACTTAACCTAGATTCTCGTGCCTCCCTATATATATCTAGAATTTTGACATCTAAAAACACTCCTACTCTCATCTTAAAATCTATGTTTAATCTTAAGCTTGTAATAATTAAGACAAGAACTCTCTCTAATTTTATGTTAATCTTTCTTCAAGTTTTGGGTTGTAACAAGATTATGTAAGGCTAAATCCTTCTTTACTTGGTGTAATTTCATTCAAAGTTCCAACCTTTGGTATTGTAAGACCCTCTAATCTCTCTTAATTTATCTAATATTCTTTCCCTGTGCTTAATTTCTTATGTTAAGTAATTGAATGTTTTGTTTGATCACACTTGCATATTGCTTACTTGACTAGTGCAAATCCTAGAGAAATGGTTTAATCTATTTAGGATTGTTTGAAGCAAGTTTGTTGTATGTTGACGTGGTTTAAAAGATTCATATAATAAATAGGAAAGTTTATGTCTTTTTCTCATTTGTATGGTTTAATCTCTTGAGGAAGTGATCCTAACTCCATCTTTTGGTTAAAATCTTAATGCTCATGCTTAGTCTCTTTTCATGGTTTAATGACTTGTTGTCTAAGTTTGAAGGGTATATGTAGATGGTTTAATTTACAGGTATCAACATCTTGAGATGGTAGTATTGGGTAGATAATTTTGAGAGAGTAAAAAGGGTCAAGCTTTACTAATTATTGGTTACTAAGAAGGAGTTACACCAAGTTCTCTTTATTATTGAATTTTCTTGCACACCAAGTGCTTTTTGTAGTGTCTTGTTAGAAAAGATTACAACTTTCTTTTACATTCATGTTACCCATCAACTCAAACTCCCTTTTTTTTTTATCTATGTTCATCAATTGTTTGTCATTGTTATTAACCTTTGTGTGCTTATAAACTTGACATTAGAGTCTTAATTAGTAGTAGAGTCTTACTTAGTATTCAATAGTTTAGAATTCCAGTTTTTAGTTTAAAAGTCCTTCTCTTGGGATCGACCCTTACTTGCACTATATTACTTTATCCATTAGATTAATCTAGAGTACAGTTTGATTTATAAATTGTTAATTTGGTTATTAACTCGAGTAATAAGGACAACCGGTATTTTTAATATCAAATTTTGGCGCCATTGCCGGAGAAGGCAACATAACTAAAGCTTGTTTTTAAACTATTGGTCTTTAATGAGTTTAGTTAGTCTTTGTAAATATTAGGACTCATTTATTTGCCATAAATTATTACTTGTTTGATTAACTGGCTAAGATCTCTTTTGCACAAGATGAGGGCGAATTGTTTTGCAATTACTTTGATAGACTTGAGCAATATGTCTTGCAATGCAATTATTCTTATGATTCATGGGAGCTTGGCCGTATGGTTTATTATGGTTTGAATGAGGAGTATGTGTCTCGTGTGCATAACTTGAGTAATGGAAGATTCTTTGAATGAAGTTGTGAGGATAAATGGGACTTAGCCAATCTTACTAGGAAATGGGAGTTCCAAAACTCTTGTCAAACCCAATACCAACAAAGTGAGACAATGCCCACCAATGATACATCGTCAATGAGCATCCAAGAAATGTGTCAATCTCTCCTCAAGGGTCAAAGTGAAATGAATCAAGAGTTAGATATGGATATAGAACTACACAAATCGATAATGGACATCTTTAATAATCAAATGATTCAAATTCGTGGTGATATTGATGGAAATAAGATGGATGAAGAGGTTCTTCACACTTTAGACAATGAGTGTTTTGATAATGGTTTCTTTGATAAAGAGAATGATTGTGAGGTTGAAGACCCTCCTCCCCTTAAATTTGATACGAGATACTCTTATAAAGAGTATTTTTTTTGGAATGATGAGAAGGATCCTTCTGTTTTCACCACACTTCCATGCCACTCCCCCGTTGTAGTATCTACCAACACTTTGTGCACTTATGATTATGGTTCCTCGAGTAATAGTCATGTGGGTGAGGACGAATCCTCGGTACTTAGTGGCCTTGATAATGAGTCATTGGGTCAAATTGTTGAAAAAGATGAACATGAGGGAAGTAAGGTTGAGGAAGAGGTTGTTTGTGCCTTTGACACCTCTTATTTTGATGATTTATTTGATGAGGAAGGTGATATGTGTGACTTGAAACCTTCTTTGGCCTAGTCATCCATTGAGATCCCTATTCACACTCCTTGTACCGAAGTTGATGCCTCACACCTTGGAAACAACTCTTTGGTTCGTAGTAACTCTTGCTCGGAATTGGCCATTAAAGAATCGGCGGGTGAGGTGTTTGAGAAGAATGACCAAGGAACAATGACTTTTGAGGTGATTGGGATAGAAAAAAAAAAGGTTGAGGCTCTTGCAGACGTGATTTGTGGACCTCCAAATCCTAGGAAACTTGTAAGTGTGGGGGTAAAGGAAGATGCTAAAGAAGAAATGGAAAATGAGTTTGTAGAGGTGTACCCCTTTAAGGAGGACCCTCCTCAAATTTGCTTTGAAGTGTCATCCAACTTACACCCCAATGAAGCTCACGAGTCGCCTCATTCTTACTTAATTTTCACCAAGTCCATCCCATCATTCAAAGAACTTTATCGTGGCAAGAAACCATTCCTTAGGCATGAAAAATTGAAATATGTGTCTTGTGCACACTCGGTCCTAGCTTGTACTATCTATGTGGGTGATTCATGCTATGATCATGCCTCTTGTTTGTGGGCTATTGTGTATGACAAGTTACTAAAGGCGCTAAGTTGTTCCGCTATTGACTCTTGAAGAAGAATGATCTTGAAAAGTCGTCGAGCAAACGTCGAAAACCAAAAGCGCTTTACGGGAGGCAACCCGTACTCCTTTTACATTTCTTTATTTCTCTTTGCATTTGTAGTATTCTCTTCCACATTGAGGACAATGTGTAAACTAAGTGTGGGGGAGGAGATTGGTTGTAAAATACGTAAGCTTTATTTCATGTTTTGAAGAATTATTAATTTTAAAAAAAATAAAAAATTGAAAACTTCGTCTAGGTGAAAACCCCCAAGGGTGGGCACCTAGGCAAGATTGGAAAAGGTGGCCGAGGACGAAATGAAAACCCGAAAGGGTATTCCGGGCAAAACGAAGAATAGAGTGCGAGCCATCAATGAGAGGTAAGGAAAAAGTAAAGGTGAAAACCCGAAAGGGCACCTTAGGCAAAATGAGTGATAAGAAGGGAGCAATAAGGAGGGTCTTGGAAGGAGGCTAGTTCTAGAATTTAATTTCTTTTTGAGTCACAAAAATGTATCCAAAATTGGTGGTTTATTCTTGGGTTGCTAAGTTGTGAATGTTGTGGTGTTATCCAACTTAATAACTATAGCTTGCATTTGTATGGATTGATAAGAAGGTGTTATAAGTATTGATGAGTTGTGATTGATAGGAGGATTTTGATGGGTCACTTTGCTATTGCCTTGGGATAAGGTAAGAGTAACCATTACTACTTCTTTGGTAATATAAGAAGGGTGAAATTGCGTGATGAGTCGGAGTTGGAGTTGTGTCGTGTCTTGTGTGAGGGATGGTATAAGGAGGGTGAGTGAGAGAAGAGTTTGTGTCAAGTTTGAGTCTAGATTTTCTCTTTAATTGGTGGTTGTTCAAGAGGGAGATATAAGAAGGAAGAGGTAAGGGAAGAGAGATCATTTACACCCTTGCTCACTTGTAGACTTGCTCAATTGCTTGTCTTGTGTTTTGCTCGGGACGAGCAAAAGTTTAAGTGTGGGGGTATTTGATAGAGTCAAATTGTGTCCGCCTAATTAGGTAATTTTAGTTGAATAAACTTGTCACAAAGCCGGTTTTGAGTGTTAATCGTTGTATTTTCCAGTGAATCCACTTTGGTTTTAATTCGGATCATTTGAACTTGTTGGTATTTACATCTCAAGGTAATTCAAGTACTTCATATTGGTAAGTTGAGATGAATTGGATCATTTTGTACAAGCCGACTCACAAGTCAAACCCGAGCCACGGTCAACCAAACTGAAGAAGGAGAGCAAAAGGTAAGCCAAGGGAATAAGTTCAAAGTCAAGAAAAGTAAGCCAATGGAAGATTTGATGCCTTGGCATAGACAAACAAGAGCCAAAATGAATAATTGAAAACTCGGTTTCACAAGGGACAACTTCAAATGAATATATATCGAGTTCTAGAGCTTGTATCGATGCAAGGCAAATTTGAGGTAAAAGCTTGTGATCTTAGTTTTCCACCGGTAGGCCACACGCCTCGTTTGTCCAAGAAACGTGGGGGATATGGCCTTCGAAAGATGACGCTGTCAGTCTGAAGTGCAGCCTGCGCAATTGTGCGCAGCCTGCGCTCTGCTCTGAATATCGCAACTCTAGTTTCGTGTTTTTTGCTTTCTTGAGGGACTTAACCTAGATTCTTGTGCGTCCCTATATATATCTAGAATTTTGAGATCTAAAAACACTCCTACTCTCATCTAATAATCTATGTTTAATCTTAAGCTTGTAATAATTAAGACAAGAACTCTCTCTAATTTTATGTTAATCTTTCTTCAATTTTCTGGCTGTAACAAGATTATGTAAGCCTAAATCCTTCTTTACTTGGTGTAATTTCATTCAAAGTTATAACCTTTGGTATTGTAAGTGACACGTCTGTCGCGTACCTATCAAAAATAACCAACTGGCTCTAACTAATATAGCTAGGGAAGTCGGGTCGAATCCACAGAGAGGTAGGAATTTGTCGGCTAAGCTTAAGTTCGTCAAAGTAACTAAATTGGGGGTTTATAAAATGTGGTTTCTAAACTAAAGAGGACAAAGAGAAGAGAAATAAAAGGAAGGAGTTAAGCAGATAAAGGAGAAAACTAAGACAAACGGTTCACCATAATCATGCGGTCGAGTAATCTAGGTCCTAGGTCAATGCAAAGACGGTCTAAGGGGTAGCGAACGTCACCTTTCGGTCCTTAATTCACCCTAAAGTGTAAACAGTTTAACTTTCGCCCTCATTTGCAATACTCTATTGTTCGCCACTAGTCTCGCCTCTTCCAACCTTTCGGTCTAGGTCAAGGTTCACTAAGAATAAGGGTCTAATTGCGTCGACTCAATTAGGCAATTACAATTAATTGTAGCATTTAAACAACAAAGACGGTACCAGCATTAACCTAGTAAATCGATTACTCTCCCTTCAAATTATGGATCCCCTATAGTCTTAGCATAGGGAAATTAGCTACTCATAATCGTCGGATTAACAATTACAATAACCAAATAATTAAAACTAAGCATGATGATAAAACTATTAAGAAACCGATTGAACAATTATAAAACAAAGAGAAGAAGGATTTAAAAGCAGTAAATAAGATTAAGAAATAAACTAGATTGATAATACCGAATCCGAGTAGCAAAATGTAGAGAGTAAAATCCAAAGAATAGTCACAAAAGTGGCAGTGAAAAATGAACGAAGTGAAGAGAGAGTAACGTGATGTTCTCCCTCAGTCTTATACTAAAATTCCACTCTCAAAACCTAATCTATGGACTAATTACAAAAGCCCATAAATAATTAGGCGGAAATTAACAGTAGCACAGGAAACCGCTCGATCGAGCAGAAGTGATCCACTCGATCGAGCAAATTATCACCAAACCACTCGATCGAGTAAGTATGACCCACTCGATCGAGCACCACTTGCATGAACTCCTCGATCGACCCCTAAAACAGCTCGATCGATCAATCTTGAGTGTACAAAGCATTCGATCGAGCAGTTAACCACTCGATCGAGCTACACAGGCACGTTAGACCTTGAATCGCTTCCCAAACTCAGCTCACGCGTCTTCCAAGTGTTAGATTTCCAAGCTCCAGCTCCTTATTTTCCATGAATGCATACAATTGGGACAATTAAGGCTCGATTTAGCTCCTCTTCGGTCAATTCCTGCAAATTACAATAAACGGACCAAAGTAGAACATTCGGGGGCATTTGTAGCCAGATGCTACATAAAAAGCACAGAAATGCGTGTAAAAAATGAGGTGAAAACCTTATCTAAAAGACACGCATCAAATCTCCCCAAACCAAACTTTTGCTTGTCCCCAAGCAAATATGAATGCAACTAAGGATGAATAATGGAACGGGACCAACGCATCAGCTACAAATCATCCACTAGAACCAATTTAATGCGACAACATGACAAAATGGCAGTGAAAAGTGCAAACGAGTTAAATTAATGTTTCAAACTTACTGAACCGTCGACCTTGCAAGACTCAAAAGATATCGGACTCTCACGGGTCGCTCGTCACTCAAAATTAGGCACAAGGTGAGTATATATGTGAAAGATAGGAAGAAGTAAGACACTCACCTAACTCGACCTATAAGAACATGCATGCAGTTAACATGAATAAAGTCTCTACAACCGTACATATGCATTCCAACCATACTAATGACCAAGACACGTGCTGAGGACTTACATTTGGGTAAGTGAGGTAATGGGTAAGAAGGGGCTAAAATGAATTTGGATATGTGGGGTTAATAGCCAGGCTAGCAACAACGGATCCAAATATAAACTGCATCCCAACTTCGTACTCATGGCAGCAAAATGAAACGGTGCAAAATTATGCACTAAGCTCACAAACACCAAAGGTCGTCGACTCCCCATAAAATATAGATAAGGCATGGGAGTGTGAATCATTGTACAATTCTGATTCTTTTCATATGTAACTTTTCTTTCTTTTTTTTTTCTTTCTTTTCGCAATTTTTCGTTCTCTTTTTTTTTTTTTTTTTTTTTTTTTTTTTTCATTTCGACAATTTCCTTCTTCCTTTCTTTCCCTTCAATTCTTCCACCATCTTCGGAAATCAGATAATATAGCCATATTGCAATAAACATTCCAAGAACTACTCGTTACTAGCTCAGCTAGGGTAGGAAGTATTATAGAAAGTAGTTGATAGGACAAAAAGGGCAATTTGGCTATGTGAGGCTCGTGGGTAGAATGAAATAAGGGGGACTGCCTCTCCTAACACGTGTCACCATCCACAGACCGAATGCATACAGGTATTAAGAAGACTAGACTCATGCTTATGCAAATTGATGTTACATGTCTTAGAGAGAGTACTACTCACATCCTAAATGAAACTGGTCATGAATGTCACCAGTTTATAAAGCTCTAACCTCAGAATGTAATGTAGCTTGCCGACATAATGAATCAAGTCTATTCGTTCAGATAAGGGAGAAACAAAAACTCGTAGATTATGCACATAATCACGCCAACTAGATGTCAAGAGAATGCAGGGCTCAAGTAGGGGTTCAAAGTAGCGTCAATGTTCAAACGTTCCGACTCAAATTAAACATGAAATTTTTGAAATTTTTTTTGGATTTTATGAAACAAACAACGATGCATGCGGAAATAATAAATATGGAAGCGGAAATGCAAGAAAACATGCAGACACAGATATGGATGCATACCTCCCCAAACCAAACCGTACAATGCCCTCATTGTACTAAAAATAGGGAAAGAAATGCAAGCTGAAAGGAAAAGGAGAAGCGGAGTCGGAAAACTTACAAAACGTCGTAAGGAGGGGACCTCCCCAAACCGACCATGAACATGGGAGGTCGAAGAAGGTCAAGCAGTAGCTCCATAGACGTAAAACAGCAGCTGGGAGTCAAAACTACTCGATCGAGCACTTGGAACAGCTCGATCGAGTGAACCAGTGTATTGTAAGAGCTCGATCGAGTGAAGAACTACTCGATCGAGTAAGCACGGGTTTGGATCTGGTCGATCGAGGAGCATATCACTCGATCGAGTAACAATTTACATCGAGAAAGTGCTCGATCGAACACAAAATCATTCGATCGAGTACTTGACTGCGAAGACGCATTAAAAACAGGGAAAATACAAAGGAGGTTCATAAAACAGCGTCTAAAGTTCAACGTAAAGCTAAAGGAAAATAAATAGTTCAACAAAAGTACAAATAAAACAGTCCGGGCTGCCTCCCGGAGAGCGCTGGTTTAAGAGGTCCCGCACGACCTTTCTGGCATCAATTAACTGGCACGTCGAGCTCGTCGAAACGTAAGACTTCAACGCGATTGTCCGCTTCACTCGCCTCATGGTAATGCTTCACATATTGGCCATTCACCTTGAATCTATGACCCTCGGAATCTTCAAGCTCCACGGATCCAAATTTGGTAACAAATTTGTTACCGTATAAGGACCACTCCACTGGACTTGACTTGCCAGGAAATAATCTCAACCGGGCATTGAACAAAGAACACCTTTTGCCCCACATGGAACTCCCGAGGTAGGATCCTCTTGTCATGCCATCTTTTCGTCTTTTCCTTGTAAATGCGCGAGCTGTCATAGGCATTAAGCCTAAACTCTTCCAATTCATCTAGCTGCAAAAGACGATTCTGACCACACAACTTAGGATCATAATTAAGCTCACGAATTGCCCACCAGGCCTTACATTCCAACTCAAGAGGTAAGTGACACGATTTCCCATAAACTAACCTATAAGGTGATGCACCAATTGGTGTCTTAAAGGCAGTTCTATAAGCCCATAATGTGTCATCTAGCTTAAGACTCCAGTCTTTCCGTGATTTAGAAACTACCTTAGACAAGATCTCTTTTAACTCGCGATTAGAGACCTCTACCTGACCACTAGTTTGGGGATGATACCCCAAACCACGCCGGTGTTGGACACCAACTCTAGACAGTATGGAAGTGAGTTTCTTTTCCTTAAAATGCATCCCCCCATCACTAATGACGACCCTAGGGACACCAAAACGGGGGAATATGATCTTTTTAAACATCTTTATCACGGTCTTACCATAACAATGAGGTGAAGCAATTGCCTCAACCCATTTTGACACATAGTCTACAGCTACTAAGATGTACCTGTTACCTTTACTGGATGGGAACGGTCCTTGGAAATCAATGCCCCAGACATCGAAAACCTCAACCTCTAGGATGCCGTTTTGTGGCATCTCATGTCTCTTCGAAATGTTCCCTGATCGTTGGCATGCAACACAGGCTGAAACAAAAGACTTAGCGTCAGCAAACAAAGAAGGCTAGTAAAAACCAGACTGAAGTACCTTAGCCACGGTGCGCGATGGACCGTGGTGACCACCATATGAAGAGGAGTGACAGCCTTCCAGGACTATTTTGGTCTCCCACTGCGGAATACACCGTCTGTAGAGACCGTCTGCACATTCCTTAAACAAGTAAGGATCATCCCAGAAGTACTGTGATACGTGCCTAATGTATAGTCTTTTTGGCCTATTTCAGCACGTATTTCTATGCATTTCTATGCTATTTTTATAGTATTTTGCCCCGAATTGGCTACTTTGGTGTATTTGGTCCTTTTTGTAGGAATGATCGCGAAAGTAGCGGAACCATGCTCTTTTCTGTCCTTTTGCATGTATTTAGAGGAGACGGGATTATCCCAGAGTGAGATGTTGCACTGAGAAGTGTCGTTGCACGCATTACGAGGTACTTGAGTGAAGACGTAAGCTGAATTGAAGACTCAAGTGGTCTATCGAGTTGATGGGTGGTCTATCGAGCAGTTTATAGGTCGATCGAGAGGTCCCTAAGCTTCCCAAGACTCGATCGAGCTGTTCCTTTCTCGATCGAGTAAGCTGCATTTGATCTGGTCCTCGATCGAGTTCCCTGAAGGTCGATCGAGGAGTTTCTGCTGAGCTGATGGTCGATCGAGTAGTCTAATCTACTCGATCGAGAGGACTTTGACTTCGTGGGCTTAATTAGTCCGTGTTTTAGTATATTCCGCATAAACACTTAGGCTTTTTGGCTATTTAACCTATGTTTAACTAGGTTATTAGTCATCTTTTATATTTTTATTCTCTTTTCATCCAGTATTCTTTTTATCTAGTTTTTACTCTCTTCTACATTAGACTGTTACTTTCGACGTTGGATTTTCTTTGCTCGGATTTCGTTCTTTACGCCGGAAATTGCTGGATTGTAATTCTCTTTCCCTTTTAATAATAATTAACCTTCCTTTGTTGTTTAATTCTTGTTTTATGTTATTGTCTCTTTCTGCCCTAATTTCTATTAGCAATTTTTATTATCATTTCATTATGTCATCTCATTGGAAATCTACATCTTTGTTAGTTTATCAATAGACATGAGTAGCTAATCTCCCTTCATGTTGGGATTAGGGGATCTGCGGTAGAATAATGACGACGTAGTAAATGAATTAGACGAATTGATTAAAGAGATCCTGTCACTATAGCAATATAACTGTAATTCCCGACCTAGTTGAGTGCACGCTTCTATGTCACCCATTAATCTGGCTACAATTAACCCTGGATCGAAAGATTGGATTAAATAGGCCTGCTATAAACAGTAGACTACCCTAATGAGGACGAAAGTTAAGTTAGTGGTATTTTAGGGTGGGAAGTGGACCGAAAGGACCTTCTAATATCCGTCTCACATTAGTTCGTCTGAGTCATTTATTGCCGAGTTGTTGTACTACCGTAGTGAACCGAATTCCCGACATGTCCCTCTCTATTTGATAGTTTAAAATCATTTTCTTGCCTTACTGCTCTGTCATTATTTCTCTTCCTTTTACTCCGTAGTTTAGAACCAAAAATTAATCAAACCCAATTGTTACCTTAGAATTAGAAATAGATAGTTTTGTAGTTACATTCCTCCCCGTGGATTCGATACTCGACCGCCTCTACTACATATTTAGTTGAGACCGTTAGGTTTTATTTTTGACAGTCTGCGACGGACGTGTCAAATTTTGGCGCCGTTGCCGGGGAGGCAATTGTTCCAATTACTAGCTGTTTTATTTTTAATTCTCCTTTTTAGTTTAAGGAACATCGTTCCTTAGACTGTTCTCATATCTTGTTTGTAGTTTCGTCTTATGCGCAGGTCGCAAGGTGGTCCACTACTACCTTTTGATCCCGAGATTGAGAGATCTCTGCGCGTAAAAAGGAGACTATTTCAAGAGCAACAGGCCGAGGAAGAGCCCAGTTCTCGTGGTAACTTTTACGAGAACGAGCTTTTCGAAGACAATCCACCGTCTTCTCCAGTTTCCAATTCATCACTTGAGTCTATCACTTTCCCAGAATTTCCCGAAATGGCCGAGGAAGCTACCATTGCTAGTCACTCCGAGCCCACCGCTGACAATCTTTATAAAGGGTTCGAACTGCCTGGAGATGCTAGGAAGTTTGAGCCTAAGCCTTCTTACATTAGCATGGTCGAGAAAAATCAGTTCGGGGGAGCTGCGAAGGAAGATGCAGCTCAACATATGGAGACTTTCATTGATTATCTTTGCTCCATACCACCTCCCCCACCGGCGTGACAACCGACCAAATCAAAGAAACTATGTTCATCTTCTCACTCCGCGATCTTTGCGAGGGAGTGGTACAGGATTTAGACAAAGTCGCTCACGGCATATGATTGGAATTCGCTAGCATTGGCGTTTTATAAGAAGTATTTCTCTGCTTCGAGAACCATTGCCATTAGAGCTCAGATAACCAATTTCAAACAGGGTCCCGACGAGAACTTCCACGAGGCATGGCTGCGATTTAAGAAATTGGTGCGGACCATACCGCATCACGGTTTCGAAAAATGGAGTCTGTGCAACCATTTTTATAATGGTTTATATGATGATCAGAGGGCTATATTAGATGCTGCAGCCAACGGTCGATTTTCTGACAACTTGGGGCCGACGAAAGGATGGAAAATCATAGATGATTTAGCCACTCATAGGGCTGAATACGGGAATTCAAGGGGAAACCAAAGGAGAGCTCACGAGTCCTCTTGGTGGGCTGCGTTAGAGGCCCTTCATCGCTAGGTTCGACAAGTACGAACTAGGGGGAGCTCTAAAGCCAGGGATGTACCAGGTTAATGCCATGACAGACGGTCCTTTCGTCTGTACGAGATGCGGGGTAGACGGACATGTCGCTGATTATTGTCCTAGTCCTTATGAGCAATGTGCTGCCTTCCAACATTACAGGAAAAACAACACCCATTACGAGCCGAATATCCACCCCAATTTGAGGTGGAGTAATCAGAACAACGTACTCAATCCCACCGCCCCTCCAAATCAGTCGCAGCAACCCTATATTCCTCCACATCAGAAGCAACAAGGCTATCAGAAACCTCCGTCCTTTAACCCTCCTAACCACGGTTCATCTTCAAGTGGGGTGAGTGAAATGGGCGAGTTGAAGTCTATGATGCAAGCCATTACAAAGCAGCTTCATGCGAGTGATCAACAAAGAAGCACGAGTGATCAACAGAGAGACGCGACCATAAAGGCACTTGAAACTCAAGTTGCCCAACTCGCCGCGAATCAATCCTCGAGGAAGCCAGGTCATTTACCGACTCAAAATGAGAAGAACCCAAATGAGACGGTACATTTGATAGAATTGAGAAGCGGTCTCTCTTACGAGGGACCAGAAATGAAGAAATCAGACCTGGAAGCAGCTGCAACTGATAATGAACAGTGTTCTGTTAAGAGGAAAGGACTCACGACACAATGATTACTCGATCGATCAAGTCAGTGCTGAAACAGTTCGATCGAGTGGAATTGGTGAGGAAAGCCCTCGATCGAGTAGTCACTCTGCTCGATCGAGTGAATCGAAGCGAGGGTGGTCGATCGAGTGGGGATGTTGCTCGATCGATGATGTTTCTTTGAAGAAGGAGCTCGATCGAGTGACCCACCGCTCGATCGAGTAACATTGATGACGGGAAGCTTATTCGAGAGCCTGCTAGTGCTCGTTTAAGCGATGAATTACCAGAAAGACCTCGTTCGAGAGGTAAGAAGCGCTGAAGGATCGAACTCGCTCAGGAAGACACTTTGGAAGCGAGAAACAAGGGACTCGAGATTCCAACCATGTTCCCTTCCCGAGGCGGCTGCAGAATACCAAGATTAATCAACAGTTTAGCAAATTTGTTGAGCTTTTGAAGAGTTTGGAAGTTTCCGTGCCGTTCCTTTGAATTGTGACTAAGGTACCTTCTTACTTGAAATTTATGAAAGAGATTTTAGCACGTAAGAGGACCATAAATGATAATGAGACCGTAGCCTTGATCGAGATGGGGTCACCCTATCTCAAAATAAGCTACCTATTAAGCAATCGACCGGGTAGTTTTTCGATCCCTTGTCATATAGGTATGCGAGTTGATTGATAATGCGCTATGCGATTTAGGCGCTAGCGTAAGTGTTTTACCTTTGTCTCTAGCTAAGAGACTTGGTGTGACAAAGCTGAGTTGCACCAATATGATGTCCGGATGGCCGACCGTAGTCTATCACGGCCACTAGGTGTAGCGGAAGACGACTGTTAGGATCGGGAAGTTCTTTATTCCCGTTGACTTTGTCGTCCTAGATATCCCCGAAGATGTGCATACCCCTATCATTTTAGGGAGACCATTTTTGTCCACTTGCCGTGCGGTGATAGATGTCGATGGGAAGACTTTGACATTTCGGGTAGGGGATGAGGAGCCGACATTTCATCGGTCCAAATTCCGAGGGCTCCCATGCAAGCTCGGCCTTGCAATGCCCCTCTTCTCGTTGACCCTATTATTGACACTCCGGATGAAAGTCCGGAGAATATTGCTATTATTGCGACCCTCCGCCTCGGATTGAGAGCAACAAGGAGGAAAATTCGTCTCGTTGTCCTTACCGCAGTACGAGATGAAGGCAAGAAAGGAGCGATCAAAGGACAGGGTGGAACCATTGTCAATCAAACTGGAGCCAAGAAGGCTAAGGAAGCTGACAGAGGGGCGAGAACGAAGACAGTTCGCACCTACATAGATGGGAACTACATTCCTCCTACTGTCACAAACAGCAATTCAAGCTCATGGAAGTCAAAGAGGACGGTCAGTATCGCTGAAGTGACGTCCTCCAGTCAGAAGCCCACGAAGGGGCTACTGACAGCTAATGGGAATTAAACGGGGAAATGCCCCGTGTAACAAAGTGTAATAGACAAGTTTTGAATTTCCTTTGAATTGGTTTATTTGCATTTTTATTAGGACAATTAGTTTAGACATTCTTTTTAGCGTAGAATAAGACTATAGACTGTGTTGCTGCATATTTGGTATTTTTGGGATGCGTTTGGATATGTTTTATGCAGGTTTGGGGAAATATCGCGCATTTCGAGGGAATAAAGACGGAAATCCAAGAGTCAACGAGAAGAAGCCCTCGATCGAGTACTTTTTATACTCGATCGAATGGTAATTGGGTCGATCGAGCTAGCTGGTTACTCGATCGAGGAAGGCCACAACAAAACAGCTCGATCGAGAGGTTGGTTACTCGATCGAGTAAGGGGACATCAACAAGTCCTCGATCGAGTGACTTAAAATCACTCGATCGAGTGGATTGAACAGGGACCGAGGGAGTTTTCTATCTTAAACTCTTTAATTCCCTAATCTTATTTCATTTCATTTATAATTTCCCTCTAACTTCCTCCCCTAATTGCGATTGATTTCCCCCAAATCCCCATCTCTTGCCCAAAAATCACCTAATCAAACACCTACATTCTCTTGCTAGTTAATTAATCTTCCATAACCCCTTAATTTCCCCCTCTTTTGTGCTCGTTTTTACGGTTTTCAAAGGGGATTAGGGTTTGCGGTTTTGTCGATCAAATTTCCGCCATTGTTGCCTGTTTTTGGAGTTTAATTACTTTTTGTAGGTCAATCATCATCAAGTAAGTATTTATATCACACTCTTTGCTATTTCTCTTGATTTAATTCGAATTTCTTTGAGGTGATTGCATTAGGGTTCGAAAATTCCATGTATAGTCGACTTGTTTCGATTTTATTGTGTTTATTTGCCCTTGATTAGCTCATTGATGATGTCTTCGCAATTCCTCGCTGTTTCTGCATGATAAATTCGAATTTTGCGCGATTTCCGCGGCTAGGGTTCCTGTGAGTCGAAATTTCGACTGTCAGACGGCTGTTTTGCTTCCATGCTTTGTTATCTGCGGTTATCGCCTATTTGTTACTGTTATTAACCGCTGTTAACTGTTTTCCGTCCCCTATCGCCATTACATGCTTTGAATTATTAGGAATCTCGCGCTGTGAGTGGTTATTCTCGACTGCCCAGAGTCATACATGCCCCCATTTCTGGTTTCATGCTGTTTTAGCCCTTGGCAGTCGCTGCTTCATCATTTTTTCACCACTCACATGCTGTTTTTCGAAAAATCTTTGAGGAATTGTTTGGTTTTGATTGCTGTACGTCGATTGTTTTGACTGATAGGGCCTCATATTTGCTGTCACATGTTGGTTAGCGGGTTGTTTTAACCACGGTTAGCAGCATCGTTTCTTATTCGTGCCTTTTGATACTTTGCAGGATGGACGCGAGTTCCTTGCCTTCTAGTAGTACGTCCTCCAGCTCTTCTGCGAGCGAGCAAGTGGTCCCTGCTGTTGCCACTAGCTCCGCCTTAGTCACCACTGCAGCACCAGTTCTACTTGTCTCAGCTGCAGGGACAGTTTACTCCGCGGCTAGCACAGCCGGGAGCTCGGTTCAGGCTTCACAGGCCATCACCCTCACTCCCACCAGGCCTTTCTCTTTCTTCGGACCGTGGACGGACGCCCGTTTCCAGCACTGGTATGCCGCCACCGAGACCACACAAAGAGCAGCTAGCCGGCTAGCCATCACTTCCAGCCCGTCTGAGGCTGTTGTTACGGGAGAGGGCGCTATCGCACCTGTACCGAAGATGCCCACGGTACGTTTCACTTCAGAGGCCCACCGGACACGGTACCTTACTGAGATGAGGCGGGATATGGCTTTAGCTGTATTCCCGCTTTACGAGTTCCATATCCGAGCCCGGCGACCGATTCCAGAGGGGTGGCCGCATCCTTCCTTCTACCGATACCCAGCGGACGGGTACCCTCCGTTTTCTTCTGACTCAGAGGAGGAGCCGGAGGAGACAGCGGTAGCACGAGAGGTGCGGCTACGGGCTGAGCAGGCGGCACAGCGAGCTTCCAGAGAGGAGGAGAGTGACCCTCCGTTCGTACCCGGTCCGGAGGATCAGGATGGAGATGACGACCGAGTCTCCCCCTTGTTTGTTCTTTGGTTTGGGGAGACTGTTTTGTTGAGTCGGAGTACCTGAGAGACGGCGGTGCCGACGACGAGTAGCTACTGGTCTACTCACTTCCCCAGTTTTCTGGCTGGTTTGGGGAAGTTCGTGTTTTGTATGTCTTCTTACTCTTTTATTTTCGTCTCCCTTATTTTTATTTTTTTGGTTGTATACTCCCATCCCCCATTTTTCTGCTGGTGTATGCTGGAGGACAACGAGGGCGTTGTCCGTTTTGGTTTGGGGAGGGTATTGCATCCTTTTGAGTCTGCATCTGCATTTGTTTTGCATTCACGTTTAATTTTTCAGTTTGCATTTGTTGTTTATTTTCAAAAATCAAAAAAAATCCAAAAAAATTAGAAATTGTTAAAAATTCAAAAAATTTCACGTTTATTTTTTGCATTTAGGTTGAGTCGGAACGGTAGATTCCCGTGATGAAATTGCACTATAGCTTGTCATATTACTTGAGCCTTGCACTTTATTGATGGTTTTTAGCTTTGTCATACGCATAGTCTACGAATTTCTGTTCAAATAATAGCTGACTGTTTAGACTTGACCTATAAACTGGCAAACTACTTAAAAATTCTGAGTTTTAGAGCCATAACTGGTGACATTCATGACCAGTTCATTAGGAATTTTGAGAGTAGTACTCCTTGCATAGCATGTTTGTCTCATTTGCACATTTATGACATTCAATTTCTCGTCAAATGCACATATTCGGGTCTGAGGTTGGTGTCACATGCAGGGAGGGTCTTGCAATTCCCCTTCTTTATATATCTTCACCCATTTAGCTCCACTTTAGCCAAAACTTGCCTTTTTGACCCATTAGCTACACTCCAAACTAAGCCTGCCCAGTCAAGCTAGTTAGTTTGTCCTTTTGTGGTATGTTTTCCATTGCAGTTTGGCCTGTCTCTCTTGTTGGAGTTGGTGTTGTATTAAGGAAGGAGGAAAGAAAGAAAAAAAAAGAGGTATTGAAAAAAAAAAGAGAAACGTGAAGTAAGAAAGAAAAAAGAAAAAAAAAAAAAGAAAAGAAAATGAAAAAAAAATGAGATTCACGTGAAACAAAAAAAAAAAAAAGAGAGAAATTGTGAAAAAGTTGGACCCTCTTGTCAGAGTTGAGAAGATGTTTGAAGACGTACAATCGACAAGAGGGTTGGTTGTTTCAGTTAGTTGTCTCAGACGGTGTTTAAAAAAGGGAACTTTGTGACCGTCTAGCTCCTCCACTCTTATTCCATATTTTTTTGAGGAGATTGTGCTTCCAGTCTAGTGAGTTTTGTGCCAAGTGAAGGGCACCTGTGTTTAGTCTTTCAGTCAGTTTGAGATCCGGATGGTTTATTATGGTCCTGTTAGGAACTAGCTTGACGCTTTTACCTCCACATTTCCATAACTTGTTTTGCCTTTTCTCACCTGAACCTCACTATTCCCATATTGTTTGCATACCCTCGGCTGTGACGGACATTGTTGGTTGGAATTTGTGCATTAGTACTTGAATTGTCTTTCATCTTTGTTGCATGCATGCTATGTAGGTCGCAGTTAGGCGAGTGACTGTCTTTTCTTCTCTCTTTTACATATTACATTTGCCCTTTGCTTCATGAGAGAAGAGTGACCACGTGAGAGTCCAGTTTTGTTGGTCTTGCAAGGTCGATAGGTCAGCCTTATTCCTGAACAGCTTATAATTCGTTTGCGTATTGACTGCCTAGCTTAAACTGTCGATTTCTGTTGCATTAAATCGGTTCAAGTAGACAAGTTAAGCTAGCTCTGAGTTGTCATTTCCGTTCCATTAGTTTAGTTTTGAGTTTACTCGAGGACGAGTAAAGGTTTGGTTTGGGGAGATTTGATACGTGCCTAATGTATAGTCTTTTTGGCCTATTTCAGCACGTATTTCTATGCATTTCTATGCTATTTTTATAGTATTTTGCCCCAAATTGGCTACTTTGGTGTATTTGGTCCTTTTTGTAGGAATGATCGCGAAAGTAGCGGAACCATGCTCTTTTCTGTCCTTTTGCATGTATTTAGAGGAGACGGGATTATCCCAGAGTGAGATGTTGCACTGAGAAGTGTCGTTGCACGCATTACGAGGTACTTGAGTGAAGACGTAAGCTGAATTGAAGACTCAAGTGGTCTATCGAGTTGATGGGTGGTCTATCGAGCAGTTTATAGGTCGATCGAGAGGTCCCTAAGCTTCCCAAGACTCGATCGAGCTGTTCCTTTCTCGATCGAGTAAGCTGCATTTGATCTGGTCCTCGATCGAGTTCCCTGAAGGTCGATCGAGGAGTTTCTGCTGAGCTGATGGTCGATCGAGTAGTCTAATCTACTCGATCGAGAGGACTTTGACTTCGTGGGCTTAATTAGTCCGTGTTTTAGTATATTCCGCATAAACACTTAGGCTTTTTGGCTATTTAACCTATGTTTAACTAGGTTATTAGTCATCTTTTATATTTTTATTCTCTTTTCATCCAGTATTCTTTTTATCTAGTTTTTACTCTCTTCTACATTAGACTGTTACTTTCGACGTTGGATTTTCTTTGCTCGGATTTCGTTCTTTACGCCGGAAATTGCTGGATTGTAATTCTCTTTCCCTTTTAATAATAATTAACCTTCCTTTGTTGTTTAATTCTTGTTTTATGTTATTGTCTCTTTCTGCCCTAATTTCTATTAGCAATTTTTATTATCATTTCATTATGTCATCTCTTTGAAATCTACATCTTTGTTAGTTTATCAATAGACATGAGTAGCTAATCTCCCTTCATGTTGGGATTAGGGGATCTGCGGTAGAATAATGACGACGTAGTAAATGAATTAGACGAATTGATTAAAGAGATCCTGTCACTATAGCAATATAACTGTAATTCCCGACCTAGTTGAGTGCACGCTTCTATGTCACCCATTAATCTGGCTACAATTAACCCTGGATCGAAAGATTGGATTAAATAGGCCTGCTATAAACAGTAGACTACCCTAATGAGGACGAAAGTTAAGTTAGTGGTATTTTAGGGTGGGAAGTGGACCGAAAGGACCTTCTAATATCCGTCTCACATTAGTTCGTCTGAGTCATTTACTGCCGAGTTGTTGTACTACCGTAGTGAACCGAATTCCCGACATGTCCCTCTCTATTTGATAGTTTAAAATCATTTTCTTGCCTTACTGCTCTGTCATTATTTCTCTTCCTTTTACTCCGTAGTTTAGAACCAAAAATTAATCAAACCCAATTGTTACCTTAGAATTAGAAATAGATAGCTGTAGTTACATTCCTCCCTGTGGATTCGATACTCGACTGCCTCTACTACATATTTAGTTGAGACCGTTAGGTTTTATTTTTGACAGTACTGCGACAGGGACGTGTCATCGCTTTAGCGTTATATAGAAAACGCTTCTTTTTCTTTGATGAGAAAGGTCGGCGGCGGCTCGCCACCGACAACGAAGTTAGCTATATCTGCATACCAAGGTTCTTGGTTAACAATAGACGATACAACAAAGCAATTAAAGTATCGTCGGGAAAAGAATCATCAATGGGTAGAGAATCTTCCCCTTCTTGTCGCATCAACCGCGACAAGTGATCGCCTACAACGTTCTCGGCTCCTTTCTTATCCTTAATCTGCAAATCAAACTCCTGAAGAAGGAGTATCCATCTCAGTAGCCGTGGTTTAGCCTCCTTCTTAGCAAGGAGATGCCTCAAAGCTGCATGGTCAGTAAAAACAGTGACTTCTGACCCAACTAAATAAGTACGAAACTTCTCTAAGGCATAAACTACAGCTAACAGCTCCTTCTCAGTGGTAGTGTACTTCACTTGAGCCTCATCCAGAGTTTGGCTCGCATAGTAAATAGCATTCAAGGCTTTGTCTTTCCTCTGGCCAAGCACCGCTCCTAGTGCATAGTCACTCGCATCACACATGATCTCAAACGGCAAGTCCCAGTTGGGAGGCTGTATGATCGGCGCGGAGACTAAGGCCTGCTTTAACCTGTTAAAAGCAGAAAGACAAGCATCAGTAAACACAAAAGGGGCATCCTTAAGCAGCAATTGTGTGAGTGGTTTAGCAATTTTGGAGAAATCCTTGATAAACCGGCGATAAAAGCCGGCGTGGCCAAGGAAGCTCCTCACCCCCTTAACATTAACAGGAGGAGGTAATTGCTGAATCACTTCCACCTTTGCTTTATCAACTTCTATTCCCCTATCAGAAACCAAGTGCCCTAAGACAACTCCCTCGTTGACCATAAAGTGGCACTTCTCCCGATTCAAAGACAAGATTAACCTCATACAGTACTGCAACACTTTCTCAAGGTTAGACAGACAAATCAGAAAAATCACTTCCATATACACTAAAGTCATCCATAAAAACTTCCATGATAGACTCAATATACTCTGAAAATATCCCCATCATACACCTTTGGAAGGTGTGGGGGCATTGCACAAACCAAAAGGCATTCTCGCGATACGCAAAAACGCCCTTAGGACAGGTAAATGTAGTCTTGGCTCGATCGTGCTGGGTGGATAGGGATCGAAAGAACCCACGAATACCCGTCTAAATAGCAGAAAAATTTATGAGAAGCTAACCTTTCTACCATTTGATCGATAAAAGGAAGGGGGAAGTGATCTTTCTTGGTGGCGGCATTTAGCTGTCTGTAATCTATGCACATCCGCCAACCAGTCACTACTCGAGTAGGTATTAATTCATTCTTCTCATTCTTAACTACAGTTGTCCCTCCTTTCTTCGGGACCACCTGTACTGGACTCACCCATTTAGAATTACCGACAGAATAAATAATACCGCATCCCAGCAGACTTCATTACCTCAGCCATCACGACATCCTGCATCTTCTGGTTCAGCCGGCGCTGACCCTGTCTGCAAGGTTTGTGATCCTCCTCCAGCTCTATCCTGTGCATACAAATATCGGGACTAATCCCCGTGATATCGTCCAGTGAATAGCCCATTGCCTTCCTGTTTTTCTTAAGTACAGCTAACAAAGAGGTCAGCTGATCATCACTAAGCTTGGCACTAACAATGACTGGATATTGCTCTGTATCGTCTAGGAAAGCATATTTAAGATGAGAAGGGAGAGGCTTACGTTCCGGTACCTTTACCTCAATGGAGCAAAGAGTGCTGATCATTTGTTCCACCTGCTCTCCTTCGTGCTCATCTAAATCATCAACAAGCAATTCCAACGCAGCGTCATCGTGCCGGGCTATCTCGCACACTCATCAAAAAGCATAAGAGCTTCTAGGGGTCCTTCATAGAGGAACCCGACCGAAGTCATAAATAGACTCGTCAATGATATCGACCGAATAGCAAGTGTCCTCTATCATTGGGTGGGCTAAATCTTGGGCAAACCGAATGTGATAGCGTCATCCCCCTCGCAAGAGTCGACGCCCTTGTCGACATCAATAACGCCCCATTTGTACAAAGGAATGGTCTTCCTAAGATAATTTGGGTCCGGGTGTCCTCGGCTATATCCAAAACAATGAAATCTCTTTGGGATGTAAAGCTTGCCTATTTTCACAGGCACATCCTCCAAGACACCTAAGGGTCTCCTAAAGATCTATCACCATCGTAGGGTAATGTTAGTCACTTTGAAATGACTCATCTTGATTTTTCTTGCAGACAGGAAGGGGCATGACACTAACACTGGCACCTAAATCGCAAAGGGCCTTATCAATAACCATATTGCCTATGACACAAGTAATAGAAAAGCTGCCCGGGTCTTTCATTTTTGGAGGGGCCTTATTCAACAGTAAATTACTAGACTCTTCCATAAATGAAACTGTCTCAAATTCACTCAAATGTCTCTTACGCGTCACGATATCCTTCATAAACTTAGCGTAAGTGGGTACCTGAGCAACAAGTTCGGAAAAAGGGACAGTTACCTGGAGGTTCTTCACGATGTCCACGAACTTACCGTACTGTTGCTCGATCTTTGCGTCCTTCAGACGACTTGGGAAGGGTACCCTGGTAGCGATGAGCGGTCCCGCAACCTTTTCTTTACCCTTATCAATGCGTGACATCTCCACAGCAGGGGAAGATGACACGGTGGCGGTATTAGATAGTGAATTAGGATTTCCGCCACTTAAAGTACTGGATCGAGTGCTTTTATCGCTCGATCGACCATGTTCATCACTCGATCGAGTGATTTCTTCAGCAGAGTTGCTCGATCGAGTGAGAGTGTCACTCGATCGACTAACTTGGGATTCTGCACCTCTCGATCGACCACCATTTTCACTCGATCGAGTGACAGGATGGGTTGAACAGCTCGATCGAGCAGAAGAGTCACTCGATCGAGTGGTTACAGCACACGCAGCAAGTATTTCCTTCAAAAACTCGTCTAATTCCTCATCCGAGTTATCGTCAGCTGTCAAAACCTCGTCTTCTTCATGAGTAAGGTCGTTTTGAAAATTCATTGCACTGACTGGATCGCAAATTGGAAGAAGCTTGGCTTGGTCTGTCGCAAGTGTCAACTGCGCGACTTGTTCTTTCAATTCCGATATAACTGATTCAGATTGCTGTGACATCTTTGACATACTCAACATGATGGATTTTAACTCGGCAATTTCTTCATTTGCAGAGGGAGGAATCGGTAGCGGAGCTGGCGTGGAGGGGGCAGAGACGCTCTTTATCTCTTCATAAAGCTGAGAGAAAGGGACCCCTTGCTTGTACTTCTTATAAGCAAGGGCGCGCTCTACACTTGCCATACATTCATAAAGGTCGTGCCCTTCCTCGCCACATCTACCACATGGCTCTATATGCTCTGTAATCGTAGGCATTTCGGCAATTAAACCTTCAAAGCAACAACTAACCTGCAAAACCAATCAAAGCTTTGAAGAAATGAGATCGGTCTCAAGGAATAAATTCCCTGAGACGAGAGACAAACTTAATTAAAGCAACAAGTATGCGCCACCTCCCCGGCAACGGCGCCAAAATTTGACACGTCTGTCGCGCACTGTCAAAAATAACCAAGCGGCTCTAACTAATATAGCTAGGGAAGTCGGGTCGAATCCACAGAGAGGTAGGAATTTGTCGGCTAAGCTTAAGTTCGTCAAAGTAACTAAATTGGGGGTTTATAAAATGTGGTTTCTAAACTAAAGAGGACAAGGAGAAGAGAAATAAAAGGAAGGAGTTAAGCAGATAAAGGAGAACAGCTAAGACAAACGGTTCACCATAATCATCTGGTCGAGTAATCTAGGTCCTAGGTCAATGCAGCACGGTCTAAGGGGTAGAGAACGTCACCTTTCGGTCCTTAATTCACCCTAAAGTGTAAACAGTTTAACTTTCGCCCTCGCTGCAATACTCTATTGTTCGCCACTAGTCTGCCTCTTCCAACCTTTCGGTCTAGGTCAAGGTTCACTAAGAATAAGGGTCTAATTGCGTCGACTCAATTAGGCAATTACAATTAATTGTAGCATTTAAACAACAAAGACGGTACCAGCATTAACCTAGTAAATCGATTACTCTCCCTTCAAATTATGGATCCCCTATAGTCTTAGCATAGGGAAATTAGCTACTCATAATCGTCGGATTAACAATTACAATAACCAAATAATTAAAACTAAGCATGATGATAAAACTATTAAGAAACCGATTGAACAATTATAAAACAAAGAGAAGAAGGATTTAAAAGCAGTAAATAAGATTAAGAAATAAACTAGATTGATAATACCGAATCCGAGTAGCAAAATGTAGAGAGTAAAATCCAAAGAATAGTCACAAAAGTGGCAGTGAAAAATGAACGAAGTGAAGAGAGAGTAACGTGATGTTCTCCCTCAGTCTTATACTAAAATTCCACTCTCAAAACCTAATGTATGGACTAATTACAAAAGCCCATAAATAATTAGGCGGAAATTAACAGTAGCACAGGAAACCGCTCGATCGAGCAGAAGTGATCCACTCGATCGAGCAAATTATCACCAAACCACTCGATCGAGTAAGTATGACCCACTCGATCGAGCACCACTTGCATGAACTCCTTGATCGACCCCTAAAACAGCTCGATCGATCAATCTTGAGTGTACAAAGCATTCGATCGAGCAGTTAACCACTCGATCGAGCTACACAGGCACGTTAGACCTTGAATCGCTTCCCAAACTCAGCTCACGCGTCTTCCAAGTGTTAAATTTCCAAGCTCCAGCTCCTTATTTTCCATGAATGCATACAATTGGGACAATTAAGGCTCGATTTAGCTCCTCTTCGGTCAATTCCTGCAAATTACAATAAACGGACCAAAGTAGAACATTCGGGGGCATTTGTAGCCAGATGCTACATAAAAAGCACAGAAATGCGTGTAAAAAATGAGGTGAAAACCTTATATAAAAGACACGCATCAGTAAGACCCTCTAATCTCTCTTAATTTATCTAATACTCTTTCACTATGCTTAATTTCTTATGTTAAGTAATTGAATGTTTGGTTTGATCATCCTTGCATATTGCTTACTTGACTAGTGCAAATCCTAGAGAAATGGTTTTATCTATTTAGGATTGTTTGAAGCAAGTGTGTTGTATGTTGATTTGGTTTAAAGGATTCATATAATAAATAGGAAAGTTTATGTCTTTTTCTCATTTGTATGGTTTAATCTCTTGAGGAAGTGATCCTAACTCCATCTTTTGATTAAAATCTTAATTTTCATGCTTAGTCTCTTTTCATGGTTTAACGACTTGTTGTCTAAGTTTGAAGGGTATATGTAGATGGTTTAATTTATAGGTATCAACATCTTGAGATGGTAGAGAGTAAAAAGGGTCAAGCTTTACTAATTGTTGGTTACTAAGAAGGAGTTACACCAAGTTCTCTTTAATATTGAATTTTCTTGCACACCAAGTGTTTGTTGTAGTGTCTTGTTAGAAAAGATTACAACTTTCTTGTACATTCATGTTACCAATCAACTCAAACCCCCCTTTTTGGTTTATGTTCATCTATTGTTTGTCATTGTTAATAAGCATTGTGTGCTTATAAACTTGTCATTAGAGTCTTAATTAGTAGTAGAGTCTTACTTAGTATTCAATAGTTTACAATTCAAGTTTTTAGTTTAAAAGTCCTTCTCTTGGGATCGACCTTTACTTGCACTATATTGCTTTATCCATTAGAGTAATCTAGAGTACAGTTTGGTTTATAAATTATTAATTTGGTAATTAATTCTAGTAATAACGACAACCGGTAATTTTACTATCAAATTTTGGCGCCATTGACGGAGAAGGCAACATAACTAAAGCTTGTTTTTGAACTATTGGTCTTTAATTAGTTTAGTTAGTCTTTGTAAATATTAGGACTCATTTATTTGCCATAATTATTATTTGTTTGATTAAATGGCTAAGATCTCCTTTGCACAAGATGAGGGTGAATTGTTTTGCAATTACTTTGATAGACTTGAGCAATATGTCTTGCAATGCAATTATTCTTATGATTCATGGGAGCTTGGCTGTATGGTTTATTATAGTTTGAATGAGGAGTATGTGGCTCGTGTGCATAACTTGAGCAATGGAAGATTCTTTGAATGGAGTTGTGAGGATAAATAGGAACTCTTTCACTACTTAGCCAATCTTACTAGG
Source organism: Silene latifolia (assembly GCF_048544455.1). Classification (NCBI taxonomy): domain Eukaryota; kingdom Viridiplantae; phylum Streptophyta; class Magnoliopsida; order Caryophyllales; family Caryophyllaceae; genus Silene; species Silene latifolia. The sequence goes on along the minus strand of NC_133535.1, from coordinate 47,849,630 downwards.
AAATGGGAGTTCCAAAACTCTTGTCAAACCCAATACCAACAAAGTGAGACAATGCCCACCCATGATACACCTTCAATGAGCATCCAAGAAATGTGTCAATCTCTCCTCAAGGGTCATAGTGAAATGAATCAAGAGTTAGATATGGATATAGAACTACACAAATCGAGAATGGACATCTTTAATAATCAAATGAACCAAATTCATGGTGATATTGATGGAAATGAGATGGATGAAGAGGTTCTTCACACTTTAGACAATGAGTGTTTTGATGATGGTTTATTTGATAAAGAGAATGATTGTGAGGTTGAAGACCCTCCTCCCCTTAAATTTGATACGAGATACTCTTATAAAGAGTATTGTTTTTTGGATGATGAGAAGGATTCTTATGTTTTCACCACTCTTCCACTCCTCCGTTGTAGTATCTACCGACACTTTGTGCACTTATGATTATGGTTCCTCGAGTAATAGTCATGTGGGTTAGGACGAATCCTTGGTCCTTAGTGGCCTTGATAAGGAGTCATTGAGTCAAATTGTTGAAAAAGATGAACATGAGGGAAGTAAGGTCGAGGAAGAGGTTGTTTGCGCCTTTGACAACTCTTATTTTGATGATTTATTATATGAGGAAGGTGAGATGTGTGACTTGAAACCTTCTTTGGCCTTGTCATCCATTGAGATCCCTATTCACACTCCTTGTACCGAAGTTGACGCCCCACACCTTGGAAACAACTCTTTGGTTCGTAGTAACTCTTGCCCGGAATTGGCCTTTAAAGAATCGGCGAGTAAGGTGTTTGAGAAGAATGACCAAGGATCAATGAATTTTGAGGTGGTTGGGATAGAAAAAGAAAAGGTGAAGGCTCTTGAAGCCGTGATTTATGGACCTCCAAATCCTATGAAACTTGTAAGTGTGGGGGTAAAGGAAGATGCAGAAGAAATGGAAAATGAGTTTGTAGAGGTGTACCCCCTTAAGTAGGAACCTCCACAAATTTGCTTTGAAGTGTCATCCAACTTACACCCGAAAGAAGCTCACGAGTCGCCTCATTCTTACTTGATTTTTACCAAGTCTATCCCATCATTCAAAGAACTTTATCGTTACAAGAAACCATTCCTTAGGCATGAAAAGTTGAAATATGTATCTTGTGCACACTCGGTCCTTGCTTGTACTTGCTATGTGGGTGATTCGTGCTATGATCATGCCTCTTATTTGTGGGCTACTGTGTATGACAAGTTACTAAAGGCGCTAAGTTGTTCCGCTATTGATATTGAAGAAGAATGATCTTGAAAAGTCGTCGAGCAAACGTCGAAAACCAAAAGCGCTTTACGGGAGGCAACCCGTACTCCTTTTACATTTCTTTATTTCCCTTTGCATTTGTAGTACTCTCCTCCACATTGAGGACAATGTGTAAACTAAGTGTGGGGGGGGGGGGGGATATTTGTGACACCCTCATTTATCGCGGAAAAGTAAACACGTAATTCTAGAATAAAACTGCATGGATATGTTTGTAATAGGTTCATTTGGGTAAAAACCTGTAATTTTTAAAACCTGAACCTGTTATAAAGATATCCAAATTGGAAGGTGTCAAACATACAAGGTCTAACTAGAAGTTTCATAACATAATCATCGCTAAAGTCGCGAATAGCAAATTATACAACCAAATGTAAAGAGGGAGACATATGTCCCTAAAATGTATGTGACATAAAAAGTGTTTAAGGGTCACAATAAAATAAAACCAATCTAGGTTCCAAGGTTACTTTGCTCGCTAGCTCGTCCATGTACCCCATATATGCATCACCTACCTGTCATTCGCATTTTATACAAATACAAAAGCCACAGTCAGTGGGGAGTAACTCCGAGTTCTCCCAGCCACGAAATGTCATAATTAATATAACATGTAAACATAAGAATATGAATACGAATCACACAATGCTTTAGCATATAGATGCTAGACAATCGTGCTTATCATGTGAACAACAATATAACGCCACATAGTCCTAGCATGTGAATACTAGACCGACTCATACTACACTATCATGTGAATCACATAACATCCAGGAATCCAAACTCTATCAACCATAGCCGGCTTGCATCTCACCTTCTATGATTCATAGAATCATCAAACAAGAAAGGGCAATATATCAAAGACAGGCATAAGTTCTTAGTACGGTCAATAGTCATTCTGTAACTCGAGTCTATACCACGAGGTAGGGAAGGTAATCGAACCGGTATCTTGGCTCAGAGGTTCTATCAAAACATGGCCAAGACACAACACAACCCTAGCCTAAAATCTGCGCAGACCTAGACATGCAGATACACACCACCGCACCCAAGACCCACAATTTTTCTAAAACAAAGTGAGTACCCTAAGGAGTCCACCAAAGGGTTGGCTAGTACTTAAGCTGACCACTTACTATCAAAATAAGTAACGAGGTCATGCCCCAACTTGGATATAAACCCACCAAGTCAGGAACACAGAGGCTATTAAGCAGTGAACATACACTCGTCAAAGACTATAATGACCTATCTATGATGAAGGCCGAAACACTCACCTAGGACCTAAATAAAACCAATCTAGGTCCCAGCTTGAATACTTTAGCCCGCACCACACAAGACCAGTAGGATACCCAATTAACCGTAAGAGGGCAAAAAGTCCAACTTACCAACATAAATGCTAACCTTCTATCATGTGAAAGACTATATAAATGTCTATTCAGCAGACAATCCAACAATATCCTCAATATCAATAATAATCCAAACTCCAGCTAACCGTTAATCTCATAATTCATGAGAACAAGCTAAAATGGCAACAAGACAAGAAGACTCAAGTATAAGGCAACCAATTCATCCAACAACCAACATGTGAAATGATAATTACAAATATCAAGGCATAACATAAAACATCCAATCTCACCTCAAAGACAAACCCTCGACCCGAGTCCCGCGACGGGTCATCGGTCAAATCGAGGCTGACTAGTTTAAACCTAGTTTGACCAAACTCGTTCGGTCAATCTGGCCCAGCTCAGAGTCTTTGCCTACTTTGGCCCAAATCATAAAATTTATCACAATATAATTCTCATGCTATTTCTATCATGTGAAAAACGAAAGTAACACATTATCAATCACCTAAACACTTAACAAACAACAGGCACAACATTAACTACTAATGTGACATTAATTCGTCGAGTAACTCGGAATAGTTACCTTACGCTAGCAAAGAGACAAGTAAAAACTTGAGAAAGCTTCTAAAACCCAAAATTACTCTTCATCTTCAACCACATATGATTCACCTAAAATAATTATGTGAAAGGACGATATTAACGAATTATCTTTATATCAAATATGAGACGGAAATTAATTTAATTATATTTTAAATAAACCAAACTAGCGTCAAAACAATTTATGGACACGGCTCAAAAGTTATTATGACAACCTCAAACTCGGCCTAACCACCAACTACACATGGCCTCAAACTCGTGACTTAGCTAGGCCACGGCCAGGCCACTAGGAGTCCGACACGACCACCACCCGACTACCCATAGCCACCCTTCACCCTACTTCATAACCTGACCCAAAAATCAGTCCAAAAAAAGAACCCAAAAGATGCCTAAATTCGACCCCAACTCCGGTCCTCAAATGCAAAGTGAAAACCCACGATGACGGCTCTCGTCCCCGCCCAAAACAGTACCAATCGTCCCCTTAAGACTCCTTCTCGCGCCTAAAAACAGTCCTAGTTGAGCCAACTAAGTCAGCATTTAAAACGGTTTTAGAGCGGAAATCCACAAGTATAAAGCAACTCAAAAAGGACCCTAAAGACTACAAAAATCGCCCCAACACACGAGTCCAAATTAGTCCAAAATAATCCCTACATGTCGGTATACACCGTCTCAACTATAAAACACACCAATTATCACCCAAAACAATCCATACATGTCAGCATACACCGTCTTAAATATACCACTTACTAGCTAGCATCCCAAATGATCCCTAGAGGTCAGTATACACCGTCTCAATCATCTCCACATATCAGTATACACCGTCTCAACTATACAACTGACTAATTAACATCCATAAGGATCCCTATATATAATTATACACCGTCTCAATTATAAAACAGACTAACCAGCATTCGAAATAAACATATTTTACAAGTAATATCGAGTAATCCGTTATCGTTACCTTTTTAAACTTCTACCGGGCACGTCTATTTTAGTACATACAACCGTCTTATAATAAATAAAGCTGAAAATATAAATGGGTTTGTAAAAATACATGACGAAAATGAATTTTACTTACAACGGATTGACGAGAACGACGAAAGGAGCGCTATGGAACAAAAATAGTTGAAAACGGATGACAAACGAGACATCGTATCAATTTTGAAGATCAAAATTAAAACGAAGGAAAAGAAGAACAAAGAAGGGAGGAAGAAGACGTGAAGGGATGAAGAAATGAGGCGTGCACTGTTGTCACCGCTATTTATTATACGTACGTTTCTTCGTTGTTAAGAAACTTCGATAGTTATTAAAACCGTTTCGAGTTAAATTTAACCGGTTTTAGTAAAAGTTTCAGTAATAAAACGGAATCAATAATAAATAAATTTAATGAGTGAAAATAAAATAAACTCAGCTAGTTAACGTAAATAATACAATATCAGCTTGAATCGGAATTATTAGCGATTTTTTTTTTACAAAACTAACGGATATTAATAAAAATTGCTAATTTAGTGAAATAAGCTCAAAATAGTTAATTGGACGGTTTTGTTCCCAAAATCCATCTCGGGTTTACTTAAAACAACTTTCATAAAGACTCGTAAAGAAACGGAAATTATTAAATAAATAAATTCGAACTAACTTCAATAAACTCGAACTAACTTTAAATAAACTTATTAATGATTATTAAAATTAACGTATCGAATTATGATGAAATTAATTAATTAGCTAAGCATATATATATAAATCGTTAAATGATGTAATTAAATTCAAAATAGCAATTAAAAGAATTTTATCCAACTTAATAAAATTCGGGGTGTTACAATCACCCCATCTTTTAAAAAGTTTCGTCCTCGAAACTTGAAAGTATAAATGAAAGGTTATAAAAATAAAACTGGAATTGGAATCGGTAACCAAAACATTTAAAAGGTCACTTATCGTAAGAATCAAAATTCTTTCAAAAGTTTCAAATAAAATTTTCCGACAGAACCAGATTCTCATCAGAGGAACGGAAGTGTTCTCGTTGCGCATTCAAGAACATCACATTCCAAATCCAAGATAAGGTCAAAGGCAAATCATTTGTATAAATCAAAAATCAAAATACTTTCGAAAACATTAATGAAGAGTTTTCAAAAGTATAAGTCTCATTCATGGAACGAAATTGCCCTTGTCGTGCACACAAGAGCGCTAACTTTCCATGTCAAAGACAGATTTAAAATAAAAATCATTCGCCGATAAGCGCAGGGCAAGTTATTAGACGCCTTTAATAACGAGTCCTAACATCCCATCAACGTTAAAATCAAAATAAGAGAAAGGTAATCTACTCAAATTTTCTTTTGTAAAAAGCCAAAATAGAAATAAAGGTTTCACCTTTAAACTAAAAGGGGAGTTAAATTCCTGAAATATAATATTAAACTTTAACAAAGGCATCATGATTAGATTAAAGTGAATAGAAATTGGATAAAATTTACAAAAATCTCAGGTTTAGCAACTCAAAACCATGATAAAGAAGTCTATACTCAAAGAACAATTAGAGAATTAAATCGAATTTTCATTTTCAAATCTTTAAAAATAGGCTAGGTTTGCAGAAGTGACATAAACTTTCAAGAATGAATCGAAACTGGTAGCTTGAAAGTTTAGAAGTTGTACAAAAAGGAAAGTAACTTAGATAGCATAAAAACAAAGTATGTTAAGAGAGCTCAAACTTAAGCCTCAAGAGAGCTATAATGAATTTCATAGGGTAGAAATTGAAGTCAAAATTACAAGGATGTCAAAGATAGAGTTTCACAAGATACGAGTGTCAAACTTAAAGGAGAAGCAAGATGAAGCGAGGAAAAGAGGTATGAACGGTAACGCTTATGATCAAGGAGAAAGGAAAACTAGACAACAAGGAAACGCCAGATACTCAAATCTCAAACAACAATGTCATCACTCCACTAAGGAAACAAAGGGTAATAACCAGATCAGGAAATGATAGGAAATTTAAAAAGGGATATATGAATATGTCAAGATGTGAGACTAAAAGAGTCGAATCATAAACATAACTAGTTACCAACCAGTAAGAGGTATTAGAATTAGGAAGGTACTCAAGACAAGGAAATAACGAGTAAACTTTTATACTTAAGAATCAAATCCAACCAAGGTATGAACGAAAGGGAGGAAAACGATTAAAGGTATGAAAGAGGATTTTAAGGCTTAAACCATACGCTTCCTAAAACTTAAGGTTCTCTCTAACAAGGTCACGCCTATTATGGTATTGTACCTTCATGACAAAACGACAAATCCCAAACAAGGGTCAAGGTAAAATAAACGCTCGCTTAAGGGGTGATAAATCGGTTAGATACTTCTTCCACCTATCTTATCACATATTAGGATTTCCCTAAATCAAATCTATCACTCAAGTATAAAAGCATCTCTTTATCTCAAGCACTCGACACAACCTCAATGTTTTAAAAAACCAAAGAATGAATTGATAAAGACTTCTCAACAATGTTCTCAAGGAACAACTAACACCAAATCACATTCCCAAACTATACGGGATTATTAACATCTAAAAATGGGTTTTCTTCCAAATTCATATCCTAAACTTATCTCATGTTTACTCCTAAGGCGACGACGCTCAACCTACTAAGCTTTCAAATCCCAAACATAAACAACAAAGCCAAGTTCTATAACTTTAATCACATAGGCAACTCATTCCTAACACAAAGAATCTACCAATCAATTATACTCACTTTGTCAAGGAACTAGGTATAAGAATCACTAAGTATGTCTCATCACCTTACCTAAGTCTTTCTAACATCACGACTTCTCAAAGCCAGGGTTAAGGGTCAGACACAAACAATCTCCTCAAAAGTCAAATTTTCCAACCCAGGTCAACATTCCTCACAAGAAGGAGTACTATCTAATGGCGTTAAGGGAGGATAAGCAAAGAACAAAGGACAAGTTAGGAGTAGAAGCGTAGCTTTTAAAGTAAAACAGAAGGGAGTTTAGAAGGAGGATAAGCACCAAGAGATTAAGAATAAGGCGAGATACAAAAAGAACGAGAAACATCTTCAAGGAAGTAGAAGCATTCTTCAAAGGTTGAACAAATCTTCAATCCTCAGCAATAGGCACTAAATCTTGATCTTCTTAAAATATAAGTGTCCTTTCAATGGAACGGAGATACTCTTGGCGATCACTCAAGAACATCAATGTTCCAATTCAAAGACATAAAAAAAATACATTTTTACACCAACAAATGATAAAACTAATTATCAGACGTCTCCAATAACAAGCTTTAACACTAATTGACGTTAAAACCAGTGAAAAACATTAAAATATTTTCAAAACCTTTCGTTCAAATTTTTTTTTTTATAATAAGGGTAATAACTCCATTAGCTATAGATAAGCTCAGGGTCATTGATCCAAGAACGCAACAATTATTAAATGACAATCAACAAACAGGTTAGTACCTAACAAAGAGCAAACACAAAGAGACTACAACATAAGGTCCTAAGTCTACCCATCCTACCCATCTCTCAAGTTTATTATTTTAAGGTCAAGTTATTTATATTGGGGTGCACAAACGTGCGTCGGGAGCAAATATGCTCTGATACCAACTGTGACACCCTCATTTATCGCGGAAAAGTAAACACGTAATTCTAGAATAAAACTGCATGGATATGTTTGTAATAGGTTCATTTGGGTAAAAACCTGTAATTTTTAAAACCTGAACCTGTTATAAAGATATTCAAATTGGAAGGTGTTAAACATACAAGGTCTAACTAGAAGTTTCATAACATAATCATCGCTAAAGTCGCGAATAGCAAATTATACAACCAAATGTAAAGAGGGAGACATATGTCCCTAAAATGTATGTGACATAAAAAGTGTTTAAGGGTCACAATAAAATAAAACCAATCTAGGTTCCAAGGTTACTTTGCTCACTAGCTCGTCCATGTACCCCATATATGCATCACCTACCTGTCATTCGCATTTTATACAAATACGAAAGCCACAGTCAGTGGGGAGTAACTCGAGTTTCTCGACCCACGAAATGTCATAAATAATATAACATGTAAACATAAGAATATGAATACGAATCACACAATGCCTTAGCATATAGATGCTAGACAATCGTGCTTATCATGTGAACAACAATATAATGCCACATAGTCCTAGCATGTGAATACTAGACCGACTCATACTACACTATCATGTGAATCACATAACATCCAGGAATCCAAACTCTATCAACCATAGCCGGCTTGCATCTCACCTTCTATGATTCATAGAATCATCAAACAAGAAAGGGCAATATATCAAAGACAGGCATAAGTTCTTAGTACGGTCAATAGTCACTCTGTAACTCGAGTCTATACCACGAGGTAGGGAAGGTAATCGAACCGGTATCTTGGCTCAGAGGTTCTATCAAAACATGGCCAAGACACAACACAACCCTAGCCTAAAATCTACGCAGACCTAGACATGCGGATACACACCACCGCACCCAAGACCCACAATTTTTCTAAAACAAAGTGAGTACCCTAAGGAGTCCACCAAAGGGTTGGCTAGTACTTAAGCTGACCACTTACTATCAAAATAAGTAACGAGGTCATGCCCCAACTTGGATATAAACCCACCAAGTCAGGAACATGACCTCGTTACTTATTTTGATAGTAAGTGGTCAGCTTAAGTACTAGCCAACCCTTTGGTGGACTCCTTAGGGTACTCACTTTGTTTTAGAAAAATTGTGGGTCTTGGGTGCGGTGGTGTGTATCCGCATGTCTAGGTCTGCGCAGATTTTAGGCTAGGGTTGTGTTGTGTCTTGGCCATGTTTTGATAGAACCTCTGAGCCAAGATACCGGTTCGATTATCTTCCCTACCTCGTGGTATAGACTCGAGTTACAGAGTGACTATTGACCGTACTAAGAACTTATGCCTGTCTTTGATATATTGCCCTTTCTTGTTTGATGATTCTATGAATCATAGAAGGTGAGATGCAAGCCGGCTATGGTTGATAGAGTTTGGATTCCTGGATGTTATGTGATTCACATGATAGTGTAGTATGAGTCGGTCTAGTATTCACATGCTAGGACTATGTGGCGTTATATTGTTGTTTACATGATAAGCACGATTGTCTAGCATCTATATGCTAAGGCATTGTGTGATTCGTATTCATATTCTTATGTTTACATGTTATATTAATTATGACATTTCGTGGCTGGGAGAACTCGGAGTTACTCCCCACTGACTGTGGCTTTCGTATTTGTATAAAATGCGAATGACAGGTAGGTGATGCATATATGGGGTACATGGACGAGCTAGCGAGCAAAGTAACCTTGGAACCTAGATTGGTTTTATTTTATTGTGTCCCTTAAACACTTTTTATGTCACATACATTTTAGGGACATATGTCTCCCTCTTTACATTTGGTTGTATAATTTGCTATTCGCGACTTTAGCGATGATTATGTTATGAAACTTCTAGTTAGACCTTGTATGTTTGACACCTTCCAATTTGGATATCTAATTCAGTGGGGAGTAACTTCGAGTCCTCCCAGCCACGAAATGTCATATTTAATGTAACATGTAGTGTAACATGTAAACAATATGATAAACAATTTAATTATCAAGTATTCTAACGTATGAACACTAAACTGACCAAATTAAACTATCATGTGAAACCTATAACAAGCAGTAATCAAAACTTTATCAATTGTAACCGGCTTACATCTCACCTATTACAATTCATAAAATCACTATACAAGAAAGGGCAATATATCAAAGACAGGCATAAGTTCTTAGTACGGTCAATAGTCACTCTGTAACTCGAGTCTATACCACGAGGTAGGGAAGGTAATCGAACCAGTATCTTGGCTCAGAGGTTCTATCAAAACATGGCCAAGACACAACACAACCCCAGCCTAAAATCTGCCCATCCTACCCATCTCTCAAGTTTATTATTTAAAGGTCAAGTGCTTTTAAGTGGGGTGCACAAACGTGCGTCGGGAGCAACAAGCTCCTTGGACTTAGTTTGGCTATACTTTGTAGTAAACCTTTATATATTTGTTGTGTTTATATTTTGAAGGGACATATGTCTCCCTCTTCTATTTTGGTTTGTATCTATATTCTCGCAGTTTTAGCATAGTTATGTAAATTAGTTTGTTAGTATTTGCAGGTTTTGGCACCCTCCTCTTGGAAATGTTTGTGAATGGTTTAGAAAAGTTTTAAAAATTACAGGTTTTGTCTAGTTGAACCACTTACAAACATATCCTGTCAGTTTTTCTGTAGAATTTACGTGTTTAATTAACGCTATATATGGGGGTGTCACAGTTGGTATCAGAGCTTCATATGGTGCCATTTTAATGGAGGCTTGATAGCTGTTGTTGTAAGAGAACTTAACCAGAGGTAAACATCTCCCAGGAAGTTTGGAAATCTAAGGCACAGGCACGAAGAAGATCCTCTAAAGTTTGAATTGTTCTCTCGGTTTGACCATCAACATAATTTTTACTACTAATATGATTCATTTCAAAAGATTACCCATTTGTTACTTATACTAATTATAACATTAATAAACCCGAAATGACAAATAATGCATGAAAAACCGCGAAACAAGCAACGGGTGACCGGGCCGGCCGTGGGCCGCACGAACTGCCGGGCACTCTTTGGCCGCCACCCCCAACCCTCCATTTCTCCATTTTTGTTCAGTTTAACATCGTCTGAAGCATCAATTAATCGTACCCATTTCATTTCCATACTAATATGAGAACTTAAACTAACAAAAGACATGAATTAGACAAGAATTTAACCCATATTATCATGTAAAATAAACTACTCACACAACAATCACAAAATCATACAAGAAAACAAGATTGTGACATTAAACCGTCGAGTAACTCGAAATATGTTACCTTTAGCAACAAAATGAGCAATTAGCACCTTGAACCCAAACCCTCATCTGCCAACTAACCACTATCTTCAACTATATACGAGCCTCCAAACTCGTCTTCTAAATCTTCACCTAAATAAACAATAAAAACACAATAATAAGCACAAAAATCGAAATATGCCCAAATTCGTCTTAAATCAACATCAAGAAAACTGAAATTAAAACATACTAGGATGTAGATCTTGAAGAGAGGATTCCGAAAATATAAATTTTGTGAAAATCGGACTAGAAACGAGTGAGTTATGGTGAAATTTGGCTTAGAAAAGCTTAGGTTGAATAGAAATGGTGTTTTGTTGCTAGAAGGTTCAAGGAACATGAATGGAAAAGAAAAAAAAATGAAAAGGAAAGGAAGGGGGAGGGTGCCGCGGGAAAGGGAGAGGAAGGGAGCGGATTTTAGGCGGGATTTCATGAGTCGGGTTTGGCTCGTTACGACGATAATTAGAACCGCTTGTCAATTGCAAATTCCGACAAGACCAAAGTTCTTAAACACGAGATTACAAGAAAATTGAGTATTCATATGACCCATTTCCATAATCGTTTGCCCAATTTTCGCTCTAAAACCGTTTTAAATGATGACTTAGTTGGCTCAGCTAGGACTGTTTTTAGGCGCGAGAATGGAGTCTTAAGGGGACGATTGGTACTCTGTTTTGGGCAGGGACGAGAGCTGTCATCGTGGGTTTTCACTTTGCATTTGAGGACTGGAGTTGGGGTCGAACTTAGGCATCTTTTGGGTTCTGTTTTGGACTGATTTTGGGTCAGGTTATGAAGTAGGGTGAAGGGTGGCTATGGGTAGTCGGGTGGTGGTCGTGTCGGACTCCCTGTGGCCTAGCTGTGGCCTGGCCGTGGCCTAGCTAAGTCACGAGTTTGAGGCCATGTGTAGTTGGTGGTTAGGCCGAGTTTGAGGTTGTCATAATAACTTTTGGGTCCTGTCTATAAATTGTTTTGACGCTAGTTTGGTTTATTTAAAATATAATTAAATAACCGTCTCTTATTTTATATAACGATAATTCGTTAATATCGTCCTTTCACATAATTATTTTAGGTGGCTCATATGTGGTTGAAGATGAAGAGTAATTTTGGGTTTTAGAAGCTTTCTCAAGTTTATTGCTTGTCTCTTTGCTAGCTTAAGGTAACTATTCCGAGTTACTCGACGAATTAATGTCACATTAGTAGTTAATGTTGTGCTTGTTGTTTGTTAAGTGTTTAGGTGATTGATAATGTTTTACTTTCGTTTTTCACATGATAGAAATTGGAAATAGCATGAGAATAATATTGCGATAAAATTTGTAATTTGGGCCAAAGTAGGCCAAGACTCGAGTGGGCAGATTGACCGAACGAGTTTGGTCAAACTAGGTTTAAACCAGTCAGCCTCGATTTGACCGATGACCCGTCGCGGGACTCGGGTCGAGGGTTTGTCTTTGAGGTAAGATTGGTTGTTATTGGAGGTTTTATGTTATGCCTTGATATTTGTAATTATCATTTCACATGTTGGTTGTTGGATGCTTTGGATGCCTTATGCTTGAGTCTTGTTTGCCTTTAGCCATTGTAGTTTATTCTCATGGACTATGATATTGATGGTTAGCTATAATTTGGTTATTGATAACATTGAGGATATGGTTGGATTGTCTGCTGAATAGACATTTATATAGCCTTTCACATGATAGAATGTTAGCATTTATGTTGGTAAGTTGGACTCTTTGCCCCTTTTATGGTTAATTGGGTATCCTACTTGTCTTGTGTGGTGTGGGCTAAAATATTCAAGCTGGGACTAGCTGGGACTAGGTCCTAGGTGAGTATTTCGGCCTTCATCATAGATAGGCCTTTATAGTATTTGACGAGTATATGTTCACTGCTTAATAGCCTCTGTGTTCCTGACTTGGTGGGTTTATATCCAAGTTGGGGCATGACCTCGTTACTTATTTTGAGAGTAAGTGGTCAGCTTAAGTACTAGCCAACCCTTTGGTGGACTCCTTAGGGTACTCACTTTGTTTTAGAAAAATTGTGGGTCTTGGGTGCGGTGGTGTGTATCCGCATGTCTAGGTCTCTGTGATTTTAGGCTAGGGTTGTGTTGTGTCTTGACCATGTTTTGATAGAACCTCTGAGCCAAGATACCGGTTCGATTACCTTCCCTACCTCGTGGTATAGACTCGAGTTACAGAGTGACTATTGACCGTACTAAGAACTTATGCCTGTCTTTGATATATTGCCCTTTCTTGTTTGATGATTCTATGAATCATAGAAGGTGAGATGCAAGCCGGCTATGGTTGATAGAGTTTGGATTCCTGGATGTTATGTGATTCACATGATAGTGTAGCTTGAGTCGGTCTAGTATTCACATGCTAGGACTATGTGGTGTTATATTGTTGTTCACATGATAAGCACGATTGTCTAGCATCTATATGCTAAGGCATTGTGTGATTCGTATTCATATTCTTATGTTTACATGTTATATTAATCATGACATTTCGTGGCTGGGAGAACTCGGAGTTACTCCCCACTGACTGTGGCTTTCGTATTTGTATAAAATGCGAATGACAGGTAGGTGATGCATATATGGGGTACATGGACGAGCTAGCGAGCAAAGTAACCTTGGAACCTAGATTGGCTTAATTTTATGGTGACCCTTAAACACTTTTTATGTCACATACATTTTAGGGACATATGTCTCCCTCTTTACATTGGTTGTATAATTTGCTATTCGCGACTTTAGCGATGGTTATGTTATGAAACATCTAGTTAGACCTTGTATGTTTGACACCTTCCAATTTGGATATCTTTATAACAGGTTCAGGTTTTAAAATTACAGGTTTTTACCCAATTGAACCTATTACAAACATATCCATGCAGTTTTATTCTAGAATTACGTGTTTACTTTTCCGCGATAAGTGAGGGTGTCACAGTTTGTAACACCCCGTATTTTATTAAGTTGGATAAAATTCTTTTAATTGCTATTTTGAATTTAATTACATCATTTAACGATTTATATATTTATGCTTAGCTAATTAATTAATTTCATCATAATTCGATACGTTAATTTTAATAATCATTAATAAGTTTATTTAAAGTTAGTTCGAGTTTATTGAAATTAGTTCGTGTTTATTTATTTAATAATTTCCGTTTCTTTACGAGTCCTTATGAAAGTTGTTTTAAGTAAACCCGAGATGGATTTTGGGAACAAAACCGTCCAATTAGCTATTTTGAGCTTATTTCACTAAATTAGCAATTTTTATTAATATCCGTTAGTTTTGTAAAAATCGCTAATAATTCCGATTCAAGCTGATATTGTATTATTTACGTTAACTAGCTGAGTTTATTTTATTTTCACTCATTAAATTTATTTATTATTGATTCCGCTTTATTACTGAAACTTTTACTAAAACCGGTTAAATTTAACTCGAAACGGTTTTAATAACTATCGAAGTTTCTTAACGACGAAGAAACGTACGTATAATATATAGCAGGCTAGCAGGCTCGTCACTCATTCTTTCATTTTTCCCACGTCTTTTTTCTTCTTCGTCCTTCTTCGTCCTTCCGTTGTTCCTTCTTCAACTTTTGTCAATAATCCGTCCTGGTGCTCCGTTTGTCATCCGTTTTCAACTATTTTTGTTCCATAGCGCTCCTCTCGTCGTTCTCGTCAATCCGTTGTAAGTAAAATTCATTTTCGTCATGTATTTTTACAAACCCATTTATATTTTCAGCTTTATTTTTTATAAGACGGTTGTATGTACTAAAATAGACGGTCTTGTAGAAGATTTGTTAGTCATAAATGATTAGTTCAATCGGAAAAAGGTAACAATTATGGATTACTCGATATTACTTGTAAAATATGTTTATTTCGAATCTTTGGTTAGTCATTGTTTTATATTTGAGACGGTGTATAATTATATATAGGGATCCTTATGGATGTTAATTAGTCGGTTGTATAGTTGAGACGGTGTATCGATATGTGGAGATAGTTGAGACGGTGTATACCGACCTCTAGGGATCATTTGGGATGCTAGTTAGTAAGTGGTATATTTAAGACGGTGTATGCTGACATGTATGGATTGTTTTGGGTGATAATTGGTGTGTTTTATAGTTGAGACGGTGTATACTGACATGTAGGGATTGTTTTGGACTGATTTGGACTCTGTGTTGGGGCGATTTTTGTAGTCTTTAGGGACTGTTTTTGAGTTGCTTTATACTTGTGGATTTCCGCTCTAAAACCGTTTTAAATGCTGACTTAGTTGGCTCAGCTAGGACTGTTTTTAGGCGCGAGAATGGAGTCTTAAGGGGACGATTGGTACTCTGTTTTGGGCGGGGGACGAGAGCGTCATCGTGGGTTTTTACTTTGCATTTGAGGACTGGAGTTGGGGTCGAACTTAGGCATCTTTTGGGTTCTGTTTTGGACTGATTTTTGGGTCAGGTTATGAAGTAGGGTGAAGGGTGGCTATGGGTAGTCCGGTGGTGGTCGTGTCGGACTCCTTATGGCTTGCTTTTAGGCGAGTTTGATGGCCGTGGCCTAGCTAAGTCACGAGTTTGAGGCCATGTGTAGTTGGTGGTTAGGCCGAGTTTGAGGTTGTCATAATAACTTTTGAGCCGTGTCTATAAATTGTTTTGACGCTAGTTTGGTTTATTTAAAATATAATTAAATTAATTTCCGTCTCATATTTTATATAAAGATAATTCGTTAATATCGTCCTTTCACATAATTATTTTAGGTGGCTCATATGTGGTTGAAGATGAAGAGTAATTTTGGGTTTTAGAAGCTTTCTCAAGTTCTTACTTGTCTCTTTGCTAGCGTAAGGTAACTATTCCGAGTTACTCGACGAATTAATGTCACATTAGTAGCTGATGTTGTGCTTGTTGTTTGTTAAGTGTTTAGGTGATTGATAATGTGTTACTTTCGTTTTTCACATGATAGAAATTGGAAATAGCATGAGAATAATATTGCGATAAAATTTGTAATTTGGGCCAAAGAGGCCAAGACTCGAGTGGGCAGATTGACCGAACGAGTTTGGCCAAGCTAGGTTTAAACCATCGACCTCGATTTGACCGATGACCCGTCGCGGGACTCGGGTCGAGGGTTTGTCTTTGAGGTGAGATTGGTTGTTATTGGAAATTTTATGTTATGTCTTGATATTTGTAATTATCATTTCACATGTTGGTTGTTGGATGAATTGGTTTGCCTTATACTTGGTCTTGTTGCCTCTTTGCCATTTTAGCTTGTTCTCATGAATTATGAAATTAACGGTTAGTTGGAATTTGGATTATTATTGATAATGGAGATATTGTTGGATTGTCAGTTGAATTGGGTATCCTACTTGTCTTGTGTGGTGTGGGCTAAAGTATTCAAGTGGGACTAGTGGGACTTGGTCCTAGGTGAGTATTTCGGCCTTCATCATAGATAGGTCATTATAGTCTTTGACGAGTGTATGTTCACTGCTTAATAGCCTCTGTGTTCCTGACTTGGTGGGTTTATATCCAAGTTGAGGCATGACCTCATTACTTATTTTGAGAGTAAGTGGTCAGCTTAAGTACTAGCCAACCCTTTGGTGGACTCCTTAGGGTACTCACTTTGTTTTTAAAAAAATTGTGGGTCTTGGGTGCGGTGGTGTGTATCCGCATGTCTAGGTCTGCGCAGATTTTAGGCTAGGGTTATGTTGTGTCTTGGCCATGTTTTGATAGAACCTCTGAGCCAAGATACCGGTTCGATTACCTTCCCTACCTCGTGGTATAGACTCGAGTTACAGAGTGACTATTGACCGTACTAAGAACTTATGCCTGTCTTTGATATATTGTCCTTTCTTGTACGGTGATTCTATGAATCATAGAAGGTGAGATGCAAGCCGGCTATGGTTGATAGAGTTTGGATTCCTGGATGTTATGTGATTCACATGATAGGGTAGTATGAGTCGGTCTAGTAATCACATGCTAGGACTATGTGTTGTTATATTGTTGTTCACATGATAAGCACGATTGTCTAGCATCTATATGCTAAGGCTATGTGTTATTCATATTCATATTCTTATGTTTACATGTTATATTAATTATGACATTTCGTGGCTGGGAGAACTCGGAGTTACTCCCCACTGACTGTGGCTTTCGTATTTGTATAAAATGCGAATGACAGGTAGGTGATGCATATATGGGGTACATGGACGAGCTAGCGAGCAAAGTAACCCTGGAACCTAGATTGACTTTATTTTATTGTGACCCTTAAATACTTTTTATGTCACATACATTTTAGGGACATATGTCTCCCTTTCTCATATTTGGGTTGTATAACTTTGTTTCGCGACTTTAGCAATGGTTATGTTATGACTCTTCTAGTTAGACCTTGTATGTTTGACACCTTCCAATTTGGATATCTTTATAACAGGTTCAGGTTTTAAAAATTACAGGTTTTTACCCAAATGAACCTATTACAAACATATCCATGCAGTTTTATTCTAGAATTACGTGTTTATTTTTCCGCAATTAATGAGGGTTTTACACCAACAAATGATAAAACTAATTATCAGACGTTTCCAATAACAAGCTTTAACACTAATTGACGTTAAAACCAGTGAAAAACATTAAAATATTTTCAAAACCTTTAGTTCAAATTTTTATTTTTTTTTATAATAAGGGTAATAACTCCATTAGCTATAGATAAGCTCAGGGTCATTGATCCAAGAACGCAACAATTATTAAATGACAATCAACAAACAGGTTAGTACCTAACAAAGAGCAAACACAAAGAGACTACAACATACGGTCCTAAGTCTACCCATCCTACCCATCTCTCAAGTTTATTATTTTAAGGTCAAGTTATTTATATTGGGGTGCACAAACGTGCGTCGGGAGCAAATATGCTCTGATACCAACTGTGACACCCTCACATATCGCGGAAAAGTAAACACGTAATACTAGAATAAAACTGCATGGATATGTTTGTAATAGGTTCAATTGGGTAAAAACCTATAATCTTAAAACCTGAACCTGTTATAAAGATATCCAAATTGGAAGGTGTCAAACATACAAGGTCTAACTAGAAGTGTCATAACATAACCATCGCTAAAGTCGCGAATAGCAAATTATACAACCAAATGTAAAGAGGGAGACATATGTCCCTAAAATGTATGTGACATAAAAAGTGTTTAAGGGTCACAATAAAATAAAACCAATCTAGGTTCCAAGGTTACTTTGCTCGCTAGCTCGTCCATGTACCCCATATATGCATCACCTACCTGTCATTCGCATTTTATACAAATACGAAAGCCACAGTCAGTGGGGAGTAACTCCGAGTTCTCCCAGCCACGAAATGTCATAATTAATATAACATGTAAACATAAGAATATGAATACGAATCACACAATGCCTTAGCATATAGATGCTAGACAATCGTGCTTATCATGTGAACAACAATATAACGCCACATAGTCCTAGCATGTGAATACTAGACCGACTCATACTACATTATCATGTGAATCACATAACATCCAGGAATCCAAACTCTATCAACCATAGCCGGCTTGCATCTCACCTTCTATGATTCATAGAATCATCAAACAAGAAAGGGCAATATATCAAAGACAGGCATAAGTTCTTAGTACGGTCAATAGTCACTCTGTAACTCGAGTCTATACCACGAGGTAGGGAAGGTAATCGAACCGGTATCTTGGCTCAGAGGTTCTATCAAAACATGGCCAAGACACAACACAACCCTAGCCTAAAATCTGCGCAGACCTAGACATGCGGATACACACCACCGCACCCAAGACCCACAATTTTTCTAAAACAAAGTGAGTACCCTAAGGAGTCCACCAAAGGGTTGGCTAGTACTTAAGCTGACCACTTACTATCAAAATAAGTAACGAGGTCATGCCCCAACTTGGATATAAACCCACCAAGTCAGGAACACAGAGGCTATTAAGCAGTGAACATACACTCGTCAAAGACTATAATGACCTATCTATGATGAAGGCCGAAACACTCACCTAGGACCTAAATAAAACTAATCTAGGTCCCAGCTTGAATACTTTAGCCCGCACCACACAAGACCAGTAGGATACCCAATTAACCATAAGAGGGCAAAGAGTCCAACTTACCAACATAAATGCTAACATTCTATCATGTGAAAGGCTATATAAATGTCTATTCAGCAAACAATCCAACAATATCCTCAATATCAATAATAATCCAAACTCCAGCTAACCGTTAATCTCATAATTCATGAGAACAAGCTAAAATGGCAACAAGACAAGAAGACTCAAGTATAAGGCAACCAATTCATCCCACAACCAACATGTGAAATGATAATTACAAATATCAAGGCATAACATAAAACATCCAATCTCACCTCAAAGACAAACCCTCGACCCGAGTCCCGCGACGGGTCATCGGTCAAATAGAGGCTGACTGGTTTAAACCTAGTTTGACCAAACTCGTTCGGTTAATCTGGCCCAGCTCAGAGTCTTTGCCTACTTTGGCCCAAATCATAAAATTTATCACAATATAATTCTCATGCTATTTCTAATTTCTATCATGTGAAAAACGAAAGTAACACATTATCAATCACCTAAACACTTAACAAACAACAGGCACAACATTAACTACTAATGTGACATTAATTCGTCGAGTAACTCGGAATAGTTACCTTACGCTAGCAAAGAGACAAGTAAAAACTTGAGAAAGCTTCTAAAACCCAAAATTACTCTTCATCTTCAACCACATATGAGCCACCTAAAATAATTATGTGAAAGGACGATATTAACGAATTATCTTTATATAAAATATGAGACGGAAATTAATTTAATTATATTTTAAATAAACCAAACTAGCGTCAAAACAATTTATAGACACGGCTCAAAAGTTATTATGACAATCTCAAACTCGGCCTAAACACCAACTACACATGGCCTCAAACTCGTGACTTAGCTAGGCCACGGCCATCAAACTCGCCTAAAAGCAAGCCATAAGGAGTCCGACACGACCACCGCCCGACTACCCATAGCCACCCTTCACCCTACTTCATAACCTGACCCAAAAATCAGTCCAAAACAGAACCCAAAAGATGCCTAAGTTCGACCCCAACTTCAGTCCTCAAATGCAAAGTGAAAACCCACGATGACGGCTCTCGCCCCGCCCAAAAACAGTACCAATCGTCCCCTTAAGACTCCATTCTCGTGCCTAAAAACAGTCCTAGCTGAGCCAACTAAGTCAGCATTTTAAACGGTTTTAGAGCGGAAATCCACAAGTATAAAGCAACTCAAAAACAGACCCTAAAGACTACAAAAATCGCCCCAACATAGAGTCCAAATTAGTCCAAAATAATCCCTACATGTCAGTATACACCGTCTCAACTATAAAACACACCAATTATCACCCAAAACAATCCATACATGTCAGCATACACCGTCTTAAATATACCACTTACTAACTAGCATCCCAAATGATCCCTAGAGGTCAGTATACACCGTCTCAATCATCTCCACATATCAGTATACACCGTCTCAACTATACAACTGACTAATTAACATCCATAAGGATCCCTATATATAATTATACACCGTCTTAATTACAAAACAGACTAACCAGCATTCGAAATAAACATATTTTACAAGTAATATTGAGTAATCTATAATTGTTACCTTTTTCCGATTGAACTAATCATTTATGACTAACAAATCTTCTACAAGACCGTCTATTTTAGTACATGTTACACTACATGTTACATTAAATATGACATTTCGTTAGAATACTTGATAATAACATAAAACCTCCAATAACAACCAATCTTACCTCAAAGACAAACCCTCGACCCGAGTCCTGCGACGGGTCATCGGTCAAATCGAGGCTGACTGGTTTAAACCTAGTTTGACCAAACTCGTTCGGTCAATCTGGCCCAGCTCAGAGTCTTTGCCTACTTTGGCCCAAATCATAAAATTTATCACAATATAATTCTCATGCTATTTCTAATTTCTATCATGTGAAAAACGAAAGTAACACATTATCAATCACCTAAACACTTAACAAACAACAGGCACAACATTAACTACTAATGTGACATTAATTCGTCGAGTAACTCGGAATAGTTATGGAGTATGTCAGTAAATGCCTCACCTGCCAGAAAGTAAAGGTAGAGCATCAAAAGCCCGGGGGTTTGCTTCAACCCTTGGATGTTCCTCTTTGGAAATGGGAGTCTATTTCCATGGATTTTGTGATGGCTTTACCCAGGACTTCCACTGGGAAGAATGCCGTTTGGGTGGTTGTGGACCGATTGACTAAGTGTGCTCGGTTTATTCCTATCAAAGAGACCTGGAGATTAGAAGTTCTAGCTGGTGCCTATGTGAATGAAGTAGTGCGCTATCATGGGGTTCCTAAAGATATAGTTTCAGATCGAGACCCTCGATTTTGTTCTCGTTTGGACCTGCATTACGGGAGGCCTTGGGTAGTAAACTATTGATGAGCACTTTGCTTTTCACGCCGCCATGATGGTCAAACCGAGAGAACAATTCAAACTTTAGAGGATCTTCTTCGTGCATGTGCCTTAGATTTCCAAACTTCCTGGGAGAAATGTTTACCCTACGGTTGAGTTCTCTTACAACAACGGACTATCAAGCCTCCATTAAAATGGCACCATATGAAGCTCTGTACGGTAGAAAATGTCGTACTCCTGTCTGTTGGGATCAAACCCAAAATGTTCCAATGTTAGGACCTGATTTGGTGACCGAGTCCATTGAACAAGTTAAAATCATTCGGGAGCGGATGAAAGCCGCTCAGGACCGTCAAAAATCATATGCTGATGTCCGTCGTCGACCACTTTCCTTTGAGGTTGATGATCAAGTATTCCTTAAAGTGTCACCTATGAAAGGGGTGAAACGGTTTGGCGTAAAAGGGAAGTTGAGCCCTAAATATATTGGACCTTTAGGGTGATTGAAAAGATTGGTCCTGCTTTGCTTACCGTTTAGAATTGCCCCCAAATCTGAGCAAGGTTCACAATGTCTTCCATGTTTCTCAGTTGAGGAAGTACATTAGTGACCCTAGCCATATCATCCAAGAAGAGATTCTTGAATTGGAGCCTAACTTGGCGGTTGAAGAAAGGCCAATTCGGATTCTTGAAAAAGCCAACAAGCAACTTAGGAGCAAAGTTGTACCTCTAGTCCGTGTTCTTTGGCGTTGTGGAAATGTCGAAGAAGAGACTTGGGAGACTGAAGCTTCTATGTTAGCTAAATATCCTGAATTATTCTCGTAAGGTATTCCTTTTCTTACTCTTTTTCGAGTTACTAAGCCGTGTTTAATCATAATTAGTAAAGATATTATTCTTATTATAGAACTTTAAACTAAAATTTTGAAAATGCTTTTATGATTTTTAATGGTTTTAACATTAGTGAATGTTAAATCTCGTTGTTGGAGACGTCCCAATAATGGGTTTTCTCATTTATTGGTGTAGAAATATTTTTTTATATCTTGATATGAATGTGGATGTTCTTGTCTGATCAACAAGAGTATCACCGTTTCATTGAAAAGATACCTATATTTTTCTTATGATTATATTATTAAGATGTTGTATACTATAATTTCTCCTTCTAAGTTTCGAGGACGAAACTTTTTAAAAGGAGGGGTGATTGTAACACCCCGTAATTTCGGACCATTATTATTTTGCGGAAGTAATTTATTAATCAAGTAAAATTGATATTAATGTATTTGAAGTAATATTAATTCAAAGAAATATAATTTTATTATATTTTGAAGTAAAGTATTTATTTTGATAGTTTCGAAATGTTTAAAAATAGTTTAAACCGTGTAAAAACTTTTTATTTCGAAATAAGGGCATATCGGGGAAAAATGACAACTCTATTGAAAATTGGGCAAACGATTATGGAAATGGGTCATATGAATACTCAATTTTCTTGTAATCTCGTGTTTAAGAACTTTGGTCTTGTCGGAATTTGCAATTGACAAGCGGTTCTAATTATCGTCGTAACGAGCCAAACCCGACTCATGAAATCCCGCCTAAAACCCGCTCCCTTCCTCTCCCTTTCCCGCGGCACCCTCCCCCTTCCTTTCCTTTTCATTTTTTTTTTCTTTTCCATTCATGTTCCTTGAACCTTCTAGCAACAAAACACCATTTCTATTCAACCTAAGCTTTTCTAAGCCAAATTTCACCATAACTCACTCGTTTCTAGTCCGATTTTCACAAAATTTATATTTTCGGAATCCTCTCTTCAAGATCTACATCCTAGTATGTTTTAATTTCAGTTTTCTTGATGTTGATTTAAGACGAATTTGGGCATATTTCGATTTTTGTGCTTATTGTTGTGTTTTTATTGCTTATTTAGGTGAAGATTTGGAAGACGAGTTTGGGGACTCGTATATTGTTGAAGATAGTGGTTAGTTGGCAGATTAGGGTTTGGGTTCAAGGTGCTAATTGCTCATTTTGTTGCTAAAGGTAACATATTTCGAGTTACTCGACGAATAATCGTCACATTCTTTGCTTTTTGTATGATTTTGTGATTTTTATTTGAGTAGTTTATTTCACATGATAATATGGGTTAAATGCATGTCTAATTCATGTCTTTTGTTAGCTTAAGTTAACATATTAGTATAGGAATGATTAATTGATGCTTCAGACGATGTTAAACTGAACAAAAATGGAGAAATGGAGGGTTGGGGGTGGCGGCCAGCAGGCCCGTGCAGGCCCATGGCAGGCCCACGGCTGGCCCGGGTCATCCCGTTGCTTGTTTCGCGGTTTTTCATGCATTATTTGTCATTTCGGGTTTATTAATGTTATAATTAGTATAAGTAACAAATGGGTAATCTTTTGAAATGAATCATATTAGTAGTAAAAATTATGTTGATGGTAAAAATTATGTTTATTTTGGTAGTTGACACATGTTAGAATAGGTTATAAAATGAAATTGTAATGAATAGGCTCAAAATGAATTTTATAGCGATAATTGTAATGTTTGGATGATTATCCAAAATCGAGCCTTGGTCCCTTTGGTGAATCGATGTCAGTCAATTGTGTGATTGGTCAGCCGCAATTTAACCCGTACCTGTCGCAGGACTGGGTTGCGGGTAAAAATTCGGTTGGATGAAATTTTGTATGAATTGGATAATTGGCCTTATTCTTGTTTTAGGCCATTTATTAAGTTTTTAGTTCACATGTGTTGTTGGTTGAATTTAATAGTTTCTTATATTGTAGAAACGGCCCTAGATTCCCTGAAACCTTTAATATTGTTAATATTGCTAGAATTGGAATTGGTATTGAATACTTCTTGCAGGTTGTTGTGTTTGTCATAGATAGGTCTTTATAGTCTTTGACGAGTATATGTTCACTGCTTAATAGCCTCTGTGTTCCTGACTTGGTGGGATTATATCCAAGTTGGGGCATGACCTCGTTACTTATTTTGATAGTAAGTGGTCAGCTTAAGTACTAGCCAACCCTTTGGTGGACTCCTTAGGGTACTCACTTTGTTTTAGAAAAATTGTGGGTCTTGGGTGCGGTGGTGTGTATCCGCATGTCTAGGTCTGCGCAGATTTTAGGCTGGGTTGTGTTGTGTCTTGGCCATGTTTTGATAGAACCTCTGAGCCAAGATACCGGTTCGATTACCTTCCCTACCTCGTGGTATAGACTCGAGTTACAGAGTGACTATTGACCGTACTAAGAACTTATGCCTGTCTTTGATATATTGCCCTTTCTTGTATAGTGATTTTATGAATTGTAATAGGTGAGATGTAAGCCGGTTACAATTGATAAAGTTTGGATTACTGCTTGTTATAGGTTTCACATGATAGTTTAATTTGGTTAGTTTAGTGTTCATACGTTAGAATACTTGATAATTAAATTGTTTATCATATTGTTTACATGTTACACTACATGTTACATTAAATATGACATTTCGTGGCTGGGAGGACTCGAAGTTACTCCCCACTGAATTGTGGCTTTCGTGTTTGTATAAAATGCGATTGACAGGTTGAAGATGATTAAATGGGGTACACATACGAGCTAGTGAGCAAAAGAACCTTGGACTTAGTTTGGCTATACTTTGTAGTAAACCTTTATATATTTGTTGTGTTTATATTTTGAAGGGACATATGTCTCCCTCTTCTATTTTGGTTTGTATCTATATTCTCGCAGTTTTAGCATAGTTATGTAAATTAGTTTGTTAGTATTTGCAGGTTTTGGCACCCTCCTCTTGGAAATGTTTGTGAATGGTTTAGAAAAGTTTTAAAAATTACAGGTTTTGTCTAGTTGAACCACTTACAAACATATCCTGTCAGTTTTTCTGTAGAATTTACGTGTTTAATTAACGCTATATATAGGGGTGTCACAGTTGGTATCAGAGATTAAGAATAAGGCGAGATACAAAAAGAACGAGAAACATCTTCAAGGAAGTAGAAGCATTCTTCAAAGGTTGAACAAATCTTCAATCCTCAGCAATAGGCACTAAATCTTAATCTTCTTAAAATATAAGTGTCCTTTCAATGAATTCTCAGCCCACAAAGCATCATTGTAAATTGAAACAAAGCTGGTGGAATCCCGATGGACCATGCTTTTGATTTTAGGAGAGAGCTTTTCAAGATAAACACAAAGAGACTACAACATAAGGTCCTAAGTCTACCCATCCTACCCATCTCTCAAGTTTATTATTTTAAGGTCAAGTTATTTATATTGGGGTGCACAAACGTGCGTCGGGAGCAAATATGCTCTGATACCAACTGTGACACCCCTATATATAGCGTTAATTAAACACGTAAATTCTACAGAAAAACTGACAGGATATGTTTGTAAGTGGTTCAACTAGACAAAACCTGTAATTTTTAAAACCTGAACCTGTTTGTTGATTGTCATTTAATAATTGTTGCGTTCTTGGATCAATGACCCTGAGCTTATCTATAGCTAATGGAGTTATTACCCTTATTATAAAAAAAATGAAAAGGAAAGGAAGGGGGAGGGTGCCGCGGGAAAGGGAGAGGAAGGGAGCGGGTTTTAGGCGGGATTTCATGAGTCGGGTTTGGCTCGTTACGACGATAATTAGAACCGCTTGTCAATTGCAAATTCCGACAAGACCAAAGTTCTTAAACACGAGATTACAAGAAAATTGAGTATTCATATGACCCATTTCCATAATCGTTTGCCCAATTTTCAATAGAGTTGTCATTTTTCCCCGATATGCCCTTATTTCGAAATAAAAAGTTTTTACACGGTTTAAACTATTTTTAAACATTTCGAAACTATCAAAATAAATACTTTACTTCAAAATATAATAAAATTATATTTCTTTGAATTAATATTACTTCAAATACATTAATATCAATTTTACTTGATTAATAAATTACTTCCGCAAAATAATAATGGTCCGAAATTACGGGGTGTTACAATCACAAGCATTTATGTTGGTAAGTTGGACTCTTTGTGTTAGGAATGAGTTGCCTATGTGATTAATGTTACACTTTCAGGGATTTGACCCCCAATTGGGTTTAAAAGTGAAACCTTTATTTCTATTTTGGCTTTTTGCAAAAGAAAATTTGAGTAGATTACCTTTTCTTTTCCAACTGTGACACCCTCAAATTATAGCGTTAACTAAACACAAAAGTTCTACAGAAAAACTGACAGGATATGTTTGTAATTGGTTCAACTAGACAAAATCTGTAATTTTAAAAACTTTTCTAAACCATTCACAAACACTTCCAAATGAAGAGTGCCAAAAACCTGCAAATGCTAACAAACTAATTTACATAACATAACTAAAGACGCGAGAAAATAGTGATACAAACCAAAATAAAAGAGGGAGACATATGTCCCTTCAAAATATATACACAACCAACTGTTTAAAGGTTTGCTACAAAATATAGTCAAACTAAGTCCAAGGTTCTTTTGCTCACTAGCTCGTCTGTGTACCCCAACTACGCATCATCAACCTGTCAATCGCATTTTATACAAACACGAAAGCCACAATTCAGTGGGGAGTAACTTCGAGTCTGAAAAACCGCGAAACAAGCAACGGGCTGACCCGAGCCAGCCGTGGGCCTGCACGGGCCTGCTGGGCCTGCTGGCCGCCACCCCCAACCCTCCATTTCTCCATTTTTGTTCAGTTTAACATCGTCTGAAGCATCAATTAATCGTACCCAATTCATTTCCATACTAATATGAGAACGTAAACTAACAAAAGACATGAATTAGACAAGAATTTAACCCATATTATCATGTGAAATAAACTACTCACACAACAATCACAAAATCATACAAGAAAACAAGATTGTGACATTAAACCGTCGAGTAACTCGAAATATGTTACCTTTAGCAACAAAATGAGCAATTAGCACCTTGAACCCAAACCCTAATCTGCCAACTAACCACTATCTTCAACTATATACGAGTCTCCAAACTCGTCTTCTAAATCTTCACCTAAATAAACAATAAAAACACAATAATAAGCACAAAAATCAAAATATGCCCAAATTCGTCTTAAATCAACATCAAGAAAACTGAAATTGTAATGAATAAGCTCAAAATGAATTTTATAGCGATAATTGTAATGTTTGGATGATTATGCCGAAAACTGAGCCTTGGTCCCTTTGACTGAATCGATGTCAGTCAATTGTGTGATTGGTCAGCCGCAATTTAACCCGTACCTGTCGCAGGACTTGGGTTGCGGGTAAAAATTCGGTTGGATGAAATTTTATATGAATTGGATAATCGGTCTTTTTCTTGTTTTAGGCCATTTATTAAGTTTTAGTTCACATGTGTTGTTGGTTGAATTTAATAGTTTCTTATATTGTAGAAACGGCCCTAGATTCCCTAAAACCTTTAATATTGTTAATATTGCTAGAAATGGTATTGGTATTAAATACTTTTTGCAGGTTGTTGTGTTTGTCATAGATAGGTCTTTATAGTCTTTGACGAGTATATGTTCACTGCTTAATAGCCTTTGTGTTCCTGACTTGGTGGGATTATATCCAAGTTGGGGCATGACCTCGTTACTTATTTTGAGGGTAAGTGGTCAGCTTAAGTACTAGCCAACCCTTTGGTGGACTCCTTAGGGTACTTACTTTGTTTTAGAAAAATTGTGGGTCTTGGGTGCGGTGGTGTGTATCCGCATGTCTAGGTCTGCGCAGATTTTAGGCTAGGGTTGTGTTGTGTCTTGGCCATGTTTTGATAGAACCTCTGAGCCAAGATACCGGTTCGATTACCTTCCCTACCTCGTGGTATAGACTCGAGTTACAGAGTGACTATTGACCGTACTAAGAACTTATGCCTGTCTTTGATATATTGCCCTTTCTTGTATGGTGATTTTATGAATTGTAATAGGTGAGATGTAAGCCGGTTACAATTGATAAAGTTTGGATTAATGCTTGTTATATGTTTCACATGATAGTTTAATTTGGTCAGTTTAGTGTTCATACGTTAGAATACTTGATAATTAAATTGTTTATCATATTGTTTACATGTTACACTACATGTTACATTAAATATGACATTTCGTGGCTGGGAGGACTCGAAGTTACTCCCCACTGAATTGTGGCTTTCGTGTTTGTATAAAATGCGATTGACAGGTTGATGATGCGTAGTTGGGGTACACAGACGAGCTAGTGAGCAAAAGAACCTTGGACTTAGTTTGACTATATTTTGTAGCAAACCTTTAAACAGTTGGTTGTGTATATATTTTAAAGGGACATATGTCTCCCTCTTTTATTTTGGTTTGTATCACTATTTTCTCGCGTCTTTAGTTATGTTATGTAAATTAGTTTGTTAGCATTTGCAGGTTTTTGGCACTCTTCATTTGGAAGTGTTTGTGAATGGTTTAGAAAAGTTTTTAAAATTACAGGTTTTGTCTAGTTGAACCAATTACAAACATATCCTGTCAGTTTTTCTGTAGAACTTACGTGTTTAGTTAACGCTATAATTTGAGGGTGTCACAGTTGGACACCACCGCACCCAAGACCCACAATTTTTCTAAAACAAAGTGAGTACCCTAAGGAGTCCACCAAAGGGTTGGCTAGTACTTAAGCTGACCACTTACTATCAAAATAAGTAACGAGGTCATGCCCCAACTTGGATATAAACCCACCAAGTCAGGAACACAGAGGCTATTAAGCAGTGAACATACACTCGTCAAAGACTATAATGACCTATCTATGATGAAGGCCGAAACACTCACCTAGGACCTAAATAAAACCAATCTAGGTCCCAGCTTGAATACTTTAGCCCGCACCACACAAGACCAGTAGGATACCCAATTAACCATAAGAGGGCAAAGAGTCCAACTTACCAACATAAATGCTAACATTCTATCATGTGAAAGGCTATATAAATGTCTATTCAGCAGACAATCCAACAATATCCTCAATATCAATAATAATCCAAACTCCAGCTAACCGTTAATCTCATAATTCATGAGAACAAGCTAAAATGGCAACAAGACAAGAAGACTCAAGTATAAGGCAACCAATTCATCCAACAACCAACATGTGAAATGATAATTACAAATATCAAGGCATAACATAAAACATCCAATCTCACCTCAAAGACAAACCCTCGACCCGAGTCCCGCGACGGGTCATCGGTCAAATCGAGGCTGACTAGTTTAAACCTAGTTTGACCAAACTCGTTCGGTCAATCTGGCCCAGCTCAGAGTCTTTGCCTACTTTGGCCCAAATCATAAAATTTATCACAATATAATTCTCATGCTATTTCTAATTTCTATCATGTGAAAAACGAAAGTAACACATTATCAATCACCTAAACACTTAACAAACAACAGGCACAACATTAACTACTAATGTGACATTAATTCGTCGAGTAACTCGGAATAGTTACCTTACGCTAGCAAAGAGACAAGTAAAAACTTGAGAAAGCTTCTAAAACCCAAAATTACTCTTCATCTTCAACCACATATGATTCACCTAAAATAATTATGTGAAAGGACGATATTAACGAATTATCTTTATATCAAATATGAGACGGAAATTAATTTAATTATATTTTAAATAAACCAAACTAGCGTCAAAACAATTTATGGACACGGCTCAAAAGTTATTATGACAACCTCAAACTCGGCCTAACCACCAACTACACATGGCCTCAAACGCGTGACTTAGCTAGGCCACGGCCAGGCCACTAGGAGTCCGACACGACCACCACCCGGCTACCCATAGCCACCCTTCACCCTACTTCATAACCTGACCCAAAAATCAGTCCAAAACAGAACCCAAAAGATGCCTAAATTCGACCCCAACTCCAGTCCTCAAATGCAAAGTGAAAACCCACGATGACAGCTCTCGTCCCTGCCCAAAACAGAGTACCAATCGTCCCCTTAAGACTCCCTTCTCGCGCCTAAAAACAGTCCTAGCTGAGCCAACTAAGTCAGCATTTAAAACGGTTTTAGAGCGGAAATCCACAAGTATAAAGCAACTCAAAAACAGACCCTAAAGACTACAAAAATCGCCCCAACACAGAGTCCAAATTAGTCCAAAATAATCCCTACATGTCAGTATACACCGTCTCAACTATAAAACACACCAATTATCACCCAAAACAATCCATACATGTCAGCATACACCGTCTTAAATATACCACTTACTAACTAGCATCCCAAATGATCCCTAGAGGTCAGTATACACCGTCTCAATCATCTCCACATATCAGTATACACCGTCTCAACTATACAACTGACTAATTAACATCCATAAGGATCCCTATATATAATTATACACCGTCTCAATTATAAAACAGACTAACCAGCATTCGAAATAAACATATTTTACAAGTAATATCGAGTAATCCGTTATCGTTACCTTTTTAAACTTCTACCAGACCGTCTATTTTAGTACATACAACCGTCTTATAATAAATAAAGCTGAAAATATAAATGGGTTTGTAAAAATACATGACGAAAATGAATTTTACTTACAACGGATTGACGAGAACGACGAAAGGAGCGCTATGGAACAAAAATAGTTGAAAACGGATGACAAACGGAGCATCAGTATCAATTTTGAAGATCAAAATTAAAACGAAGGAAAAGAAGAACAAAGAAGGGAGGAAGAAGACGTGAAGGGATGAAGAAATGAGGCAAGCGAAACTGTCACCGCTTATTTATTTATTATACGTACGTTTCTTCGTTGTTAAGAAACTTCGATAGTTATTAAAACCGTTTCGAGTTAAATTTAACCGGTTTTAGTAAAAGTTTCAGTAATAAAACGGAATCAATAATAAATAAATTTAATGAGTGAAAATAAAATAAACTCAGCTAGTTAACGTAAATAATACAATATCAGCTTGAATCGGAATTATTAGCGATTTTTTTTTTTACAAAACTAACGGATATTAATAAAAATTGCTAATTTAGTGAAATAAGCTCAAAATAGTTAATTGGACGGTTTTGTTCCCAAAATCCATCTCGGGTTTACTTAAAACAACTTTCATAAAGACTCGTAAAGAAACGGAAATTATTAAATAAATAAATTCGAACTAACTTCAATAAACTCGAACTAACTTTAAATAAACTTATTAATGATTATTAAAATTAACGTATCGAATTATGATGAAATTAATTAATTAGCTAAGCATATATATATAAATCGTTAAATGATGTAATTAAATTCAAAATAGCAATTAAAAGAATTTTATCCAACTTAATAAAATTCGGGGTGTTACAATATTGGTTGTAAAATATGTAAGCTTTATTTCATGTTTTGATGCATTATTAATTTTTTAAAAAAAATTGAAAATTCCGGCTAGGTGAAAACCCATAAGGGTGGGCACCTAGGCAAGATTGGAAAAGGTGGCCGAGGACGAAATGAAAACCCGAAAGGGCATTCCGGGCAAACTGAAGAATAGAGTGCGAGCCACCAATTAGAGGTAAGAAAAAAGTTAAGGTGAAAACCCGAAAGGGCACCTTAGGCAAAATGAGTGATTTTCAAAAAACAAAAAATTGAAAAAATTGAAAAATGAAACACCAAAAATATGAAGTGATAAGAAGGGAGCAATAAGGAGGGTCTTGGAAGGAGGCTAGTTCTAGAATTTAATTTCTTTTTGAGTCACAAAAATGTATCCAAAATTGATTGGTGGTTTCTTCTTGGGGTGCTAAGTTGTGAATGTTGTGGTGTTGTCCAACTTAGTAACCATGGCTTGCATTTGTATGGAGTGATAAGGGGGTGTTATAATGGCGTAGCTTAGTCGTTATCGCAACCAAAACAATATTTATATTATTACAAACTACTCTTAGTAGAGCGGTAAGCAAAGGCCGGATCCCAAAGGACATGTATCGATTTAAGAATTCAATTGCAACTAGTTATGTCTTAGGGTATCACAAATTGAGTTTAGATGAGATGTGGTCTAAACTAATCAACAAGATGAATGTAAATTGATGAAAACAAAGTAAGCAATTAACGAGGTTTGTAAACAATTGATTAAGGGCACTAGGGATTCATGGGTTCATAAGGGAATCATGAAAATATATCATGCAAACATGTTTTCAAATAGAAGCAAGCAACTTATTATTGTGATGGAATCGAGTTAGTGTATGTCTTACAATTCCTAGGAAGATTTAGGTCCTGGAGCCGAGTCGATCAAGACTTTACAACACCTACAAGTCGACTTAGTCTCTTCCTATTCAACTCTATGCATGGTCTAACAAGGCTCGAGTTGGCTTATATCTTACAAGCCTTATTGAAAAGATGAGAGATGGGTAAAAAATGCAAGGTTTCATAGTCTAGCATTTCATCAAACATAACATGTGCATAGGTTGAAATCACAACAAGCAAGCATTCAATTATAAAAATATATTAAATTAAGTATAGATCAAATCCCATGATTGATTACCCTAATTCCCCCATCAACCCTAGCTTAGGAAACTACTCACTCATGATCAAGTTTAATATGATAATAAGGATGTCAATCATATTAACAAAGAAAAACATGATAAATAAGTAATGGAAATAACAATAATTAAGCAAAGGTAAAAAGGGAATATAATAACTTGACATGATCCAAATAATAAAGAAAAGAATAATAGAAGGAAACTTGATGATTGATGGAGAGTTGTTAATCCTCCAATAAACCCCAAATAATCTTCTAATTACCCAACTAAAACTAAGAACAATTGAGAGATTAAGAAAGATTAAGATGTGATTAATATTAAAATGTGCATTACAACTTGAATTAAGACTAAATTAAGAGATTTAGAAGGAGATTAGTATTTGATTCTAGGATTGATGCTAATATAGGTAGTCCAATAGGTATTTATACTAAAATTATGTACAAGGATTAGGGTTATTAAGGGCTTAAATGACGATTAAGACCTTAAGAGAAGCTATATAATTTTCAACTCCCGAGGGACATGCGCGGCTTGAGTAACAACTCCCCAGGTTCAACTCCCGAGGGACATGCGCGGCTTGAGTAACAACTCCCCAGCGACCTGGCTTTGATTGTGCTCGGGTCTGTAAGAGGATCCGCTCGGGCTGGGACTCGGGACACCTCGATCTTGGGTCTGGGACGCTCGTCCTGAGCTCGGGACGCTCGGATCCTAGGACAGGATTCTTCTCTTATTCTTGGCTACCTAACAATCCGTGGGGACTGTCTTAGAGACGCACAGATCTTTCATCATTGCCCATTTCACTTAATTTATTTGCTTAGGCCTCTAGTGTTGGTCTCCTCTTCAATGTTTGGTCATTGAATGTGATCCATTTAGCTCCCTTTTGCTCCATAACTGCAAGTCTAGCAATCCTCTCCTACAAAGGACATAAAACCTCAAAGAATATGCAAAATAGGGAACTAAAGTTAAGAAATGACCCTAATAGATGCTAGAAAGCATGTGAACAAGGTTAATTCGGGGACTAAATGTGCTCAAATATGAGTCACATCAAACATCCGCAAACCGAATCTTTGCTCGTCCCGAGTAAAGAGGTGACTAAAATTATGACCTTTATTTAAACTAACCTACTAATATAGCCGATATGAGACAATTAGCGGGTCTCACTCCGCCCCTTCAACTCACAACAAGACATCTATGAGGTAAGATGCCTTCTTGCAAGGCAAGGTGGGGCTTGCCAAAATGGCGATGCATCCAATCATTAAGCACACAAAACAAGTAATTGATGCATCTACAAAAAGGAATTGCCACTTTCCTCATCTAAGTGGCGGAAATTATCTAGAAGGGAAGCAATCTAAGGGTACACACTCCATTATTGATATGGTTTCTTCAAGATACTAAGTCTAGGAGGATACCAATAAATCACCTCCAAGTTGTGTCAATCTAGGGTATCTTTGTCCACAATCGCTAAATGCTTTTGTCAAGAGTAGACTCCCTATGGTGTTAGAAACACTGTAGGATCGCAGGATTCCCCTTCTTCAAGTGTGAGCTCTCCATGTTTCACACCGATTACCGCTCCCGCGGTATGCAAGAAAGGTCTTCCTTAGATGATAGGAATGTTGGAATCCTCTTCCATGTCTACAATGACAAAGTCTATCGGGATGAAGAATTTGCCAACTCTTACGGGCACATCCTCCCATACCCCTAGAGGTATCTTTGTTGATCAATCCGCCATTTGAAGAGTATTTTTGGTGCATTTGAGCTCTCCCATTCCTAGTCTCTTACATACCGAGTATGGAATGACACTTACACTTGCTCCAAAATCACACAATGCCTTATTGATTGTAGTGTCGCCAACGGTATATGGAATAGAAAAACTTCCCGGATCTTTAAGCTTTGGAGGGGAACTCCCTTTAATAATAGCACTACTCACTTTGGTAAAGGCAATAGTCTCCAACTTTTGGATGGATTTCTTCTTGGTAAGAATATCCTTCATGTACTTTGTATAAGCTGGAACATGATTGATCAATTCCGTGAATGGGATTGAGACTTCTAAGTTCTTCACAATTTCCATGAACTTTCCAAGTTGCTCATCAAGCTTAGGCTTAGCTTGGCGACTTGGGAATGGAAGTCTAATCGCAATAGGCGTTTTTTAGCCTTCTCTTCATTTTTCTTCTTTGAAAGTTCATTGGTAGTAGGCTCTACCACCTTAGAGTTCTCCACAGCTCTTTGGTTGCTACTATCATCCACAATATCTTCATTAATTGGCCTCTTCGACCCCTCATACCTTGTACCACTCCTCAAAGGGATGGCACTAACCATTTCATGTCTTGGGGGGTTACCTTGAGGAGGTAATTGCCCCTTTTGTCTTTGGGAGCTAGAAGGTGTTAGTTGAGTCATTTGAGTCTCTAACATTTTGGTGTGGGCAAGTATGTTGTTGATGGAGGTTTCTTTATCTTGGTTATCTTTTTGCATTTAGGTGAAGAATTCTTGTTGGTTCTTTTGCATTTGGAGGACCGCTTTTTGAACATCAAATCTTTGGTCATTGGATTGGTTGCAGGAAGGTTGATTTTGATATCCTTGGCTTTGGTTGAAAAAGGGTCTTTGATTTGGATTTCTCATTGGAGTTGGGGTGTATGTTGGTTGAGGATTTTGGACATTTTGGCTCTTGTATGAAAGATTTGGATGGAATTTGGTATTCTCATTATAGTAGTTGGAATAAGGGGTGTCATTCTTGTATGCTTGGAAAGCATTTACTTGTTCATTTGTTCCCCTACATTCGTTCTGATCATGTCCCAAGGTTCCACAACTTTCGCATACTCCATTTGGGATTGAGGTTGATGCCATCATAGCATTGACATGTTGTTCTGGTGATTTGGAAGCTTCATCAAGCTTAGCCATGGCCTTTTCAAACTTCAAATTGATGGTGTCGATATGAGCACTTAGTTGAGAACCCAATTGTGTGTTGGAATCTACCTCATGCTTTTCTCCTCTAGTGGCCTTTCGAGGCGTACTATATTGGGAATTATGAACTGCCATCTCTTCGATTTTGGCCCATGTTTGGTTGTCATCAACTTCGGTAAACCTCTCATTGGATCCCATATTAAGCACATTGCGCGAGTCTTCATATAAGCCATTCCAAAATTGTTGAACAAGGAACCTCTCACTAAGTCCATGGTGTGGACAAGAACGACAAGTGTCCTTAAATCTCTCCCATGCTTCATATAATGATTCCTCATCCCTTTGCTTGAACCCGGTGATTTGGGCTCTCAACATGTTAATCTTCTCCGGAGGATAGAATTTCTTGTAGAAGGCAAGTGCTAACTTCTTCCATGAATCAATACCAAGAGTACCCTTGTCTAGGCTCTTCAACCATTGCTTTGCGGTGCCGATCAAGGAAAAAGGAAACAATACCCATCGGATTTGGTCTTGAGTAACTCCGGTTTGAGAAATTGTATCACAATAGTCACAAAAAGTCTCTATATGTAAATGAGGATCTTTACTAGGCATCCCTCCAAATTGACTTCTCTCAACTAATTGTATGAATGCGGATTTGGCAATGAAATTACCGGTTAAATGTTGTGGTGTAGGAGTACCGTTTGGTAGGTTCTCCTCGGTTGGTACAGAATGAGATGAAAATTTAGGCATTATAGATTGATTTTGTGGTGGGTTTGGAATTGGGTTAACCTCTCCTTCTCTTGCAAAAGGGTTGACAAACTCAATTTTATTTGGTTAAATGTCCACAATCTCTCCAATACCTACAATTCTTGAAGTACCTCTAGCAACTCTTCTATTGTTGGTTAAGGTCCTTTCAATCTCGAAATCAATAGGTAATGGGTTAACTTATGATCTCCGAGTCATGCAAAATATCAAACAACTAGAAAACAGTTAGAACAACCTTGAGGAGATTGGTTTCCCCAAGGTAACGAAAGACACAACTAAAAACAATTAAGAAAAACAAATCAATTTAACACCGTCCCCGGCAACGACGCCATTTTTGGTGTAGCTTAGTCGTTATCGCAACCAAAACAATATTTATATCTTTACAAACTACTTTTAGTAGAACGGTAAGCAAAGGTCGGATCCCAAGGGACGGGTATCGATTTAAGAATTAAATTGTAAGTAGTTATGTCTTAGGGTGTCACAAATTGGGTTGAGATGAGATGTGGTCTAAACTAATCAACAAGATGAATGTAAATTGATGAAAATAAAGTATGCAATTAAAGGGGTTTGTAAACAATTGATTAAGGGTACTAGGGTGTCATGGGTTCATAAGGGAATCATGGAAATAGATCATACAAACATGTACTCAAATAGAAGCAAGCAACTTATTGTTGTGATGGAATCGAGTTAGTGTATGTCTTACAATTCCTAGGAAGATTTAGGTCCCGGAGCCGAGTCGATCAAGACTTTACAACACCTCCAAGTCGATTTATTCTCTTCCTATTCAATTCTATGCATGGTCTAACAAGGCTCGAGTTGACTTATATCTTACAAGCCTTATTGAAAAGATGAGAGATGGGTAAAAAATGCAAGGTTTCATAGTCTATCATTTCATCAAACATAACATGTGCATAGGTTGAAATCACAACAAGAAAGAATTCAATTATGAGAACATATTAAATTAAGCATAGATCAAATTCCATGATTGATTCCCCTAATTCCCCATTAACCCTACCTTGGGAAACTACTCACTCATGATCAAGTTTAACATGCTACTAAGGATGTCAATCATATTAATAAAGCAAAACATGATGAATAATGGAAATAACAATAATTAAGCAAAGATAAAAAGAGATTATACCCACTTGAGATGATCCAAATAATAAAGCAAAGAATAATAGAAGGAAACTTGATGATTAATGGAGAGTTGTCAATCCTCCAATAAACCCCAAATAATCTTCTAATTACCCAACTAAAACTAAGAACAATTGAGAGATTAAGGAAAGATTAATATGTGATTAATATTGAAATGTGCATTACAACTTGAATTAAGACTAAATTAAGAGATTTGGAAGGAGATTAGTAGTTGATTCTAGGATTGATGCTAATCTAGTTAGTACAATAGGGTATTTATACTAAAATTAAGTATAAGGATTAGGATTACTAAGGGTTTAAATGACAATTAAGACCCTAAGAGAAGCTTGATAATTTGCAACTCCCGAGGGACATGCGCGGCTTGAGTAGCAACTCCCCAGGGACACACGCGTCCTGGCTTTGATTTTGCTCGTGTCTGTAAGAGGATCCGCTCGGGTTGGGACTCGGGACTCCCGGATCTTGGGTCTAGGACGCTAGTCCTGAGCTCGGGATGCTCGGATCCTAGGACAGGGTTCTTCTCTTATTCTTGGCTACCTAACAATCCGTGGGGATTGTGTTAAGGACGCACGGATCTTTCATCATTGCCCATTTCACTTGATTTATTTGCTTAGGCCTCTAGTGTTGGTCTCCTCTTCGATGCTTGGTCATTGGATGCAATCCATTTAGCTTCATTTTGCTCCATAAATGCAAGGCTAGTAATCCTCTCCTACCAAGGACATAAAACCACAAAGAATATGCAAAATAGGGAACTAAAGATAACAAATGACTCTAATAGATGCTAGAAAGCATGGAACGAGGTTAATTCAGGGACTAAATGTGCTCAAACATGAGTCAGATCATATAAGTAGTGACGAGTTGTGATTGATAGGAGGATTTTGATGAGTCACTTTGCTATTGCCTTGGGATAAGGCAAGAGTGACCATTACTACTTCTTTAGTGATATAAGAAGGGTGAAGTTGCGTGATGAGTCAGAGTTGGAGTTGTGTCGTGTCCTGTGTGAGGGATGGTATAAGGAGGGTGAGTGAGAGAAGAGTTTGTATCAACTTTGAGTCTAGATTTTCTCTTTAATTGGTGGTTGTTCAAGAGGGAGATATAAGAAGGAAGAGGTAGGGGAAGAGTAATCATTTACACCCTTACTCACTTGTAGACTTCCTCAATTGTTTGTCTTGTGTTTTGCTCGGGACGAGCAAAAGTTTAAGTGTGGGGGTATTTGATAGAGTCAAATAGTGTCGGCCTAGTTAGGTAATTTTAGTTGAATAAACTTGTCACAAAGCCGGTTTTGAGTGTTAATCGTTGTATTTTCCGGTGAATCCACTTTGATTGTAATTTGGATCATTTGAACTTGATGTTTGTATTTACATCTCAAGGTAATTCAAGTACTTCATATTGGTAAGTTGAGATGAATGGATCATTTTGTACAAGCCGAATCACAAGTCAACCCGAGCCACAATCAACCAAGGTGAAGAAGGAGAGCAAAAGGTAAGCCAAGGGAATAAGTTCAAAGTCAAGAAAAGTAAGCTAATGGAAGATTTGATACCTTGGCATAGACAAACAAGAGCCAAAATGAAGAATTGAAAACTCGGTTTCACAAGGGTCAACTTCAAATGGATATATCTCGAGTTCTAGAGCTCGTATCGACGCAAGACCAATTGGAGGTGAAAGCTTGTGATCTTAGCTTTCTAACGGTAGGTAACACGTCTCTGCTCTGAATATCGCAACTCTAGTTCCGTGTTTTTGGGATCTAAAAACACTTCTACTCTAGAATTTTTGTGTCTCCCTATATATATCTAGAATTTTGAGATTTAAAAACACTTCTACTCTCATTTAAAAATCTATGTTTAATCTTAAGCTTGTAATAATTAAGACAAGAACTCTCTCTAATTTTATGTTAATCTTTCTTCAATTTGTGGGTTGTAACAAGATTACGGAAGACTAAATCCTTCTTTACTTGGTGTAATTTCATTCAAAGTTCCAACCTTTGGTATTGTAAGACCCTCTAATCTCTCGTAATTTATCTAATACTCTTTCTCTGTGCTTAATTTCTTATGTTAAGTAATTGAATGTTTGGTTTGATCACCCTTGCATATTGCTTACTTGACTAGTGCAAATCCTAGAGAAATAGTTTAATCTATTTAGGATTGTTTGAAGCAAGTTTGTTGTATGTTGATTTGGTTTAAAGGATTCATATAACAAATAGGAAAGTTTATGTCTTTTTCTCATTTGTATGATTTAATCTCTTGAGGAAGTGATCCTAACTCCATCTTTTGGTTAAAATCTTAATGCTCATGCGTAGTCTCTTTTCATGGTTTAATGACTTGTTGTCTAAGTTTGAAGGGTATATGTAGATGGTTTAATTTACATGTATCAACATTTTGAGATGGTAATATTAGGTAGATAATTTTGAGAGAGTAAAAAGGGTCAAGCTTTACTAATTGTTGGTTACTAAGAAGGAGTTACACCAAGTTCTCTTTAATATTGAATATTCTTGCACACCAAGTGTTTGTTGTAATGTCT
Source organism: Silene latifolia (assembly GCF_048544455.1). Classification (NCBI taxonomy): domain Eukaryota; kingdom Viridiplantae; phylum Streptophyta; class Magnoliopsida; order Caryophyllales; family Caryophyllaceae; genus Silene; species Silene latifolia. The sequence goes on along the minus strand of NC_133535.1, from coordinate 47,809,377 downwards.
TGTTAGAAAAGATTACAACTTTCTTTTACATTCATGTTACCAATCAACTCAAACCTTCCGTTTTGGTCTATGTTCATCTATTGTTTGTCATTGTTAATAACCATTGTGTGCTTATAAACTTGTCATTAGAGTCTTAATTAGTAGTAGAGTCTTACTTAGTATTCAATAGTTTACAATTCAAATTTTTAGTTTAAAAGTTCTTCTCTTGAGATCGACTCTTACTTGCACCATATTGCTTTATCCATTAGAGTAATCTAGAGTACAGTTTGGTATATAAATTGTTAATTTGGTAATTAATTCTAGTAATAACGACAACCGGTATTTTTACTATCAAATCCTGTCAATATCGAAACTCCCTTTGTTCTTCTGTATACTAAAATCCGTCGAAGATGTCCTCTATTTCATTCCCTGATCTTGGACTAGTGGCTGGAGTATCCACCAAGGGCAAGTTCGTCCATTCATTTCCAAGGTTAGCAACGCACTCTCTTATCTAACTTATGAATAGCATACAAAAAAGATATTTTAAATGTAATCCTAAAGACGAATAAAACAAGATCCCATATGAATATATTTTATCTTATATATTGAGAGAAAATGAGAAGATTCTTCTTACTTATGAATAGTGTACAAAAAAAGATAACTACCATTTAGAGTTGAATGGAAGGAGTGACATTTTTAGTCCAAATACGATTTCTCACGAAATTAATGAGAAACTTCTTTTTCTTTCCCATTAAAGTGTTTTTTCCTCCTTAGTTACCCTCTTTAACTTCGTGCAGTTTTATAATAAATGCACTTTTATAATATAAAAGTTTGATATTCTTATTTTACTTATAAAAACGAATCAAACAAGATTTTATATGAGTATATTTTCTCTTATATATTGCAAAGAATCTCGAAGATTCTCTTCGTTCAAGAAGATCGACAAAAAAAAATGAATGATGTGTTTCAATACACAATACTTCAACCATAACAAACATAGTGTTAAAAGGAGATTAGACTTTTGCGGCTTTATCTAGTCTTAGACCAAGACAAGGGTCAGCTGGACTCGACAGGCCTCACAAATTGTCATTTCCAAAGTCAACTAGTAGTTAGTCAGTCGTCCAACCCGCCCTTAAACCGGTTCGAGAATGGGTCCCATATTCCTAGCCCAACCGCCCAAGCCCGCTAAAAAAGGCATCGCTACTGATACAGGGCTCGGATTGCTTGGTTCGACCCAGCTCGACCCTATTCCGAGTACTCAACTTGTTCCCAAGTCTTCTCTTAAGATTTTTATATTTTATTTGAACGTGTTTATTAGTTATGACGACTTATTCAATTTTCAATTATTCTATGAAATCTTTGGATGGCCAAATACGATTTCTCACGAAAATCTGTGCGTTGTTTATTAGTCTTCTCCTAAGATTTATTCGAACGTGTTTATTAGTCTTCTCCTAAGATTTTTATATTTTCAATTACATCGTTAGTAAACTACGTAAATCTGTGCATTGTTTTCTTTGTCGTTCTTATTTATCTTTTCTTGCATCCGTTAGTAATATTTTTAGTCCAAATACGATTTCTCACGAAATTAATGAAAACCTTTTTGTTTTCTTTCCCATTTATGTGTTCTTTCCTCCTTAGTTTAACCCTCTTTAATTTCGTGTAGATTTATAGTCGGAGATGTAGCAAATTACCCCCATAACTTATGTAATATGTGCAATTCACCCCCTAAGTTTCATTTGTAGCAAATTACCCCCATATGTTTTAAAAAATGTGCAATTAAGCCCAAATCAACTTTTTTTACCATTTTTTTTAACTAAAACCTAATATTTTCTATTATAAAAATAATTTTAAATATATCTATTAAAAATTAAATACAATATTTACATATTCAACAAAAAATGTGTTCCAAATTTAAGATCAAAAATTTTTTGGACATGTAACTTTTCATTGTAACTTCACTAAAAAATAAAAATTCTCATATTATGAATACTTTTCCACCAAAAAAAATAAAAAAAATTATTTAAACATGCCTTCTAATAATTAGGAATTTTAGGATTAATATTTGATCAATATTTTTTACTTTTAATAATAGTAAATATATTTAATTTAGTAAATTCATTAATTTCATTACTAAAAATAAGAGATGTGGTAAATTGCACATTAGGAGAAACTTATGAGGCCTATTTGCTATATTTATAAGTTAAGGGGCTTAATTGCACATCATATCAAACACACTTTTATAATAAAAGTTTGATATTATTATTTTACGGATCAAATAAGATCTCATGTGATTATATTTTCTCCTATATATATTGCAAGGAATCTCGGAGATTCTCTTAGCTCAAGAAGATCGACAAAAAAATAAATGATGTGTTTTAATATGCACGAAGGAAGTACATAATACTTCAACCGTAACAAACATAATGTTAATGGAGATTAGACTTTTTGCGGCTTTACCTAGTCTTAGACCAAGAGAAGGGTCGGCTCGACTCGACAGGCTTCACAGTTATTTCAAAAGTCAACCAATAGTTAGTTAGTCGTCCAACCCGCCCTTAAACCGGACCGAGAAATGGTCCCATATTCCTAGCTCAAACTGTCCAAGCCTGCTAAAAAGGCAGCGCTACCGATATAGGGCTTGGGTTGCTTGGTCCGACCCAGGTCGACCCTATTCCGACTACCCAACTCGTTCCCAAGCCTTCTCCTGAGATCTTTATATTTTATTCGAACGATGTTTATCAGTTATGACGACTTATTCAATTTTCAATTATTCTATAAAATCTTTGGACGGCTAAAAGGTAGGAAAGAAGCAATTAGCAAGTGGTTTCCTTCACGCAGTCTACTTCCACTCTTCCCTCCTTCGTTCCTACTTGTTCTACCAAATTGTTTCCTTAATTGTTGTGTAAAAAAAAAGGAAACAAAAAAGCGACTAAGGCCCTGTTCTTTCTGCCTTTTTAGAGCTGAACTGAGCTGAGCGAGCTAAACTGAACTGAACCGAATGGAGCTGAACTGAACCAAAATAATAATAATAATAATAATAATAATAATAATAATAATAATAATAATAATAATAATAATAATAATAATAATAATAATAATAATAATAATAATAATAATAATAATAATAATAATAATAATAATAATAATAATAATAATAATAATAATAATAATAATAATAATAATAATAATAATAATAATAATAATAATAATAATAATAATATAATAATAATAATAATAATAATAATAATAATAATAATAATAATAATAATAATAATAATAATAATAATAATAATAATAATAATAATAATAATAATAATAATAATAATAATAACGGAAAATTCACGTGGTACCCTCGAGCTTTGCAATTTTGCACGTGGTACCCACTTTTTAAGTTTGTGTACATAATACCCTCCATGTTTAATTTTCATGCACAACATACCTTTTTTTGTCGCTATAAAAAAACACAATTATTCATAACTCCTAGACCGGAATTCAGAATAGGTCAATTTTTATTCCTAAAATGTTTATCTCGTTATAATCTAAGATTTGAGGAAAAAAATTGCCGACTGACATTTTATAGGGTTTTTTTTAACGAAAATCTCAAATCAACTGTATCTTCAATCTTAAATTTTCAAATGACCATTTTTGTTTTATCAATTTATAGATCTCGAAAAGGTAATCAATCTGCAAAAAAAAATTAGTCAATTCCGATTTCTGGTCTATGATTTATGCTCATTTGAAATGTTAGGAACGATAAAAAGGACACGTTATGCTTGAAAATCAAATCTAAAGGATACAACTTTGCCTCCCTCATTTTTTCGCTGTAAAATTCAAACCAAAGGTTAAAAACCCTGAGTGTTATGTATCTTACTCCTCCTTCCGCCGTCAACTGATCAATCAGAAAAAAGAACTCAACCCCAACAACTTTGGCTCCCTCATTCTCTACATCTCTATCATTCTTTGTTAGATAAATTCTGAAAAAGCCCGCATATTTCAGCCAATGGTCTGCCCCGAAGGTTGCAAATTTTAATTTACGAGATTGCTTTTCTTCTTATTTATCCAATTATAGTGTGTTTTTCTATATTTTGTGCATTTAGGTTATTCTATTTTTCTCCCTCATTCTGTATCTTTTGACTGGTGTGTTTTTGATTTATTTGGTTATAGAGGATACAAGTTTGAAGGCCACCGTTTGCAATGATTAATGATGCAAATAACATGCAATTGACGTTATCCTTCGATTGATTAGCTTGAATGGTTTAACTGTTAATCTATATTCATCTTTCACGAGGCATTCTCTATTTTCATGTTTGTAATATAGAACAGTCGATTAAGAATGATTTACACTTAGTTCGTGTTTATCGACCATGAAAGACCAATTTTTTGTTCTTATTTCGTGTTTATCAGCTACGAAAGACTAATTATTTGTTACCCTGCCTTTTAATTCTCGACGAGGGCTTTTTTAATTAATGGTAAACAAATAATTGTGGTGAACGTAGTATTATCGAATATCGATATACTACTTTGAACTTTAACAAATTTTAATAATAACAATTAGATCAAACCATCATTACAATTTAGAAAAAGAAACATAAGTAAGTATAATGGTTGGTTTGCACTGATACCAAGCTATGATTACAGCTTAACATGGGATTTGTGTCTGCATTGTGTTTGTCATTGTCGTTTACATCTTGCAGCAAGTAATAATGCCCGGTGTTGTCACTAAACTGCCTGCTTTGGGAGTCACCTTTCATAAAAGCCCTAATTTGGTATCGATCTGTTTCATTTGTGAATATATGTATGATCGAATGATTATTTATTGAATTGTAGGAGAATTGACGGAAGTTATATGAGTTTTTCCTTCAGTAGATTCTGTTGTTTGTTTGACGACAGATATCAGCTAATTCGGAAGTTTATAAGAGTTAAGTCATGAAACGGTAGTACCTGCCCTTACATCCATGTATCCTTGAAGGTAAAATTTACCTTTTCTATCTCAATTTTACCATCCTTTCCGGTTTCCACGATGTATACTTATAAATTAGTTTTATTGATGGTGCCCAAAAATATATTGACAGAATTGTATTTTGAAAATTGAAGCCATCTGCTCTGAGGCATTCCCTATTTTCATGTTTGTAATATAATCAAAATAGTCGATTAAAAATGATTTATTCTTATTGTTGGAGTATGTGTCCTCAACAATAGTGCGATCACATGATTTAAAATCATAATTAAATCTCATAATAAGAATATAGAGGAAATGGTTCAATTATATTGTCAACTGATCAACATTAATCGATAATGATTGGCTAACTAGAGTTTAACATTACTGTCGTTTGACGGTGATGATCAGTTGATCCCTTCGGTCACACCTATAGGATGACGCGCAAATGGAAAAGTAATTATTTGTATTAGATACAAGTTAATTAATCCCTTATAAATATTGAGTTATATGAGTTTGGAACTCATAATTGTAAAAGAGATTTATAATTATTTTGAGGTAAGGGTAGTAAGTTAATTATATTTACAATAAGTTGCAAATTAATTAAAATGGGCATTGTGATACCCACTATATGTTGTGATAATAATAGAATATTACTCAACAAGTTGAGCATATATTTATCGGTTATTAATTTGTCACATAATAGTTATTTGGTCAAATTAATATTTAATTATGCTAGATAATTAAATACACGATTTATAAGCATTTACGTAACGAATGTCGAAAACCGAAATGGACCCGTAAACAGCCCATAACCGGTTTTATGTGGAGTGTTTAGGACTCCATTAGGTTTTGTCTTTTGTGTTTGGAAAAGATGCTAGAAAACATAATTATTACACTTTCTCTATTATCACAACCTACTCTTACACCTAGTCTAATGCATACAATTAAAAATAGAAAAGCAAAAACCCACTCACCTATAAGAGGGGTGCCGGTTTTATGCTCTTAATATATAGCACTTGTTGCTCTATTTTTCTCACTTGATGCATGACATAACCTCTCTCTAACATCTCTCATATAAACTCTCTAAAAATAATATGGTGATATTATTCCTAAATTACTAGAACAGTAATATTTTATAAGGGTTATTTCTACAATTTTCTAGTTAAAAACTTGTAGTAATTTTTGTGTTTAATCTTGGGTGTTCTCTAAAGGAGATGTTCTTATTTGAGCACTTGGTTGGAAGATCATCCTACTATTCAAAACTCTAGAACAAGTGAAGGTAGGAGACCTTCCTTGTGCCCAATAATCCGAAATAACAATGTAAGGAACATTGTTTTTCTCATTTTATTTCTTATTTAGTTATGCATGCACTAGATCTACAAAACTCATATTAAAATGTTAATTAGTTCACTATAAGAAATGTCTTATTGGAGGTATATGAACTTAACAATTGGTATCAGAGCATAAGATGTTGCATGCATAATCGATTTATAGCCTTTTCGAGTTATAAGTAACTTAATTAAAACTAAAAATTTGTGATTTATTAGATAAAGTCAAGAAATCATGTTGCATGTTGTATATTCTGGTCCTAAAATGTTTTTAGGTCATTTTTATGATTTATGGTATTTTATTGTTCATTTTAATGATTTTTAGTTATTTTATTACATTTTAATGACTAAAATGGTATTTAAAATGCTAAAAATAGTTAAACTTAGTTTCTAACCTTGAAATTTTTATATGACCTCACATGCATATTTTACATTTGTATGTAAAATTTCGTATAAATTTGATTTATTTTGCATGATTTATGATTTTTATGTGATAAAAATGAATTAAATGGAGGTAAAATGGTTAAATATAGTTAAACTTCGAAATAGGCCATGAAATTTTAATATGTTATCACATGCATATTTTAATCACTGTGTGTAAAATGTGATATGAACTTGATTCATTTAGCATGATTTATGATTTTTTAGTGTAAAAATGACATAAATAGTGACTATTTTAGCATAAATAGCTAAAACGAATGACATGGCATGAGAAAAGTATTTTAGGTTTCATTTATCTCCCACTTATCAGATCTAAAGTTGTAAAATTGATTATATTAATTTTTGTATACTTTAGATGTTTTATTTGATAAAACCGATAAATCGCAACTACATTTTTCTCGAAATTTTAACCATGATTTTTGACATTATGAGTGTCATGGATATATTCCAGAATGTTCAAAAATTTAAAGTTTAAATTTTGAAATTATTTTAATTTAATTTGGATTTATTTCATAAATGTTATGACGTTAAGGTCAAAATGAGCATTAAATTATGTCAAGTTGAATTATTTTCAAAAATTGAGTAATGACTAATTTTTGAGTCCTAAGAGTGTTAGGATAATTAACTTGGACTAAAATTAGATTTTAGTATTATTTAGCGATTTTAATAAGTTAAAATCGTGCATTTCCATAAAATCGGGTTATATAATCGATATAAGTTAAATAGAGCGATTTGGCACATAATTTGGCATGATAGACACATATTATAATGTTGCATATTTCATTGTTGAATGTCATATTTTATTTATGTAATTTTGAATTATGTAATTTTATCTTAGTATGGCCTTAGTTTTAATCGATATTACCCGTAATGTAAGGGGATATTGATTCGGTTGTAATTTAATGTGATCTCGTATCACTTTTATTTTTACTAGTTTTTCATTATACAAATGTATAATAGGAATAGCTATGTATTTTTAATATTATTTGTAATTCCGGAGTTTCTTCAAGACGGTGCCATTCGTAAAGGCGTTCCGACAAAGACGGTGTTCTAGGGAGGCGTGCCACTTGAAGAATCAAGGGATCAAAGGAGTTGGTTTCCGAATTTGTAATAGGTTATTTGATTTTCTATTTTAGGAAGGCCATACTAGGAATTTATTATTTTGCTTTGCATATCTTTTAATATGTTGCATGCATTGCCAAATCGTCATAACAACACATGCATATCATATCGAGTCTTCGACCGTGTCAATTATAATTATCGAAAATTCAATTTTTTAGCTCACTTAAATTTGATAGATAATAAATAGACAAGACCTTTACTTTTAAAAGATTGACACTTAGCCTTACTAAATAGTAGGAGCACATGAATCTCAATTTCATAAGGGGTACAATACGATTTTTCGGGGTGCTTCTATTGACGTTGGGTTAGTGGAGTAATAAATAGTTATTACACTTCGAAAATTTGGTTGATGTCAACGGAGGTATTTTGCGACCATAGCCGCAATAGGTTCGGGCTAAAGATGAACTTAACGTAAATTCATCGACCGAGAGTTCTAATTGTAGAATTGGTTAAGAGGGTACTAAACCCACCAAGTTATATTAGTAAAGATGTAGAGGGCCCGTAGGCTCACATCCAAGTTAATATGAATTTTGGATCTCGGAATCATTTATCATAGTTGGATAAAGGTCACTATGAAAATGCTAAGACTTGTTTTAAAATATTTACAAGTTTTAAAACGATAAATGTTTATAATTCCTTCATTTTTCTATTTTGTAGTCAATTTGATTAGTAAGCAATGACTACTCCAATTTCATCCGCATCAACTAGTGCAAACGCTCCACCACTCCCCCAATACTTCTTGGCTCCGATCCTTTATGGATCGATGTAAACTTGAAAAGAATGGTTCAAACTTTGCCGATTGGGATGCGCAACTCCGTTTGGTCGCGGAAGGTGACGACAAGCTTCGTTACCTTACCGAAGCCGTTCCCACCACACCTACTACTAGGTCAACCTCCGCCGCAAGGGAAGCCTATGAGGCCTACCTAAAAGAGTCGGCCGCTATCAAGAACATCTTGATTTTCTCTATGGTGCCCGATCTCCAAAGGAGTGTTATTAATATGAGCACGGCCTATGAGATCTACACCAAGCTTGTGACCATATTTTCACAAGCTCCAAGGATCATCCAATATGAGGCGGCCTCCATATTTTTCGAAATCAACATCAAAGAGGACCAAAACGTTAGCCCTCATGTGCTCAAATTGATTGAGCTTGTTGAGACTCTTAAGATCCAAGGGGTTAACATTCCCGAACAACTCGTTATAGACCGAGTTTTACATTCCTTGAACAAAGTCAAAGCATATGTGCAGTTTAGGGTAAACTACAATATGCAAAACATGAAGACTTCTCTCCATGAATTGCACAAATTTCTTGTGCAAACCGAGAGAGATATGGGTCTTAATGTTAATTCAACCAAGGATGTGCTCGCAATTAACAACAAGAGCAAAGGGAAATTTTAGAGGAGTGCTAGTAAGAGCAAGAAACCCACTCCCTTCAAGGAAAAAAGGAAAAGCAATTAAGAAAAGCTTTTCTAAAAAGGGTGCTACTTCCGAAGACAAATGCCATTATTGTAATGGCATAAGACATTGGAAGAGGAATTGCCTGAAGTATCTTGGAGATATCTGTGACACCCTCATTCATTGCGGAAAAGTAAACACATAATTTTAGATAAAAACTGCATGGATATGTTTGTAATAGGTTCATTTGGGTAAAAACCTGTAATTTTTAAAGCCTGAACCTGTTATAAAAATATCCAAATGGGAAGGTGTCAAACATGCAAGGTCTAAAATAAATCTCATAAATAAATCATCGCTAAAGTCGCGAAACAAAATTATACAACCCAAATACGAAAAAGGGAGACATATGTCCCTAAAAAGTATATGACATAAAAAGTGTTTAAGGGTCACAATAAAATAAAGCCAATCTAGGTCCCAAGGTTACTTTGCTCGCTAGCTCGTCCATGTACCCCATATATGCATCACCTACCTATCAATCGCATTTTATACAAATACGAAAGCCACAGTCAGTGGGGAGTAACTCCGAGTTCTCCCAGCCACGAAATGTCATAATTAATATAACATGTAAACATAAGAAAATGAATATGAATAACACATAGCCTTAGCATATAGATGCTAGACAATCGTGCTTATCATGTGAACATCAATATAACAACACATAGTCCTAGCATGTGAATACTAGACCGACTCATACTACACTATCATGTGAATCACATAACATCCAGGAATCCAAACTCTATCAACCATAGCCGGCTTGCATCTCACCTTCTATGATTCATAGAATCATCAAACAAGAAAGGACAATATATCTAGAGACAGGCATAGGTTCCTAGTACAGTCAATAGTCACTCTGTAACTCGAGTCTATACCACGAGGTAAGGTAAACACCCTAGTCCTAAACCTGCGCAGACCTAGCGACATGCGGAAAACTACCGCATCCAAGACCCATGATAACAACACATGAGTACCCCTAAGAAGTCCACCAAAGGGTTGGCTAGTACTTAAGCTGACCACATACTTCTACGAGTACGTCAGGAGGTCATGCCAAGCTGACCACATACTTCTACGAGTACGTCAGGAGGTCATGCCCTAACTTGGATATAAACCCACCAAGCTAAGACACAAAGGCTATTAAGCTATGAACATACACTCGTCAAAGACTATAATGGCCTATCTATGATGAAGGCCGAAATACTCACCTAGGACCTAGTCCCAGCTTGAATACTTTAGCCCACACCACACAAGACAAGTAGGACACCCAATTAACCGTAAGAGGGGCAAAGAGTCCAAACTTGCACATACAAATGATCATACACACCCTAACATATGAAAAGCTACGCAAGGGCATATTCAGCTGACAATCCAACAATATCTCCAATATTAATAATAATCCAAATTCTAGCTAACCAACAGTACCATAATCCATGAGAATAAGCTAAAATGGCAAAGAGGCAACAAGACTCAAGCATAAGGCATCCAAAGCATCCAACAACCAACATGTGAAATGATAATTACAAATATCAAGGCATAACATAAAACATCCAGTAACAACCAATCTCACCTCAAAGACAAACCCTCGACCCGAGTCCCGCGACGGGTCATTGGTCAAATCGAGGCTGACCGGTTTAAACCTAGTTTGACCAAACTCATTCGGTCAAACTGGCCCAGCTCAGAGTCTTGGCCCATTTTGGCCCAAATCACAACATTCCTTACAATATCATTCTCATGCAATATTCCAATTTCTATCATGTGAACACTATCAACATAAAGAAAATATTCCAACTTACAAAATAACTAATTCCACAAAATTCTCACATAATAAAATAGCATAAATAACCGTCTCACACAAGGGTAAACTTTTCTATAAATTTTTAATCGATAAAACGACGCCATTTACTCATACGGACTCCGAATTGAGTGATTCAAGTGGCTAAACCACCTAATTTTTCGATGCCGTTCAATCTGTCATATTTTTGGAAATATTGGAAACCGTCTTGGTCTGGTACTGACGCGTTCCAGCCAAAACACGGACTTGTCACAACACATAATTCCTCATCCCAATTTGTTCCAAACAATAATATACAAATGGGTGACATAAATTAAACATAAGCATACTCATCTTACTCCATTCATTCATTTATCAACAAGATCGTCTCAAACAACAATAAACAACAACAAACAACAACAAACGACAACAAACAACAACAAACAACAAATACAACTACTAATGTGACATTAATTCGTTGAGTGACTCGGAATAGTTACCTTAAGCTAGAAAAAAAAGAGAACAATAACACTTGAGAAAGAGCCCTAGAAACCGAAATCACTCATCATCTTCTACAATATATGAGTCCCCTAACTCATCTTCAAAATCTTCACCTATACAAACAATAAAAACACAATTTTTAAGCTTAAATTCGAAACCCTAAAAAAAGTGTCTTAAACAAAAATTGGGGGAAATGAAAATAAAGCTTACTAGTAGATGAGGATTGAAGAGAGGATTCCAAATATAAAATTTTTATGAGATTTGGTGGAGAAATGAAGGATTTAGGGATTGTAAGGAGGATTTTTGATATGAATTTGGTGTTTGATGAAAGGAAGAGAGAGAGTGAATTATGGAGGAAATGAAAGTTGAAAGAGGGGATAAATGGGAGTAGGGTGTTTGGGTGAGTTTCAATTGTTTACGTTTTGGTTCGTTTCGACGGAAATTAGAAATATTCGTCGAACGCGATTTCCGAGAATATTAAAGTTCTTAAACACGATTTTACTAAAAGATTAAGTACTCATATGCCCAATATCCAAACTCGTTTACCCAACGACCGTAAGAAATGGGAAAATCCCAATTTTACGACTTTTATCCGAAATCTATTTTATCAAAGGAAAAGGTTTAAATATAGTTTAAATCACTTTTAAACATTTCTAAACTATCAAAAATAATTACATTTCTTCAAAATAAAATAAGATTATATTTTATCAAATAAATTTTATTCCAAATAAATTAATGTAAAATTAAAATAGATTAAAAAAACTTTTAAAATATAATAAAGGTCTTCAAATTTACGGGGTGTTACAATCATCCCTCCTTTTAAGAAGTTTCGTCCTCGAAACTTGCAAGTAGAAAATGAAAATATAATACGGACGAACTCAATTTTCCAAGGGCGAAAATCAAAACATTCAAAACAAATTGGAATTTCAAAAGATCATCCTTCAAAAAGGGCTTAAGAAACTTTCAAAAGCACGATGTCCATATCAAGGGAATGAGAGAACTCTTGATGCATGCAAGCGCGCTATCATTCCGAATCAAGGACAAATCAAAATACGAAATCATTCGCCAATAAGTGCAGAACTAGCTATCAGACGTCTCCAATAACGAATCCTGACAATGAATCAACGCCAAAACAAAATGAAAGCGAAAGGTCAAATGCAATTGTTATAGAAAAATGTTAAATCATTTTTCAAACTTTACCAGAAGTCAAGTTTTCCAAATATAATACAAATTTTAACAATGAATCGAAAAGTTAACTCACATTGGTCCGAAATTACACAAAACGAGAAATAGCTTAGGTATCAAATCGAACACCAAGGTTGAAAGAGAGTGAGAAATCATTTTCAAATGTTATAGAAATAGGTCAATTTGTAGATTTAACTCCAAATTTAAAATAATGAACCAAAACTTCACTCAAACTAGATAGAATCTATGCAAGATGGAAAACAACTCGGGAACGAGAAGTGCAAGTCGCGATAGGGAACTCACACCCAACAGACAAGAAGGAATTGAACTCTTAAAGGTGGAATTTTGGGATGAAGTCAATAAAGATGTCAACGAACAAGAAGCTTTACTCAAAAGGTCAAATGAGTTCCAAAAAGGCGAACTCAACGGAACAAGCCAGAATAGCAAGAATGACAATTGTCGGAGATCGGAATTAGGAAGATCGGTACATCAAGAAAGGTTACTCACTCAATTTTCCAGCCACAGAGTCATCCTACTAGGTCCTCCGAACATCAACAGGGCAACAACCAGAGGCCACACTAATCCAAAGAGCCATCTGAAACACTCATCGACAAGTCTACTTATAAGCTAATCCTTGAGACAATCCTATCCTCTACAATTATAACTTAACAATTTCCCAATCAAAATGTTTCCACCAATATCCTCCACCGAACAAAATCAAAATCCAAAGTCGAAACTAGTAACAATATTATACCCTTACCAAGATTCAATATTCCCAAACGCATTCATGCTTGAAACCAACCCACAAGCAACAAGTTGCACTATCCAATCCATAATTAGCACTAACTATAAGATAAATGGGTTCATCACACAAATCATCTGATTGGTTTACTCAAGATTCACTATCCTACTTTCCAACAATATTCCAATTCCAATAGAAAGATTCCTCAAAGGATTAAATATAAGGTCCAAAATTACAATAACATTCCACAAACTTAGCTATCAATCTCCAATACCGTAAAGTAAGGCTCAAATGACAAACGAACAATCCCCGAACGAACAATGCCCAAAACAAATCCAAAATAACCATAGAAATACTCCACCAAGGTAAACTAATCCCATTAGTCTCATCATCAAATCGAAACCAAAGTGAGTCTTATACCACCAAATCACGCGAACCTCAAATCGCAAGGAGACTACAACATTGCCATCATAAGAATTCCATCAAAAATCTAACTCTCATATCACATGGTCAAATACAGACACAAACTCCTACACCAATTCCCGACAAAAATCAAAATACAAAAATCCTTAAATCACACCCCACTAACTCTGTAAACATGGTCAACAAGGTACCAACTATACTAAGGAGATAAGGAGTGATAACGGGATAGAGAAACGGTAAAATATTTTCGAAGGGTGCATGAGCATGACAAGTTAGGAAAACTAAGGAGTCGGACCGTAAAGATAACGGTTGACAGAAATAAGAGGTACTCGAGTTAAGAAGATATCTCGGGCAAGAAGAAGATACGTAAACTTCGGCATAAAAACAGGGTTCAACGAACGCTAAAGAGAAGGAGAGGAGAACAGAAGCGGCATAATGAAAGGGTTACCGCTTAACCAAACACTCCTCAAGGCTTATGATCGCTATGATAAGGTTACATCACTAAGGTGCTCAACAAAGCCTCAAAAGTCTACCAAATCATAGGACTAACAAGGACTCCACAATGGTAGGTATTCCTCAACTCAATTGGTTCCAAGAGCCAAAATTAATTCACCACACAAATTCATTTGTTACCATCCAAGTCCCAAAGTATCTCCTTTACAATTCTCGTCATCGAACTTCACTTGCTATGTCATCCCCAAGTACCATGGCTTGTTTACATTATCATCTCACCACTTCGTACCTCTAGTCTCCGATACCATAAATTAGAATCGCATCTTTGAACTCACGAACTACATCGAACAACTTTCCACCAAAATTCCCAAATTCAGATATGATTAATAAGGTCAACCACGTGTTCTCAAATTTCAAAAGGTCAACAAGGGCTACTCTATACTAGATTTGGTCAACTCAAAAGGTTTAACAAACTAACTAATTCTAAAGTACGATACCAATCCATTAAGCAACGTCAATGTCCTATTGTATTCCTTTCAAGGCCTACAAAGATTGGGGCTAACTATCATTCCTTTAATTCTCCACAAGAAACATCGAGACTCTCAAATGAAGTAGCTTAGGTTCATTCCAACTTATGTGCTAAGGTAGTACCCATGCTCAATCACCTATAACAAACAAGCTCTCAATAGACATAAATCCCAAGGTGTTTCTCAACTCACTAGGCTCTCACATCAAGCACAACTAACAAGACTAACCAAAGGATGAAACGGGAGAAAGAATAGAAGAGTAGTTACCAAGGCGAGAGAAGAGGAATAGAAAGACGAATAAACAACGAGATTGAAAGATTAAGGTAAGGTACACTGAACACGAAAAGAAATATCGAGAAAGTGGAAGCATTCTTCATTTGGCATAACCAATCTTCAACATTCGGCAACGGCCACTCAAACTTGTTCACCAACGAGTAAGATCACGGTCATAGCTTCAACGGCACGAAAATTAATAACTAACAATTAACAAACCTAGCTTGTAAGATTGCATTATCTACGTTTCTTGGAGGGGCCATCTTGCAAAAAAGAACATTGGTTAGCACCTAACAAATAGCAATCACAAAGAGGCTACAACATAAGGTCCTAAGTCTACCCATCCTACCCATCTCTCAAGTTTATTATTTTAAGGTCAAGTTATTTATATTGGGGTGCACAAACGTGCGTCGGGAGCAAATATGCTCTGATACCAACTGTGACACCCGCATTCATTGCGGAAAAGTAAACACATAATTCTAGATAAAAACTGCATGGATATGTTTGTAATAGGTTCATTTGGGTAAAAACCTGTAATTTTTAAAGCCTGGACCTGTTATAAAAATATCCAAATGGGAAGGTGTCAAACATACAAGGTCTAAAATAAATCTCATAAATAAATCATCACTAAAGTCGCGAAACAAAATTATACAACCCAAATACGAAAAAGGGAGACATATGTCCCTAAAAAGTATATGACATAAAAAGTGTTTAAGGGTCACAATAAAATAAAGCCAATCTAGGTCCCAAGGTTACTTTGCTCGCTAGCTCGTCCATGTACCCCATATATGCATCACCTACCTGTCAATCGCATTTTATACAAATACGAAAGCCACAGTCAGTGGGGAGTAACTCCGAGTTCTCCCAGCCACGAAATGTCATAATTAATATAACATGTAAACATAAGAATATGAATATGAATAACACATAGCCTTAGCATATAGATGCTAGACAATCGTGCTTATCATGTGAACATCAATATAACAACACATAGTCCTAGCATGTGAATACTAGACCGACTCATACTACACTATCATGTGAATCACATAACATCCAGGAATCCAAACTCTATCAACCATAGCCGGCTTGCATCTCACCTTCTATGATTCATAGAATCATCAAACAAGAAAGGACAATATATCTAGAGACAGGCATAGGTTCCTAGTACAGTCAATAGTCACTCTGTAACTCGAGTCTATACCACGAGGTAAGGTAAACACCCTAGTCCTAAACCTGCGCAGACCTAGCGACATGCGGAAAACTACCGCATCCAAGACCCATGATAACAACACATGAGTACCCCTAAGGAGTCCACCAAAGGGTTGGCTAGTACTTAAGCTGACCACATACTTCTACGAGTACGTCAGGAGGTCATGCCAAGCTGACCACATACTTCTACGAGTACGTCAGGAGGTCATACCCTAACTTGGATATAAACCCACCAAGCTAAGACACAAAGTCTATTAAGCTGTGAACATACACTCGTCAAAGACTATAATGGCCTATCTATGATGAAGGCTGAAATACTCACCTAGGACCTAGTCCCAGCTTGAATACTTTAGCCCACACCACACAAGACAAGTAGGACACCCAATTAACCATAAGAGGGGCAAAGAGTCCAAACTTGCACATACAAATGATCATACACACCCTAGCATATGAAAAGCTACGCAAGGGCATATTCAGCTGACAATCCAACAATATCTCCAATATCAATAATAATCCAAATTCTAGCTAACCAACAGTACCATAATCCATGAGAATAAGCTAAAATGGCAAAGAGGCAACAAGACTCAAGCATAAGGCATCCAAAGCATCCAACAACCAACATGTGAAATGATAATTACAAATATCAAGGCATAACATAAAACATCCAGTAACAACCAATCTCACCTCAAAGACAAACCCTCGACCCGAGTCCCGCGACGGGTCATTGGTCAAATCGAGGCTGACCGGTTTAAACCTAGTTTGACCAAACTCATTCGGTCAAACTGGCCCAGCTCAGAGTCTTGGCCCATTTTGGCCCAAATCACAACATTCCTTACAATATCATTCTCATGCAATATTCCAATTTCTATCATGTGAACACTATCAACATAAAGAAAACATTCCAACTTACAAAATAACTAATTCCACAAAATTCTCACATAATAAAATAGCATAAATAACCGTCTCACACAAGGGTAAACTTTTCTATAAATTTTTAATCGATAAAACGACGCCATTTACTCATACGGACTCCGAATTGAGTGATTCAAGTGGCTAAACCACCTAATTTTTCGATGCCGTTCAATCTGTCATATTTTTGGAAACATTGGAAACCGTCTCGGTCCGGTACTGACGCGTTCCAGCCAAAACACGGACTTGTCACAACACATAATTCCTCATCCCAATTTGTTCCAAACAATAATATACAAATGGGTAACATAAATTAAACATAAGCATACTCATCTTACTCCATTCATTCATTTATCAATAAGATCGTCTCAAACAATAACAAACAACAACAAACAACAACAAACGACAACAAACAACAACAAACAACAAATACAACTACTAATGTGACATTAATTCGTCGAGTGACTCGGAATAGTTACCTTAAGCTAGAAAAAAAGAGAACAATAACACTTGAGAAAGAGCCCTAGAAACCGAAATCACTCATCATCTTCTACAATATATGAGTCCCCTAACTCATCTTCAAAATCTTCACCTATACAAACAATAAAAACACAATTTTTAAGCTTAAATTCGAAACCCTAAAAAAAGTGTCTTAAACAAAAATTGGGGGAAATGAAAATAAAGCTTACTAGTAGATGAGGATTGAAGAAAGGATTCCAAATATATAATTTTTTATGAGATTTGGTGGAGAAATGAAGGAATTATGAAGGATTTAGGGATTGTAAGGAGGATTTTTGAGATGAATTTGGTGTTTGATGAAAGGAAGAGAGAGAGTGAATTATGGAGGAAATGAAAGTTGAAAGAGGGGACAAATGGGAGTAGGGTGTTTGGGTGAGTTTCAATTGTTTACGTTTTGGTTCGTTTCGACGGAAATTAGAAATATTCGTCGAACGCGATTTTCGAGAATATTAAAGTTCTTAAACACGATTTTACTAAAAGATTAAATACTCATATGCCCAATATCCAAACTTGTTTACCCAACGACCGTAAGAAATGGGAAAATCCCAATTTTATGACTTTTATCCGAAATCTATTTTATCAAAGGAAAAGGTTTAAATATAGTTTAAATCACTTTTAAACATTTCTAAACTATCAAAAATAATTACATTTCTTCAAAATAAAATAAGATTATATTTTATCGAATAAATTTTATTCCAAATAAATTAATGTAAAATTAAAATAGATTAAAATATTACTTTTAAAATATAATAAAGGTCTTCAAATTTACGGGGTGTTACAATATCAAAGCTGGAAAGATTGTTCCAGTGGGTAATAAATAAAATTCTCCCTATCATTTATGTTTTGATTTAAATCTCAACTTTGGTATTTGGATACAAGTTGTGATTCTTACCCCTTTTTAATTTGCTTTTAAGGGCATCCGAGCAAAGACAAAGGCAAAGACAAGCAAGCCTAAGGAGGCTCTTCAAGGGAAGCTAGAGTAGCCGCCCATAGTAGAAGACCTATGGAAGCTTGGCTTTTATATTAATAGTCTTCCTTTTATTGTTGTATTTTGAACTTATTGTTTTAGAACTCTTTTAATTTCCTTGTTAGACATGGAAATTAGTTTATTTCCTTTTATTTTTAAGAATAAGAAGTTGTATTTGAATTTTAGTGGCTTGGTTTGTAACCCAAGTCACTCGATTTATGGAAATTATTTCGTTCTAAAACTTGTCATTATACACCTTCCACATCAAAACATAAATTAAGTTGACTTAAATCAATCAGAAAAGAATTACAACGATGGGATCATTGTAATTAGTTCATAAGCCACGAATTTAATTCTCACTTATGCTTTTGTGACTTAATATCACATCTTATTCGATATAAGAAAGAATGATTATAAAGTCAAAAAGAGTTAAAAGAACTCTAAAAGAGGAAATTTTTTAACCAATTGGCTACACCACTTAAATAAAACTTGATACCACTTATAAGATTCCATACGAGCTATGGGAGGGCTTAAGACCTTAAGATTATGGTTGACATGGATATGAGTCCAATCCTTTACTCTATAAGGACTAGTCTACTTTAAAGTTAGATTATAATTTTTTACAAAAGAGTCATCTATTAAGGTTATAATATACGATATTTTCTTCCTTCACAAACATAAGTCTGAAATTGTTTGTTGCTTATTAGGCTATCTTTCTAGAAAAATAGATGTATTTTTCAAAAGATAAAGTGGGAGAAAAATAGCAACAAACATACAACTAGTTGGGAACTAGTGAGGAGACCAAAGGAAAGCGTTCTTAAGTGAAACTCATGACATGTGAGGAGACCAAAAGAAAGCTTTCTTAGGTAATTCATCAGACTAGTGAAGAGACCAAAAGAAATTATTCTTTAGATAATTAGATTATAAAGTGGTTGTATCAAGTAAAATCAATTCTATTTCACATAAGAGCCGTATGAACCAGAGTAAAATATGTGCAAATGGGTAAATTTGTTTAAAAGTTGCATAGACAGACATAAGAGATGTCTACAAAAGCTAAGTTAACGTATAACTATGCTAAGATCCATGTTATCATTGCTATACCTCTTAGTGTGTATGATTAAGTTAGATGTTAAAAACAATTTCTAAATAGGTATTTAGAAAGGGGTGTGTGTGTGACATAAGCACGAGGTTTTAATTAACACTTAAAACTGCAATGGTCTTTTCAATCATATGATAAGAAGATAGTTTTCACTCGAGTTGTCGAGAAGCCATATGTATACATGGATTTGAGTGGGAGTTAAAATTGCCATGTAAAGACATGAAAATCAGTGGGAGAGATTGTCTTCCATATTGATGTCATATTACTAATTGAGAATATCACGCTAACACTACTATCTATGAGTGAGTGTTTTGATTTCCAATTCTCAATGAAAGATGACATATTGCATTCCAAAATTCCAAATCTATTATGACATAGGGAAATTTAATTGGCAACTAGATAAGTATCCTATATTGATAAGATTCTAGATCTGATTAACATCAACAAGGTTGAAAAGGTTATTCATATTGATGGAAGTGGAATTACTATGATAGAGTCATAGTCATTCAATGAACCTAATAAGTTGTTGATCGCGTAAAATCGATTGCTAATGTTTCCGCCATTAGAACGATCATGTATGCCATTTTATGAACATGCCATGATGAATCATATACTTGGAGCATAATAAGTTAATAACAAGTTAATTCGAATGAATGTCTTTTGAAAGCCTTAAAGAACATCCTTTAAGATTATTGAAGAGAATTAAGGAGTCGTTCTTATGTTTGGATGATATACTAAGTTATGTGTTGAAGGGTTACACAAACTCTAGTTTCCAAACCTATAAGGATTTATCGAAATCCTAGGCTGATTTTATTGACTTAGGAGTAAGAGACTAGAGAAATGTTTTAGTTTCGACCATTGTAAATTCTATAAATAGAATCTAACTACATTGTGATAAGATGGTCAACATAGGGAATGAGAGTAGATCCCTCTACCAAAGACTTTATCACAAGTTATATGATAACAGTGGGAGCATCTTCAAACGTATAAGAGTCCAAGTCTAGTAAGAAGACTAGACATCTACTTAGATAAATTCATGTCATTAGAAATAACATTAAATAGAAGTAAATAGCAATTCATAAAGTTGGAATGTATGGATACATGTTATATCCACTTTCCAAGCTTTTATTGCATTTTAACTAGTGTAAAATGTACACTACAGATTATAAGATATGAAGTAGTAATAGGGTATTGACTATTCATATATGATAATCGCATTAATCGTTGAATTTCTTTATGAAAACTCATTTATTTATTACTTTGTTATATCCAAATGGGTTGTTGAGACAATTTTGAACCCATTGAAGTGAACTGGATTGACATAGTATGCGCCCCTGGTTACTTTGGGGAGGTGACATCTCGAAGTGACTAGAGTATGATGTGATTGATGGCAAGTTCAAATGCCATAGGGTCATATGGTCATATGGGATGACTAGCCGATCACATAGACAGACTGTAATACTACAGTTTTATGAGTCTTTGGGTACTCTATCGAGTGGGGCTTACTCTGTCGAGTAAGTAGTTTTTGACGTAAAACAATAGGCTGCCTGTAGGGTACTCGATCGAGTAAGTTGGGTACTCGATCGAGTAAGGGGCACTCGATCGAGTAAGTGCCTTACTCGATCGAGTAAGTGAGTTTACGGGCTGAGTTTTGACGGGTTTTGTTAATGATGCAAGATTAATATATAATGATGACCATCACTTTTCTTAAACCTTTTTAACATTCTAAAAACTTAATTAAGAAGAAAGGAGTTACGTAAGTTGCTTTCATCA
The DNA here is from genome assembly GCF_048544455.1 of Silene latifolia. NCBI lineage: Eukaryota > Viridiplantae > Streptophyta > Magnoliopsida > Caryophyllales > Caryophyllaceae > Silene > Silene latifolia. Next base: position 47,787,772 of record NC_133535.1, on the reverse strand, counting down.
CATCATTAGCAAATCCCCAAGGCTAGGAGTGTCGGATCATCTTGTTCTTTACGCCATTGTGATCCTTGTGTCGAGGGTAAGTTCCTTATACCTTTTATGTTGGATTTCGTTGAGTTCCTTTAAAACCCTAATTTGGTGATTTTGGGGGTTTGGGTGATTAGTATGTCTGTGGTGGTAATTGTATGTATGTTTGCTATAGGAGGAGGTTTCGTAGAGGAAAGATTCTAATTAGCTGCTAGGACCGTCTGTGGTGTTGTATTTCAGGTAGGGTTTCCCTACACAGTATTAATTACATGGCATTGTTGGTGTTTGAACACACTTGGTTGATGATGCCAAGTTTCATTGTCATTTAATTGTTTGCTTCTTAGTTAAATGTTTAGGAAATTGAAGCATCCAATGATTGTTCAAAGAAGCCCAAAGATGATCAAGATGAAAGACAAGTCAAGCATGCCCATTGTCTAGAATAAATGTTATAAACGAGGTAGTTAAACATATTCTCCTTATGCATAAGTGATTGCAAAACCGTGCAACAGTTCCTGTGACTGTTGCACCACGGTTTCTGGTACTAACGCATGGAGAATTTTCGGAAAATTCATAAGTGTTTAAAATCCTTCAAAAGCTTTTATTGTTTTCTAAAAGATACCATTTTCCAAATCTGAAGAACAATTGAGAACAAAAAGGATATTCTTCCAAGCTAAATTAAAGATGCCAATCCTATTAATGCAAGTGGATTTTCATGCTAAAAATGGGTCTTTTGCTTTTTCCATTTTGGGCGAAATTGTGAGTTCCCATAAAACTTATGGGAAACACTCTTTGCTTTGGAAAAATGCAGCGGCCTTGAGCCTTGCAACCTGATTGTTTCCCTTTATTTTTAAATGGAAATGCATATTACAAACCTATGGATATTAGATTAAAGAAGTGTTAAGATCCTTCTCTTACACACTTTCTTTCTCTATAAATAGCCACTTCATTAATCATTTATTGCAAGACTTTGAAAGAGCATTCATTGTAAACACTTTGCAAATCTTTTCAGTATTTAAAGCTTTGTTCTTCAATCATTTGCAAAACCGTTTTCTGTTTTTCAAAAGTCTTCAATTGTTTTTCAAAGCTGTAAAATCTTCAAGTATCAGCTCGCTTCACTGTTGCATAAAGAATATGTTCAATGATTCTTGTGTTTAGGTCTTAATTGTAATCTCCATGTTTTTAAGTGAACCACTGAGATTCTGACTCTGTAAACCGTTGAGATAGAATCTTAAGTCTTGAAGCGGAGTAGCTTTGAGTAAGAGAAAGTCTTGAAGCGGAGTAGCTTTAAACAATTGCAACTGGAGTAGGTTGGCGAGTTATTTTCACTGTAATGATTTAGTTAAGTTTGAGTAAATTTTTAAACAAGCAATAAAATAACGGTTGAATGTAGGCTCCGGAGTAGGAGCTGAACCAATTTTTAAACATCGTCTTGTTTGTTCATTTACTTTCACGTTTTCTTATCATTTCACTTTCATACGTTAATCCCGCTGCCAGTACTGTGCAACAGTCTCTCATACTATTGCATAGATCTGTTGTACCGTTTGTGAACTTACAATCCATTAAGTTTCTCAAACCTGTACTTAATAGATCTTACTTGTGTTAGTCATTAACCAAGTAAACGAGAAAATTTTTAAAAGGTACACCTAATTCACCCCCTCCCCCTCTTAGGTGTTTATCGTTCTTAACTCTTGAATTGGTATCAGAGCCTTGTGCTCTTGATATTGGTTAACACCAAGGAGTTGATCCCATAGTTATGGACGATTCAAAGCACACTAAGTATCCCATCTTTAAGGGAGAGAACTATGTCTGGTGGAAACACCACATGGAGCACTATGTCAAAAGTACGGACTATGAATGTTGGTTGATCATTCAAAATGGTCCCCTCAAAATTGAGGTGACTAATGCCGATGGCACTAAGTCTCTCAAAAGTGAGGACAAATATGTTGAAGCCGATTATAGGAAAGTCGAGAAAAACTCTAAAGACATGTCCATCCTTCAATATGGCATCGGTGAACAAGAGATTAACCGGATATCCGGATGTGACTCGGCAAAAGAAATTTGGGACACCCTAAATCTTGCTTATGAGGGAACGTCACAAGTCAAAAAGTACCGTGTTGATCTTCTCATGCAACAATATGAGATGTTCAACATGGGAAGAGATGAGTCAATTAATAGTTTGTCTTCTCGTTTCTCTAGTATTGTTAATGACATCAAGAGTCTAGGTAGAAACTTCGAATCCGAGGATTTAGTCCGTAAAATCCTTCGTAGCCTATCTGAAAAATGGCAACCGAAGGTTACGGCTATTGAGGAAGATAAAGACCTCTCCTTGCTATCCCTTGATGAACTTATGGGCTCACTCATGGCTCATGAGTTAACTCTCATGAAGCGATCCGGTGAAAGCTCTAAAGGGAAAGGACTTGCTCTATATGCTCTCTCAAGTGATGAGGAGGATGAAGATGACGAGTTTGCAATGTTCACTAAAAACATTGTTGGCATGATTAATGGTCGAAACTCACAAAGGTCTAATAACTATACTAGCAAACGACGCTTTCTCAAAAGAAAGTCTACTTCCACTGTTGGTTGCTTCAAAAGTGGTGACAAAGGCCACCAAATCAAAGAATGTCCAAAGTGGAACGAAATTAAATCTAAAGAAAAGCGTGAGTTTGCTAAAAGAGAATACAAAAGCAAAGTAATGACTGCCATTTGGGAAATGTTTGATTCCGACGAGGATGACGTCCTTGAGGAAGAATTGGATGCCAAACTTAGCATCTCATCTCAGTTAAGCAATGAGGTTCCAAAGTCAACAAAGAAAGAAAGTGTCAAATGTCTTATGGCTCACTCCGTGGACTCAGATTCAGATTCTGACATTGAGGTAAATAAGTTCAAGAAAAAGGTTCGATCTTTCTCTAAAGACAAAATTTGTCTTCTCCTAGACCAATTCATTGATAAGTGTCGTATCCAAAACGATAAATTAGAGGCTATGCGAACTGAAATTGAAGACATAGCCGAAGAAAATGTTGGTTTAAAAGAATGTCTAAATGAGGTAGATCAACCTAGTTCATCGTCGAGTCTTGAGAAGGAGATTAAAAAGCTCCAAAAACAGAATCTGTTTCTTGCTAAAAGGGTTGATGAAATACATGCAACAGATCACTGCAATGTTGCATCTGTGTCTAACAAAGGAGAAGAGTCCTTTAACAAAACTATGTCCTCACTAACCAAAGAACGTGACCAACTTTTGATTGATCTAGCAACATGTCAAAGTGAAAAAGGGGATCTTGTCAAAATTGCTGAAATATTAAATGATGAGTCAAGTCATGTTAAAAGTGCCTTAGATCGAATGCAACAATCAAACAATGACCTTCTTGTTCAAATTGAAACTCTAAAAAAGGATGAACAAAATCATGCAATAGATGATGCAACTATTGCATCTGAGTCTATGAAGGAAATTGAGACTCTCACGAAACATGTGTCTTCACTAACTAAGGAACGTGACTCTTTACTAGCTGACCTCACCTTGTGTAAAAGAGATAACACGCAACTTGAGCAAATTGGCTTATTGCTCAGTGATGAAGTAAGACATGCTAAACATGCTTTCGACAAAGTAGGTCAACTAAATCTTAATCATCTTGCTAAAATTGAAACACTAACCAAAGATCTAGATGAGGCTAAGATGTTCTATTTGAAATGGGAAGGAAGTCAGAATATCTTGGAGTTTATTCTAAAACTATCTCAAGAATATGAAAACCGTGCAAAAAATGCTAGACTTGGTTTCAAATGCAATAGTGCCACGCACTGTTGCACTCGAAACCAAGACCCAAGCGTAACAGATTTTCGAAGAAGAAAGTATGCTGGCCTTCCTGAATACATTATTTGCAACTACTGTGGTAAAACTGGTCATGAGTTCAATGGTTGTGAAAAGAGAGTCCTTGACTTAGAAAGAAGCACTAAAGCGGCTAAACATGTTTGGATTAAAAAGAAGGAAGTCAAGAAAGTTGTTGTCAAGAAGGAACCCAAACTTGTTTGGGTTCCTAAACCAAACGTTTGATTTCTTATAGGCATTAGCGAAAGGCAGCAACAATTGGTACTTAGACAGTGGACGCTCTCGTCACATGACGGGAGATGAAAGCCAATTTCTTTCGCTAGAAGCTTACGATGGTGGCAAGGTGACTTTTGGTGACAACAAACGGGGTGAAATCATTGGTATTGGAAAAGTTGGTAAGTCAAAGTCACTATGTGTCGACAAAGTGTTGCTTGTCAAAGGTTTGAAACACAATCTTCTAAGCATATCACAATTGTGTGATCGAGGTAACATCGTTGAATTTCTTGCTAGTGAGTGTAGAATAATTGATGGAAAGACTAGAGAACTTATTCTTAAAGGTAAACGTGTTAAAGATGTCTACTTGACTAACTTATATTCATTGTCGAGTCAAACATTATCATGCATGAGTGTTCAAAAGAATGACCCTTGGCTTTGGCATAAACGACTTGGTCATGTAAATGCTAAAACACTTAATACCCTCAAGAGGCTTGATCTAGTTGATGGCATTCCTAAAATCAAATTTGAGTTTAAATCACTTTGTGATGATTGTGTTAAAGGTAAACAAGTAAAATGCTCCTTTAAATCTAAAAAGATTGTTAGCACTTCCTTACCTCTTGAACTCATTCACATAGACTTATGTGGACCTATGCGTATTGTTAGTAGAGGTGGAAGTTGCTATATTTGTGTCATTGTTGATGATTTTACAAGATATGTTTGGCTTCTCTTCTTAAGTTTTAAAGATCAAACTTTTGATAAATTCTTAATTTGGATTAAAAAGGTCCAAAACAAATATGGTTATAAACTTGTCTCCTTGAGATCCGACCATGGAACTGAATTTGAGAATTTATCATTTGAGTCTTATTGCAATGAGCATGGTATTAGCCACAATTTTTTGGCCGCAAGAACCCCTCAACAAAATGGAGTTGTGGAACGAATGAATCGAACACTTGAAAATATGGCTAGGACCATGCTCATTAGCTCTAAAGTGCCAAGAAACTTTTGGGCCGAGGCCATTAACACATCTTGTTATATTTACAATCGTGTCATGATTAGAAAAATCATTGAGAAAACTCCTTATGAATTACTTAGAGGAAGAAAACCTAACATCTCACACTTAAAATGCTTTGGTAGTAAATGCTTTGTACACAATAATGGAAAAGACAACCTAGGCAAATTTGATGCTCGTAGTGATGAAGGTGTTTTTGTTGGTTATTCCGATCATAGTAAAGCTTACAAAGTGTACAACAAGAGAACCATGAAAATGGAGGAAAGCGTTCACGTAATATTTGACGAATCTAGTCTCTTTGTTTCAAACACTCAGGTTAATGATGAAGAAGATGGTGAGGAAGACGATGACTTCGAAATTGGAATGATACGTCATGACATGGATCAAGTAGTGCAAGAAGCTGAGCAACAGTTGGAGCCACTGTTGCTTGAGGAGGCTGGCCAAAATCCAGGGGGAACTAACCCTCCCTCATCTCAAAATGGAGCTAGCTCATCCAGGAGGAATGAGGAGTGCAGTGAACCAACCACTAACCAAATTGAAACCAATCCACAAACACCCTCACACAATATTCCCCATGCAACAGTCACTGCCACTATTGCATCAGAACCAAACGAAAAAAACGAGGCCTCTAACACTCTTGTTCCAAAGAAATGGAAGCATCCAGGTTCCCATCCTTTATCAAATCTAACCAGTGACCTTACCTCTGGAATCAAAACCAGATCATCACTCCAAAACCACTGTGCTTTTGAAGCATTCATATCACAAATTGAACCCATTAATATCACAATGGCATTAACCGACGAATATTGGGTCACGACTATACAAGAAGAACTGGAGCAATTTGAGAGGAACACGGTATGACATCTGGTCCCTAGATCATCTCAACGTACTGTAATTGGTATGAGATGGGTCTATCGCAATAAGCTTGATGATGTTGGAGAAATCGTAAGGAATAAAGCTAGACTAGTGCTACAAGGATTTAATCAACAAGAGGGGATTGACTATGATGAAACGTTTGCACTAGTAGCTAGGCTTGAAGCCATACGAATGCTCATAGCTTTTGCATCTCATGTTCGCATAAAACTTTTTCAAATGGATGTTAAAACCGCTTTCTTAAATGGCTATCTTGAAGAAGAAGTTTTTGTCGAACAACCGCCGAGCTTTATAAACAATGAGTTCCTTAATCACGTATTTAAACTTGACAAAGCACTTTATAGTTTAAAACAGGCTCCCCGAGCTTGGTATGATAGGCTTTCAAAATTACTGTTAGAAAATGGTTTTCTACGTGGTTCGGTCGATAAAACATTGTTTATCAAGTCACAATCAGAGGAACTGTTGCTTGTGCAAGTATATGTCGATGACATTATTTTTGGTGCAACTAACAACACTCTTTATAAGTACTTTTCGGATCTTATGACTTCTGAGTTTGAAATAAGCAGGATGGGAGAACTTGGATTCTTCCTTGGTCTCCAAATTAAGCAAGATGAAAAAGGAACCATGATCCACCAACAAAAGTACTTAAAGGAAATGATAAGTAAGTTTGGGTTAACTAGCTCGAATCCTATGCCTACACCTATGATTGCCAAGCTTAATCTTGACAAAGAGGAAAATGGTAAGAGTGTTAGTGAAAAGGTATATCGAGGTATGATCGGTTCATTGCTCTATTTAGCCGCTAGTCGACCCGACATACAATTTAGTGTGTGTGTGTATGCGCTCATTTCCAATCAAATCCTAAGCAATCACATTTCAAAGCCGTTAAACTGATTTTTAGGTATTTGATTGGAACTCAAAGTTTATAACTTTGGTACCCAACTCATTATGACATTGATCTTGTAGGATTTTCGGATGCGGATTATGCTGGGAGCTCGTTGGATAGAAAAAGCACCTCGGGTATTGCCACCTTCTTAGGACCATGCCTCATCTCATGGGCATCCAAGAAACAAAATACCGTTGCTCTATCCACGGCTGAAAGTGAGTATGTAAGTGTCGCTCTTTGTTGTGCTCAAATTCTTTGGGTACGACAACAATTGCGTGATTACGGTCTTATTTTCGAAACTACTCCCATATTTTGCGATAATACAAGTGCAATTAACATCTCAAAAAATCCAATATAACATTCTAGGACGAAACACATTGATATAAGGCATCATTTTTTACGAGATCAAGTCGAAAAAGGAAATATATGTCTAACCTTTTGTAGAACGGAAAATCAAATTACGGACATTTTTACAAAACCGTTAGAAAGGGAACAATTCGTAAAACTTCGGTTGGAAATTGGTTTGTTAGGCGACATGTAACACGAGTTAAAATTATCTTTCCCACATGATTGACTAGAGATAAAAGACGTATACATGTTCTCAAGTTTAAAAATGTCAAATTTATCATATGTCAAGTGTGCCGAAAAAATTGCATTGGAACTCCACACTTTGCACTAGAATTATTACATTGAGCCTTACAATCACTTTATGTCCTCTCAAACTAATCCTACTCTAGCCGCCCCATATACCATCATTTCCCACATTTACACTCTACCTCACCTATTAACCACTCCCTCATTAAAACCAACCGCCCCCTTAATAAATCCCCCATGCAATAACCTCACTTTCCCATTTACCCACAAACCTCCATTCAAAATTCAAAATAATTCAACCTCTTTCATCTCCCTAAAACCGTCAACCCCAACACCCTCAAATGGCTCCCAAAAAATCAATTAATAGAGAAATTCACAATCTTAGAAACTCCTTCAACCCAAAATACACTGCCCAGCAAAAAATGGTCACCAAATCTGCTGCAAACATTGAAAAATCCGACAAACCCAAACCGTCTCCTACCAAGCCTCCAACAGTTAAGTCCAGTGTTGCACAAAAGAAATCCATGGATACAAAGGGAAGAGGCCGTGGTAGAGGAGGCCGTGGTGGATTAAAACGAAGTCCCCCAATCTCCTTGATATTGGACTCAAATGTTGATGTTGATTCCGAAGAAGATGAGCCCACACTCAATCAAATGGCAAGCAAAATCAACAAAGAAAAGGTGACTGTTGAAGATGTGGTTGATGATAATGTTGTTGTTGAAAAGGAAAAAGAAAATGAGGATGGAAGTGATGTTGTCGAGAAAGAAAAAGAATCAGAAAAAGAAAAAGGAAGTGAAAAGGAAGTTGAAAAAGAAAAGGAGACCGAAGATGATGGTGATAAAAATGAGGAAGAAAAAATGAGTGAAAAAGATGAGGAAAAAGAAAAAGAAAGTGAGCTTGAAAAGGAGAAGGAAACAGTGAGTGAGAAAGATGATGCTAAAAAAATCGATTCTCCAATTCAAAATCCTAAAAATGAAGTCATGAATGAAGAAGAGTTCATCCCCAACAATGAAAATATGGGTGAACCAAACAATGAAGACAAGTTTGTTGATGAATTTGACCCTCTCTCCACCGAAACCCCCAAAACCAAATATCAAATCAAAATCACCGAACTGTTTGGTGATGATGATGATATTATTATTGAGACTCCCACCAAAACAAAAACAAAACCTCAAACCATTACCAAAAGAAAGAGGGAATCAAAACCCAAGGCGGCCAAAAAGCCGAGGTACCCACGGAAGAAGGAGGTGGTTCCTCCACCGGAAGATGATGATGTCATTGAGGATAAAATTCCTCTCAACACTTGCACGGAGTTGATGGTCACCATTAATGATGACGCATTCAAAAATGATGTCCTTGCTCATCTCAATTCTCTCGACCTTTCGGATGACACTCTCAAGCTATGTCAAGGGATGCTTGCATGTTGCTTCCACAGTGGGAGACGATACAATAAAACATGGTATGATTCTTCTCCAGCTTTTGCATTCTTCAAAGCTGCTATTTTTGGTCAAGGTTGGTTTAATCTCCTCGACAAATACTCTCCGATTTACATATCGGAGGTCATTCAGTTCTATGCAACAGTCAAGGTTGATGTTGGATCAGGAACTCTCTCGGCATTTATTAACCAAAAACCCTTTGTCTTGACCATTGACCAACTTGTCTCTTACCTTGAGTTTGAAGCCGTGGGTCTGACCTCCTTTTCTAAGACCACTTGGGGTGATGTTGGTAAAGCTATGGCTAGTGAGGTTGTGAGAACCCTTCGACCTGACAATGAAAATGGACCCACCAACATATATGCCCATGAACTTCCGGCCCCCCACCGTTTCACCTTTAATCTTGTTCACCGAGCCATTTTACCGAGCAACAACAGTAGGGGAAGATGCTCTCTCCTTGAGATGCTTCTTGTCCACCACATTATCAAATGCCATCCCATCAACCTTCCCCAACTCATCTTTCACCGTATCAATGAGCTAGCCCCCGACCTTCAAAAAGGGAAATTTGACAAGAAAACCGTGATTCCCTTTGGTATGTGGTTGTCCATTATCTTTATGAAAAGGAAGATAGTCATGAAAGGTAGCCCCAGTATTGAGAAGTTGAGTGATGACATGACCATGGGTTTGCTTTCTCAAATGGCTTTGGTTATTAGCAATGGGAAATTGACTCGCAAGTACTCGGAAAAAGTTAAGTCTGGTGCAACAGTTGGCTCAACTCTTGAAATGGGTGTTGTACTTGCAAAGTTAGACAAGCTTATGAACATGGTGTCTAAGTTGGTTGTCGGCAATGAGACTCTTAAGGAAGAAGTTGCTGAGCTCAAAACCATTAATGAAGATCTCATTGAGTGTGTGCAAGCTCTTGGAGGTGATGCTCCCGATGATGAATAAGGCATCCGTGCCTACCCTTGCCCTCCTAACCTTTTGGCTCTTTGTTTTTAACTCTTATGCAAATTATGGGCTGTTTCTTTTCTGTTGTTTTGAAAATTTGTCCTCGGTTTAATTATATACTACTTAAACATGTTTATGTCCTTCTCTTGATGATGTCAAGAGGGGGAAGTAGTTAAATTATGTGTTTATTTGTTAACTAACAACTCTTAGGCTAATGTTCACCGTGGAAATGTCTTAGCTATGATGATTAGATGTTCTACTTAGGCCAAGCATGTTAACCCCCATTCATCTTGATCATGTTTATTTGATGCTCCTTATTATTTGGTTCAAAGGCCGACTCACCATGGTCTTAGGGGGAACTACACACATATTTAAAACTTGCCATCATCAAAGGGGAAATTTGTTAGAATACACTTGGTTGATGATGCCAAGTTTCATTGTCATTTAATTGTTTTCTTCTTAGTTAAATGTTTAGCAAATTGAAGCATCCAATGATTGTTCAAAGAAGCCCAAAGATGATCAATGTAACACCCCGGCCCAAACCGGGTCGGGAGCGGTTACTTATGATAGCTCACCAGGCTGTGTACATGGCCCACAGATCAACATGGGTCCTTTATAGCGCATTTTGTCCTCACTCATGCGCATCCCGGAAACCTTCCCAGGAGGTCACCCATCCTGAGACTACTCCCAGCCAAGCACGCTTAACTTTGGAGTTCTTTCACATGGATGACCATAAAAGAAAGTGCACTTTGTTGATATGAGTAGTACTTTCAATCCCTTTAAGCACTAGTCATTTAAGCCTATCACTGGACCTCTTCAATTACCGTGGGGTGTTACAGTCACTCCCACTTGAAGAACGCAACGTCCTCGTTGCGCCTGGGAGCATAACCGCTAATCCAGAATCCTCCCCCGCTAGGTGTGTGATCACAATGGAGCGTATAACCACCGCCTCCAGGAGCGTATAACAACTGCCTCCGATCACCACACGGTCGCAGGGTTGCTCTGATACCACTTGTAACACCCCGGCCCAAACCGGGTCGGGAGCGGTTACTTATGATAGCTCACCAGGCTGTGTACATGGCCCACAGATCAACATGGGTCCTTTATAGCGCATTTTGTCCTCACTCATGCGCATCCCGGAAACCTTCCCAGGAGGTCACCCATCCTGAGACTACTCCCAGCCAAGCACGCTTAACTTTGGAGTTCTTTCACATGGATGACCATAAAAGAAAGTGCACTTTGTTGATATGAGTAGTACTTTCAATCCCTTTAAGCACTAGTCATTTAAGCCTATCACTGGACCTCTTCAATTACCGTGGGGTGTTACAATCAAGATGAAAGACAAGTCAAGCATGTCCATTGTCTAGAATGAATGTTGTAAACGAGGTAGTTAAACATATTCTCCTTATGCATAAGTGATTGCAAAACCGTGCAACAGTTCCTGTGACTGTTGCACCACGGTTTCTGGTACTAACGCATGGAGAATTTTCGGAAAATTCATAAGTGTTTAAAATCCTTCAAAAGCTTTTATTGTTTTCTAAAAGATACCATTTTCCAAATCTGAAGAACAATTGAGAACAAAAAGGATATTCTTCCAAGCTAAATTAAAGATGTCAATCCTATTAATGCACAAGGATTTTCATGCTAAAAATGGGTCTTTTGCTTTCCATTTTGGGCGAAATTGTGAGTTCCCATAAAACTTATGGGAAACACTCTTTGCTTTGGAAAAATGTAGCTGCCTTGAGCCTTGCAACCTGATTGTTTCCCTTTATTTTTAAATGGAAATGCATATTACAAACCTATGGATATTAGATTAAAGAAGTGTTAAGATCCTTCTCTTACACACTTTCTTTCTCTATAAATAGCCACTTCATTAATCATTTATTGCAAGACTTTGAAAGAGCATTCATTGTAAACACTTTGCAAATCTTTTCAGTATTTAAAGCTTTGTTCTTCAATCATTTGCAAAACCGTTTTCTGTTTTTCAAAAGTCTTCAATTGTTTTTCAAAGCTGTAAAATCTTCAAGTATCAGTTTGCTTCACTGTTGCATAAAGAATATGTTCAATGATTCTTGTGTTTAGGTCTTAATTGTAATCTCCATGTTCTTAAGTGAACCACTGAGATTCTGACTCTGTAAACCGTTGAGATAGAATCTTAAGTCTTGAAGCGGAGTAGCTTTGAGTAAGAGAAAGTCTTGAAGCGGAGTAGCTTTAAACAATTGCAACTGGAGTAGGTTGGCGAGTTATTTTCACTGTAATGATTTAGTTAAGTTTGAGTAAATTTTTAAACAAGCAATAAAATAACGGTTGAATGTAGGCTCCGGAGTAGGAGCTGAACCAATTTTTAAACATCGTCTTGTTTGTTCATTTACTTTCACGTTTTCTTATCATTTCACTTTCATACGTTAATCTCGCTGCCAGTACTGTGCAACAGTCTCTCATACTATTGCATAGATCTGTTGTACCGTTTGTGAACTTACAATCCATTAAGTTTCTCAAACCTGTACTTAATAGATCTTACTTGTGTTAGTCATTAACCAAGTAAACGAGAAAATTTTTAAAAGGTACACCTAATTCACCCCCTCCCCCTCTTAGATGTTTATCGTTCTTAACTCTTCAGTTGGTATTGATGTTGTTGTTTATTGAATAACTATCGTATTGGATTCTGATTTGGTGATTGTTGGTAGAAGTAGAAGTATTGAGATTATCGTATAACTGTCTGTGATCTTCGGGGTGCGTCCCTGGCTGAGTGGAGTCACTTGCGGGAGTGGCTTCACGCCCTTAATTCGCCTTCTGTGGAACCCACCACAGAAGGGATGTGCACATTAATAGACATGGGTTTATCGCTTGGATAAGATGAGCGGGGCTTAAGTGGGAACGGTTGCGGTCCCCCACTGGCGGTGAGGAGTACTTGTTGCGACGGGTACTCTGGCAGGACTACACACTTCAGTGTGTAGTCAGATATGTGGAGATAGGGTGGAGTTGTGGTGACTGTGATGTTGGAATTGAGTTGTTTATATTATCGTTTTATTGCAGCTGTTAGTTTTGTGTAATTAGTACTGACCCCGTTTAAATGTTTTAAAAACTGTGGTGATACATTCGGGGGTGAAGAGCAGTTATTGAGCAGGTATGAGACGATGCGTATGGGATAGCTGGGATGAGTCACCACGTTGCAGTTTAGAAGTCTTCCGCGGTGTGACATTTTATAGTTTTGATAGTATAAAGTTTTGAGAACCTTGTATTTCATTTTATCAGTTTTGGAGTTGGCATGTAATCACTTTAAACGTTATTTAATTTGAAGTATGTTTCGCTATTGTCTTATGATTATCATTGCCTCAGGAAACCGAAATGGTAGCACTTCCATGCCTTAAGTGGTCCTGGTAAGGCACTTGGAGTATGGGGGTGTTACAAAGTGGTATCAGAGCGACGATCTTGAAACCTGTAACCAATGAACCTAATGAACATAGGGAGTCAAACTAAAATGAACCAGGGGTAGAAGTTGTAGGAGATAATGCAAAGACTTGGGAGACGTCCTAAATTCGCGAACTCGCCCTACAATTTTGAACCGGTCACCATGGGATATGAGTCGGGATCACTATGTGTTTATCTTGTGAGTTATGTATCTATATAGAGATGTGTGGCATGAATTGGTGGATGTATGTATGAGAAGAATGGGGAACGTGTAGAGAAAGATGGTCATGATGTGATTTATATGATGTTGGTTGAAAGCATGATAATTGTTTTATAATTTGGCATTATAGAGATATGGAAGGAAGTTGTTTTTTCTTGAGTATACAAAGAGTTATATATATATACATGTTGTTGGTTGTCGTTGTATGAGATTTATAATAGCTGAAAATTTGAGTAAGAGCATGCGGGTAGTGTACGAGTCTGCATGACTCAATCGAGTGAGGGGCACTCGATCGAGTAGGTGAGATCGATCGAGTGGGGTTAACTCGATCGAGTAGGTGGTTTCGTTATTTTTGGGACAGTAGCCTGTTTTTTTGGCACTCGATCGAGTAGGATAGGCACTCGATCGAGTGGGGTCAACTCGATCGAATGGGTGATTGGCTCGATCGAGTACGTCTTAGAAAAGTTTCTGGTCAGATTTTGTTTTTGTGGCACTCGATCGAGTAAGGTATGGAACTCGAACGAGTGGCCTCAATTCGATCGAGTGAGTGGTGACACTCGATCGAGAAGGTCCTGTACAGGTCAGATTCGTGTTTTGAGATATGGGCTGCGTATTTATGTTTACCTTTTATTATATAGTTACAGGATGCCGCCGAAAAGAACCGTTTTATACGCTAGGGCCAAAAACGTGAGCATTGATGAGATAGTAAAGATGTTGGAGCATCAAGATGCTCTCACTGAGGCGTTGAAGAGGGTTGGGAAGGACAAGGAAGAGAAACCTGATCACTCTAAGATCAGTGTGCATATTGCGAGGTTTAATCCTAAGGAGTACTTGGGTACAGGGGCGCCAATTTTGCTGGATAATTGGCATAGGGAAATGGAGAATATTCTCAATCTAGTTCATTGCCCAGATGAGTTGAAAGTGGAACAAGCTGCGTTCTACCTGAGGGAAGCTGCCGGTGAGTGGTGGGATAAGGTTAAGAGGAGTGCTTTGGATTTGTATGTGAAACAGGGGTTACCTGTTATACCGTGGGATGAGTTTAAGAAAGCTATGAGGAGAGAGTTTGTACCGGAGCATGTGCGTAGTAAGCTGAGGGAGGAATTTGATGATTTTAAGATGCCATCTGACATGACTGTTGCTGAGTATTACCATAAGTTTAATGAGAAATCGAGGTATGCTGAGGACATGGGGCTGAACCAAGAGAACTTGGCATTGAGGTTTGAGAAGGGGTTGACACCCAAGATTATGGAGAAGTTACCGGTATGGGTCCTTACAGATGTTAAGGAGGTATATGAGCGAGCTGGGAGGGCTGAGAGGGTGGTAGAGATGACCAAGGAGAGAGTTTCTGAAAAGAGAAAGGCTGAGAGTGAGGGTGGTGGTCACTCAAGTTACAAGAGGGGTGGTCATAACCAGGTGAGGGCGTACTCTTCAGGTTCAGGGTTTAGTACTGAAGCTTCTTACGGGCGTGGCCGTGGTGGTAGAAATAGTAGTTGGGGGATAGCTTGTTTTAATTATGGCGGTATGGGCCATAAGAGGCATGAGTGCACCAGTGCTGTGGGTGGGAGTTTCCAGAGACCATCACAAGGGAGTTTTTCTCAGGGTCCTTCGCAGAGTTATGCTAGTAACAGGCCGGCTGGATCGTGGAATAACCGGGGTGGTCACAGTAACAACCATGGAGGGGCTAACCGCAATGGCGGTAATTCATATCAGAAACCAGTGACGAACAACAACCAGGGGTCGGCATCTAAGCCGACTACTTCAGCTAGTACTGTCCAGGGAGGTGGGCAGAAGACCAGTGGTAAGCTATTTATGATGGAGAAGAAAGTAGCAGAGGATGATGCTCACATTATCACCGGTACTTTTCTTGTTAATGGAGTCTTTACCTTTGTTTTGTTTGATTCGGGGGCGTCACAGTCATTTCTATCTTCGAGTCATGTTAAGCTGTTGGGTTTGAGTGGGTATGAGTCTGTAAAAGAAGAAGCTTTTATACCGTCGGGTGAGTCTGTATCTTGTGGGCGGTTGTATAGAGGTGTTTCTATGATAGTTGGGCAAGTTGACCTACCTGTAGACTTGTTAGAGTTTCCTTTAGATGGTTTTGAGATGATCGTTGGGATGGATTGGTTGGGAAAGTACAAGGCTAAGATAGATTGTCATCAAAAGAGGGTTTCTCTGAGAGGCCCTAAGGGGACTAGTGTGTCTTATCGTGGGTTTGTTGTCAAACCCAAAGTTAAGTTGATTGCAGCAGTGACCTTGAAGTCTTATCTGAGGAAGGGGTGTCCGTTGATCTTGTGTCATGTGAGGGATCATCGTATGGAGAGTTCGGCAGTTGAGCAGATACCAGTGGTGGGAAAGTTTCCAGATGTCTTTCCAGAGGAGATACCGGGGTTACCACCGAAGAGGGAGATAGATTTCAGTGTTGAGTTGAAACCGGGGACGGGGCCAATCTCTAAGGCACCGTACCGTATGGGTCCTAAGGAGTTGGAGGAGCTGAAGAAACAGCTGGATGATCTGATTGAGAAGGGATACATTAGACCTAGTGTATCACCGTGGGGAGCACCAGTCTTATTTGTGAAAAATAAAGATGGGAGCTTGAGGTTGTGCATCGATTATAGGGAGCTGAACAGAGTTACAGTAAAGAACAAGTGTCCTTTGCTGAGGATAGATGATTTGTTTGATCAATTGAACGGTGCAGCGGTCTTTTCTACGATCGATTTGAGGTCGGGTTACCATCAGGTGAAGATTCGGGAGGAGGACATACCAAAGACAACTTTTACATTGAGGAATGGTCATTATAAGTATGTTGTGATGCCGTTTGGGTTGTCTAATGCACCAGCAGTGTTTATGGATTTGATGAACCGGTTCTTCAGTCAGTTCTTGGATCGGTTTGTGGTGGTCTTTATTGATGATATCTTAGTCTTTTCTAAGACTAAGGAGGAGCATGAGGAGCATTTGAGGCTAGTGTTACAGACTTTGCGAGACAATCAGTTGTATGCAAAGTTGTCCAAGTGTGAGTTCTGGTTAGAGGAAGTTGCTTTTCTGGGGCATGTGATTTCAAAGAAGGGTGTTGCTGTGGATCCTGCTAAGATAGATGCAGTTACTCGGTGGGAAGCACCGAAGAATGTGGCTGAGATCAGGAGTTTCTTGGGTTTAGCTGGGTACTATCGACGGTTCATTAAGGATTTTTCCAAGATAGCTAGACCGATGACAGCTTTGATGAGGAAAGAGAACAAGTTTCGTTGGGATGAAAGTTGCGAGACGGCGTTCCAAACATTAAAAGAGTGTTTGACCACAGCTCCAATCTTAGCATTACCTGAAGGGATTGAGAACTTTGAGGTGTATACAGATGCTTCAAAGAATGGTTTGGGTTGTGTCTTGATGCAGAATGGAAGGTGATTGCTTATGCTTCTAGGCAGCTGAAGCCTTATGAGGAGAATTATCCGACGCATGATCTAAAGTTGGGTGCGGTTGTGTTTGCTCTCAAGATTTGGAGGCACTATCTATATGGGGCGACCTTTAAGGTGTTTTTAGATCACAAGAGTCTCAAGTACATCTTCACTCAAAAGGAGTTGAACATGAGACAGAGGAGGTGGATGAAGCTGATTGGGGATTATGACATGGATATTATATACCATGAAGGCAAAGTTAATGTGGTTGCGGATGCTTTGAGCAGGAAGAGTGTGCATTCTCTTTGCACGGTTGTGTCTTTGTTGAGATTGAGAGATGAGGTGGGGAAGTTAGGGATACATATGATACAGAAAGGGGATGCTACAGAGGATTTGACAGTCGAGCCAGATCTTTATAATGATATTCGTAGGAAACAGGTCTTGGATCCTAAGATTGAGGAGTGGAGAGCTGGAGTAGAGAAAGGGACAATGTCTAGATTCTCTATTCATACAGATGGCAGTGTGAGATTTGATGGTTGGTTTTGTGTAATTAGTACTGACCCCGTTTAAATGTTTAAAAACTGTGGTGATCCATTCGGGGGTGGTGAGCAGTTATTGAGCAGGTATGAGACGATGCGTATGGGATAGCTGGGATGAGTCACCACGTTGCAGTTTAGAAGTCTTCCGCTGTGTCAGACATTTTATAGTTTTGATAGTAGACAGTTTTGAGAACCTTATATTTTATTTTATCAGTTTTGGAGTTGGCATGTAATCACTTTAAACGTTATTTACTTTTAAGTATGTTTCGCTATTGTCTTATGATTATCATTGCCTCGGTAAACCGAGATGGTAGCACTTTCATGCCTTAAGTGGTCCTGGTAAGGCACTTGGAGTATGGGGGTGTTACACAGACTGTATGGGACACTCTGTCGGGCAGTGACCGCTTATAGAGTTCTGGAAATTCATAAAGCCTGGTCGTGGCAAGAGCTACTATAGTATTCTTATGAGTCTATTCTTTTGACTAGAGACTATTCGCCCAAGTTGGCACAAGTTTCTGATTGGCTTTGATTTATACTCTACAACTGTCGTAACTGAAGTCAAATGAGTGTATTTTGGGTCATGACGAAATGTGGCTATACGAAGGGAATAGTGCGATAGGAATTGTCCACCCCTTTGTCAGGGTTGCTTGAAATCTCAGGGCCACTCGAGGAGTAGTGAACTGAAAATGCATGGCCACGCTCGAAAGGTATCTACGGTAGATAATTCGGTCAGACAGTTACTCTCCAGATCGAGGAAACCACTCAAGATATGATCAAATGCAAGTACGGCCTGCAAGACACCTTGCATTGAGTGGGAGATTGTAATAGGACAAGAGAATTGGTGGCGCACACTTGTCAACTAATCATAATTAAATCTCATAATAAGAATACGGAGGGAATGATTCAATTATATTGTCAACTAATCAACATTAATCGGTAATGATTGGCTAACTAGAGTTTAACATTACTGTCGTTTGACGGTGATGATCAGTTGATCCCTTCGGTCACACCTATAGGATGACGCACAAATGGAAAAGTAATTATTTGTATTAGATACAAGTTAATTAATCCCTTATAAATATTGAGTTATATGAGTTTGGAACTCATAATTGTAAATGAGATTTATAATTATTTTGAGGTAAGGTAGTAATTTAATTATATTTACAATAAGTTGTAAATTAATTAAAATGGGCATTGTGATACCCATTATATGTTGTGATAATAATAGAATATTACTCAACAAGTTGAGCATATATTTATCGGTTATTAATTTGTCACATAATAGTTATTTGGTCAAATTAATATTTAATTATGCTAGATAATTAAATACACGATTTATAAGTATTTACGGAACAAATGTCGAAAATCGAAATGGACCCGTAAACACCCCATAACTGGTTTTATGTGGAGTGTTTAGGACTCCATTAGGTTTTGTCTTTTGTGTTTGGAAAAGATGCTAGAAAACATAATTATTACACTTTCTCTATTATCACAAGCTACTCTTACACCTAGTCTAATGCATACAATTAAAAATAGAAAAGCAAAAACCCACTCACCCATAAGAGGGGTGCCGGTTTTGTGCTCTTAATATAGAGCACTTGTTGCTCTATTTTTCTCACTTGATGCATGACATAACCTCTTTATAACATCTCTCATATAAACTCTCTAAAAATAATATGGTGATATTATTCCTAAATTACTAGAGTAGTAATATTCTATAAGGGTTATTACTACAATTTTCTAGTTAAAAACTTGTAGTAATTTTTGTGTTTAATCTTGGGTGTTCTCTAAAGGAGGTGTTCTTATTTGAGCACTTGGTTGGAAGATCATCCTACTATTTAAAGCTTAAGAACAAGTGAAGGTAGGAGACCTTCCTTGTGCCCAATAATCCGAAAATAACAATGTAAGGAACATTGTTTTTCTCATTTTATTTCTTATTTAGTTATGCATGCACTAGATCTAAAGAAGTCATATTAAAATGTTAATTAGTTCATTATAAGAAATGTCTTATAAGAGGTATATGAACCTAACACTTATTTCGTGTTTAGCAACCACCTAAGGCCAATTTTTTATTTGTAATCTACTTTCTCTGTACAAAATACTTCCACAAATCTTATTTACCAGATTTAATTAGCCGACTTGAATGAATTTGGTTGTGATCAAATCTATTGGCATGTATTTTGCCCCAACGAACATTTTGCATTTCATATGTATTTTTGTTTATTAGTTTCCATCTTTATGATGTTATATGTAATTGTAGACCCTTCTTATACTTGAAAATACGACTAGGAGATGATTCGACTATGCCCCAATAATTGTACCAGATCACCGTGGGCAACTAAAATTTTGCATTTACAATATCATGCCAATGAGTGTTTATTTATTGGCTTTTGGCTGTGTATTTGCATGCATAAAATTTACGACGACAACATTGAGTTAATTTTAATTGATTTCATGGTAACTAATAGCTAATTTTCCATTTCTCAGGTTCTCATGAATCCATGATTTTATGTATTCTCTAATTATGTGAAATTTAATGGATTTTAGTTTATTCTTCCATTAATTCCTAAATATGGTTTTCACAATAAATTTACTCATTTGATATTTGATTTATTTTATTAGATTCACAATATGCAATTCAGGTATTGTTTGATTAAATCTATATGCACTCTTGCTAAAAGTTTAAGCTTCTTAGTATGGTCTGCACTTCATTATATTTTTATTTTAATTTAACCCTTAACCCAACCCGTAAACTGATCGAGTCGTTTTTCTAAGGCCAAGACCCGAAAATCTCAACCCGCAATCCGTTCGATCAAACCCGAAATGACGCCCTAATTTAGGATTGAAACCTGAACCCAAACAAGTTAACCCGCTGGGTCAAAGGTAACTAAAATTTTCTTATTAAAATATTAATATTTACATTACTTGAAATAATGATTAAAAAGTTACAAGTTTTAGTACTTTAATTGCAAACAAAATTTAAAAAGCAATTTTATAATCTTAATAATAAAATAATTATTAAAATAACTTAATGTCTGCGGGAAAATTGTAATAAACCACATTTAAAGGTTCATTATATAATTTTTCAGACATGACGTTACTTATTTATTGCTTTCTCTATATTCTTAAAATATAACTAGTACAGATCCCTAACAGTAAATGTGCGATATTTATAAAGTTTTTACCTTTTAGTGTGTATTACTCATTCGTTTCAAATTCATACCTTTTTTTTTCCTCCACATTTCACCTTATTATTTTGATATGAGAAAAAATTATTAAGCTGCAAAAGCAAAACTAATAAAAAAATTGAGTATGTCATGAAATCTGTATTTTCATAAAAAAAATTATCACATAGTTAATGATTTTATTTTAGAAATTTTCTTAAATCATCTTGATGAATATTCTTTTTTTTTTTTCTCGAACATAATAATATTAGTTTATATTTCTGTTTTTATACAGTGTAAGTATAAGAATCAAGTCATTCTCTAAGAAAGATTAGAAATTTGTATTTTATAATTTTATACCACTTTAATTTTATTCTGATTAAAACCTTACAATTGAGAATTTAGTGGAAAAATTATACTTTAAATAAAAGATGGTAGTTTAATGGAAAAATTTCATTTCTCTTCCTTTCCGTATATAAGTAGATGGAGTTTGGAGGGAAATTTTTTTATTAGTATATAGTGGATAGTGTTGTTAATGTTTTTTCAAGTTTGATTACGCTAATTAGTAATTACGTTTTTTTTTTAAAGTACAACAATGTAACTATAAGGGTGCTGGTTTGATTACGCTGATTACGTTTTTTTTAAAAAAAAATTATTCACAAATTACTAGTTTTGCATTTATGATTTTAAAAATCGATTGCGAAATTCGCGGTTGAGTTATCAAATTTTTTAAGTTATTGCAATTTACAACCACATTTTAATTGATATTGTCTCTTTTTAGCGGTATTAGGCCATGACAATCCATAGAACATGATTGAACTGAGATTTGATAGAACGTAATTGATCATTACTCAACGCTAAAAAAATGTTTCGTGATAATGGATAACTTCATTAGAATAGTCGGGAACAAAAAATTGTCCCCTGTGAAAGAAAAATCCTGAGTCCGTCATGATCATTAGATATATATGGCTTTAATACTCAGAGAGGTTCAAGCTATACAAGTGAAACACTGGAAATCAAGTAGAAGCAAGCATGGGACTAGTATTGGGGCCTCTTCATATATAATGAGGAGTAAATGTTAGCTAGCTTGTCATAAATGCAGAAATCACGACCTGAGATCGCATCCTGTCAATATCGAAACTCCCTTTGTTCCTCCGTATACTAAAATCCGTCGAAGATGTCTTCAATTTCGTTCCCTGATCTTCGACTAGTGGCCGGAGTATCCACCAAGGGCAAGTTCGTCCATTCGTTTCCAATGTTAGCGACACACTCTTTTCCGCCAACAACCGGCCTAAAACTTGGATCAATTTCTCTCTTTTCTAACTTGTTCGAGTTAATGGACTTGAACCATTTATGGCTTTTGATCTCCTATCCCCCATTCGACCCGCTTCCAAGCCGCTTGCTTGTGTCTTTTTGCAATAGCTACATCCACAAGGTCAAAGTATGTCAGTCATATTGACCTTCTGCGAAAACTTTGTAAAGACAGGCCTAAATTAAGAAAAGCGTTGACGGATCTAGGTTAAGGAACATGCAGAGTTACCCCTTTCAATAGAGAATGTGCTTCGCTTGACAGAAAAGTCGGTAGCTTGATCTTGTCTTTGAGTATCTTCTGCTGGATTTTCTGCCTATTTCCTCCACTAAAGGGTGGCTGTATTAAACGTGTTATAGAAACAAAACAATCGTCAAAATGGCTATAAGTGTGGAGAATGAAATAAAGCAAAGGTTAGGGAAGATCATAAGTAAACCTTTCCGGTGAGCATCTCATAGAGAAGAATTCCCACACTCCACCAGTCTGCAGCTTTATTATGCCCTTTACCTAAAATGATTTCAGGTGCCATATACTCCAATGTTCCACATAAAGAGTTCGATCTTGTTGTATCGTAAAATTGTTTTGCCACCCCAAAGTCTGTCAACATTACCTAATCACATATTTTGAGTTAGAGCTTTGCCAATCCTCCCAATGTTTCTTTTAGGGCCGTTTTACAGAAAATGGAACCACATATGGTTTTATATCCAAGTCCATGTAAAACGGTCTTATATGTCTTCGTGCTTACAAAGGATTTCAAAGAGAAGGTTGCGGAGTTACATGGCCATCAACATCTAAGAGAATGTTTTCTGGTTTCACATCCCTGTGCATGATGCCATTACTATTTAGATAAGCGATGGTAGAAACGATCTCAGCTGCATAAACTCGAGCTAGATCCTCCCTATAACAGATAAAAGAACAAGAATTACACAGAATTCTTACATATATGAGAATTTTGAATGAGTTCACAAATAAACACCAAAAATGTTACCTGAATAGGCCATGTTGACATAGTTGAAAGAACAAATGGCCTCCATTTACGAAATCTAGCACAAAGTAAAGCCTATATTTTGTCTGCATGATATAAGTATGTGACACAAATTAGCTTGTATATGTTTGAGTTTGCTAGATACGCATATCTTTGCATCAAAAGTGAAGTATCAAAGTAACATTATTGATTATCACCTGAAAAGAGTGTCTAAGCTTGACAATAAAGGGATGATCAACTTTCATTAGAATCTCCCTCTCAGATTTAAGATATTCAGCATTATTCTTCTCAATAATCTTGTCCTTCCGAATTACCTTCATCGCGTAAATCTCATCACAACATCCCTTCTTTCTAACTTGGTAAACTTTCCCAAAACCGCCCTTGCCCACAACCTTCAAGACTTCAAAATCATCCACTTCAATACAATGTTGGTCTAGCTTCAATGTCGGCAGCCCCGTTCCATTTACAATATTAAGGTGATTCAATTCGTCCTTTGATTCACAGAAATAAGGTTCGAGTTCGGGTTGAATTGAACTAAAGACATCACCATAATTATGAAAACCAGCAGAATTAGACGCGACAATAACCATGTTAAGTTTGTAAAAGTTGCAAGCAAATTGGGTGTAACACCCCGTAATTTCGGACCGTTAATATATTTCGGAAGTAATTTATTAATCAAGTAAAATTTGATATTAATGTATTTAAAGTAAAAATAATTCAAAGAAATATAATTTTATTATATTTTGAAGAAAAGTATTTATTTTGATAGTTTCAAAACGTTTAAAAATAGTTTAAACCGTGTAAAACTTTTTATTTCGAAATAAGGACATATCGAGAGGAAAATGATAATTCTTTTGAACATTGGGTAAACGATTTTGGATATGGGTCGTATGAGTATTCAATTTTCTTGTAATCTCATGTTTAAGAACTTTGGTCTTGTCGGAATTTGCGTTTGACCAACGGTTCTAATTATTATCGAAACGAGCCAAAACCGACTCGTAAAAATCCCGACTAAAAACCCGCTCCTTCCTCCTTTCCTCTTCCCTACCCGCGGCACCCCTTCCCCCTACCTTCCTTTTTCTGATTTTTCTTACCAACATCCTCTTCCTTATGTTTTTAACAATTCCAAAACCAAAATCACCATTTTCATCTTAAAATTCAAGCAAAAATCACCATAACTTCCTCATTTCTTATCGGATTTTCACATAATTTATATTTTCGGAATCCTCTCTTCGAGATCTACCTCCTGGTATATTTTAATTTCAGTTTTCTTGATGTTGTTTTAAGACGAATTTTGGCATAATTTCGGTATTTATACTTATTATTGTGTTTTTATTGTTTATTTAGGTGAAGAATTGGAAGACGAGTTTGGGGACTCGTATATTGTCGAAGATAGTGGTTAGTCGGCAGATTAGGGTTGGTTTTTAAGGTGCTAATTGCTCATTTTCTAGCTTAAGGTAACATATTTCGAGTTACTCGACGAATAATCGTCACATTCTTTGCTTTTTATATGTTTTTGTGATTTTTGTTTGAGTAGTAAATTTTCACATGATAAAATGGGTTGCATGCATGTCTAATGTTTGTCTTTTGTTAGTTTAAGTTAACCATTTGTATATTATTGTTTAGAACAAATTTGGATGAGTAATTATTTGATGGGACAAATCCGCGGGTTGGCTGGAACGTGTCAGTACCGGACCGAGACATTTTCCAATGTTTCCAAAAATATGACAGATTGAACGGCGTCGAAAAATTAGGTGGTTTAGCCACTTGAATCACTCAATTCGGAGTCCGTATGAGTATTTGGCGTCGTTTTACCGAAAAATTTATAGAAAAGTTACTGTTCACAGACCCGCGGTACTGTTCACAGCAGTGAAACAGGCCCGTGACGGGCCGCGGCAGGCCCGGGTTGGTCCGTTGCTTGTTTCGCGGTTTTTCATGCTTTGTTCATCACTTTAGGTTCATTAATGTTATAGTTAGAATAAGTAACATATGGATAAACCTTTGAAATGAATAATGTTAATGGTAAAAATTATGTTTATATTGGTAGTTGCACATGTTAGGGTAGATTATAAAATGAAATTGTAATGATTAGGCTCAAAATGAATTTTATAGCGATAATTGTAATGTTTTGATGATTGTCGAAAATCGAGCCTTGGTCCCTTTGACTGATTCGATGTCAGTCAATTGTGTGATTGGTCAGCCGCAATTTAACCCGTACCTGTCGCAGGACTGGGGTTGCGGGTAAAAATTCGGTTGGATGAAGTTTTATATGAATTGGATAATTGGCCTTTTTCTTGTTTTAGGCCATTTATTATATTTTTATTTCACATGTGTAGTTAGTTGATTTGAGTAGCTTCTTATATTGTAGAAACGGCCTTAGATTCCCTGAAGCCTTTAATATTGTTAATATTGCTAGAAATGGTATTGGTATTAAATACTTTCTTGCAGGTTGTTGTGTTTGTCATAGATAGGTCTTTATAGTCTCTGACGAGTATATGTTCACTGCTTAATAGCCTTTGTGTTCCTGACTAGTGGATTTATATCCAAGTTGGGGCATGACCTCGTTACTTATTTTGATAGTAAGTGGTCAGCTTAAGTACTAGCCAACCCTTTGGTGGACTCCTTAGGGTACTCACTTTGTTTTAGAAAAATTGTGGGTCTTGGGTGCGGTGGTGTGTATCCGCATGTCTAGGGTCTGCTTGTGATTTTAGGCTAGGGTTGTGTTGTGTCTTGGCCATGTTTTATTAATATTAACCGCTGAGCCAAGATACCGGTTCGATTACCTTCCCTACCTCGTGGTATAGACTCGAGTTACAAAGTGACTATTGACCGTACTAAGAACTTATGCCTGTCTTTGATATATTGCCCTTTCTTGTATGGTGATTTTATGAATTGTAATAGGTGAGATGTAAGCCGGTTACAATTGATAAAGTTTGGATTATTAATTGTTATATGTTTCACATGCTAGTTTACTTTGGTTAGTTTAGGGGTCATAGGTTAGAATACATGATAATTAAATTGTTTATCATATTGTTTACATGTTACACTACATGTTACATTAAATATGACGTTTCGTGGCTGGGAGGACTCGAAGTTACTCCCCACTGAATTGTGGCTTTCGTGTTTGTATAAAATGCGATTGACAGGTGCTTGATGCTTAGTTGGGGTACACGGACGAGCTAGTGAGCAAAGGAACCTTGGACCTAGTTTGGCTATTTTTAGTAGTAAACCTTTTAACTTTTGGTTATGTATATATTTTGAAGGGACATATGTCTCCCTCTTTTAATTTGGTTTGTATCTCTATATTTTCTTGCCTTTAGCATAGTTATGTAAATTAGTTTGATAGAATTTACAGGTTTTGACACCCTCCTCTTGGAGATGTTTGTGAATGGTTTAGGAAAATTTTAAAAATTACAGGTTTTATCTAGTTGAACCAATTACAAACATATCCTGTCAGTTTTTCTGTAGAATTTACGTGTTTTAATTAACGCTAAATTTAAGGGTGTCACATTGGGTCTCGGTTCGGTTCGTTAATTCACCTTAATCCTTGACTTAATCAAAGCTAAGGAATGGAATAAGGGTGCCTAGAATTCTTGGAAGTAGTGAACAGATGAAAACCCAGAAACAAAAAATGGTAATGTTTCCCTTTTTGTGGGAAACAATTGATCATGTTGAATTGCTGCTTGAATTCATCAACACCCTTTAATCACAACTGTAAAATAAACATATTATGATGATTAATTAACTGGGTTTTAACCAAATTCAGAAAGTATTACATCAATCATTATCAATGATTAACTACATGATTTATACTCTCTTAGTTCCAAATCCCAATCATTTATTTTAATTATAAAAGGTAAGCAAATGATCAGGACGCTTCGCAGGAGGAAGTGTCACTTTGACAAGTCATAACAGTTCATATTCAACATAAAACACAATAATTCATGTAATCCTATATTTTCTGGGCATTAAACATTAAATTCCTCCAACAAAATATATTAATAATAAAGCCATGATGTATACAGTATTTAAGGAAAAAAACAATTAATATTTTATTAAAAAAAAAGATGAGCATATCTCATAAAAAAAGATGCAGTAGAAGCAATGAACCAAAATTTGGTAAAAAAAAAAAAACCAGATGTTTACATGCATAATTAAGATGATTGATTTATTTTAATCGGAACAATATAATTAAATTGAATTTCTACATGATAAAAAAAAATTTAGAAAATTTGCATACCTTTGGTTAAGGAAGGAGAAATATGGGAAATTTGGAGAAGGGTATGGAATTAGGTATAGAGAGGAACAAGTTCTGAAAAACAGAGGAGTTTGGGTAACCGATACGCCTCTTTTCTAACTGAATTAACGAAACATATTGTCTATGTGCCTGTCTCTTATTCGTCCTGTTTGGACTCAGGGGGTTGTTACTTCTCGTGCCGATCTTCTCTACATTATTTGTTTTGTTGGATATGTGCCTTGAATTTGTTAGTCGCCGTTGTGAACAATTATGACATGGGTTTTGCTAGGATTTTATTTTGGACCTTCTTAGGTTAGCCTGTATTCGGTCATAGAGAAATACTCTTTCTATTCCGGTCATTTGTTGTTTTTTTCCATTTTTGGGTATCTTAGTCATTTATTGTCATTTCTATTTTAGGAATGAATTTGATGAGTAATTTGATCATTCACACCCAATGTATTTCACTTGTCATTTAGTAATTGGTCTCCTCTCCCTTTTCTTGGTCTTTGTGCCAAAACCAAATGACAACAAATGACCGGGACGGAGGGAGTACTATATAAACTTTCTAAACCTCTCACTATCAGTCATGCATAATATATCGTTCTGAATCTTTAATCTGTAAAAACTCCACACATATTAATAAAACTCTCGTCCCTTATACCTTGTGGATGTAGTTAACACACCGTTAGTGAACTACGTAAATCTGTGCGTTGCTTTCTTTGTCGTTCTTATTTATCTTTTTTTTTGCATCCGTTATAACATTAGTCCAAATACAATTTCTCACGAAATTAATGAGAAACTTCTCTTTCTTTCCCAATAAGGTGTTTTTTCCTCTCTGGCCTCGTTTGGTTGCCCCTTGTAAATCAGGGGAGTTGTAAAATCTCATAAATTAGAAAATTGGAACTTGTTTGGTTGCTCATATTTTGCCATGATGTAAGAATTCTATTTTTCATGGAGTTTGAAACTCCTCCATAATGGAGAAGTTGGATTACCTAGCCCCCTAAGTAATTGCAACTCCAGTGTAATTGAACTCCTACATCGGCAACCAAACGGATTTAGCTAATTCACGTGAATTTAATGTGAGAACTTAAATCCCATGAATTTGATATTCCGGTGAAATTGTATTCCAACGGGCAACCAAACGAGGCTTAGTTACCCTCTTTAATTTCGTGCAGTTTTATAATAAAACGCACTTTTATAATATAAAAGTTTGATATTCTTATTTTACTTATAAAAATGAATCAAACAAGATTTCATATGAGTATATTTTCTCCTATATATTGCAAAGAATCTCAGAGATTCTCTTCGTTCAAGAAGATCGACAAAAAAAATGAATGATGTGTTTTGGATAATCGGATTTTTTGCTCAGGCCTACATATCATACAGTTTCTAAATCTGTAATATGTAAAAACTACTCACATATTAATAAAACTCTCCTCCTTTCTGCTTTGTGGACAAAGCTAATACATCGTTAGTAAACTACGTAAATATGTGTGTGGTCTTCTTTGTCGTTCTTATTTATCTTTTCTTGCATCCGTTAATAGCATTTTTAGTCCAAATACAATTTCTCACGAAATTAATGAAAACCTTTTTTTTCTTTCCCATTTATGTGTTCTTTCCTCCTTAGTTTAACCCTCTTTAATTTCGTGTAGATTTATAATAAATACTTTTATAATAAAAGTTTGATATTATTATTTTACGGATCAAATAAGATTTCATGTGATTATATTTTCTCCTATATACATTGCAAGGAATCTCGGAAATTTTCTTAGCTCAAGAAGATCGACAAAAAAATAAATGATGTGTTTTAATACGCACGAAAGAAGTACATAATACTTCAACCATAACAAACATAATGTTAAAGGAGATTAGACTTTTTGAGGCTTTACCTAGTCTTAGACCAAGACAAGGGTCGGCTCACAGGCTTCACAATTTGTCATTTCCAAAGTCAACCAGTAGTTAGTCAATCGTCCAACCTGCCCTTAAACCGGACCGAGAATGGGTCCCATATTCCTAGCCCTACTGTCCAAGCCTGCTAAAAACGGCAGCGCTACCGATATAGGGCTTGGGTTGCTTGGTCCGGCCCAGCTCGACCCTATTCCAACTACCCAACTCGTTCCCAAGTCTTCTCCTGAAATCTTTATATTTTATTCGAACGATGTATCAGTTATGACGACTTATTCAATTTTCAATTATTCTATAAAATCTTTGGACGGCCAAAAGGTAGGAAAGAAGCAATTAGCAAGTGGTTTCCTTCACGCAGTCTACTTCCACTCTTCCCTCCTTCGTTCCCAGTTCCTTGTTCTATCACTCTTTCTGTTTCCTTAATTCTTGTGTAAAATAAAAAAGGGAATAAAAAAGCGACTAGAAGGGAGTATTGTTTTCCAAGTAAAGTAATTGGTGTAAAACTATAAAATATGTAGGTGTACCTTCTTCTTATCAGGAAGTACATGACTTGCAGAAAACACATGATGATGAAAATACAAGTGGAGTATAATAATATGTGGACTCATAAATAATATCATACTCACAAATGACAGACAAGGTTTTTAAAAAGTTTTAGTAGTAGTCTAAATCTAAATTTTTAAACTTTAATAATAAGAAATATCCAAGAGAAACATTCACACATAAAGGGAAGATCACCAATAACTCCACACTAATTCCCATAATAATAATCTCTCAAATCTCAACCCATAATAAATAAAGTCGAACTTTCTCAACTGCTCATACTCTCATCAGATATCAAATTCATAGCTTCGACCTAAAGTCGAGGACAAAGGGTGAATGAACCGGCAAAATCACCACCAAAACAATATTCTATCTCCATATCGACAACGCTCTCATAATATATCTCAATAACCATGGTGACATGTAAACGTAAAATAAAATTGGTACAAAGACCCCAAATAGTAACATCGGTAACCAAATTTCAATTTCAGATTTTCAGTACAAATATTGTGAAAGATCCAATAATAATAAACCATGCTCAACACTTAGAGGGAACATTGCAAAAGGGCAAAGAAAAAGTCAATTTGAACGCAATGCTAAACCCTAATTTCAATCTGATTTTCAAAGTATGACGACAAAATCAAAATCTTAGACATCATTAGTCACATAGTGTCATTGAACCAAACCATCTGTAACACCCTAATCAAAATAGACTACCAACATCATGCACGATCCTATGAGTCCTTAGTCCTTACCAAACTAACAGCTAGCAAAATTATGAAGGTCACAATTCGAAAGTATGAGACACCAAAGATGAAACCTTGTTCAGCGTGAGCTACCGTTGCTGCTAAAAAGTGAAGCATCGATATTGAGCTCACTGGATAAGGTGTTCTTGTAGGCACTGGAAATAAACTCGGTAGTTTCTGAGAGGTCCCTTTTCATCTCCGATATCTTCTTCTCAACATGCTCCTTGTATTTCGAAACTGAATCAATCAATGCAAATAGTTCGTAGGCACAGCATTGCGTCTCTTCCTTACTTTGCCTTGTTTCTTCCTCTAACTTGAGTTCAGCGTCCTTCATACGCAAAGTGAAGACATTTAGTTTTTAGGAAAATTACTAATCAAACTAGCAATAAATATTGTTGTTCTTTCATAGTAAATGTGCAGGGAATATCTGAACGGGTCATTCCCTTTCAGATATTTAGGATTACCTCTTAATGCAGCAAGGCTAACTGTTGATATGTTTAGCCAGCTTACTCAAAAAAATAAGGAAAAAGTTGACTGGGTGGGCAGAGGCACAACTATTCTTATTCAGGCAGGGTGCAACTGATTAATTCGGTCATATTTGGATTACAGAATTTCTGGTCAAGTTGTTAACTACTGCCAAACGCTATTGTCAAGAATATTAATAAAATTTGTACAGATTTCATGTGGGGTTCTATGGAACAGAAGGATAGTTTGGAAGAAGTGGGAAACTGTTTGTATTCCAACGGAGGAAGGAGGCTTTGGCATCAAAGAAATACCGAGTTGGAAAAAAGCATTACTATTGAGATGGATTTGCAAATTAGAATTTGATAGGGATGATACTTGGTGTAGGTTGACACATAAATACATCCTGAACTCATGTACTATTTGGGAAGCTAACGAGCACCACAGCCATGGCATGGCTTGGAAGCACATTCTCAAGATTAGAGATGAGCTCATTACTAAAGCTGGTGGGATTAATCAAGTAAGAATGCTATTGATGGCTGGTATCATACAGGAAAGCTGAATATGAGAGCAGCTTATGCCTTGGAAAAAAACTGTATGGGACAGAATAAATGTTCCAAGACACTCCTTCATTGCTGTTTTGGCCTGTCAAAATAAGCTGGCCACAATTGACAATCTTAGGAGAAAAGGGTTGTACATGATTAATAGGTGCAGCCTTTGTTGTAATGCGTGGGAGGAGATTCTTTAAATGTCCTTTCTCAAAGGCTGTTTGGACAGAGTTAAAGCAATGGCAGAACATAAACATTCCTGGAAATAGCTTGGCTAGGACCTTGACATGGGTTCACACATTGTAATAGGGGGAAAAAGGCAAAGAAGATATACCTTCCTGGCTGCCATATATGGAATTTGGTAGGAAAGGAACCTCAGGGTGTTCCAGGGGGTAGTGACTCCAGTAGTGGTTAACTCAGTCAAATTTCAGGTCAGTGTAAGAGCATTGTTTGTCTCAAATGCTGATCAAGAAATTGCAGTGGTGGATAGTTTAAGTTAACTCTATATATTGGTACTAATTTTGGAAAGATATCAGTGCATTCTATAATTCTCGGTTTTATTAATACAATTTCTGATCTTTTTGGAAAAAAAACAAAAAAAAAACATCATAAATTTATATTTAAACTAGTAATAAATTGTGAGAGTTTAACAATATTTAAGTCACAGTAAAAATTTATCTGAAATCGTATAACATGTGGCACAAGTGACACAACCCAATAACCATAAAACTGATTGAGGAATGAATACTCAAGTATTTGGGTTGGTCGTACGTGTAAGACAATCTAATACAGTACAAGAGTGGAAAATTGATATAAATGAATGAGAAATATGCATACCCTTAAGGTGGCCAGTGCTTCTGATTCCATGTTAACAAGGTTGTGCACTTCCACCTCCACGTCACCTACAATCTTCTCAGCTTCACTTGCACACCGAGAAGCATATTCATCTATCTCATTCCTTATCATTTCAAGCTGTCTTTCCTTCTGTAATATTAACAACCGATTTCCATCAGATAAGATTTATCAACCAAAGAAGTAATAGATAGAAACTGAGGGATTATAAACATATCTCCAATACACTACATTGAAACTTGCCACATCATCGCCGCCAAAAATAAATATCAGAAGACCGAGCTCAAAAGTTGAACCTCGAAAGAGATCTCTATAGTCTCTGTGATATTTAATATAAGAGGATAAGAGCACTGTGCTGAAGTGAACTTCCTCTACGATCTTGTACACTTCATAGACACCTCATGGAAAGTATTTACATAACTTATACAATTTTAAACTCCACCATATTAGAAAAGCCTAATAGAGCATGTATTGGATTGAGTTGATGTAGACATTTGCTAGTTCTACTATATCTTACAAGGATTAAACATAGATGCTCAAAAAAACGAGAGGATTATCATTGAAGAGCGCTAAGAAAACATTTGCAAGCACATGATTAATCATATGTTGGTACTTACATCATCAATATGTGACTGAAGGACAGAAAGACGATTCTGTTTTGCTTCAATCTTGGCATTCATTTCTTTAGAATGCTGCTGAAGAGTGATAAACTCCTCCAACTTTCCTGTTGTGCTTTTCTTGATGTCATCAACAAAGGCGTTAATTGCAGGCTTAAGTGTAGTTTTATAGTTGATCCCCAACACTTCAGCAACACTGGATCCTTTGGCATTCAGCCTATATTGAAAATCACCGCCAAGCTTTATTCTGCAGAGCATAAACAGGATAGCATGATTAATTGATTATAGCTACTGCTAAAGCAGAAAAATTTCTTTTGTAAAAGTGAAGACTAAATCCCCAAGAGAGTATCTTGAGATTATCACATCCATAGTCACCACCTCGGAAGGACTAAGAGGCTACAGATTTCTTCTCAAAGATTTATAAGGATTTTCACACCTATATATTCATAAAAGCATAGGAATCTGAATCCCAGTAATGTCACATCAGCTCATAAACGCAGTTGTTAAACTAGACTCACAGTAATGTCACATCAAGTGCGTGTCCAAGCGTTGGATTCAGCTATTTTATGAAAAAACTCCTATCTATGTCCAAGTGTCGAGTGTCCGGCAGGGGTACACGAGGTGATATTGAAGAGTCCGAGCTTCATAGAGGTGAACTACCTCTTTGGATGTAAAAAAACATTTAGTGGCTCCAGAACATAGAGGGAATTATGTGTTTCCAATGATGTTACTCTGACCCGGGCTGCAAGTGTCGGACAGGACACGGTGCCGGAGTGTCAGATACGACTATATTCAACAAAATTTTCAATTTTTTTGGTCCAACGCAAGTGTCATGTCGTGTCGGAGACTTCAGGTGACGGACACGCGACACACGGGTAAGTGAAGTGTCGGAGTAACATAGGTTTGTGACTATGTGGCTTAACTTGGCAACCGGATCATTAGGCCGTGCAAGTTTAGGTATGGTTATTTTGGGTATATTGGATTTCAGTCTATTCGTTTTGGGTCCAAATGCTTATAACTTATAATCAATCATTTAGGGGTACGGGCCCCTTTGGGACCAGTAAAATCAGTGTCAGAATGGGCTAGGCCGGGTCAATTTTGGTTTGAGTCATATGACTCATATTGAGTCACCTGTTTGCGTACGGGTTGAATTGAGTTTTGGTACATCCATTTTTGCAAGGTATATTGGTGAGAGCGAGGTAGATTGAATTGCTCCCTTCAATCCGGCATACCCAATATTTTCGCTTGCAAAGTGACCTAAATATCAACAGTAGCCAGAAATGCAATAACATCTTATTGTAGGTCAGGGACAGCTATTCTAGTCGACGCATGGCAAATATTCTCAATAAGAAAAAATTATTACTCTATCAGGACACTGCAAGATAACTGATAACATGAACTTGAAAATGGCAACTCCTATCTTTTGGATGAATCCTTAGTTTGATGATGCGCGCCGAGGCGCTAAGGGGCTGAGGCGATGAGGCACAAGGCGAAAGTGCGCGCCTTTTAGAGGCGAGGCGCCTTATTTTTGGAACTTACTTTTATTTCCCACATAAAATTTTGGGTAGACGTACTAATGAACCTCGCTAAGTGAGCCTTATCTAAACCTAAAGTGCACCAAGGCATTTTGGATAGTGCCTCATCCAAGGTGCGCCTAAGGTGCACTCGAGGCGCGCGTTTTCAAACTAAGGATGTATCTAGAATCCAAAAAAATAAATAACAAAATAACACATATATAAACCACAATCTAAGCCTTACTTTAAGGCTAAAACCCAATAGGGTCAATAGCAATAAAGAATTCAAGCCCTGCATTTTAGCTTCCTTCCTGACCCTAATGTAATCATCTACTAGGAAAAGAATCAAAGCAAACTGGAAGGAGCTGTATTTTGGCACAAAGCAAAAACGAGTTCGAAAAAGAAAAGTAAATTCACCTCCTGAGAGCCTGGTTGCATTCAATAGAAAGGGATTCGAGTTCCTTAAACTTTTGTCCAATGGCAGAGTCAAGATCCCAACACTTTTCCTCCCACGAGCTTCTGCTGGACTCAGCCTCACTAATCTCCCTCTCCGCAGACATCAGTTCTCTCTTCATCCTCTCAGCGTCCCTCATGTTGATCCCTTGTGCCTCGACCTTCTTCTTGAGCTCCTCATTCTCCTCCTTTATTCGCCTAATCTCTACGACCTTGGCAGCCAATTCCTTTTCCTTCTCCTCCAATGCGCTCACTGTCAACGAGTTTGCATCCTGAAGAGAAGCAACAAATCCTTGGAACTTGTCCAAGTCCGCTTCTAGATCCTTCCTCTGCCTCTCTAAAGTATCCCTCTCAGAAGGCGTAGATTTCAAGGTGGTCTGCTCGAGTTCGAGTTGTTTGATCTCCTCATCCATCGAATTCAGATTTTCCTTCAATAAATTGCTCTCGTTCTCCATCTTTTCGGCAAGGTCCTTATCCAAAAGTTCAACATCCTCATCCGCCCCCTCCATATAAGCCAAGTAACTATCCAGACAATAAGCCATGATATTGTCCCTCTTAAACCAGTACCTGCAAACAATGCAGCAAACTTAACAATCAGTCATCAAACCTAATGATGTTTGTATACAACAATACCTCTGTCCCTCAAAAACATAGAGACGGTTTCCAAATAAGCCAAAGTGAAAACTGCATCAAAATACTGCTACTTTACAATTCAAAAGAAGGACAACCAATTCAATGAGTCCTTTTGTTTTATTCCTTATGAATGAGACCCATTCCATTAAAAATACATGTCTGAATTCTCGGCTGAGCGATGTGTTTCACAATTAAAAGAAGCGAAACTAGTTTAATGAGTCATTTTGTTACAGAATTAAAAAAGACATGTTGCTTGAATGAATGACAGTCGAAAAACTAAAGAAACAGTTTGAGAATAATGAGTGAAATTGGAAAGGTACCTGTTAGAATTGTTATCAGAGGAAAGATGATGTTTAAAATCAGCAACCTGAACAAGCCAATGAATAACAGCAAGAATCAAAGGGAAAGAATGAGGAGCACCGGGAGCCCGGAAAGCAGACTTATTAATCTTATGAGGACAATTAAGAAACTTAAGCACAGAAAAGAGCTCGTCTTCAAGCTTAGCCCCGGGATTTACGACGAAATCAAGTTTCGAAAGGAGAAACTTGAGGGTGTCAGTAAGGTCTTTAGCAGATGGAAGGGGTTTAAGGGAGAGGGAAAGGGGGCAACCATGGGAGGAGAGGAAGGCATTAACGGAGCGTAAAGCGGAATGTTTGAAGGAAGGGTCGGAGATGTTAGGAATGTGGGAGTTGCGAGGCGGGAGGTTGAAGGAGGAAGATGGGCGGCTTGAGGTGAAGCTCGCGTCTGAGTCGCGATGGTGGGTGGAATATTGTGGGGTTGGTGGTGGTTGATGATTTGGCGGTGCTGGTGCGCGCCGTGTTTGGCGTTTCATTGCTGGTGATGCTGGTGGTTATTGTTAGGGTTTGGGGGGAGATTTGAGTGTGTGTGTGTGTGTGTTATCAATTTGAATTTGTTTGAATTTCTGAATTGGTGAGGGTAGAGTAGTTGGTACACGCTTCACTTTATTTTGCCTTTCTCTTCATTTTAGACTAGTTTCTAACCCTTATCATTAAGGATTATTTGATAAGAATAATCCAAACTATTGGCGATCTTCTCATAATAATCCCAACTCCATTTAATCTCATACCCACTAGTCCACCACCCACCACCCACCACCACTCCAGTACCTCGAGCCATCAATTCTACCAACCACCTTCACCCTTCATCAACCATTTACACCTCCATTACTCAACCAATGCAAAACTCAAAAAATCAATCCAAAAATCAAAGGCGTCAATTTTCAATCACTAGCCATTATCACTATCATTACACAAGATTCAAGCTCATCACCAAAAATGGAGTCAACCTCCAGTATCGTCATCATCGCTCCTTAAACTCACTTCCCATAAAACTAAAAAATTAATCATATTCAAAGCATGGTGCTTGTTTATGCGATGGTCTCAAAGAAAAGCTCAATGTCACATTTGATACTTCTAATTCTCTGAATAATGTTGAATTTCAAGTTATTCGAGTACGGAGTACTTGTTCTGGGTTTCTATTTTTTTAATTGCATTTGAATTTGAATTTGAGGATTTTAGGGTTGTTGAATTTTGGAGGTGATTGATTTAGGTTTGATGAAATTAGGTTAGTGTTCTAGACAAAATACATGCTGCTGGTAGTGTGGGTGCTTGTTACACTGTATTCCTTTATTGTTGTATACGTCTCCATCTCCTTCATTAATTCCAGCAAAATCAACGAAAAATGATGACAACTCGCTTTAGAAATTTTTCAAAAGAGAGGTATACAGCAATAGAGGAATATAGCAGATTGGTGGTGCCAATGGTGATTTTTGGTGTTGGTTAATTTCCTCAAAAAGCTCATGTGATGCTAGTGGTGATTTTTGATGTTGGTTTTGGTTGCAGCACATCGGTGGTGTGGTGGTGATTTTTTGGTTTTTGATGGTTGGTGATGGAAAAGTGAAGGGGTGAAGAGGAATGGTAAATGTCACTTATTTAAGATTTTTTTTTTCTAAGTATGACCTGGTGGGAAGGTAGTAGGTTACCGAATTCAATATGAGAAGATGACGTTAATAGTACGGTTTATTATGAGATTAAATGAAGTTGGGATTATTATAAGAAGAACCCCAATAGTTTGGATTAATCTTATCAAATAACCCTATTATTAATGCAATTGGCTCCCTCCTATTCCGGATAATTGTTCTATGGTTTATTTCTGTCTATTTACATAACTGTCCCATTGTCCTTTTTTTATAATGATTTTTCTTACATAATAACTATACTACTCTTGTTACTTTTCATTATTTACAAGTCAACCCACCCTTAACCCATCCTATTAGTATTTTTCATTGTCCATTTCCGTCTATTCACTCACTTTCTTAATTCTTGTGTCATTTTCTTGTGTCATTTCAACAATGGGACAGTTATCCGGAATAGGAGGGAGTATCATTCTAAATTTGGTATTAATTTAGAAATTAGGGAATAAATTATTCATGAATCAATGTAATTAATGTATGTACTAGTATAGGCCCCGTGCAACATTGCACGGTATTTATAAAATTTTATCTTTTAGTATACTATATTTATAGAGTGTAAATTGACAATTCATTATTTTTTAACATTTTTTATCATTGTATTTTGATTTGAGAGGAAAAAACAATTTAAGTAATACTCATAACATGAAATGTGTATTTTAATGAAAAAACGTTTTTACACAGATTTAATGATATTGTTTTATAACTTTTTTAATAACATATCTATTAGTTACAACTTATCTTACCGAAACGAAATTTTTGTCATCAAAAAACCTAAAAGCAAATCTTAAATAGGGAATTATATTGAAATAGGAAAGAAAATAATAGATTATATCAAAATAGGGGAAATATTTTAGCGGGAAAACTTTGAGTTTTTCCTATTCATTTAGTATATAGGGGATTCATTTAGTATATAGGAGATTAAGTATTTATTTCATTTTTTAGATTCTTAAATACAACCCAATGGGTTGTTTTATCATTAATGCAATTAATGTTATTATTATTATTAGTAGTAGTAGACAAATTTTAAAAAAAATTACTCAACTTTATTCATTCTTTCAAAAAAACAGCTCAAACTTTCACGGTTAACGCTGATAATCCCACTTTTACACCTTTCTTATAATGACCTATAAATCGTCCAAAGAAAAATCTCCGGCGAAAATTAATTTTAAAAAATTTAAAATCTTAGGAAATAAATAAATAAATTTGCAACATACGCATCTTCAATTCTATGAATGGTAAAGACCAACATAAAACTACAAGGACCGCTAAAAAGCTTTATATTAGTAAAATGTTACTACATCACTGTACAATCTATAATCAATTCTAGTTAACCTTATTTTTAGATACTTTATTACTCGAGAGAAAGACTTTTGCTCTAAAGATATTATACTCTATACTCTATAGTTTTAATTATGGTGTGTCGTAAAGTATTAAATCTAAGTTTCAGGTTTGACACTTTGAAACGACTCGTAATTCTTTTAGTTTGCACGTGAGCAAATTTGACTAGAATTTTCAATATGCGTACTTATTTAACTAGTATAGATCCCGCGCATTCGCGCGGTTTTTTAGATAGGGATATTAGAAAATTTAATAATTATATTACTGATATTTAACCTCTCTTGAAATTGAATTATGAAATTTACTATTAGTAATATTTAATATTAAGATGTGGAAAAGGGAAGATTCAATAGTGTTAAATTGTAAAATTAACCAATATTTAAATGTTTTACATAGTATGAAAAAAATGTGATATTAAGTTAAAGTGTAAGAAAACAAATATTATATTAATAATATTAATTTTAGAAGTAAACAATCTATGAATACTCTTAACTTGTAATATGCTTGTTGATGCGTGTCTATAATATTGTAACACCCCCATATTCAGAGGAGCCTTAACTAGGCCTTCCTTAGGATATAAGGGCGTTACCATCTCGGTTGCCCGAGGATAGCAATATTCAAATGTCGATAAAAGAACTATTAAGATATATTACAAGCGATTTAAACCAAAATACAATAT
This sequence comes from Silene latifolia, assembly GCF_048544455.1. Classification (NCBI taxonomy): domain Eukaryota; kingdom Viridiplantae; phylum Streptophyta; class Magnoliopsida; order Caryophyllales; family Caryophyllaceae; genus Silene; species Silene latifolia. Next base: position 47,748,441 of record NC_133535.1, on the reverse strand, counting down.
AAAGGTACAACTCAAAGACTATTCACTATGACCGCCATATCTCGTGAGGACTCATCCCCGCCTGGGACTCCGCCTATCAACAACATCAACACTGCTAAGACCGATTGCTCACCATAAGGGATCACGGCGGACACATAACAAACAAACAACCACACAAGGTCGATCGAGATAAGACACAAAGAATAACAACTACAACCAACAACACAATACGATGCTATCTCACACACACACAATCACGACAATCCAACCAATCTCACATCGATCGTCCTTTGGACGATCCGCCAGTGGGGGACCGCACCGCACCCACCAAATCCCCGCTCATCATACCGAGCGATAACCCGTCCCATTAATGTGCACATCCCCTCCCGTGGCGGGTTCCACGGAGGGCGAAACTAGGGCGTGAAGCCACTCCCGCAAGTGACCCCACTCAGCCGAGACGCATCTCGAGAACCAGAGACAACAACCACAACCGCCATCACAATCGTTGCCATACAATTACGACACTAAGCAAACACCAAACAATCACAACAACTGACACGCTAGACCATCTACAGAAACTGAGTAGGCGAACCTACCTTTAAGCCACCGCAACCAATCCATGCCGACAGATAACATGTCCAGCGACCAAGCAACGCCTATAACCAGAATACCATCATCTATTACTAACCAAGCAAACCCTAACTAAAAGAACAAGGACACGGATGATGATTATGACATACCTATTAGGGAGAAAACTCAACAAGAGACCGCTACCCGACACGGTGACGCCCTCCTAAGGTTCAAGGATCTTCAAAAAGGCTTTCATGGAGGTTTTGAGGTGAAGGGGAGGGAAAGAGGCGACTGAAGGATAGAAGGAAAGTGGCGGAAGTGATTTGCGGATTTAACAAAACGCGATATAAAACCCTCGCTGAAAACCAGGTACTCGATCGAGTACCCAACATACTCGATCGAGTGGCCCCCTACTCGATCGAGTAACCTAGCTACTCGATCGAGTAGCCTCTACTCTATCGAGTACCACTCTTAACACGCAGCCCAAGATGGTTTTGGCACACTTTTCTAAGACTACTCCCGCTCCCATGGTCAGTCAACGCTGGTCAAAGGGTCCCTAAAAGGGCGGGTATTACAGTCTTCCCCCCTTAAAAAGAACTTCGTCCCCGAAGTTCAACTCACCTATCTCCCGCTCGCGGCACGAGAACAACACGACCTCACCACTCTTTCCGCTCAAACCATAACTCCTTGGAAATACCATCCCCCCCCCCCCCATGTCATCATCATCACCGTCCACATTTATACCTATCGATTCTTACTACTGTCATGCAAGCGTTATCACCGTCAACCATTATTCTATATATATATAAAACATCAAACTCGCAATACGAATCACCACCCACGATCACCCAACATGCAGTAACAACTATCAAACTATCAATCTAGAACATGTCTCATATCAACTTTCATGTGGTACAACTAATGCCACCATGTTACTCGGCAACGTGATTCAAATACGATTCATCGCACTATAACTATTTCTTCATGACCGTCTCTTGAAACATACAACCACATTCACTTTAAAGAACTAAAGTAATCCGTTATACTTCAGAAATTTTTGTAATTAAAGCAAAACATAATACCAACAACATTATAAACAAGCAAAACATTATTCAAAAAAAAGCCTTTTTATTTCGCGACATTACTCTTCCCCTCTAAAAAGGAACTTCGTCCCCGAAGTTCACCACCCAATTTCAACGCATATTACTTATTATCTGATTCATGACATGGGTTAAAACATATTATTTATTGTAGACATTACTCGCTAAGCCTAAACTCGTTAAATTATAAATCATACATAACTCTCCGGAACAACTAGTCGCCAACGATAAAGCACGTTAACATTGCACGCACAACGTATGAAGAAATGTAACTTCAATGAATAAATGGTAAAATGACATATTGTAATATTAAAACAACAAGAAACCGTCACCACTTCACTAATCGTTATCAAGATGTATATAAAACCGAAACTTGACTTCCAACATATAAAATTAATGGTTCAAAGGTGTAACTACGCACTAATAGCCACATTAAACATTAAACTTGTAATTATAAAACAATTGGACATTTTAATTTTCGAAAACCTCCTGTAACAGTGCTACTCGATCGAGTATGTAGCGGTACTCGATCGAGTGCCATGCTACTCGATCGAGTGTCTTGGCTACTCGATCGAGTAGCCTACAGGTCAGAATGCTTTTTATCCCGTCTTCCTGCAGCTACTCGATAGAGTACGGGGTACTCTATCGAGTACCACAGCCAAGTTCCTTATAAAACCTGTCATAAACTAACACACATATATATATAGTCATTCACATAACTTGGGTCGAGATGATTTCCGACCCCAAAGTCAATCCCGCAACATAGGTAAGTAATAAATCCGGCCTTATGGCCACAATACAAGTCCAAAATCAAGTCTCAACGAAATAACTACTAAAGTCTAGCAATACTTCTAACCACTAATACCAACTACCATCAACAAGGATAAAACAAGGAGTATCACTCCTCCCTGCTCTTCCGCTTCTTTGCTCAAACATCACCTCATCATCACCACCACCGAAGTACCGCTCCCGATGACCGATCCCCGCATCCACTCCCGCTCCCGCTCCTGGGCCCACGTACCATGGAGTCAAGCCACCGTAAGGGAAGGACTGAGGTGCCCCCACGTCGACTGATCCACCCCGTAGGAATGGAAAACCCCTGAGTAGTCCCCAACTCCACTCCACCAAATCGGATGCGTCCTCGGTCCCTATCCCCGAGCGTACGCCATCTCGTGCATGTTCCGGAGTGTCAAGGTAGATGACACTCTATCGCCAAGTAGTGGACCGCGTCTCCGGGGTGTCGAGGTAAGGGTAGCACGGAAAGGAGGATCCTTTCTTCTGCGGGCGCTACGGGCCGTGTGGCCTAGTCTCCGAGGCCCTCTCCTCACTCGACGGGGTCCCCTCCCCAACTGGGTCTCTCCACCACCGCAACTCCCGCATTCTCGCCTTTCGTCGGCTCCGGCATCACCTCCAGGATGGTGTCGTCGATGAGATAGGTCGGTGGCGGGGTCTATCCTCATCCTCCTCCTCTTCCTCATCATTGGAGTCCACCGCCACTACCGTCGGCTCCAAGGGCTCCGTCGGTGGGAGGTGCTGAGGAGCTGGAATTTTCATCCAACTTATGCCCCACACCCTCCACGCTAGGCTACCGTCAGCCAAGGTCCTCAACCATTTCAGGTCGAGATAGTAGTCACGATCCATGGTAGGCACTGGGGTAGCTAGAGGCACGTACTCGAAGAAGCCTCAAAAGAGGTTAGCTTTTCAGCTAACCGAGTGGCGATAGCGCCACAACTCGTGCACCGGGAAGAGGAAGAAGCCATCAAGGCAAGGGGCAAGACAAACCATAGAAGGAGCATTAAAGACCACTTTCTGGCCCGCTCCGGGTTGAGGTAAGACATCGAAGTAAGACCTCATGATTATTCAATTTTCGATATCCTTTTGTCATAGAGGAGGTTCGAAAGAGAACGGAGAAAGACCCTCAAGGTAACATGTTGAACGTCATTAATCAACATGTTGCTCGAGGTGGGAGCTTGCTTCCCAGTCAAGCAAGGCATTAGGCGGCAGACGCCGCACTCAGCTGGGATGTCGGTGATAGAATTCTTGGGAGGTTTGGCCAACCCAAGGTGAGAGGCAACCAAATCCATAGTCAACAGAAAGCTGGTGTTCATCAATCTAAACTCAACAAATCGGCCCTTCTGGTCATAGCTAAAAGAGCTCATGAACTCCAAAGTAAGAAAAGGGTAAGTATGCTTCCTCGGCCTATACAAACCCGTAAAACCCAAGGTCTCGAATATGTGACGGACATCCGTCTTTATCTCTAAATCCTCCACACAAGAGTGTCTATACACCTCGTAGGTCTCATTTTGCGTTTTTGTAAAGCTACAAAACGCTCCCTCTGCTTGAAATCAACAAAAACAATCAAGGGTATTCGGAACCGCGGGTACCACAGTCCACTCCCCTCCCCATCTCGGGTGGGTTACCCCTCCCCGTTTACTTTGGCGGATTCCAAGGTTCAGTCTCGGCATCTGCTTTAGGCATATGTTCAAGCAACTTGTATAAACATGCAAATATTTATTTCATGTAATTTGAATTCACATACTCAGCTAAGTACACAATTTCACCAACAAATTTGACATGTGAAGCACATAATTCATGCTATTAACCTTGAATATCACACTATGTACACACATTCGTCAACGGTTTCCAAATTTTGACATACAAGCTCAGTTTACTACTACTCATAGGCCATAGTTGTGAAAGAAATTTATCATGGTGATTACGTATGCTCAAAAAATTCGAATATCTTAGCATGATTCTAAGGTTATTCCAAACACACTTCTAATCACATGTGAGGTATTCTTACTAGTTCATGGACAAGAATGACTTAGAACATATCATTATCACCCTTCACTATTATGAACAACAACTCAATTAGAATTTTCAGACGGTCTTTACAGCTGTGATAATCTTGGCATATTTTCATCAATTATCGTTTCTATTATCATATTGAAGTTTAACTTATACTTATAATGTCATTCACAACATCAATTTTCCAATTATAAATCACGAATTTCCATTTGAGGCACTTTTAAGACGGAGTTTTAAGGCAACTTTCTAAGGTGAAATCATCAAAATCTATCCTCCAACATGACATAAACAATATTTAAGGCTCAATCCTACCATCTAACCATTGTAAAACAACCAAAAATCGATTTCAATTTTGGAAACCCTAGAAATTTCGATTTCAAATTTTGCAATCTCTAATCTAATTTACAGCAATTAGTCACCAACAAACATGGAAAGAAGGCATGTGAATCATGTTTCAACAATTAAAAGCACCAAATTGATCATAATAATCGGAATTTCAGATTGTTTCACTTCTCTAACACATTCAAAACAATAAATCGTGTAAATTAAGAAGAATAGCATACCTTGATTGATTAACAAAGTAAAGAAACAAAATTAAGCAAGGAAATTAACCCAAGAATCACCACTTAACCCAAGAGTATGAGAGGATTTGAGAGGAAATAAGGAATTTGAGAGTAGTTTAGGTTTAGGTGTGTCGAAATATAGGGGAAGAAGAATAGGAAATAGAAAGATTAGGGGTTTTAGAAAACCCGTAGGATTATTTGACAAGAACCTACTCGATCGAGTGCTGGGGTACTCGATCGAGTACCACCCTACTCGATCGAGTAGGAGCTAAATCATCGAGTATCTGCAGGAATTTTTCCCACATCCCGACATCATAGCTTCCTAACTAGATCGAGTGAGGTCTACTCGGTCTAGTAAACACCCGCACTCGGTAAAGTATAGTTAAGTACTCAGTCAGAAGTACGACGTAAATCAAAGATACCTGCAAAATAACACCGCGTGTCGATTCCAAACTAAGTTCGGAATTCGGCACTAATTATCACTTCGATCACGTATTACAATCATTAGTCACGCACAACGTATCGCCTTACTAACAAGGCGTATGCCACCTTATGCTACAACAACTACCCAACTCGGTTCACCTGCTACCGAACGTTCCATAAACATATTCACGTCATCATATTGTACTTGAACTTACTATACATGTTACTACTAGACTCATATTCACTCCAATTTGAAGCATATAATTCACCTCAATTCTTTCTTTCACTTATCACATAAATACACACTTTTCAAACAATTGTTCAATCATGTCTTACATTCTATCCTAAGCAATTCATCTTGCACTAATCAAATATTACGCAGCGGAAAAATTTCAACTGATTAGCAAAGCATATAAACATTGCCATATGCTATGATTCGGATTATTACTCAACTATACTATAACTATTATCATAGTCATTACGGTAGGATTTATAAACTCGCTTACAACTTCCGTCATTGTTAACTTTTAGCAAACACCTACATGTTCACTCTTCATGTCACGACATTCGATTCCACATTTTCACGCATCACTATCACTTAAACCTTCGTCACATATCTCATAACCATCCTATAAGCTTGCTAATCATTCAAAGAACTTCAATAATCTCATCAAAAATTACCCTACACGACCCAAATTCTACCATCACACCCCTACTAACTTCTAACAAAGACTTAACCGGAGGTAGCTCCAAGACACGAGTTAACATACATATCACACATAGACACACGGACTCCACATTCCCATACCATGTGACTGGCTTAAGTGTCATGGGGCCAAGATTTTGAAATGAGGGTGCCTACTCACCCAAAATCTAGCATCAGCTGGGGCTCCCATTACACATACACCAGATTCATTTTATTAGACTCTCTACGTTCATTATGTTCATTTGTTACAGGTTCCAAAATCGTCGCTCTGATACCACTTTGTAACACCCCCATATTCAGAGGAGCCTTAACTAGGCCTTCCTTAGGATATAAGGGCGTTACCATCTCGGTTGCCCGAGGATAGCAATATTCAAATGTCGATAAAAGAACTATTAAGATATATTACAAGCGATTTAAACCAAAATACAATATAAAGGTACAACTCAAAGACTATTCACTATGACCGCCATATCTCGTGAGGACTCATCCCCGCCCGGACTCCAGCAATCAACAACATCAACACCCTTAAGACCGATTGCTCACCATAAGGGATCACGGCGGACACATAACAAACAAACAACCACACAAGGTCGATCGAGATAAGACACAAGAATAACAACTACAACCAACAACACAATACGATGCTATCGGTCACACACACAATCACGACAATCCAACCAATCTCTCATCATCGATCATCCACTTTGGACGATCTGCCGTGGGGGACCGCAGCCGCACCCACCAAATCCCCGCTCATCATACCGAGCGATAACCCTGTCCATTAATGTGCACATCCCCTCCCGTGGCGGGTTCCACGGAGGGCGAAACTAGGGCGTGAAGCCACTCCCGCAAGTGACCCCACTCGTACCGAGACGCATCTCGAGAACCGGGGACAACAACCACAACCGCCATCACAATCGTTGCCATACAATTACGACACTAAGCAAACACCAAACAATCACAACAATCGACACGCTAGACCATCTACGTAAACCGAGTAGGCGAACCTACCTTTAAGCCACCGCAACCAATCCATGCCGACAGATAACATGTCCAGCGACCAAGCAACGCCTATAACCAGAATACCATCATCTATTACTAACTGGCAAACCCTAACTAAAAGAACAAGGACACGGATGATGATTATGACATACCTATTAGGGAGAAAACTCAGCAAGAGACCGCTACCCGACACCAGTGACGCCCTCCTAAGGTTCAAGGATCTTCAAAAAGGCTTCCATGGAGGTTTTGAGGTGAAGGGGAGGGAAAGAGGCGACTGAAGGATAGAAGAAAAGTGGCGGAAGTGATTTGCGGATTTAACAAAACGCGATATAAAACCTCTCGAAAACCGGTACTCGATCGAGTACCCAACATACTCGATCGAGTGGCCCCTTACTCGATCGAGTAACCTAGCTACTCGATCGAGTAGCCTCTACTATATCGAGTACCACTCTTAACACGCAGCCCAAGATGGTTTTGGCACACTTTTCTAAGACTACTCCCGCTCCCATGGTCAGTCAACGCTGGTCAAAGGGTCCCTAAAAGGGCGGGTATTACAAATATGATGTTTTACATCTTTATTTCCACGCATTTTATGTCTATTATATGTAGTTTATTCTACTATTTCGCCTATTTCTGTCTACTCTCGCATTTTTTTGTAATATTGCAGATTATTGCGGAAATGAGCAGAAAATGAACCAAATCTTGACCCCGAAAGCTAAGCTTAGGAAGAACATGAATATTTGACTCGGACTTGAAGTTTAGAATGCATTTTAAGGCCTGAAAGGTGTATTTGCGTGAGGTTTAGAAGCGGATTGCCAGCTACAGTGGTCTATAGACTGACCTACATGGTCTATAGACCGTCAGAATGCTTCTCGACATTGCAGGCTGCTTCAGATGGATATATCTCGAGTTCTAGAGCAGATAATCGAGTGATTCCAATTGGAGGTGAAAGCTTATCCTCTTAGCTTTCCAACTCCGTATAGAACGCCTGATTTGACCAAGTAACGAAGAAATGGCAGCTGTTTTAAGATCGGTGCGCGCTGCAGAATCGTCGTAACGAATGCAGATAAATACATGTTGTTGGTCGATCGACTGGTCCAAGTGGTCGATCGACCACTCCACGAGTCTGACGAGAATTTAAAGACGAGATTTAGCTTAAGCCCATTGTATATTAGGTTTAGGAATAAGAGTTGCGTGATATTCCTATATAACGTAGCTTTAGCTTTCAGCTTTATCATTCAGTTTTCATCATCTAGTTCCAAAAATACAGTAGCTATGTCGTAGTTTAGAATTCTCAATAAAGTTCCTTGCTTGCTTTCGGATTCAATTCTTGCCCTCTACTTCGGTATTATTTCGTCCTTAATTTCAGTTTCTACTTTATTTTGTCATTAGCATAGAATTGATAGATTAGAACCCCGAACCCTAGCCTCTTTATTGCGTTTTATTGTTTTAATCATTCAAATTATGTTTTCCCATATCGTTTATTTCAATTTCGTTGTTGTTATCAATTTTAATATGCGTAGGTAATCACCCTTTGCTAAGATGTGAGGGAATTTGTGGCGTAGACGACGTAGAATAGGTAGACCTGTTTCGGGGTTTGGTCGATCGACTGATGTCAATAGTCGATCGACTGAAAACCTGGTTGATCGATCGATCGCTTCAAACTAGTCGATCGATCGATCGCGTAAGAATTAGCATTGTTCAATTGATTTAATTGCAATTTTTGATAAAAGACCGAGAGGCTATTTGTTAAATTCTTAGGAATTGACCGACCCAATAGATCGAAAGAGAGGGGAGGGCAATAGACTACCAATTGAACGACTAAATTATACTAAGATCGTAAGATAAATAAAATTTAGGCATTAGGAATCACTTTTCAGGGCGTGAGCTAGTATTAGTGAGACCTAGGGACTAGTAGCTTAGGCTGAGCGGCGCTACTTGTTAGGTTGGTCTGAGAGGACTTCTTATTTTCCCACCTTACGTGATTATTTCAGATTTACCTAGGACTTGCGTCGTCGTAGCTACAATGAACCGATCTTCTTAGCATCCTTTTTATCATCGTTTACGTCGTCAGTTTCATTTGCCTATTTATTTATTTGCATTTAGTTTAATTATAAATCAATCAAAACCCCCCTCATTGTTACCCTTAGACTAAAATAGAAAGCAACTAATAATTCCCTACCTCCCTGTGGTTTGACCCTTACTATCACTATCTAGAGTTTTAGTTCGGAATATAAATTTATTTTTGATACTAAACGACGGTATCACTTGTATCAAGGACGAAACTATTGAATTAATTAGAAAGTGTTTGCTAAAAAAGTGTTCGTGACCATCATGTTTATTTTTAAAAATAATAGTAGAAAAATATTTCTATCACATCATATGTATAATTAGTGCAATTTCATTTATGTAACAAAATAAAAATATTCTATTTATTTGTCTATGCAAGTTGAAAAAATATTATCCCTTTTTAAAATGACACTAGGTAGTATCCCGCGCTTCGCGCGACTTGTTTTAAAATTTTATTATTATAATTGAAAAAAAATAACATAATTCATATATGATCTTTAATATTTTTACTTATAAATAAAAACTAGGTTTGTGACCCGTGAAATTCACGGGTTTATCTGTTTTAGTTTTGATATTTTTATTGTATTGTTAATATTTGTTCGAGCAATTAGTTGTTGATCCATTTAAAAATATACAATCTACAAAAATACAAATTCAAATAGGTTGATCGAGAAAGCATAATAGTAAAATTACATAACAATATACGCTTAATAACAAATTTAAAGAAATATTATAAGATCTCCATTTTGAGATCAACGATCATCTTATTATTGTTAAAAAAACATAAACCACTTAAAAAAGTAAAGTAAATTTTATAGAAAAACAATCAAAAGGTGGGAGTTGGAGAAAACTTAAATTGGAAGAGGAAATGACATAATTAAAATGATTAATTAGTCATGATGGTTCAAAAAGTAAATTGTGGAATTTTAAAGATTTGTCATTCAATTATTTTTACTTGTTTATTGACCATTAATTATGAGATTAGGTTTTTTTAGGAAATTGGGAGAGTAAGTTTTATGTATTATTCATGTTTTGACAAAAACAAAACACATAAATTTAAAAATATACGAAGTAGAATTTAGAAATCATACTATTTAATATTTACACAAAGGTTCACTTTCGCTTCCTTTTATTACATGCCTTGATAATAGTTCATATAAAATGAAAAAGAAAAATATATGTTAGAGATGATTATACTCGTGAATACAAAAATACAAATTCAAATAGGTTGATCGGGAAAGTATAATAGTAAAATTACACCACAATATACGTTTAATAACAAATTAAAAGAAATATTATAAGACTTCTATTTTGAGATCAACAATCATCCATTACTTATCAGTTTCTATCTTACGTTTTTTTTACCTTTAATTTTACCTAAGTTGCGTGCCTTTTGTATTTCTTCTCTCTTCAGATTACCCATGTGATGGTTTGCCTTATCTGCATTCACATACGTTTCATGGTGTTTTAAAATTATATAAAAAATACATTGATCAAAAGATAAAACATCATCGGCAAAAACTTGACAAACGAATCAAAACATTGTCACATGTAAGTCACTTAAATTAAACCAACTGAAAATATGAATTCAAATATAAAGCAAACGATTCATAAAACCAACAACATAACAAATTAAAATATACAACAACAACAACAACAACAACAACAACAACAACAACAACAACAACAACAACAACAACAACAACAACAACAACAACAACAACAACAACAACAACAACAACAACAACAACAACAACAACAACAACAACAACAACAACAACAACAACAACAACAACAACAACAACAACAACAACAACAACAACAACAACAACAACAACAACAACAACAACAACAACAACAACAACAACAACAACAACAACAACAACAACAACAACAACAACAACAACAACAACAACAACAACAACAACAACAACAACAACAACAACAACAACAACAACAACAACAACAACAACAACAACAACAACAACAACAACAACAACAACAACAACAACAACAACAACAACAACAACAACAACAACAACAACAACAACAACAACAACAACAACAACAACAACAACAACAACAACAACAACAACAACAACAACAACAACAACAACAACAACAACAACAACAACAACAACAACAACAACAACAACAACAACAACAACAACAACAACAACAACAATAATAATACTCAATATACTCAATATAATCAATATAATCAAATAAATAAATTAAACCATAAAATACAATTCACAACTTAGAAGCTCATGACAAATGGGCATCTTTTAAATAAATAAAGTGAATAGAAACTATTATAGGTATTATAGGTTTTATAGTCATTACACAACCATAAATTCCCATATTTTAATTTAATTTTTAATTTATTTTGCGGTATTATTAAATTAGATAATTGATTGCCGAGGACCTCAAGAGATGAATTAAATAGGAAAAAATGTTAATGAAAATTATGGGTGTTGAGTAATATAAGGAGTTTTAATAAAATTATTAACATAGTATATTACAAAAATTAATTAAATAGGAAATACTTTTAATTAATTTGGTGTGTGTTAAGTATTATGAAGAGTTTTAATCAATTTATTACCATGTTTAATTAAAAAAAAATTAAATAGAAAAATGTTAATAATGGTGGATGTTCAGTAATATGAAGAGGTTTAATTAATTTATTAACAGGTTTTATTACCAAAATTTTAAAAACAATGAATTAAATAGGAAAATGTTAATAATGGTGAGTGTTTAGTAATAAGAAGAGGTTTAATTAATTCCTTAATATGTTTTATTACCAAAATTTCAATTAAAATTTTAATTTTAATTATAAATTATGAAATTTATTAACATGTTTTATTACAAAAATTTCAATTAAAATGCTAATATTAATTATAAATTATGAAATTTGATGTAAATTTGTAAGGGTTATATAAATTTTGGAAGACAATATATTTAATATACAAAAATAATTTAAGAATAATGATAATATCCTTTAATATTATAGATATAAGTGAATTAAATTAATTTATAGATAAATGATTTAAATTAATGTCATGCAATAATAAATTGATAATCCATGCCACATTAAAAATATGCAACATCACATTTAAATATGCCACGTCACATTAAATTTTAATCTAGGTGGCTTTTTGGATCCTACGTGGCTTTGTCTAGGTGGCGTTTATTTGTCATTTTAGGGTAGCCTTTTAATTATATTTTATAGATAAATTAATTTTTCTCAAATTAATTTTTTTTAGGTTTAACTTCAATGTTTTAAAATAAAATACATACAATTTTAATTAAAATTAATAAGTGATAATTAATTATGCATGATTAGCGTTTTATAAATAAATTTGTGACTTATCAAATATCATATTAATTAAAATAAAATTTATTCGAATAACGCAACGATTAACATTGAGTTATCAAATTATATTATTTAACGATACATTATGTCTCGAATCAGTTAATATTTGTTCAAAATGATGTGAATATAATTTTTTATGTATAAGGTGTGATATTTATGTATCAAACATATAGCGTACAAACTCAACTTATTCAATTGTTTTGATTGTGCGTTGCAAGTGTTATGTGTCAAACATATCTATAAGAAATTTGCACCTTTTGTTTTTTTTTTAAACAACTATCAATTATATTATTTTTCTACAATGATGTTTAATAGATTACCTCTCAATAAAATAGATTGAACTTTCTCAAATATTATTTTTTGAGGTTTAATTTCAAAGTAACATATACAATATTGAACTAAAAGTAATATTAATTAGTCATAATCAATTATTTATACTTGACGCATACATATTTAATTGAAGATATTAAAAACAATGTAGCGTATTTTCTACTTTTCATGTCATTTATAATACTATATTATTTAATAATCATTACTTTTGCTTTGATTATTCAAATGCACTCGCGATCAATGTGTTACTGTGTACATACATACTCTTTATCACACTATTTAAATTTATCAAGATCTCAAATGTATCAATTTCTCGCAATATAATTTTTTTATTCTCACACTATAAAAACTTATCTCTTAGTAGTTGATGTGGCTAAAGTCGTATCACCAAATCAAAGTAAAACTATCTCAAAACTAACAAGAATAGCTAGCAGTAAGACAGGTATCAAATCCACAGGGAGGCGGTAAAAGCTAAGTTTGTGAATATTTAAATTGTCAAAGGTAACCGTTTTCTGGGGGTTGTTTTGTTTTGTTATCTAACCACTAAATGCAAGCAATAAAAAGAGATTTAAACGATGATATTAAAGGTCTAGGATTTCCGGTTCACTAGGTCAATTATATGGGGTCTATTAATCAATTGCTAGATCTACCAAGCTGTCTAAGGTCATAAGATCGGTCGACTCTATTATGCCCTTTAGATCGATTCTAACATGTGGTCGCTATAATTAGATACAATCTATTTGATTATCGCAGCCTATATTAATTCTAACCCGGTCGGTGAAAGGATTAATTCGCTACACTAATTAACAACTCAGGCCTAAGTTAATTAATTAGAAGAAGAACAATAATCAAACGACAACTTATGCGATTTCACTAGCAATTAATCAATTTCCCTTTTTAATTAACCTAGATCTCCTTCATCCTAGATGAGGAAATTAGCTACTCATAACTAAAGCAATAATAACAATAATCATGATTGAAGACATAATTGAAAGAATAAAATAAGAACAATAATCGATTAACATAAAACAATGAACGATTAATTATTGAAGAAAGATTAGTACCGTAGCAAGGAAAGATTAGGGCTAAGAGAGTATTCGACTGTATGAGAGTAAATAAAAATGTAACCTAATGATAAAGTACGAGTTTCTAATTTATAACAAAAGATAACTGTTTTAGGAAAATCCGGAAAATAGTCTGCCAGAGAGGTTCCTCGATCGAGCCTGAGGTGACTCGATCGAGGACGGCTGCTCGATCGAGCCCTCCCTGACTCGATCGAGGAACCAGCTTCACAGACGGTTTCCTCCTTTCTTTCACTTCTAGCCTTCATGCTTCCTCGTTCCTCGTGCCATGCTTCGTGTATTCTACTATGCCATCTCCGCTACGCTCACCTTTGCTTGATTATCCTCATAACGAGTCATTTCTACATTAAAACACAAAATAGCGGCAGTATCGACAATTCATTGAAATAAGGCATGTAAACAATATAAAGGCACGAAAACGGTATATAAAATGGTACAAAGGGAGCTATAAAAGTATATATAAAAGTGATACATCAAACTCCCCCAAACAAACCCTTTGCTTGTCCTCAAGCAAAGCAATCAGACCAAACAAAGGACAGCAAACATATGATTAATGAATAACTCAGAGCAAATGTTTAGGCACATACAAATCCCAGCTATCCATATCTATAACAAAGTAATGACAAAAAATTGTGCCACTAAAACAAATTTAAGGGCACGGGTAATAGACTAGCGCAGCTCTTACTCAAGATGTGACATGATACCGAGACTCAGCCAAATGTTTTTCAACCTTGCAAGACAATTTTGTTGGATTCTCGCGGTTTCACTCATGCACTCATAAGGGGTGAGATATATGTAAGATAGAAAGAATAAAGACACTCACTCAACTTATGAAATATGCATGCAATCTAATGTGATAGAAGATTCTCCAACTAGTACGCATTCACAAAATAGACCGAGTACATGTATCAAGGACAGAATGGTGGTAAAGTGGCATGGGTATAGAAGTGGCTTGTGCAAAAGCACGTATGGGTATGTGAGGCTAAGACGGTAGTCGCAGCGCTAAACCAATAGCCAAAACTAATAATAAATACAAAAATCATCCAACTGGAGAAATTATCTCAACTTTGACAAAATATGAGAGAATGAAGACGCTCTCCAAAAGTGCATTAGACTCCAGTAATTACCATCACGACCTCCTAACAAAAATTAATGAAGCAAGCATTTTTCCTTTTCTTTTTTTTTTCTTTTTTTTTTCTTTTCCTTGTGCTTTTTCTTTTTTTTTTTCTTTTTTTTTTCCTTTTCTTTTTTTTCTTTCTTTTTCATTGCTTCATAATATTTTTCTTTTTCAACATAGGAGGTCACACAATTGCTACAAAAAGATAGCTACTACCCACATGACAATAAAAGTCCCAACCCAACCAAAGCAGCTATAACAATAAAGACTCAAGCAACTGCGACTGTCCCGAAAAAGGTAGGCAAATTCTGGAATGTAGCTAAGAAATAGGGCATAAAATGGCTACATGGTTCAAACGGGCTAACAAAAACTGGGTAATGTATGACATATTTGAACAATAAGAACCGCCTTTCCTCATGTACTCAATCATATGAAAGCGCAAAAGCTAAGAAACTAATGTCACACTTATGCAGTTTGATATTACATATTCCACAAGGAGACCACACTCTTCAGCCTAATGAGACCGGTTTATTAATGTCCCGGCCTAGGAAGCTCTAAAGACCTCAGAAATTTAAGTGGTTTACCAACAAAATAAAGTCAAATCTACTCGGCATAAGGCATATTGTGACGGTCAAGACTTGAGTAAAGAGCTTTGTTCATCATAGCTAACAGGTCAAAACAATGTACATGGACAACTAAATGGGACTCAAATGCAAAGACAAAGCAAATTATCATCATTGCTAACCAATTCACCACGACTCGACTCAAAATAAATAAAACATGTTTTTGTATTTTATAAATTTTTCAATTTTTTCAATTTTTTTTTTCCACACACAACAATAAATAAAACACAAAACAGAAATAAACACTCTCCCCCAAACCTAAATGTCACAGTGTCCTCATTGTGACGCCTACAGCATAGCAGTCACACAGAAATCCAGCAATTTATGGGACACAACTAACAAAGGGAAGAGGGGAAAATAAGAAATGCAATAAAACAAAAAACAGGAAAGATAATACCAGCTATAATGCAGTAGCCTCCCCCAAACCAGCTGGAAAGAGAGGAGTGTAGTGACCAGCTGTCACTACTGAGCTCCATCATCATCAAGGGTAGCATCATCAAAATCATCAATCTCAGTATACAAAGACAGCAACTCAGGGTCAGGAGCAGGGGTACCACGGCCTCTAAAACGGCCACCATGTCGACCACGGCCTCTAGAACGGCCACCAGAACGGCCACCACCTGGAAAAGCTGCTACAGCAGAAGTAGAAGCTCCAAACTGACCAAACTATCCCCGATGTGATAAAGGGACACCGACATCTTCAGGAAAAATAGAAGAAGGCTGATGGGGACGGACTGGAGTGTAGAAAGGACGACCCAAGGCACCATAATCAGTACTAAACTGTCCAAACTCAGCAGGAGTCACTCCGTAGAGGTGGAAAACTCGGCTATCATCACCGGGAGTGGTGTAGTAGCTAGGAGTCACACCCGTATACTATCCCCCCGAAGCAAGAGTCATAGCCTCCATCTGTTCCCACATGCGTCGCTCAGTCAAGGCGTTGTTGATGCCCTCATGTAACCTCACCTCTCGTGCAATAACTGGGTCAAAATGATAGCCCTGAGTAGGATAAGCTGTAGGAGGTGGAGAAGGAGGAGTAGGCTGGAAAGAGCCAGGCAAGTGGGTGGCAGGCTGCTGACGTCTCCGGCGCCCACCAGTGATAGCAGTAGTACTGGAACGGGGAAAAGTGACCAAGAGGTCCTGTGGAATCAGATAAGTAACAGGTGGGGGTCTCTCCCTACCCATTCTCTCCTCAAGAGGGTCGACAGCCGGTAAACGGTCACACGGCAGAAGCATGTAAAACTCACCCTGGACCTTCCAGTAATGGTCCTTCCCATTCCTAATGTCTATATAAGAGATGTCATAACGGAAATGGTCATCATCAGCAAGGGGCTCGTGGTCATCCATAGGCTCGTAGGGGTCATCACCCAGAAAATCACAAACAACCCAAGCAATCTTGGTGACAAGGGCACCACAATCAAGATCCCCATATCTCCCGATCATACGGTCAAAGGCTGAGCACACAAGAGCAGGGGGAGAAAACTGGAATGGCTCCTCCCGATAAGGGTTCAGGTAACTAGCTAGAATCAAGACCTCAATGGTAGAGGCCTTGCTCTTGTCGTGCCACCCACAAAGTAAATAGCTCAAATACCGTAGAAACAATCGAAGACAGACATGTTGGACATCCAACAAAGACATACTACTGACATCTGCATCCGCATAGCCAGTGAACAAGGGAAAATAACGGATGGTAGACATCCCACTAGCATTGTACAAATCCCCCTCAGTGTGTTTGTCAATCCCCAAGATTTCTGAAAGCGGTCAAAGGTCAAGGACCGTTCCACGTTAAGCAACCTAAACTTGATAAGGTGGTCATCGGGGAAATAAGCATATGAGCTTAAAAACTCAAGGGTCAAAGCAGGGTAAGACAACTCATGAAGCAAAAAGAGACCCTGTAAACCAATCTCGACAAACATGCCATACATAGTCTCATCAATCTTCAAGGTATGATGGTAGTCTCGGGAATAGCGGTTTCGACTGGGATCTCGGGAATAGGAATGTCGTCCTCTTCGAAGGACTGATCGGCTGACTGTTCTGTGCTCGCCGTCTCTACGTCAAGTATATTCAAGTCTTCTACTTGACCCACTTCTTGATTAAATTTCCATCTGTAGCGAAAAGTCTTTTCTGGTTCAAGATCAAAAGGAATCACCTCGGACCTACTAGACCTGGGCATACACGGAACTAACAAGAAAAGTGTGAGAACGGTCTCAAGGAACTGGGTTCCCTGAGACAAAGAGACAAAATAAACACAAACAAACTAAACAATTGTTGCCTCCCCGGCAACGGCGCCAAATTTGATGTGGCTAAAGTCGTATCACCAAATCAAAGTAAAACTATCTCAAAACTAACAAGAATAGCTAGCAGTAAGACAGGTATCGAATCCACAGGGAGGCGGTAAAAGCTAAGTTTGTGAATATTTAAATTGTCTAAGGTAACCGTTTTCTGGGGGTTGTTTTGTTTTGTTATCTAACCACTAAATGCAAGCAATAAAAAGAGATTTTAACGATGATATTTAAGGTCTAGGATTTCCGGTTCACTAGGTCAATTATATGGGGTCTATTAATCAATTGCTAGATCTACCAAGCTGTCTAAGGTCATAAGATCGGTCGACTCTATTATGCCCTTTAGATCGATTCTAACATGCAGTCGCTATAATTAGATACAATCTATTTGATTATCGCAGCCTATATTAATTCTAACCCGGTCGGTGAAAGGATTAATTCGCTACACTAATTAACAACTCAGGCCTAAGTTAATTAATTAGAAGAAGAACAATAATCAAACGACAACTTATGCGATTTCACTAGCAATTAATCAATTTCCCTTTTTAATTAACCTAGATCCCCTTCATCCTAGATGAGGAAATTAGCTACTCATAACTAAAGCAATAATAACAATAATCATGATTGAAGACATAATTGAAAGAATAAAATAAGAACAATAATCGATTAACATAAAACAATGAACGATTAATTATTGAAGAATGATTAGTACCGTAGTAAGGAAAGATTAGGGCTAAGAGAGTATTCGACTGTATGAGAGTAAATAAAAACGTAACCTAATGATAAAGTACGAGTTTCTAATTTATAACAAAAGATAACTGTTTTAGGAAAATCCGGAAAATAGTCTACCAGAGAGGTTCCTCGATCGAGCCTGAGGTGACTCGATCGAGGACGGCTGCTCGATCGAGCCCTCCCTGACTCGATCGAGGAACCAGCTTCACAGACGGTTTCCTCCTTTCTTTCACTTCTAGCCTTCATGCTTCCTCGTTCCTCGTGCCATGCTTCATGTATTCTACTATGCCATCTCCGCTACGCTCATCTTAGCTTGATTGTCCTCATAACGAGTCATTTCTACATTAAAACACAAAATAGCGGCAGTATCGACAATTCATTGAAATAAGGCATGTAAACAATATAAAGGCACGAAAACGGTATATAAAATGGTACAAAGGGAGCTATAAAGGTATATATAAAAGTGATATATCAGTAGTTTTCTTTAAGTTTTATTTTTAATAAATACAATGATATATTTTTCTTACCGGATTTAATGGTGTAAGTTTTATAACTTTCTTAAAATATTTTTTTACGTAAATGTAAAATATTGTGAGATACTCACTTTAATCATCTCTACATATCAAAATATTTCAATAAATATAATGAAAATTATACTCAATTGAAAGCATTTTTCGCAATGAACGTAATTATTTACAATATTTTAGAATTTTTATCAAAATAACTTTTTACTAAGTTTAGAATCAAATCACCGTAATATTTTTATGTAATTTTATAATAAATTTATTAAGCTATAATTAATATTATACTGAGATTTATACAACATTTATTATGCTCATATTAAATGATTAGCTGTAATTAATGTTCGTCATTAAGGCTGTATAGGACACGTGGCACATCCACAGCGTTTCAACCCAGTTTTACACACACACACACACACACACACACACACACACACACACACACACACACACACACACACACACACACACACACACACACACACACACACACACACACACACACACACACACACATATATAGGGTTGAGATCCGGTGAGAACCACCCATATAATGAGAACCGTGAGAACCCTCACTAAATCTCCACTAAATCTTATTCCGAAAGTTTTGTTGGATCATTTACCATTAGTTTAGTTTATTTAAACACATTTTTAGTATCATTAATTTTTTTTTATTATTTTATTAACAAAAAATAAACTTAATGTTCAAAAAGAAAATTAGGTATACTAAAACGGCTATAGATGCACGAAAACGACTACTACGTGCATGAAAATTGTTACATGCATGAAAATGATTACTAGGTGCATGAAATAACATTCTCTAGGTGCACGAAAACGAGTTCTAGGTGCATAAAAAAATGTTAGATACATAAAAGTCAGTAGTAGGTGCATGAAAATTAATAAAATGTATCTCGCCTCGATTTCCGTCACAAGTATATATTTTCTAGACCAAGAAATATGTTATCTAGACATAAAATTCTATGCCGAATCCAAATATGTCATTAATTTTTTTTTAAAAAGGTCCGTAAGGTGGAGTTCTCATGGTTCTCATTATGTTGGTGGTTCTC